>NC_056631.2:27500-707140 GCF_002870075.4 Lactuca sativa
AGAAGGATTTTATGGGATTCGTTGGTTAAGCATTTCTATTCTGTTAATAATTCTCCGTGGTTGATTCTTGGGGATTTCAATGTTACTAAAGAGCTTATTGATTCTTCGGCTGGAAATTCTAGAATCTCTAAAGGAATGGTTGAATTCAATGATTGTATGAATCACATTGAAGTTCAAGATATTAACAGAAGTGGATTGCATTATACTTGGAATCAAAGACCGAATGGGCTAATTGGAGTTCTGAAAAAACTGGATCGGGTGCTGGGAAATTTCAAATTTATTGAGGATTATCCAGATGTTTTTGCTAATTTTCAGCCGTATAAATGTTCTGATCATAGTCCTATGATCATTAAATTTCCTGTTAAAAAGAAGTTCAGAGTTCGGCCTTTCAAGTTTGTTAATTCCCTTACGCTGCTGGATGAGTTTCTTCCGTTAGTTGCTAATGTTTGGAAAACTGAAGTTGAGGGTTTTGGCATGTTTCGTCTCTGTCAAAAGCTTAAATTTTTGAAGAAGCCTCTCCGAAAGCTGTTAAATTTGCATGGAAAGTATGCTGAAAAAGTTTCCAAATGCAGAGATGATTTGAGTAGAATTCAATTTGAGCTTGATAGAGATCCGGGTAATGAAGACTTAAGAATTGAAGAGAGTTTTTATCTTCATTCTTTTCTAAATGCTAGTAGAGAAGAAGAATGTTATCTAAAGCAAAGAGCTAAAGTTCAGTGGCTAAAAGAAGGAGATTCTAATTCTAATTATTTTCATAAAGTTGTTAAGGGGAAAATAAATAGGAATAGAATTGAAAATATTCTTGATAGTAATGGCAATTGGAAAGAAGGGGAGGAGGCTTCTAGAGTAATTGTTGATTATTTTAGAGAGTTTCTTGGTGTTGATCATGAGGTTACTTCCCTTGTGTGTCCAAATAATCTATTTACTAATCGTCTTGACAACAATCAAGCTCTCGAAATGGTTAATGAAGTCACAAATGAAGAGATTAAGAGAGCTTTATTTGATATAGATGATGACAAAGCGCCGGGGCCAGATGGGTATTCTTCAAAATTCTTTAAAAAAGCTTGGAGGATTGTGGGGGATGATTTCTGTTTTGCTGTTAAGGAATTTTTCTTGTCTAAGAAAATTTTAAAGGAGATCAATACAACTGTTATTGCCTTAGTTCCTAAAGTTCCAACTCCTGGTATAGTAGGAGATTACAGGCCGATTTCATGTTGTAACGTTGTTTACAAATGCATCAGCAAAATTATTGTTAATCGGATTCGAGATCATCTTGGTTGTTTGGTTTCGGATAATCAATCAGCTTTTATTCCAGGGCGATCTATCTTGGATAATGTTCTGTTATCTCAAGAGCTGGTTAGAGGATATCATATTGATCGGGGTTATGCTCGTTGTGCCTTAAAGATAGACATTCAAAAAGCTTATGATACGGTTAATTGGAAGTTTTTGCAGCATATTTTGAAAGAATTTGGTTTTCATAGCTCTATGATTAAGTGGATCATGAACTGTGTTACTACTTCTTCGTTCATGATTAACATAAATGGAAGATTTCATGGGTTTTTTCAAGGCAAGAGAGGCCTGCGTCAGGGCTGTCCGTTATCTCCATATCTTTTTACCCTTGTTATGGAAGTTTTCAACCTCATGCTCAAAAGGTGTATTCGGGACAATAATGGTTTCAAGTATCATTGGAGATGTGAAAAGCAGAAGATTACACATCTGTGTTTTGCTGACGATTTGATGGTTTTTTGTCATGGTGATTCGTGTTCCATTAAAATCATTAAAAAAGCTTTGGATGAATTTGCAAATGCTGCGGGTCTTGTGCCAAACCTTGCTAAAAGCCACATATTTTTTGGGAATGTTAAGGGGCCGTTTAAAAGGAAAATTCTGAGGATTCTCCCGTTTGTTGAAGGGAAATTGCCCATGAAGTATCTTGGTATTCCTTTGGTATCTACTAAGTTATTTATTAGAGATTGCAAGGGTCTTGTTGATAAAGTGAAACGTAAAGTCAATGACTGGAAGAATAAGTCTCTATCTTACGCGGGTAGACTCCAATTAATTAGTGCTGTGCTTTCGTCTCTCCCTGTGTATTGGGCTTCAGCTGTGTTATTACCAAAGGGCACCACTAAGGAAATTGAAAAAATTATGAGGAATTTCCTTTGGAATAGTGGTCAAAATGGAAAGGGAGTTGCTAAGGTGTCTTGGAATGAGATTTGCAAACCTAAGGTTTATGGCGGTCTTGGGTTAAAAAATCTTAGAGATTGGAACATAGCCCTTCTTTCCAGCAGAATTTGGAATATCATAAGTGGGCAGAACTCTTTATGGGTCAAATGGGTTAAGTTCTATCTTCTCAAAGGGAGAAGCTTTTGGGAAGTGGGTTTAAAAGACAAAGTGAGCTGGAGTTGGAGAAACTTAATGAAAATTCGACCATGTGTTCGGGATTTTTTTGTTAATCAGCTTGGAAATGGAAAGAATACAAACATGTGGTTTGATAACTGGCACCAATTGGGTCCTTTGGGTTATGTTCTTTCGCATAGGGAAATTACTAATGCTGGATATAACATAAGGGATACAGTTAGTGATGTTATTGGTGAAGGGAATTGGAGTTGGCCTGCTGAATGGCTTGAAATGATCCCTCAGTTAGGTGATTTTCTTATGCCAAGACTTATTGCAGAGAAAAAGGATGAGGTTCATTGGAGGAATCATAAAGGTACAATTGTTCCATTTGCTGTGAATCAGGTTTCTTCTTCTCTTATTTACCATGAGTCAATTGTCAAATGGTACCACCTGGTTTGGTTCCAAAATAGAATCCCAAGTCATTGTTTTATACATTGGCTTGCTATTCTGGGAAGACTTAGAACGCAGGACAGAATGAAGAAATGGAAAGATTCTAATGGGTTTAGCTGTGTTTTTTGCAATTCTCAATTGGATTCTCATTCTCATCTATTTTTTGAATGTAATTATACAAAAGAAGTGTGGAGTTTGATGAAAAATAAGGTGAAAATTAATCATACATCTGACAGCTGGTTTGATATCATCCGTGAACTTCAATGTTCCTTAAAAAAGAAAAACATCAATGATTTCATCAAAAAAATTGCCTTGGCGGCTTCTGTTTATCACATTTGGAATGAAAGAAATAAAAGAGTGTTTGGGAGAATGAACAGTTCAGTGGAAAATGTCGTCAAGATTATCACAGAAGATATTAGATTGAAGATTTTTAGCCTTAAAATGGGTTATCTTGGGCTAAATGAAGAAACGTGCAAGGAATGGAATGTCCCTGTTAAAAGTAATAATTATATCCATGGAAGTTGATAATAACAGGAGATTTGGGTTGTATATGGAGATGTTAGGTTGGCTGGGGTTGAATCGATGGGAAGAGAGTTATTATGGAGACCGAATGGTGAAAACGAGGAAGAATATAAATAAAAGCGGGAATTCTAGTAAATCTATCAAAGGGTATTTTGGTCAAATCTGGAATTTTAATAAAAGGAAAGACTTATTAATGATCGTCCTGATTGTTAAATACCTCGGCTGTGATTCTGATGCTGAGAATTGGAAGGAGGCGGAATTAGATAATAAAAATTGCAGGCTATTAATTCTTGAACAGGGGCTGTTTGGAATTCGGATTGATGAAGGAGTGATTGCTGTTATCTTTGTCATGAATGATAAGTTCAATTTTATGAGAAGGGATAAGAGCATGCGGTTTAGGGAATGGTATCACAGAGAAGGAAAAATCAAGAAACAGGGGCAAGCTGGGATTTTGTTAAAAGAAAGCGAACGTGGTTTTTGCGTGGAGGGGTGCTTTGGTAATTCTAAGCTCTGCTGGGTTTTTATTCTTTTTAGAAATAAATGTGGGAGAAAGAATAAAAGGCAGGATTTTAATAAAAACGAAAATCTTAGAATCTGGGTCAAAGGGTATTTCGGTCAACTTTGGGGAAAATTTAAAAAATTTGATCAATTTGTGCATTGCTTGGTTATAATCGAAAATTGGAAGAAGGGCATAGTGATTGGGAATCAAATGGGTGAGTGTTTTGAAAGGCAAATGAAAATTAAAGAAGGAAGAGGGTGGTGTGATGTGCAGCGGATTATGAATGAAATTAAGATGAATAACAAGAAAGGGCAATTTGGGTATTCTTCTAAGTTTGAATTGGTTTTGTGTTGGAAGGATCATAATGGAAGTTGGATGGTGTTGCAAAATATTTGGAATAATATAACTGGGAGTCTTTTTTCTTTTCATCTATGTACAAATGGACAAGGGCAATATGGTCACACTTATGAGATGAGTACCAAAATTAATACTTGTATGTTACTTCTTTGGCGTTTGGCTGTGAAAGGGCAATTTCGGAATTATTGGGCATGGATGAATTTTATTGTTTATAAAGGAGTCCATTTCCAATATCTTTACAAAGGAATTGACGGTAACGGGACTTTTATCAATTTTTCCCTTAAAATTGGATTGCAACTCGGTTTAATCCCGAGTATCATTTGTTGTATACCTTATGATGTGGTTAAATTTCATCAATATATGGAATTTATATCCATCTATTGTGAAATTCCGCTGTGGAAACATGGTGTGTATTGCAAAGGTTTTGACGGAAATGGGTGGTTATTCATTTTTTCCCTTAAAAATGATTTGCATCTCGGTTTGATCCCGAGTTTCATAAGAATTTTTTCTTGTGAAGTGGATTTTAAAAATTTGCATATGGGTTTTATCCCCATAAGTTGTGTTTTTTATCCTATTAATTTAGGATTCTCCACAATTGTGGGTGCCACTACTGGTTCGATCAGTAAGTGGTGGGATATTCACCCGTCAATAACCAGGCTTGGGTACGTCATCCTTAGACTGTACCACCATTTTTTTGGCATTTTTTGGGTAACAAAATGTCACTTTTTGTCCGGTTCAAATCCGGAAAATTTAATTGGATGGTTTTCCCTCTTTTTCCATAAAAAGAATCTAAATCTTGGTTCAAGTCCAAGTAGTATAGTCATGTGGTTTGCCCCGTTTTTCCAAAAATGGATGTTTTTTACCGGTTCAATTCCGGACTATTTAGTTGGTTGGTTTTTCTTCTTTTTCCATAAAAAGAACTTAAATCTTGGTTCAATTCCAAGTAGTTTAGTCATGTGGTTGGCCCCTTTTTCCCAAAAAAGGATGAATTTATCCGGTTCAAATCCGGAAATTATAGTTTGGTTTTCTAACTTTTTCCGTAAAAAGTTCAAAAATCTTGGTTCAATTCCAAGTAATTTAGTGGGTGGGTTTTATGATTTTATCCATAAAAAATCTAGAGATGGGATTTGTGTCAAAAGAGCTTGGGTGATGATGGTTGATGAAGACAATTGGAATAGAATGTTGGAAAAGCGTTATAATCAAAGAAGGTCGGTTGAAGAGAAAAAGAATAGGAAGATTGTGAATAAAGATAATAGAGAAGATGATAATTTGGCTTGTTATAGCAACATACTTTTGAGGTACATAAAAGATAATAAAGATACAAGGGTGGAGAGGAGAAAGAAGATTGCTATTATGGAGTCTTTTGGCAATGGGAAGGTAGAAACTACGTGCATTTTTGTGTGGAGATTTTGGGATATTGGTGTCCATAGGACTAGTGTTGTTATTGACACTTGGATAAGGAGCATGTATAGAGTTGGCATTTTTGAAGATTGGAAGAAGAAATGGAGTGTTCACTTCGAGTACGAGCGGGAAATTGAAGACCACTCCGGGTTGTGGAGTTGGAATAAAATAACTTGTACTTTCTTTGTTTATATTGTCATTAGGGTTAGCATTTGGTTTTGGTATCTTAGAGATATTTGGATTTTGGTCTTGTTTGGGGTCATTTTTGGGGTTTGTCCAAAAATGACATAACTCTTGTTTCTTTTTTTTCGTGTTTATAAAATCTTTGCCGGGGCTTCGGCCTCTTTCCCAAAAAAAAAAAAAAAAAAAAAACCCTAAACCCTAAACCCTAAACCCTAAACCCTAAACCCTAAACCCTAAACCCTAAACCCTAAACCCAAAACCCTAAACCCTAAACCCTAAACCCTAAACCCTAAACCCTAAACCCTAACCCCTAACCCTAAACCCTAAACCCTAAACCCTAAACCCTAAACCCTAAACCCTAAACCCTAAACCCTCCCATGTTCACCATATTTATCAATGCGTCCACGAGCTTGGCATCTTCGGTTATTGTTCAGTTGCAATAGTTTCTGCCTTTTTCCATCACACCTACAATTATAAACAAAAAAATTAGACGAAACAATGAATGCAATAAAAAAATACCCAACCATATATATAACAAATATAACTATACAAAACAAATTAAATTTCATTATTAAAAATAACAAATGTGGCACAAATTCGTTCATATTAAATGATAAACATAACAAAAGGAGAAAGGATCAATGTGTAGTATTCCAAGAATCAAACATAGTTTGCGCTAAGTTGTTTCTAAATGTAGTCCACTCGGTTGATACACCCACATAAGTGATATGATCATCGTCTCCACCGCCGACATCTCCGGTTCCCTCGTCTACTTCAAATCGGTTCTCAATTGGATCAATTGTCATTTCCTTCCTTATATAATTATGAAGAAGACAACATGCCATTATAATCTTATTTTTTAGATCAATTGGATAATATGAGTTGTCCCTTAAAATTCCGCATCTTGCCTTCAAAATACAAAAACATCTTTCTATAACATTTCTCGCAGATGAATGTCTCATATTAAATAATTCTTTAGGTGTAGTTGGTTGGTGTCCAGCACGCCAATCATTCAAATTATATCTTTGACATCCATACGGGGCTAAGAAACCTTCACCATTTGTATAACCAACATCTACCAAATAATAACCTATATATGTAGTATAGTTTGTGTAACTAATAATTAATAACTAATACTTATCTACAAAACCAATTATTACACATACCTGGTGTAGGGACCTTCAATCCACGTGGCCTAAGTAGGGCATCTCGAAGCACTCTACCATCCGCAGCTGAGCCCTCCCATCCCGGTAAAACATAGATAAATTGCATATCTTGTGAACACACCCCTAAGACATTTGTGGCAATATCATTTTTTCTTGTCCTGTATTTAGGCTTGTCTTTAAGTGGCACTAAGCACTTTATGTGTGTTCCATCTAAAGCTCCTAGACAGTTCTACACGAAATACAAAAAATGGTTTTATGTCATATCAAGCAACTCGTGTACTGATTGAAAATTTTATAAGGAGTACTTATACCTTGAACCACTTCCATCTGTGATCTGTAGAGTTTTCTGTAACAGGTTCGGGTTTCTTAAGCAAATGTGGATGCAACCTTTTCACCGCATTGCAAACTCTGGTGACAATTTTGCTAATTGTTTCTCCCGAACGCTGGAAACGACCTATCATGACCTGATTCTTCACATTATGTGCAATAATGTGAAGAAATATGGCCACTTGCTCATCAATATCCGTATGTCTAGTTGTTCTTAACCCACCTAATGTGTGAAGCATTTCACACAACTTTGTTAAACATCTGCGGGTCATCCTAAGGTGTGATATGCATGTAGTGTCGCTTTTGTAAGCGTATTTGTGCAATATTGCTTGTCGATCCACATTCGTCGATATGTTTTTGATACGTGATTTACCACTCCTATATATTTGTAGTAACTTGCATACTATGATAAAAAAACCATGTAACAATTGTCATAACTTCATTCCAAAATGTAACGACTATTTGACTTATACTTTTTTATGTTTGCTTATAGGTAGACTAAGTCGTGCCATTTCCTACTCATCTCCCATAAAAAGAAAATTATTCACTTAAAAGACATAATATTATTACTTTAATCGTTAATTAATTGTCACATTATACAAAAAAGATGGTGTCCATTAGTACAACACATGATCAGACGACTAGAAAAATAATTCAATAGAAGACTTCATGGGTAAATATAAATTCAAGGGAGTAAATTTGTATTTAACATATTTAGAAATCATATGATGCATATGATGCAATAAGTAAAAAAGACAAAATTCAATCAAACAACCTGTAGCATTGTATGGTTGTGAAAAATTCCATACACATTCTACTTCAATAGATTTTAATGTATTTTTATCATAAAAGTAGTATTTTATTCTTTTTTTTCTTCCCACGTGATGGTGTATGAAAGGCTACATATAGCTTTTTTTTTTCTTTTCCTCATCTCATGTACAACATAAAGTTTTTCACATTATATTTGTTATTTGGTTAAATAAAGAAATCAACCAACATGTTAATCAAATTATAAATACATGAAAGTAACAAATCTGCCAACATCATTTTGTGAATTTACATTGGTGGGTTTGAAAGGCATGACTCAATTTGAGATGCTGCAAACAACGTAAGAAGGTTATTATGGATATTATTAGTTTTTGGTAATGTAGGAAGATTGCTACTACCAAAAGCTTACATGATGAAATCTGTACATGATTTATCTCTTTCAACCGCACCAAAACAAAATGATGTTACTGTTTCTTCCAATCCTAGTTTTTCAACCAACCCATATGACAAATGGATTTCAAATGCTAAAAAGATGAAAAAATTATATAACTGGTTCCAAGGGTACATAAGCTTCAGAACCATTTGCAGGAGTGGACTAAATGGGCAAATAAGAAGGTATGCATATTGCACGTAGACTTGGTAAAGGTAGAGGAATTATTGATTTCATAGAGGCAAAAGCACAAACACTTGGTGTGCATACTTATAAAAACATTGATTTCACCTCCCAATAATAATTTAAATCCCAAAAAAATTACAAGTTTGTATACATGTATAGAGGTTTCTTGATACTTTATCCAAAGAAACCATAGGGTTTAGGGTTTAGGGTTTAGGGATTAGGGATTAGGGTTTAGGGTTTAGGGTTTAGGGTTTAGGGTTTAGATATTGTGGGGTTTACCCAATATGCCAGAGATAGGAATTTTGTTTTCCTTCAATGCAGTTTCTAGATATTGTGAGTATCCAGATTTAAAACCATTATCAACTTTAAAACCTCCCATGTTCACCATATTTACCAATGCGTCCACGAGCTTGGCATCTTCGGTTATTGTTCAGTTGCGATAGTTTCTGCCTTTTTCCATCACACCTACAATTATAAACAAAAAAAATTAGACGAAACAATGAATGCAATAAAAAAAATACCCAACCATATATATAACAAATATAACTATACAAAACAAATTAAATTTCATTATTAAAAATAACAAATGTGGCACAAATTCGTTCATAGTAAATGATAAACATAACAAAAGGAGAAAGGATCAATGTGTAGTATTCCAAGAATCAAACATAGTTTGCGCTAAGTTGTTTCTAAATGTAGTCCACTCGGTTCATACACCCACATAAGTGATATGATCATCGTCTCCACCGCCGACATCTCCGGTTCCCTCGTCTACTTCAAATCGGTTCTCAATTGGATCAATTGTCATTTCCTTCCTTATATAATTATGAAGAAGACAACATGCCATTATAATCTTATTTTTTAGATCAATTGGATAATATGAGTTGTCCCTTAAAATTCCCCATCTTGCCTTCAAAATACAAAAACATCTTTCTATAACATTTCTCGCAGATGAATGTCTCATATTAAATAATTCTTTAGGTGTAGTTGGTTGGTGTCCAGCACGCCAATCATTCAAATTATATCTTTGACATCCATACGGGGCTAAGAAACCTTCACCATTTGTATAACCAACATCTACCAAATAATAACCTATATATGTAGTATAGTTTGTGTAACTAATAATTAATAACTAATACTTATCTACAAAACCAATTATTACACATACCTGGTGTAGGGACCTTCAATCCACGTGGCCTAAGTAGGGCATCTCGAAGCACTCTACCATCCGCAGCTGAGCCCTCCCATCCCGGTAAAACATAGATAAATTGCATATCTTGTGAACACACCCCTAAGACATTTGTGGCAATATCATTTTTTCTTGTCCTGTATTTAGGCTTGTCTTTAAGTGGCACTAAGCACTTTATGTGTGTTCCATCTAAAGCTCCTAGACAGTTCTACACGAAATACAAAAAATGGTTTTATGTCATATCAAGCAACTCGTGTACTGATTGAAAATTTTATAAGGAGTACTTATACCTTGAACCACTTCCATCTGTGATCTGTAGAGTTTTCTGTAACAGGTTCGGGTTTCTTAAGCAAATGTGGATGCAACCTTTTCACCGCATTGCAAACTCTGGTGACAATTTTGCTAATTGTTTCTCCCGAACGCTGGAAACGACCTATCATGACCTGATTCTTCACATTATGTGCAATAATGTGAAGAAATATGGCCACTTGCTCATCAATATCCGTATGTCTAGTTGTTCTTAACCCACCTAATGTGTGAAGCATTTCACACAACTTTGTTAAACATCTGCGGGTCATCCTAAGGTGTGATATGCATGTAGTGTCGCTTTTGTAAGCGTATTTGTGCAATATTGCTTGTCGATCCACATTCGTCGATATGTTTTTGATACGTGATTTACCACTCCTATATATTTGTAGTAACTTGCATACTATGATAAAAAAACCATGTAACAATTGTCATAACTTCATTCCAAAATGTAACGACTATTTGACTTATACTTTTTTATGTTTGCTTATAGGTAGACTAAGTCGTGCCATTTCCTACTCATCTCCCATAAAAAGAAAATTATTCACTTAAAAGACATAATATTATTACTTTAATCGTTAATTAATTGTCACATTATACAAAAAAGATGGTGTCCATTAGTACAACACATGATCAGACGACTAGAAAAATAATTCAATAGAAGACTTCATGGGTAAATATAAATTCAAGGGAGTAAATTTGTATTTAACATATTTAGAAGTCATATGATGCATATGATGCAATAAGTAAAAAAGACAAAATTCAATCAAACAACCTGTAGCATTGTATGGTTGTGAATAATTCCATACACATTCTACTTCAATAGATTTTAATGTATTTTTATCATAAAAGTAGTATTTTATTCTTTTTTTTCTTCCCACGTGATGGTGTATGAAAGGCTACATATAGCTTTTTTTTTCTTTTCCTCATCTCGTGTACAACATAAAGTTTTTCACATTATATTTGTTATTTGGTTAAATAAAGAAATCAACCAACATGTTAATCAAATTATAAATACATGAAAGTAACAAATCTGCCAACATCATTTTGTGAATTTACATTGGTGGGTTTGAAAGGCATGACTCAATTTGAGATGCTGCAAACAACGTAAGAAGGTTATTATGGATATTATTAGTTTTTGGTAATGTAGGAAGATTGCTACTACCAAAAGCTTACATGATGAAATCTGTACATGATTTATCTCTTTCAACCGCACCAAAACAAAATGATGTTACTGTTTCTTCCAATCCTAGTTTTTCAACCAACCCATATGACAAATGGATTTCACATGCTAAAAAGATGAAAAAATTATATAACTGGTTCCAAGGGTACATAAGCTTCAGAACCATTTGCAGGAGTGGACTAAATGGGCAAATAAGAAGGTATGCATATTGCACGTAGACTTGGTAAAGGTAGAGGAATTATTGATTTCATAGAGGCAAAAGCACAAACACTTGGTGTGCATACTTATAAAAACATTGATTTCACCTCCCAATAATAATTTAAATCCCAAAAAAATTACAAGTTTGTATACATGTATAGAGGTTTCTTGATACT
The DNA here is from genome assembly GCF_002870075.4 of Lactuca sativa. Lineage (NCBI taxonomy): Eukaryota > Viridiplantae > Streptophyta > Magnoliopsida > Asterales > Asteraceae > Lactuca > Lactuca sativa. The sequence continues at coordinate 39,176 of NC_056631.2, forward strand.
TTATCCAAAGAAACCATAGGGTTTAGGGTTTAGGGTTTAGGGATTAGGGATTAGGGTTTAGGGTTTAGGGTTTAGGGTTTAGGGTTTAGATATTGTGGGGTTTACCCAATATGCCAGAGATAGGAATTTTGTTTTCCTTCAATGCAGTTTCTAGATATTGTGAGTATCCAGATTTAAAACCATTATCAGCTTTAAAACCTCCCATGTTCACCATATTTACCAATGCGTCCACGAGCTTGGCATCTTCGGTTATTGTTCAGTTGCGATAGTTTCTGCCTTTTTCCATCACACCTACAATTATAAACAAAAAAAATTAGACGAAACAATGAATGCAATAAAAAAAATACCCAACCATATATATAACAAATATAACTATACAAAACAAATTAAATTTCATTATTAAAAATAACAAATGTGGCACAAATTCGTTCATAGTAAATGATAAACATAACAAAAGGAGAAAGGATCAATGTGTAGTATTCCAAGAATCAAACATAGTTTGCGCTAAGTTGTTTCTAAATGTAGTCCACTCGGTTCATACACCCACATAAGTGATATGATCATCGTCTCCACCGCCGACATCTCCGGTTCCCTCGTCTACTTCAAATCGGTTCTCAATTGGATCAATTGTCATTTCCTTCCTTATATAATTATGAAGAAGACAACATGCCATTATAATCTTATTTTTTAGATCAATTGGATAATATGAGTTGTCCCTTAAAATTCCCCATCTTGCCTTCAAAATACAAAAACATCTTTCTATAACATTTCTCGCAGATGAATGTCTCATGTTAAATAATTCTTTAGGTGTAGTTGGTTGGTGTCCAGCACGCCAATCATTCAAATTATATCTTTGACATCCATACGGGGCTAAGAAACCTTCACCATTTGTATAACCAACATCTACCAAATAATAACCTATATATGTAGTATAGTTTGTGTAACTAATAATTAATAACTAATACTTATCTACAAAACCAATTATTATACATACCTGGTCTAGGGACCTTCAATCCATGTGGCCTAAGTAGGGCATCTCGAAGCACTCTACCATCTGCAGCTGAGCCCTCCCATCCCGGTGAAACATAGATAAATTGCATATCTTGTGAACACACCCCTAAGACATTTGTGGCAATATCATTTTTTCTTGTCCTGTATTTAGGCTTGTCTTTAAGTGGCACTAAGCACGTTATGTGTGTTCCATCTAAAGCTCCTAGACAGTTCTAAAGGAAATACAAAAAATGGTTTTATGTCATATCAAGCAACTCGTGTACTAATTGAAATTTTTATAAGGAGTACTTATACCTTGAACCACTTCCATCTTTGATCTGTAGAGTTTTCTGTAACAGGTTCGGGTCTCTTAAGCAAATGTGGATGCAACCTTTTCACCGCATTGCAAACTCTGGTGACAATTTTGCTAATTGTTTCTCCCGAACACTGGAAACGACCTATCATGACCTGATTCTTCACATTATGTGCAATAATGTGAAGAAATATGGCCACTTGCTCATCAATATCCGTATGTCTAGTTGTTCTTAACCCACCTAATGTGTGAAGCATTTCACACAACTTTGTTAAACATCTGCGGGTCATCCTAAGGTGTGATATGCATGTAGTGTCGCTTTTGTAAGCGTATTTGTGCAATATTGCTTGCCGATCCACATTCGTCGATATGTTTTTGATACGTGATTTACCACTCCTATATATTTGTAGTAACTTGCATACTATGATAAAAAAACCATGTAACAATTGTCATAACTTCATTCCAAAATGTAACGACTATTTGACTTATACTTTTTTATGTTTGCTTATAGGTAGACTAAGTCGTGCCATTTCCTACTCATCTCCCATAAAAAGAAAATTATTCACTTAAAAAACATAATATTATTACTTTAATCGTTAATTAATTGTCACATTATACAAAAAAGATGGTGTCCATTAGTACAACACATGATCAGACGACTAGAAAACTAATTCAATAGAAGACTTCATGGGTAAATATAAATTCAAGGGAGTAAATTTGTATTTAACATATTTAGAAGTCATATGATGCATATGATGCAATAAGTAAAAAAGACAAAATTCAATCAAACAACCTGTAGCATTGTATGGTTGTGAATAATTCCATACACATTCTACTTCAATAGATTTTAATGTATTTGTATCATAAAAGTAGTATTTTATTCTTTTTTTTCTTCCCACGTGATGGTGTATGAAAGGCTACATATAGCTTTTTTTTTCTTTTCCTCATCTCGTGTACAACATAAAGTTTTTCACATTATATTTGTTATTTGGTTAAATAAAGAAATCAACCAACATGTTAATCAAATTATAAATACATGAAAGTAACAAATCTGCCAACATCATTTTGTGAATTTACATTGGTGGGTTTGAAAGGCATGACTCAATTTGAGATGCTGCAAACAACGTAAGAAGGTTATTATGGATATTATTAGTTTTTGGTAATGTAGGAAGATTGCTACTACCAAAAGCTTACATGATGAAATCTGTACATGATTTATCTCTTTCAACCGCACCAAAACAAAATGATGTTACTGTTTCTTCCAATCCTGGTTTTTCAACCAACCCATATGACAAATGGATTTCACATGCTAAAAAGATGAAAAAATTATATAACTGGTTCCAAGGGTACATAAGCTTCAGAACCATTTGCAGGAGTGGACTAAATGGGCAAATAAGAAGGTATGCATATTGCACGTAGACTTGGTAAAGGTAGAGGAATTATTGATTTCATAGAGGCAAAAGCACAAACACTTGGTGTGCATACTTATAAAAACATTGATTTCACCTCCCAATAATAATTTAAATCCCAAAAAAATTACAAGTTTGTATACATGTATAGAGGTTTCTTGATACTTTATCCAAAGAAACCATAGGGTTTAGGGTTTAGGGTTTAGGGATTAGGGATTAGGGTTTAGGGTTTAGGGTTTAGGGTTTAGGGTTTAGATATTGTGGGGTTTACCCAATATGCCAGAGATAGGAATTTTGTTTTCCTTCAATGCAGTTTCTAGATATTGTGAGTATCCAGATTTAAAACCATTATCAGCTTTAAAACCTCCCATGTTCACCATATTTACCAATGCGTCCACGAGCTTGGCATCTTCGGTTATTGTTCAGTTGCGATAGTTTCTGCCTTTTTCCATCACACCTACAATTATAAACAAAAAAAATTAGACAAAACAATGAATGCAATAAAAAAAATACCCAACCATATATATAACAAATATAAATATACAAAACAAATTAAATTTCATTATTAAAAATAACAAATGTGGCACAAATTCGTTCATATTAAATGATAAACATAACAAAAGGAGAAAGGATCAATGTGTAGTATTCCAAGAATCAAACATAGTTTGCGCTAAGTTGTTTCTAAATGTAGTCCACTCGGTTGATACACCCACATAAGTGATATGATCATCGTCTCCACCGCCGACATCTCCGGTTCCCTCGTCTACTTCAAATCGGTTCTCAATTGGATCAATTGTCATTTCCTTCCTTATATAATTATGAAGAAGACAACATGCCATTATAATCTTATTTTTTAGATCAATTGGATAATATGAGTTGTCCCTTAAAATTCCCCATCTTGCCTTCAAAATACAAAAACATCTTTCTATAACATTTCTCGCAGATGAATGTCTCATGTTAAATAATTCTTTAGGTGTAGTTGGTTGGTGTCCAGCACGCCAATCATTCAAATTATATCTTTGACATCCATACGGGGCTAAGAAACCTTCACCATTTGTATAACCAACATCTACCAAATAATAACCTATATATGTAGTATAGTTTGTGTAACTAATAATTAATAACTAATACTTATCTACAAAACCAATTATTATACATACCTGGTCTAGGGACCTTCAATCCATGTGGCCTAAGTAGGGCATCTCGAAGCACTCTACCATCTGCAGCTGAGCCCTCCCATCCCGGTAAAACATAGATAAATTGCATATCTTGTGAACACACCCCTAAGACATTTGTGGCAATATCATTTTTTCTTGTCCTGTATTTAGGCTTGTCTTTAAGTGGCACTAAGCACGTTATGTGTGTTCCATCTAAAGCTCCTAGACAGTTCTAAAGGAAATACAAAAAATGGTTTTATGTCATATCAAGCAACTCGTGTACTAATTGAAATTTTTATAAGGAGTACTTATACCTTGAACCACTTCCATCTTTGATCTGTAGAGTTTTCTGTAACAGGTTCGGGTCTCTTAAGCAAATGTGGATGCAACCTTTTCACCGCATTGCAAACTCTGGTGACAATTTTGCTAATTGTTTCTCCCGAACACTGGAAACGACCTATCATGACCTGATTCTTCACATTATGTGCAATAATGTGAAGAAATATGGCCACTTGCTCATCAATATCCGTATGTCTAGTTGTTCTTAACCCACCTAATGTGTGAAGCATTTCACACAACTTTGTTAAACATCTGCGGGTCATCCTAAGGTGTGATATGCATGTAGTGTCGCTTTTGTAAGCGTATTTATTATTTGGTAGATGTTGGTTATACAAATGGTGAAGGTTTCTTAGCCCCGTATGGATGTCAAAGATATAATTTTAATGATTGGCGTGCTGGACACCAACCAACTACACCTAAAGAATTATTTAACATGAGACATTCATCTGCGAGAAATGTTATAGAAAGATGTTTTTGTATTTTGAAGGCAAGATGGGGAATTTTAAGGGACAACTCATATTATCCAATTGATCTAAAAAATAAGATTATAATGGCATGTTGTCTTCTTCATAATTATATAAGGAAGGAAATGACAATTGATCCAATTGAGAACCGATTTGAAGTAGACGAGGGAACCGGAGATGTCGGCAGTGGAGACGATGATCATATCACTTATGTGGGTGTATCAACCGAGTGGACTACATTTAGAAACAACTTAGCGCAAACTATGTTTGATTCTTGGAATACTACACATTGATCCTTTCTCCTTTTGTTATGTTTATCATTTACTATGAACGAATTTGTGCCACATTTGTTATTTTTAATAATGAAATTTAATTTGTTTTGTATAGTTATATTTGTTATATATATGGTTGGGTATTTTTTTATTGCATTCATTGTTTCGTCTAATTTTTTTGTTTATAATTGTAGGTGTGATGGAAAAAGGCAGAAACTATCGCAACTGAACAATAACCGAAGATGCCAAGCTCGTGGACGCATTGGTAAATATGGTGAACATGGGAGGTTTTAAAGCTGATAATGGTTTTAAATCTGGATACTCACAATATCTAGAAACTGCATTGAAGGAAAACAAAATTCCTAACTCTGGCATATTGGGTAAACCCCACAATATCTAAACCCTAAACCCTAAACCCTAAACCCTAAACCCTAATCCCTAATCCCTAAACCCTAAACCCTAAACCCTATGGTTTCTTTGGATAAAGTATCAAGAAACCTCTATACATGTATACAAACTTGTAATTTTTTTGGGATTTAAATTATTATTGGGAGGTGAAATCAATGTTTTTATAAGTATGCACACCAAGTGTTTGTGCTTTTGCCTCTATGAAATCAATAATTCCTCTACCTTTACCAAGTCTACGTGCAATATGCATACCTTCTTATTTGCCCATTTAGTCCACTCCTGCAAATGGTTCTGAAGCTTATGTACCCTTGGAACCAGTTATATAATTTTTTCATCTTTTTAGCATGTGAAATCCATTTGTCATATGGGTTGGTTGAAAAACTAGGATTGGAAGAAACAGTAACATCATTTTGTTTTGGTGCGGTTGAAAGAGATAAATCATGTACAGATTTCATCATGTAAGCTTTTGGTAGTAGCAATCTTCCTACATTACCAAAAACTAATAATATCCATAATAACCTTCTTACTTTTTTGCAGCATCTCAAATTGAGTCATGCCTTTCAAACCCACCAATGTAAATTCACAAAATGATGTTGGCAGATTTGTTACTTTCATGTATTTATAATTTGATTAACATGTTGGTTGATTTCTTTATTTAACCAAATAACAAATATAATGTGAAAAACTTTATGTTGTACACGAGATGAGGAAAAGAAAAAAAAAGCTATATGTAGCCTTTCATACACCATCACGTGGGAAGAAAAAAAAGAATAAAATACTACTTTTATGATAAAAATACATTAAAATCTATTGAAGTAGAATGTGTATGGAATTTTTCACAACCATACAATGCTACAGGTTGTTTGATTGAATTTTGTCTTTTTTACTTATTGCATCATATGCATCATATGACTTCTAAATATGTTAAATACAAATTTACTCCCTTGAATTTATATTTACCCATGAAGTCTTCTATTGAATTATTTTTCTAGTCGTCTGATCATGTGTTGTACTAATGGACACCATCTTTTTTGTATAATGTGACAATTAATTAACGATTAAAGTAATAATATTATGTCTTTTAAGTGAATAATTTTCTTTTTTATGGGAGATGAGTAGGAAATGGTACGACTTAGTCTACCTATAAGCAAACATAAAAAAGTATAAGTCAAATAGTCGTTACATTTTGGAATGAAGTTATGACAATTGTTACATGGTTTTTTTTATCACGGTATGCAAGTTACTACAAATATATAGGAGTGGTAAATCACGTATCAAAAACATATCGACGAATGTGGATCGGCAAGCAATATTGCACAAATATGCTTACAAAAGCGACACTACATGCATATCACACCTTAGGATGACCCGCAGATGTTTAACAAAGTTGTGTGAAATGCTTCACACATTAGGTGGGTTAAGAACAACTAGACATACGGATATTGATGAGCAAGTGGCCATATTTCTTCACATTATTGCACATAATGTGAAGAATCAGGTCATGATAGGTCGTTTCCAGTGTTCGGGAGAAACAATTAGCAAAATTGTCACCAGAGTTTGCAATGCGGTGAAAAGGTTGCATCCACATTTGCTTAAGAAACCCGAACCTGTTACAGAAAACTCTACAGATCAAAGATGGAAGTGGTTCAAGGTATAAGTACTCCTTATAAAAATTTCAATTAGTACACGAGTTGCTTGATATGACATAAAACCATTTTTTGTATTTCCTTTAGAACTGTCTAGGAGCTTTAGATGGAACACACATAACGTGCTTAGTGCCACTTAAAGACAAGCCTAAATACAGGACAAGAAAAAATGATATTGCCACAAATGTCTTAGGGGTGTGTTCACAAGATATGCAATTTATCTATGTTTTACCGGGATGGGAGGGCTCAGCTGCAGATGGTAGAGTGCTTCGAGATGCCCTACTTAGGCCACATGGATTGAAGGTCCCTAGACCAGGTATGTATAATAATTGGTTTTGTAGATAAGTATTAGTTATTAATTATTAGTTACCCAAACTATATTACATATATAGGTTATTATTTGGTAGATGTTGGTTATACAAATGGTGAAGGTTTCTTAGCCCCGTATGGATGTCAAAGATATAATTTGAATGATTGGCGTGCTGGACACCAACCAACTACACCTAAAGAATTATTTAACATGAGACATTCATCTGCGAGAAATGTTATAGAAAGATGTTTTTGTATTTTGAAGGCAAGATGGGGAATTTTAAGGGACAACTCATATTATCCAATTGATCTAAAAAATAAGATTATAATGGCATGTTGTCTTCTTCATAATTATATAAGGAAGGAAATGACAATTGTTCCAATTGAGAACCGATTTGAAGTAGACGAGGGAACCGGAGATGTCGGCGGTGGAGACGATGATCATATCACTTATGTGGGTGTATCAACCGAGTGGACTACATTTAGAAACAACTTAGCGCAAACTATGTTTGATTCTTGAATACTACACATTGATCCTTTCTCCTTTTGTTATGTTTATCATTTAATATGAACGAATTTGTGCCACATTTGTTATTTTTAATAATGAAATTTAATTTGTTTTGTATAGTTATATTTGTTATATATATGGTTGGGTATTTTTTTTATTGCATTCATTGTTTCGTCTAATTTTTTTGTTTATAATTGTAGGTGTGATGGAAAAAGGCAGAAACTATCGCAACTGAACAATAACCGAAGATGCCAAGCTCGTGGACGCATTGGTAAATATGGTGAACATGGGAGGTTTTAAAGCTGATAATGGTTTTAAATCTGGATACTCACAATATCTAGAAACTGCATTGAAGGAAAACAAAATTCCTAACTCTGGCATATTGGGTAAACCCCACAATATCTAAACCCTAAACCCTAAACCCTAAACCCTAATCCCTAATCCCTAAACCCTAAACCCTAAACCCTATGGTTTCTTTGGATAAAGTATCAAGAAACCTCTATACATGTATACAAACTTGTAATTTTTTTGGGATTTAAATTATTATTGGGAGGTGAAATCAATGTTTTTATAAGTATGCACACCAAGTGTTTGTGCTTTTGCCTCTATGAAATCAATAATTCCTCTACCTTTACCAAGTCTACGTGCAATATGCATACCTTCTTATTTGCCCATTTAGTCCACTCCTGCAAATGGTTCTGAAGCTTATGTACCCTTGGAACCAGTTATATAATTTTTTCATCTTTTTAGCATGTGAAATCCATTTGTCATATGGGTTGGTTGAAAAACTAGGATTGGAAGAAACAGTAACATCATTTTGTTTTGGTGCGGTTGAAAGAGATAAATCATGTACAGATTTCATCATGTAAGCTTTTGGTAGTAGCAATCTTCCTACATTACCAAAAACTAATAATATCCATAATAACCTTCTTACTTTTTTGCAGCATCTCAAATTGAGTCATGCCTTTCAAACCCACCAATGTAAATTCACAAAATGATGTTGGCAGATTTGTTACTTTCATGTATTTATAATTTGATTAACATGTTGGTTGATTTCTTTATTTAACCAAATAACAAATATAATGTGAAAAACTTTATGTTGTACACGAGATGAGGAAAAGAAAAAAAAAGCTATATGTAGCCTTTCATACACCATCACGTGGGAAGAAAAAAAAGAATAAAATACTACTTTTATGATAAAAATACATTAAAATCTATTGAAGTAGAATGTGTATGGAATTTTTCACAACCATACAATGCTACAGGTTGTTTGATTGAATTTTGTCTTTTTTACTTATTGCATCATATGCATCATATGACTTCTAAATATGTTAAATACAAATTTACTCCCTTGAATTTATATTTACCCATGAAGTCTTCTATTGAATTATTTTTCTAGTCGTCTGATCATGTGTTGTACTAATGGACACCATCTTTTTTGTATAATGTGACAATTAATTAACGATTAAAGTAATAATATTATGTCTTTTAAGTGAATAATTTTCTTTTTTATGGGAGATGAGTAGGAAATGGTACGACTTAGTCTACCTATAAGCAAACATAAAAAAGTATAAGTCAAATAGTCGTTACATTTTGGAATGAAGTTATGACAATTGTTACATGGTTTTTTTTATCACGGTATGCAAGTTACTACAAATATATAGGAGTGGTAAATCACGTATCAAAAACATATCGACGAATGTGGATCGGCAAGCAATATTGCACAAATATGCTTACAAAAGCGACACTACATGCATATCACACCTTAGGATGACCCGCAGATGTTTAACAAAGTTGTGTGAAATGCTTCACACATTAGGTGGGTTAAGAACAACTAGACATACGGATATTGATGAGCAAGTGGCCATATTTCTTCACATTATTGCACATAATGTGAAGAATCAGGTCATGATAGGTCGTTTCCAGTGTTCGGGAGAAACAATTAGCAAAATTGTCACCAGAGTTTGCAATGCGGTGAAAAGGTTGCATCCACATTTGCTTAAGAAACCCGAACCTGTTACAGAAAACTCTACAGATCAAAGATGGAAGTGGTTCAAGGTATAAGTACTCCTTATAAAAATTTCAATTAGTACACGAGTTGCTTGATATGACATAAAACCATTTTTTGTATTTCCTTTAGAACTGTCTAGGAGCTTTAGATGGAACACACATAACGTGCTTAGTGCCACTTAAAGACAAGCCTAAATACAGGACAAGAAAAAATGATATTGCCACAAATGTCTTAGGGGTGTGTTCACAAGATATGCAATTTATCTATGTTTTACCGGGATGGGAGGGCTCAGCTGCAGATGGTAGAGTGCTTCGAGATGCCCTACTTAGGCCACATGGATTGAAGGTCCCTAGACCAGGTATGTATAATAATTGGTTTTGTAGATAAGTATTAGTTATTAATTATTAGTTACCCAAACTATATTACATATATAGGTTATTATTTGGTAGATGTTGGTTATACAAATGGTGAAGGTTTCTTAGCCCCGTATGGATGTCAAAGATATAATTTGAATGATTGGCGTGCTGGACACCAACCAACTACACCTAAAGAATTATTTAACATGAGACATTCATCTGCGAGAAATGTTATAGAAAGATGTTTTTGTATTTTGAAGGCAAGATGGGGAATTTTAAGGGACAACTCATATTATCCAATTGATCTAAAAAATAAGATTATAATGGCATGTTGTCTTCTTCATAATTATATAAGGAAGGAAATGACAATTGTTCCAATTGAGAACCGATTTGAAGTAGACGAGGGAACCGGAGATGTCGGCGGTGGAGACGATGATCATATCACTTATGTGGGTGTATCAACCGAGTGGACTACATTTAGAAACAACTTAGCGCAAACTATGTTTGATTCTTGAATACTACACATTGATCCTTTCTCCTTTTGTTATGTTTATCATTTAATATGAACGAATTTGTGCCACATTTGTTATTTTTAATAATGAAATTTAATTTGTTTTGTATAGTTATATTTGTTATATATATGGTTGGGTATTTTTTTTATTGCATTCATTGTTTCGTCTAATTTTTTTGTTTATAATTGTAGGTGTGATGGAAAAAGGCAGAAACTATCGCAACTGAACAATAACCGAAGATGCCAAGCTCGTGGACGCATTGGTAAATATGGTGAACATGGGAGGTTTTAAAGCTGATAATGGTTTTAAATCTGGATACTCACAATATCTAGAAACTGCATTGAAGGAAAACAAAATTCCTAACTCTGGCATATTGGGTAAACCCCACAATATCTAAACCCTAAACCCTAAACCCTAAACCCTAATCCCTAATCCCTAAACCCTAAACCCTAAACCCTATGGTTTCTTTGGATAAAGTATCAAGAAACCTCTATACATGTATACAAACTTGTAATTTTTTTGGGATTTAAATTATTATTGGGAGGTGAAATCAATGTTTTTATAAGTATGCACACCAAGTGTTTGTGCTTTTGCCTCTATGAAATCAATAATTCCTCTACCTTTACCAAGTCTACGTGCAATATGCATACCTTCTTATTTGCCCATTTAGTCCACTCCTGCAAATGGTTCTGAAGCTTATGTACCCTTGGAACCAGTTATATAATTTTTTCATCTTTTTAGCATGTGAAATCCATTTGTCATATGGGTTGGTTGAAAAACTAGGATTGGAAGAAACAGTAACATCATTTTGTTTTGGTGCGGTTGAAAGAGATAAATCATGTACAGATTTCATCATGTAAGCTTTTGGTAGTAGCAATCTTCCTACATTACCAAAAACTAATAATATCCATAATAACCTTCTTACTTTTTTGCAGCATCTCAAATTGAGTCATGCCTTTCAAACCCACCAATGTAAATTCACAAAATGATGTTGGCAGATTTGTTACTTTCATGTATTTATAATTTGATTAACATGTTGGTTGATTTCTTTATTTAACCAAATAACAAATATAATGTGAAAAACTTTATGTTGTACACGAGATGAGGAAAAGAAAAAAAAAGCTATATGTAGCCTTTCATACACCATCACGTGGGAAGAAAAAAAAGAATAAAATACTACTTTTATGATAAAAATACATTAAAATCTATTGAAGTAGAATGTGTATGGAATTATTCACAACCATACAATGCTACAGGTTGTTTGATTGAATTTTGTCTTTTTTACTTATTGCATCATATGCATCATATGACTTCTAAATATGTTAAATACAAATTTACTCCCTTGAATTTATATTTACCCATGAAGTCTTCTATTGAATTATTTTTCTAGTCGTCTGATCATGTGTTGTACTAATGGACACCATCTTTTTTGTATAATGTGACAATTAATTAACGATTAAAGTAATAATATTATGTCTTTTAAGTGAATAATTTTCTTTTTTATGGGAGATGAGTAGGAAATGGCACGACTTAGTCTACCTATAAGCAAACATAAAAAAGTATAAGTCAAATAGTCGTTACATTTTGGAATGAAGTTATGACAATTGTTACATGGTTTTTTTTATCACGGTATGCAAGTTACTACAAATATATAGGAGTGGTAAATCACGTATCAAAAACATATCGACGTATGTGGATCGGCAAGCAATATTGCACAAATACGCTTACAAAAGCGACACTACATGCATATCACACCTTAGGATGACCCGCAGATGTTTAACAAAGTTGTGTGAAATGCTTCACACATTAGGTGGGTTAAGAACAACTAGACATACGGATATTGATGAGCAAGTGGCCATATTTCTTCACATTATTGCACATAATGTGAAGAATCAGGTCATGATAGGTCGTTTCCAGTGTTTGGGAGAAACAATTAGCAAAATTGTCACCAGAGTTTGCAATGCGGTGAAAAGGTTGCATCCACATTTGCTTAAGAAACCCGAACCTGTTACAGAAAACTCTACAGATCAAAGATGGAAGTGGTTCAAGGTATAAGTACTCCTTATAAAAATTTCAATTAGTACACGAGTTGCTTGATATGACATAAAACCATTTTTTGTATTTCCTTTAGAACTGTCTAGGAGCTTTAGATGGAACACACATAACGTGCTTAGTGCCACTTAAAGACAAGCCTAAATACAGGACAAGAAAAAATGATATTGCCACAAATGTCTTAGGGGTGTGTTCACAAGATATGCAATTTATCTATGTTTTACCGGGATGGGAGGGCTCGGCTGCAGATGGTAGAGTGCTTCGAGATGCCCTACTTAGGCCACATGGATTGAAGGTCCCTAGACCAGGTATGTATAATAATTGGTTTTGTAGATAAGTATTAGTTATTAATTATTAGTTACGCTGACTATACTACATATATAGGTTATTATTTGGTAGATGTTGGTTATACAAATGGTGAAGGTTTCTTAGCCCCGTATGGATGTCAAAGATATAATTTTAATGATTGGCGTGCTGGACACCAACCAACTACACCTAAAGAATTATTTAACATGAGACATTCATCTACGAGAAATGTTATAGAAAGATGTTTTTGTATTTTGAAGGCAAGATGGGGAATTTTAAGGGACAACTCATATTATCCAATTGATCTAAAAAATAAGATTATAATGGCATGTTGTCTTCTTCATAATTATATAAGGAAGGAAATGACAATTGATCCAATTGAGAACCGATTTGAAGTAGACGAGGGAACCGGAGATGTCGGCGGTGGAGACGATGATCATATCACTTATGTGGGTGTATCAACCGAGTGGACTACATTTAGAAACAACTTAGCGCAAACTATGTTTGATTCTTGGAATACTACACATTGATCCTTCCTCCTTTTGTTATGTTTATCATTTACTATGAACGAATTTGTGCCACATTTGTTATTTTTAATAATGAAATTTAATTTGTTCTGTCTAGTTATATTTGTTATATATATCACTTATGTGGGTGTATCAACCCAGGGGAATTATTGAATTCATAGAGGCAAAAGCACACTAGTGGTTTTGGCTATGATAGCTCCACTCATTCTGTAATAGCTGAACCAGCGGTTTGGGATTCTTACATACAGGTATATTATTAAATTTTTTTATATATTTGTTACTTCTTAATTATTTTATATTATAATTTAATGTGCTAACCTTTTATGATACAAAATAGGTTCATAAAGAGGCAGGAAAATGGAGAAATAAGATATTTCCTCATTACGAGGATTTATGTATCATCTTTGGGAAGGATAGAGCTCAAGGGAATAAAGCCAAGGATTTTGCCCAAATGGAAGAAGATGCAAACAATGAAGAACAATCTGAACTAATAGAAGGTGGTTTTGAAGAACAAACCACAGAAAATGAAGATTCTCTAAACATAGGCTTAAAGAAGAGAAAAAAAAGTTGATGATGTTATTAAGGGAATAACTATTGCAGCTAACCTTCTTCGAGAAAAACTTGAAAAAGCAGCGAATAGCATGAATCAAGTAATACTAGGAGAAACAGAAGTGCAAAAAAAGCTTTGATGGTGATTCCTGAAATTTCAAAGATGCAATCATTGAGTGCCTTGGATAAGTTCAAAGCAAGTAGGAAAATAATGTGTGATCCAGAAACCGTGTTAAGTTTTTGGAATTTGGAAGGATAAGATCGGGAGGATTTTGTGAGGTTCATGTTGGAAGAGTGATATGATTATGAACTAGGTATCCAGACATTATTTTCAATATTGCTTGGTTAATTTTTTTTTTCTTTTTTTAATTTTAGATTGGAAATAATGAATGACATTTGTTGCTTTATATTATATATAATCGGTTTATTTGTTTTTAAAAAATATTTTTATGATTTTTATGTGTTCGATGAAATACAAGTTAGTTATTTTTTAATTTATATTTTATAGAAGATCTCAATAAAAAATGTTGTAATTATATAAAATTTTGCTATGTTTATTATAAATATGAATAAGGTACAAAAAAAAAATCACTACAAAGTGTATTTTTGTCAAATTACTAAAATCATTTTCAAATTCCTTTGGCAATCAACAAACAAAATAGAAAACAGATTTCATTCCATGTCAACCAAACGCATTTAAGTTTCTGGTACAATCAAATTCCAATTCCTCCAGATTCAAATTCATTTGACAGATTTCATTCCTTTCAAAAATATTCTGCAAAACAAACGCAACCTTAAGGTTTTTACCTTTTGAAGTGGATTTAATAATGCAAAAGGGTTTTTCCCCATTATTTGTTGTTTTACTCCTAGGCAACTAAGAATCTCCACCTCGTTGGGTGTCACTGTTGTTTCTATTAGCAAGTTGTGGGATATTTGCCCGTCGGTACACGGGCTTGAGTACGTCATCCTTAGACTGTACTACTTTTGGGTTAGTTGTTTCCTTTTTTATGATAAAAACAACCATTTATTGATCTTTTGGTTTTTCCTAAAGATTTTTGATGTCCGGTTTATCCCAAATAATTGGATTTTTATCCTTTAATGCGGAAATTAAGGGATCTAATTCTATTTGTTTTGGATTTAGGTTTCTTAGATATTATTTGAATATCTTTAAAATAAAAGGAATTGACGGCAAACGGTTTAGCAATTTTCCTTCAAAAATTGCTTTGCATGTCGGTTTGATCCCGGTTTTCTTAAGGTTCTTTCCTTTTAAAGTGGTTCTTATCTTATTGAAATGGGTTTTAACCCCATTATTTGTTGTTTTCTTCCTAGGGAACTAGGAATCTCCATGTTTGTGGATGCCACAGCTATTTCCGTTAGCAAGTGGTGGGATATTCCTAACTCTGGCATATTGGGTAAACCCCACAATATCTAAATCCTAAACCCTAAACCCTAAACCCTAAACCCTAAACCCTAAACCCTAAACCCTAAACCCTGATCCCTAAACCCTAAACCCTAAACCCTAAACCCTAAACCCTATGGTTTCTTTGGATAAAGTATCAAGAATTCTCTATACATGTATACAGACTTGTAATTTTTTTGGGATTAAAATTACTATTGGGAGGTGAAATCAATGTTTTTATAAGTATGCACACCAAGTGTTTGTGCTTTTATAAGTATGCACACCAAGTGTTTGTGCTTTTACCCATGAAGTCTTCTATTGAATTATTTTTCTAGTCGTTTGATCATGTGTTGTACTAATGGACACCATCTTTTTTGTATAATGTGACAATTAATTAACGATTAAAGTAATAATATTATGTCTTTTAAGTGAATAATTTTCTTTTTTATGGGAGATGATCAAGAAATGGCACGACTTAGTCTAACTATAAGCATACATCAAAAAGTATAAGTCAAATAGTCGTTACATTTTGGAATGAAGTTATGACAATTGTTACATGGTTTTTTTTATCATCGTATGCAAGTTACTACAAATATATAGGAGTGGTAAATCACGTATCAAAAACATATCGACGAATGTGGATCGGCAAGCAATATTGCATAAATACGCTTACAAAAGCGACACTACATGCATATCACACCTTAGGATGACCCGCAGTTGTTTAACAAAGTTGTGTGAAATGCTTCACACATTAGGTGGGTTAAGAACAACTAGACATACGGATATTGATGAGCAAGTGGCCATGTTTCTTCACATTATTGCACATAATGTGAAGAATCAGGTCATGATAGGTCGTTTCCAGCGTTCGGGAGAAACAATTAGCAAAATTGTCACCAGAGTTTGCAATGCGGTGAAAAGGTTGCATCCACATTTGCTAAAGAAACCCGAACCTGTTACAGAAAACTCTACAGATCAAAGATGGAAGTGGTTCAATGTATAAGTACTCCTTCTAAAATTTTCAATCAGTACACGAGTTGCTTGATATGACATAAAACCATTTTTTGTATTTCGTGTAGAACTGTCTAGGAGCTTTAGATGGAACACACATAAAGTGCTTAGTGCCACTTAAAGACAAGCCTAAATACAGGACAAGAAAAAATGATATTGCCACAAATGTCTTAGGGGTGTGTTCACAAGATATGCAATTTATCTATGTTTTACCGGGATGGGAGGGCTCAGCTGCGGATGGTAGAGTGCTTCGAGATGCCCTACTTAGGCCACATGGATTGAAGGTCCCGAGACCAGGTATGTATAATAATTGGTTTTGTAGATAAGTATTAGTTATTAATTATTAGTTACACTGACTATACTACATATATAGGTTATTATTTGGTAGATGTTGGTTATACAAATGGTGAAGGTTTCTTAGCCCCGTATAGATGTCAAAGATATCATTTGAATGATTGGCGTGCTGGACACCAACCAACTACACCTAAAGAATTTTTTAACATGAGACATTCATCTACGAGAAATGTTATAGAAAGATGTTTTTGTATTTTGAAGGCAAGATGGGGAATTTTAAGGGACAACTCATATTATCCAGTTGATCTAAAAAATAAGATTATAATGGCATGTTGTCTTCTTCATAATTATATAAGGAAGGAAATGACAATTGATCCAATTGAGAACCGATTTGAAGTAGACGAGGGAACCGGAGATGTCGACGGTGGAGACGATGATCATATCACTTATGTGGGTGTATCAACCGAGTGGACTACATTTAGAAACAACTTAGCGCAAACTATGTTTGATTCTTAGAATACTACACATTGATCCTTCCTCCTTTTGTTATGTTTATCATTTACTATGAACGAATTTGTGCCACATTTGTTATTTTTAATAATGAACTTTAATTTGTTCTGTCTAGTTATATTTGTTATATATATATGGTAGTGTATTTTTTTTATTGCATTCATTGTTTCGTTTAATTTTTTTGTTTATAATTGTAGGTGTGATGGAAAAAGGCAGAAACTATCGCAACTGGACAATAACCGAAGATGCCAAGCTCGTGGAAGCATTGGTAAATATGGTGAACATGGGAGGTTTTAAAGCTGATAATGGTTTTAAATCTGGATACTTACAATATCTAGAAACTGCATTTGAAGGACAAAAATTCTTAACTCTGGCATATTGGGTAAACGCCACATTGAGTCAAGGATCAAAACCATGAAAAAAGATTGACAATTCGTTTATGATATGGTGAATGGTACGAACACTAGTGGTTTTGGCTATGATAGCTCCACTCATTCTGTAATAGCTGAACCAGCGGTTTGAGATTCTTACTTACAAGTATATTATTAAATTTTTTTTATATATTTGTTACTTCTTAATTATTTTATATTATAATTTAATGTGCTAACCTTTTATGATACAAAATAGGTTCATTAAGAGGCAGGAAAATGGAGAAATAAGATATTTCCTCATTACGAGGATTTATGTATCATCTTTGGGAAGCATAGAGCTCAAGGGAATAAAGCCAAGGATTTTGCCCAAATGGAAGAAGATGCAAACAATGAAGAACAATCTGAACAAATAGAAGGTGGTTTTGGAGAACAAACCACAGAAAATGAAGATTCTCCAAACATAGGCTCAAAGAAGAGAAAAAAAGTTGATGATGTTATTAAGGGAATAACTATTGCAGCTAACCTTCTTCGAGAAAAGCTTGAAAAAGCAGCGAATAGCATGAATCAAGCAATACAAGGAGAAACAGAAGTACAAAAAAAGCTTCGATGGTGATTCCTGAAATTTCAAAGATGCAATCATTGAGTGCCCTTGATAGGTTCAAAGCAAGTAGGAAAATAATGTGTGATCCGGAAACCGTGTTAAGTTTTTGGAATTTGGAAGGATAAGATCGGGAGGATTTTGTGAGGTTCATGTTGGAAGAGTGATATGATTATGAACTAGGTATCTAGACATTATTTTCAATATTGCTTGGTTAACTTTTTTTTTTTTCTTTTTTTAATTTTAGATTGGAAATAATGAATGACATTTGTTGCTTTATATTATATATAATCGGTTTATTTGTTTTTAAAAAATATTTTTATGATTTTTATGTGTTTGATGAAATACAAGTTAGTTATTTTTTAATTTATATTTTATAGAAGAGTTCAATAAAAGATGTTGTAATTATATAAAATTTTGCTATGTTTATTATAAATATGAATAAGGTACAAAAAAAATCACTACAAAGTGTATTTTTGTCAAATTAATAAAATCATTTTCCAATTCCTTTGGCAATCAACAAACAAAACAGAAAACAGATTTCATTCCATGTCAACCAAACACATTTAAGTTTCTGGTACAATCAAATTCCAATTCCTCCAGATTCCAATTCCTTTGACAGATTTCATTCCTTTCAAAAACATCCTGCAAAACAAACGCAACCTTAAGGTTTTTACCTTTTGAATTGGATTTAATAATGCAAAAGGGTTTTTCCCCATTATTTGTTGTTTTACTCCTAGGCAACTAAGAATCTCCACCTCGTTGGGTGTCACTGTTGTTTCTATTAGCAAGTTGTGGGATATTTGTCTGTCAGTACACGGGCTTGAGTACGTCATCCTTAGACTGTACTACTTTTGGGTTAGTTGTTTCCTTTTTTATGATAAAAACAACCATTTATTGATCTTTTGGTTTTTCCTAAAGATTTTTGATGTCCGGTTTATCCCAAATAAATGGATTTTTATCCTTTAATGTGGAAATTAAGGGATCTAATTCTATTTGTTTTGGATTTAGGTTTCTTGGATATTATTTGAATATTTAAAATAAAAGGAATTGACGGCAAACGTTTTAGCAATTTTCCTTCAAAATTTGCTTTGCATGTCGGTTTGATCCCGGTTTTCTTAAGGTTCTTTCCATTAAAAGTGGTTATTATCTTATTGCAAATGGCTTTTAACCCCATTATTTGTTGTTTTCTTCCTAGGCAACTAGGAATCTGTAACAGCCCGGATCTCCAGGTATTTTATTGTTTTAATATTTTGAGTTTTGAGAAGGGACTCGGCGAGTTGGAGCTCAGACTCGCCGAGTAGGGTCGCGATTCTGGACGCGGGATTCGTTCGGACTCGGCGAGTCCAGGATATGGACTCGGCGAGTCCACGCTGTTTAATGAAACCCTAATTTCTCGGGTTTGGGACCTATTTAAATGGCCTTATGGCCGTCTTTTGCATCCATCATTCCATAGAGAGATACCCTAAAAGTGCTTTAGCGATTTGAGAGTGAAAGGAGGCATTTCTTGACATTTGTGTGTTGTTTAGCAAAGAAGAAGGAGGCTCTAGCCAAGAGGAGACAAAGGGGACTGCTATTTGGTGGATTGGAAGCTTGACCCTTCAATCTAAAGGTATAATTTCGACCCATCTCCTGTTTTGTGAAGTATAATCGATTTTAGGGTTTCTTGTGGCTTTGTTGAGTTGATTTGATGGCCAAATAGTCCCATGCTAGTGATGAGACTTCGGATCTGGATCCATAGAGGTCCAGAGAGCCTCATCCTTCAAGCTTTATAGAGAGCAATGGAGGTCATGACCTTGTATAGTGAGATTTGTTGAAGATTCTTCATAATTAGTCATATAGAGGTTGTTCATGCATCAAGACTGGGACTTTACGTGATGAATCAGTCTAGGAGGGCCAGATCTATGAATTGTTGGAGTAGATCTGACCTTAGAAGCAAGTTTGGGTGATTGCATGGAATGGACTCGCCGAGTCCGATGAGCAGACTCGGCGAGTAGCTTGAAGATTGCCTTGGACCGGCCAGTGAGTGGTCCAGACGAGTCAGGAGTTGACCCAGTGAGTCAGGGCGAGTTGGAGAGGATTGTCATGTGGTCTGAGTCGAGCTGGGACTCGCCGAGTCGTTCTTGAGACTCGGCGAGTTGAGTCGGGGTGGCCCCGCGATTCTTCCAGGTGGAACTCGTCGAGTCAGGGGGGAGTACTCGACGTGTAGAAAGGGAATCCTAGAGAGTTGGTGAGAACGTCTAGACTCGCCGAGTTGCCGTGTGCACTCGCCGAGTCCGGTCAAAGTTGACCGTTGACCGTTGACCTGTGTTGACTTCTTAGGGGTAGTCAACCTTAGAGATAAAAAGTGTTAATTAGAGCCTTGTGATGTTATAGGAGGATTAGAGCTCGGAGGATCGAGCACGAGGGATTTCCAGGGGTCGTGAGATACCGAGACACGCGAGGTGAGTCTTCTCGCTATACTTTACCTGGAGTCGGTAATCAGAGTTATGTGTTAGTGTATGTATGTTATGTGCATGTTATGTGTTGTACTGCATTATTTCTATGTGATCTATGCTGTGCATGTTTATAGAGTTGGAACCGGAAGGTTCATAGAGTTAGAACCTGAGGGTTCACAGAGTTGGGTGCACGGACCCATAGAGTTATGGCCTCGAGTGGCTAATATGTGTTTTATGTGTGGTATTTTGGGGAACTCACTAAGCTTTGTGCTTACAGTGTTAGTGTTGTTGTTTCAGGTACTAGTGATGACCGTGGGAAGGCGCCGGCTTGATCTGTACACACGTGGAGGAATTTGATATAATTATGTGATCTTGGGATTTGTATGATACATATTGGAATTTGAAATTGATGTTTTATTTAATTAAAAGAGAAATGTTTTTATAAATTGTGAAAAATAAATTTTAAAATTTTCGGTGTTACAAGTTGGTATCAGAGCCTTGGTTTGAGGGATTCGAGTACACCTTCGGGCGTATTTGAACTCAAACTGAGGATTTGAGATGTATTTTCCAAAAAGAGTAAAAGATTTTCGAAAAACGCAGAGCAAGAGATGTGTGTACGATCAGTCAGCGCCCGAACGGTGATTTCCCAAAATACTTTTTTTTATATATTATGTGATATTCATATTGATATGATGTATCCGCATGCTAGAGTAGGCTAGGTATTGCTATTAGGACTAGAGTGGCCTGATGTGTGATGCCTTGGCCTAGGGAGAGGTGAGCTGCTATGAGATGCTTGAGAGTGAGTAGGTAGCAGCAAGGGACTTATGAGAGATCTATTAGAGAGTAGTCTATGCATGATAAAGTACTTGAGACCTGGGATCCGAAGAGAAGGACTTGGAGTGTATTCTGGTGCGGTGCGGACAGTAGTATTGGGCCCGTACTACTGGAAGCACCGGAACGGTGTGCAGCCCAAGTCAGAATCTTTGGAATGCCAAGAATCAAGGAGAAAAGAGTTGTCGAGTGTGAGCATACTCGTGTGGATTCTAATTTATCGTATGTTGTATTTCATAGGTAGATCATGGTGAGGACACGTTTGATGCCCGAGAGCAGTGGTACCAGTGAGGAGGAGATCCGCCGGATCATTCAGGAGGAGGTGGCTGCGGCCATCAGGGCAGAGATACCAGAGATGTTTGGGTCTATAAAGACCACCTTGATTGAGACGTTTGATGAGCGCTATGCCGCTCTTTCTGAGGCTGCTGCTGCAGCGGCTACCGCAGCGATTGCTGCTGCGAGGCCGCAGGGTGGGGATGCGTTGCTGTTCCGTGAGTTCAGCAACACGAAACCACCGGAGTTTGATGGTACTCAGGATCCGGTAGCAGCTATGAGGTGGATATCTGATATTGAGGGGTGTTTCTTCACTTGCTCGTCTCCTGAGCATTTAAAGGTACGGTTCGCGCTGAACCAGCTTCGCTTGGGGGCGAAGGACTGGTGGAAGTTTGTGACAGCGCATTATTCGCCTGCTGAGCTTTCTGCGGTGACCTGGGAGAGGTTCACCACTATGTTTCGGGATGAGTACGTTCCCCAGGTGGAGAGGGAGCGTTTAGCACAGGAGTTTCTGACCCTCAAGCAGGGTACTGAGTCTGTTACAGCGATCACGAGGATGTTCCACGAGAGGGCGATGTTCTGCCCTGAGCACGTGTCCACTGAGCAGGCACGTATGAGCCGCTACTTGAGCATCTTGAGGAGGGATATTCGGGAGTTCGCTGCGAACTCCTCGTACCGGACATTTGCCGAGCTTCAGGCAAATGCCCGGAAGAGGGAGATTGAGCTTGAGACTCAGGCCAGGGAGGAGGCGGAGTCTCAGGGGAGGGATCGGCGACCGGCATTGTCGCAGCCGGCCGCCAAGCGGGCCAAGCCTGCTGACCCCCGACCAGGGAGCCTGAAGGGCCGCACTTGCGGAAAGTGCGGCAAGGGTCATGACGGAGTCTGCCGAGCAGGGTCTTGCTACAAATGTGGCAAGGAGGGGCACATGGCCAAGGACTGCCCCAAGGGGTTTGCAGTGTGCTTTCACTGCAACCAGACTGGACACCGGAAGGCCGAGTGTCCGCAGTTGCGCAGAGGATCTCAGGGGTCTGCTCCTGCCGCCACCAGAGTTACAGAGAGTCGGCCTGTGAAGGCCGAGACGCCGAGAGCTCGAGGGAGAGCTTTCCAGTTGACTGCGGAGGAGGTCCGCGCCGCGCCCGATGTCGTGGCTGGTATGTTTCCTTTCGTGTATTTATTTTGATATATGATGTTATGCTTATATTATGTTATGTGTAGGTACTTTTCTTGTGAATTCCGTACCTGCTTTAGTGTTATTTGACTCGGGTGCGAGTCGGTCTTTTGTATCTTTGGCCTTTAGCCAGCATATCAGTGCTAGTCGTGAGGCACTGAGTCGGCCTCTGAGAGTCTCCATAGCTGATGATAGAGTGATTTGTGCCACAGAGGTTTTCCGGGGATGTGTGTTAGAGATCTTCGGGGTTGAGTTTCCGATTGATCTGATTCCTATTGCGATGGGCGATGTTTGTGTCATTGTGGGCATGGACTGGTTGAGCCGATTCGGCGCGATTATCGACTGTGAGCGTCAGCTGGTGACTATACGAGACCCTAGTGGGGGAGTTCTTTCGGTGTACGGTGAGGGTACCCGTTCGGGATCATCCTTTTGTTCGGCCGCCAGGGCGAGGCAGTGTCTGCAGCAGGGCTGTAAGGGTTTTGTGGCGTATGTGATGGATACGCGAGCGACTTCCGTGAGACCGAGTTCAGTTGGGGAGGTACCGGTGGTATGTGAGTTTCCTGATGTTTTTCCCGAGGAGCTGCCGGGAGTACCTCCTGTGAGGCAAGTAGAGTTTGGTATTGATTTGGTTCCGGGGGCTGCGCCTATGGCTAAGGTGCCTTATCGTCTTGCACCTCCAGAGATGCAAGAGTTATCCTCACAGCTTCAGGAGTTGCTGGGGAAGGGATTTATTCGGCCGAGCAGCTCGCCGTGGGGAGCACCTATTCTGTTTGTCAAGAAGAAGGATGGTTCACACCGGATGTGTATTGATTACCGGGAGTTGAACAAGCTGACGGTCAAGAACCGTTACCCGTTGCCGAGGATCGACGATTTATTTGATCAGTTGCAGGGGGCATCTTGGTTTTCCAAGATCGATTTGAGGTCGGGATATCATCAGGTGAGGGTGCGAGATGAGGACGTTCAGAAGACAGCTTTCAGGACGCGTTATGGGCATTATGAGTTTGTGGTGATGCCTTTTGGGCTCACCAATGCCCCGGCGGTGTTCATGGATCTCATGAACAGGGTATGTAGGCCGATGTTGGATCGGTCGGTGATTGTATTTATCGATGATATTCTGGTGTATTCGAGATCTAGGGATCATCATGAGGAACATTTGAGGGAGGTCCTTGGGGTACTGAGATCGGAGAAGCTTTATGCCAAGTTCTCCAAGTGTGATTTCTGGTTACGGGAGGTCCAGTTCCTAGGACATCTCGTTAACCAGGAAGGGATTCTGGTCGATCCGGCCAAGGTTGAGGCGGTGATGGGTTGGGAGGTGCCAAAATCACCCTCTGAGATCAGGAGCTTCCTTGGATTAGCAGGGTATTATCGGAGATTTATCAAGGATTTCTCCAAGATCGCAGTGCCGCTCACCAGGTTGACCCGGAAGGGTGTTGCATTCTCATGGGGTCCCGAGCAGCAGACCTCGTTTGAGACACTTCGCCAGAGGTTGTGCGAAGCCCCGGTATTAGCTCTCCCGGAAGGGATGGAGGATTTTGTAGTATATTGTGATGCATCGATTTTGGGGTTGGGTGCGGTGTTGATGCAGAGGGGTCATGTGATAGCATATGCATCGAGGCAGCTGAAGCCTCATGAGACGAGGTATCCCACGCATGATCTAGAGTTGGGGGCAGTAGTGTTCGCCCTCAAGATTTGGCGCCACTACTTATATGGGGTTCGATGTACGATATACACGGACCATAAGAGCCTGAAGTACTTGATGGATCAGCCCAATCTAAACATGCGTCAGAGGAGGTGGTTAGATGTGGTCAAGGATTATGATTGTGAGATCCTGTACCACCCGGGCAAGGCCAACGTGGTGGCCGATGCGTTGAGCCGCAGGGCGGAGAGCACTCCTTTGCGTGATGTATGTTTGAGATTGACCATGATAGCTCCGGTATTGGAGGCCATTCGTGGGGCACAGGCCGAGGCTGTGCAGCCGGAGATGCAGAAGAGGGAACGGGTCGTTGGTTTGGTTTCAGAATTCGTTACGGATGGGCGTGGGCTTATGACTTTTCAGGGTCGGATTTGGGTACCGTTCGTGGGTGGTACGCGCGCTTCCTTGATGGAGGAGGCTCATCGGTCGAAATTTTCGATCCATCCGGGGGCTACGAAGATGTATTTGGATTTGAGGAGAGAGTATTGGTGGCCCTGTATGAAGAGGGACGTCGCATGGTTCGTTGAGAGGTGCTTAACCTGCCGTAGGGTTAAGGCCGAGCACCAGAGACCGCATGGCAAGTTGCAGCCATTGGAGGTTCCCGAGTGGAAATGGGAACAGATCACTATGGATTTCATCACCAAATTGCCGAGAACTGCCAAGGGAGTTGATGCAATTTGGGTGATTGTGGATAGGTTGACGAAGAGCGCTCACTTCCTTGCCATCAGTGAGAGTTCTTCAGCAGAGAAGTTGGCAGAGTTATATGTGAGAGAAGTGGTATCTCGGCATGGGGTGCCGATCTCGATTGTTTCAGACCGTGATGTGCGCTTTACTTCCAGATTCTGGAAGAAATTTCATGAGGAGTTGGGTACTAGATTGCATTTTAGTACAGCATATCATCCCCAGACAGACGGTCAGAGTGAGCGGACGATTCAGACGCTTGAGGACATGCTTCGGGCATGTGTGTTGGATTTTGGGGGTAGCTGGGATGCGTATCTACCCTTGGCAGAGTTTTCCTACAACAACAGCCATCATTCGAGCATTGGTATGCCACCCTTTGAGCTGTTGTATGGTAGGAGGTGTCGGACCCCCATTTGCTGGGGAGAAGTTGGGCAGAGAGTGATGGGCAGTACCGAGATTGTGCTTCGGACGACAGAGCAGATTCAGCAGGTCAGACAGAGGTTATTGACCGCCCAGAGTCGACAGAAGAGTTATGCAGACAGACGCCGGTCCGAGCTTGAGTTTCAGGTCGGCGACTTCGTTCTCCTGAAGGTCTCTCCTTGGAAAGGAGTGATACGATTCAGGAAGAGGGGCAAGTTGGGGCCCCGGTATATTGGGCCATTTCGAGTGATTGCGAGGGTAGGCCGGGTAGCCTATCGTTTGGAGTTGCCAGCAGAGTTGGGGCAAATCCACGACACTTTTCATGTGTCGCAATTGAGGAAATGTATTGCCGATGAGTCGGCAGTAGTTCCATTAGAGGATATTCAGGTGGATGCGAGCCTGAATTATGCCGAGAGACCAGTAGCCATCAGAGATCGGAAGATCAAGGTTCTGAGGAACAAGGAGGTACCTTTGGTGTTGGTTCAGTGGCAACACCGGAAGGGATCAGAGATGACCTGGGAGCCGGAGCGCGAGATGCGGGCTCAGCATCCGGAGCTATTTTAGAGCGAGACTTCGAGGGCGAAGTCTAATCCTAGTGGGGGAGAATTGTAATAGCCCGGATCTCCAGGTATTTTATTGTTTTAATATTTTGAGTTTTGAGAAGGGACTCGGCGAGTTGGAGCTCAGACTCGCCGAGTAGGGTCGCGATTCTGGACGCGGGATTCGTTCGGACTCGGCGAGTCCAGGATATGGACTCGGCGAGTCCACGCTGTTTAATGAAACCCTAATTTCTCGGGTTTGGGACCTATTTAAATGGCCTTATGGCCGTCTTTTGCATCCATCATTCCATAGAGAGATACCCTAAAAGTGCTTTAGCGATTTGAGAGTGAAAGGAGGCATTTCTTGACATTTGTGTGTTGTTTAGCAAAGAAGAAGGAGGCTCTAGCCAAGAGGAGACAAAGGGGACTGCTATTTGGTGGATTGGAAGCTTGACCCTTCAATCTAAAGGTATAATTTCGACCCATCTCCTGTTTTGTGAAGTATAATCGATTTTAGGGTTTCTTGTGGCTTTGTTGAGTTGATTTGATGGCCAAATAGTCCCATGCTAGTGATGAGACTTCGGATCTGGATCCATAGAGGTCCAGAGAGCCTCATCCTTCAAGCTTTATAGAGAGCAATGGAGGTCATGACCTTGTATAGTGAGATTTGTTGAAGATTCTTCATAATTAGTCATATAGAGGTTGTTCATGCATCAAGACTGGGACTTTACGTGATGAATCAGTCTAGGAGGGCCAGATCTATGAATTGTTGGAGTAGATCTGACCTTAGAAGCAAGTTTGGGTGATTGCATGGAATGGACTCGCCGAGTCCGATGAGCAGACTCGGCGAGTAGCTTGAAGATTGCCTTGGACCGGCCAGTGAGTGGTCCAGACGAGTCAGGAGTTGACCCAGTGAGTCAGGGCGAGTTGGAGAGGATTGTCATGTGGTCTGAGTCGAGCTGGGACTCGCCGAGTCGTTCTTGAGACTCGGCGAGTTGAGTCGGGGTGGCCCAGCGATTCTTCCAGGTGGAACTCGTCGAGTCAGGGGGGAGTACTCGACGTGTAGAAAGGGAATCCTAGAGAGTTGGTGAGAACGTCTAGACTCGCCGAGTTGCCGTGTGCACTCGCCGAGTCCGTCAAAGTTGACCGTTGACCGTTGACCGTTGACCGTTGACCTGTGTTGACTTCTTAGGGGTAGTCAACCTTAGAGATAAAAAGTGTTAATTAGAGCCTTGTGATGTTATAGGAGGATTAGAGCTCGGAGGATCGAGCACGAGGGATTTCCAGGGGTCGTGAGATACCGAGACACGCGAGGTGAGTCTTCTCGCTATACTTTACCTGGAGTCGGTAATCAGAGTTATGTGTTAGTGTATGTATGTTATGTGCATGTTATGTGTTGTACTGCATTATTTCTATGTGATCTATGCTGTGCATGTTTATAGAGTTGGAACCGGAAGGTTCATAGAGTTAGAACCTGAGGGTTCACAGAGTTGGGTGCACGGACCCATAGAGTTATGGCCTCGAGTGGCTAATATGTGTTTTATGTGTGGTATTTTGGGGAACTCACTAAGCTTTGTGCTTACAGTGTTAGTGTTGTTGTTTCAGGTACTAGTGATGACCGTGGGAAGGCGCCGGCTTGATCTGTACACACGTGGAGGAATTTGATATAATTATGTGATCTTGGGATTTGTATGATACATATTGGAATTTGAAATTGATGTTTTATTTAATTAAAAGAGAAATGTTTTTATAAATTGTGAAAAATAAATTTTAAAATTTTCGGTGTTACAGAATCTCCATATTTGTGGGTGCCACTGCTATTTCCGTTAGCAAGTGGTGGGATATTCCTAACTCTGGCATATTGGGTAAACCCCACAATATCTAAACCCTAAACCCTAAACCCTAAACCCTAAACCCTATGGTTTCTTCGGATAAAGTATCAAGAATTCTCTATACATGTATACAGACTTGTAATTTTTTTGGGATTAAAATTACTATTGGGAGGTGAAATCAATGTTTTTATAAGTATGCACACCAAGTGTTTGTGCTTTTGCCTCTATGAAATCAATAATTCCTCTGCCTTTACCAAGTCTACGTGCAATATGCATACCTTCTTATTTGCCCATTTAGTCCACTCCTGCAAATGGTTCTGAAGCTTATGTACCCTTGGAACCAGTTATATAAATTTTTTCATCTTTTTAGCACGTGAAATCCATTTGTCATATGGGTTGGTTGAAAAACTAGGATTGGAAGAAACAGTAACATCATTTTGTTTTGGTGGGGTTGAAAGAGATAAATCATGTACAGATTTCATCATGTAATCTTATGGTAGTAGCAATCTTCCTACATTACCAAAAACTAATAATACCCATAATAACCTTCTTACGTTGTTTGCAGCATCTCAAATTGAGTCATGCCTTTCAAACCCACCAATGTAAATTCACAAAATGATGTTGGCAGATTTGTTACTTTCATGTATTTACAATTTGATTAACATGTTGGTTGATTTCTTTATTTAATCAAATAACAAATATAATGTGAAAAACTTTATGTTGTACACCAGATGAGGAAAAGAAAAAAAAAAGCTATATGTAGCCTTCATACACCATACAATGCTACAGGTTGTTTGATTGAATTTTGTCTTTTTTTACTTATTGCATCATATGCATCATATGCCTTCTAAATATGTTAAATACAAATTTACTCCCTTGAATTTATATTTACCCATGAAGTCTTCTATTGAATTATTTTTCTAGTCGTTTGATCATTTGTTTTACTAATGGACACCATCTTTTTTGTATAATGTGACAATTAATTAACGATTAAGGTAATAATATTATGTCTTTTAAGTGAATAATTTTCTTTTTTATGGGATATGATCAGGAAATGGCACGACTTAGTCTAACTATAAGCAAACATAAAAAAGTATAAGTCAAATAGTCGTTACATTTTGGAATGAAGTTATGAAAAATGTTACATGGTTTTTTTTATCACGGTATGCAAGTTACTACAAATATATAGGAGTGGTAAATCACGTATCAAAAACATATCGACGAATGTGGATCGGCAAGCAATATTCTATAAATACGCTTACAAAAGCGACACTACATGCATATCACACCTTAGGATGACCCGCAGATGTTTAAAAAAGTTATGTGAAACGCTTCACACATTAGGTGGGTTAAGAACAACTAGACATACTGATATTGATGAGCAACTTGCCATATTTCTTCACATTATTGCACATAATGTGAAGAATCATGTCATGATAGGTCGTTTCCAGCGTTCGGGAGAAACAATTAGCAAAATTGTCACCAGAGTTTGCAATGCGGTGAAAAGGTTGCATCCACATTTGCTTAAGAAACCCGAACCTGTTACAGAAAACTCTACAGATCAAAGATGGAAGTGGTTCAAGGTATAAGTACTCCTTATAAAAATTTCAATTAGTACACGAGTTGCTTGATATGACATAAAACCATTTTTTGTATTTCCTTTAGAACTGTCTAGGAGCTTTAGATGGAACACACATAACGTGCTTAGTGCCACTTAAAGACAAGCCTAAATACAGGACAAGAAAAAATGATATTGCCACAAATGTCTTAGGGGTGTGTTCACAAGATATGCAATTTATCTATGTTTTACCGGGATGGGAGGGCTCGGCTGCAGATGGTAGAGTGCTTCGAGATGCCCTACTTAGGCCACATGGATTGAAGGTCCCGAGACCAGGTATGTAAAATAATTGGTTTTGTAGATAACTATTAGTTATTAATTATTAGTTACACTGACTATACTACATATATAGGTTATTATTTGGTAGATGTTGGTTATACAAATGGTGAAGGTTTCTTAGCCCCGTATAGATGTCAAAGATATCATTTGAATGATTGGTGTGTTGGACACAAAACAACTACACCTAAAGAATTATTTAACATGAGACATTCATCTGCGAGAAATGTTATAGAAAGATGTTTTTGTATTTTGAAGGCAAGATGGGGAATTTTAAGGGACAACTCATATTATCCAATTGATCTAAAAAATAAGATTATAATGGCATGTTGTCTTCTTCATTATTATATAAGGAAGGAAATGACAATTGATCCAGTTGAGAACCGATTTGAAGTAGACGAGGGAACCGGAGATGTCGGCGGTGGAGACGATGATCATATCACTTATGTGGGTGTATCAACCGAGTGGACTACATTTAGAAACAACTTAGCGCAAACTATGTTTGATTCTTGGAATACTACACATTGATCCTTCCTCCTTTTGTTATGTTTATCATTTACTATGAACGAATTTGTGCCACATTTGTTATTTTTAATAATGAACTTTAATTTGTTTTGTCTAGTTATATTTGTTATATATATGGTTGGGTATTGTTTTTATTGCATTCATTGTTTCGTCTAATTTTTTTTGTTTATAATTGTAGGTGTGATGGAAAAAGGCAGAAACTATCGCAACTGGACAATAACCGAAGATGCCAAGATTGTGGAAGCATTGGTAAATATGATGAACATGGGAGGTTTTAAAGCTGATAATGGTTTTAAATCTGGATACTTACAATAACTAGAAACTGCATTGAAGGAAAAAAAATTCCTAACTCTGGCATATTGGTTAAACCCCACATTGAGTCAACGATCAAAACCATGAAAAAAGATTGACAAGTCGTTTATGATATGGTGAATGGTACGAACACTAGTGGTTTTGGCTATGATAGCTCCACTCATTCTGTAATAGTTGAACTAGCGGTTTGGGATTCTTAGATACAGGTATATTATTAAATTTTTTTTATATATTTGTTACTTCTTAATTATTTTATATTATAATTTAATGTGCTAACCTTTTATTATACAAAATAGGTTCATAAAGAGGCAGGAAAATGGAGAAATAAGATATTTCCTCATTACGAGGATTTATGTATCATCTTTGGGAAGGATAGAGCTCAAGGGAATAAACCCAAGGATTTTGCCCAAATGGAAGAAGATGCAAACAATGAAGAACAATCTGAACAAATAGAAGGTGGTTTTGAAGAACAAACCACAGAAAATGAAGATTCTCCAAACATAGGCTCAAAGAAGAGAAAAAAAAAGTTGATGATGTTATTAAGGGAATAACTATTGCAGCTAACCTTCTTCGAGAAAAGCTTGAAAAAGCAGCAAATAGCATGAATCAAGCAATACTAGGAGAAACAGAAGTACAAAAAAAGCTTCGATGGTGATTCCTGAAATTTCAAAGATGCAATCATTGAGTGCCTTGGATAGGTTCAAAGCAAGTAGGAAAATAATGCGTGATCCGGAAACCGTGTTAAGTTTTTGGAATTTGGAAGGATAAGATCGGGAGGATTTTGTGAGGTTCATGTTGGAAGAGTGATATCATTATGAACTAGGTATCCAGACATTATTTTCAATATTGCTTGGTTAATTTTTTTTTTCTTTTTTTAATTTTAGATTGGTAATAATGAATGACATTTGTTGCTTTATATTATATATATAATCGGTTTATTTGTTTTTAAAAAATATTTTTATGATTTTTATGTGTTTGATGAAATACAAGTTAGTTATTTTTTAATTTATATTTTATAGAAGAGTTCAATAAAAGAATGTTGTAATTATATAAAATTTTGCTATGTTTATTATAAATATGAATAAGGTACAAAAAAAAATCACTACAAAGTGTATTTTTGTCAAATTACTAAAATCATTTTCCAATTCCTTTGGCAATCAACAAACAAAATAGAAAACAGATTTCATTCCATGTCAACCAAACGCATTTATGTTTCTGGTACAATCAAATTCCAATTCCTCCAGATTCCAATTCCTTTGACAGATTCCATTCATTTCAAAAACATTCTTCAAAACAAACGCAACCTTAAGGTTTTTACCTTTTGAAGTGGATTTAATAATGCAAAAGGGTTTTTCCCCATTATTTGTTGTTTTACTCCTAGGAAACTAAGAATCTCCACCTCGTTGGGTGTCACTGTTGTTTCTATTAGCAAGTTGTGGGATATTTACCTGTCAGTACACGGGCTTGAGTACGTCATCCTTAGACTGTACTACTTTTGGGTTAGTTGTTTCCTTTTTTATGATAAAAACAACCATTTATTGATCTTTTGGTTTTTCCTAAAGATTTTTGATGTCCGGTTTATCCCAAATAAATGGATTTTTATCCTTTAATGTGGAAATTAAGGGATCTAATTATATTTGTTTTGGATTTAGGTTTCTTGCATATTATTTGAATATCTTTAAAATAAAAGGAATCGACGGCAAACGGTTTAGCAATTTTCCTTCAGAATTTGCTTTGCATGTCGGTTTGATCCCGGTTTTCTTAAGGTTCTTTCCTTTTAAAGTGGTTCTTATCGTTTTGCAAATGGGTTTTAACCCCATTATTTGTTGTTTTCTTCCTAGGCAACTAGGAATCTCCATGTTTGTGGGTGCTACTGCTATTTCCGTTAGCAAGTGGTGGGATATTCCTAACTCTGGCATATTGGGTAAACCCCACAATATCTAAACCCTAAACCCTAAACCCTAAACCCTTAACCCTAAACCTTAAACCGTAAATCCTAATCCCTAAACGCTAAACCCTAAACTCTAAACCCTATACCCTATGGTTTCTTTGGATAAAGTATCAAGAATTCTCTATACATGTATACAGACTTGTAATTTTTTTGGGATTAAAATTACTATTGGGAGGTGAAATCAATGTTTTTATAAGTATGCACACCAAGTGTTTGTGCTTTTGCCTCTATGAAATCAATAATTCCTCTGCCTTTACCAAGTCTACGTGCAATATGCATACCTTCTTATTTGCCCATTTAGTCCACTCCTGCAAATGGTTCTGAAGTTTATGTACCCTTGGAACCAGTTATATAATTTTTTTCATCTTTTTAGCATGTGAAATCCATTTGTCATATGGGTTGGTTGAAAAACTAGGATTGGAAGAAACAGTAACATCATTTTGTTTTGGTGGGGTTGAAAGAGATAAATCATGTACAGATTTCATCATGTAAACTTTTGGTAGTAGCAATCTTCCTACATTACCAAAAACTAATAATACCCATAATAACCTTCTTACGTTGTTTGCAGCATCTCAAATTGAGTCATGTCTTTCAAACCCACCAATGTAAATTCACAAAATGATGTTGGCAGATTTGTTACTTTCATGTATTTATAATTTGATTAACATGTTGGTTGATTTCTTTATTTAACCAAATAACAAATATAATGTGAAAAACTTTATGTTGTACACGAGATGAGGAAAAGAAAAAAAAAGCTATATGTAGCCTTTCATACACCATCACGTGGGAAGAAAAAAAAGAATTAAATACTAATTTTATGATAAAAATACATTAAAATCTATTGAAGTAGAATGTGTATGGAATTATTCACAACCATACAATGCTACAGGTTGTTTGATGAATTTTGTCTTTTTACTTATTGCATCATATGCAACATATGCCTTCTAAATAGGTTAAATACAAATCTACTCCCTTGAATTTATATTTACCCATGAAGTCTTCTATTGAATTATTTTTCTAGTCGTTTGATCATGTGTTGTACTAATGGACACCATCTTTTTTGTATAATGTGAAAATTAATTAACGATTAAAGTAATAATATTATGTCTTTTAAGTGAATAATTTTCTTTTTTATGGGATATGAGTAGGAAATGGCACGACTTAGTCTACCTATAAGCAAACATAAAAAAGTATAAGTCAAATAGTCGTTACATTTTGGAATGAAGTTATGACAATTGTTACATGGTTTTTTTATCACGGTATGCAAGTTACTACAAATATATAGGAGTGGTAAATCACGTATCAAAAACATATCGACGAATGTGGATCGGCAAGCAATATTGCATAAATACGCTTACAAAAGCGACACTACATGCATATCACACCTTAGGATGACTCGCAGTTGTTTAACAAAGTTGCGTGAAATGCTTCACACATTAGGTGGGTTAAGAACAACTAGACATACGGATATTGATGAGCAAGTGGCCATATTTCTTCACATTATTGCACATAATTTGAAGAATCAGGTCATGATAGGTCGTTTCCAGCGTTCGGGAGAAACAATTAGCAAAATTGTCACCAGAGTTTGCAATGCGGTGAAAAGGTTGCATCCACATTTGCTTAAGAAACCCGAACCTGTTACAGAAAACTCTACAGATCAAAGATGGAAGTGGTTCAAGGTAAAGTACTCCTTATAAAATTTTCAATTAGTACACGAGTTGCTTGATATGACATAAAACCATTTTTTGTATTTCGTGTAGAACTGTCTAGGAGCTTTAGATGGAACACACATAAAGTGCTTAGTGCCACTTAAAGACAAGCCTAAATACAGGACAAGAAAAAATGATATTGCCACAAATGTCTTAGGGGTGTGTTCACAAGATATGCAATTTATCTATGTTTTACCGGGATGGGAGGGCTCAGCTGCGGATGGTAGAGTGCTTCGAGATGCCCTACTTAGGCCACGTGGATTGAAGGTTCCGAGACCACGTATGTATAAAAACTGGTTTTGTAGATAACTATTAGTTATTAGTTATTAGTTACACTAACTATACTACATATATAGGTTATTATTTGGTAGATGTTGGTTATACAAATGGTGAAGGTTTCTTAGCCCCGTATAGATGTCAAAGATATCATTTGAATGATTGGCGTGCTGGACACCAACCAACTACACCTAAAGAATTATTTAACATGAGACATTCATCTGCGAGAAATGTTATAGAAAGATATTTTTGTATTTTGAAGGCAAGATGGGAAATTTTAAGGGACAACTCATATTATCCAATTGATCTAAAAAATAAGATTATAATGGCATTTTGTCTTCTTCATAATTATATAAGGAAGGAAATGACAATTGATCCAATTGAGAACCGATTTGAAGTAAACGAGGGAACCGGAGATGTCGGCGGTGGAGACGATGATCATATCACTTATGTGGGTGTATCAACCGAGTGGACTACATTTAGAAACAACTTAGCGCAAACTATGTTTGATTCTTGGAATACTACACATTGATCCTTCCTCCTTTTGTTATGTTTATCATTTACTATGAACGAATTTGTGCCACATTTGTTATTTTTAATAATGAACTTTAATTTGTTTTGTCTAGTTATATTTGTTACATATATGGTTGGGTATTTTTTTATTGCATTCATTGTTTCGTCTAATTTTTTTTGTTTATAATTGTAGGTGTGGTGGAAAAAGGCAGAAACTATCGCAACTGGACAATAACCGAAGATGCCAAGCTTGTGGAAGCATTGGTAAATATGGTGAACATTGGAGGTTTTAAAGCTGATAATGGTTTTAAATCTGGATACTTACAATATCTAGAAACTGCATTGAAGGAAAAAAATTCCTAACTCTGGCATATTGGGTAAACCCCACATTGAGTCGAGGATCAAAACCATGAAAAAAGATTGACAAGTCGTTTATGATATGGTGAATGGTACGAATACTAGTGGTTTTGGCTATGATAGCTCCACTCATTCTGTAATAGCTGAACCAGCGGTTTGGGATTCTTACATACAGGTATATTATTAAATTTTTTTATATATTTGTTACTTCTTAATTATTTTATATTATAATTTAATGTGCTAACCTTTTATGATACAAAATAGGTTCATAAAGAGGCAGGAAAATGGAGAAATAAGATATTTCCTCATTATGAGGATTTATGTATCATCTTTGGGAAGGATAGAGCTCAAGGGAATAAAGCCAAGGATTTTGCCCAAATGGAAGAAGATGCAAACAATGAAGAACAATCTGAACTAATAGAAGGTGGTTTTGAAGAACAAACCACAGAAAATGAAGATTCTCCAAACATAGGCTCAAAGAAGAGAAAAAAAGTTGATGATGTTATTAAGGGAATAACTATTGCAGCTAACCTTCTTTGAGAAAAACTTGAAAAAGCAGCGAATAGCATGAATCAAGCAATACTAGGAGAAACAGAAGTACAAAAAAAGCTTCGATGGTGATTCCTGAAATTTCAAAGATGCAATCATTGAGTGCCTTGGATAGGTTCAAAGCAAGTAGGAAAATAATGCGTGATCCGGAAACCGTGTTAAGTTTTTGGAATTTGGAAGGATAAGATCGGGAGGATTTTGTGAGGTTCATGTTGGAAGAGTGATATCATTATGAACTAGGTATCCAGACATTATTTTCAATATTGCTTGGTTAACTTTTTTTTTTCTTTTTTTAATTTTAGATTGGAAATAATGAATGACATTTGTTGCATTATATTATATATAATCGGTTTATTTGTTTTTAAAAAACATTTTTATGATTTTTATGTGTTCGATGAAATACAAGTTAGTTATTTTTTAATTTATATTTTATAGAAGAGTTCAATAAAAAAATGTTGTAATTATATAAAATTTTGCTATGTTTATTATAAATATGAATAAGGTACAAAAAAAAATCACTACAAAGTGTATTTTTGTCAAATTACTAAAATCATTTTCCAATTCCTTTGGCAATCAACAAACAAAACAGAAAACAGATTTCATTCCATGTCAACCAAACGCATTAATGTTTCTGGTACAATCAAATTCCAATTCCTCAAGATTCCAATTCCTTTGACAGATTTCATTCCTTTCAAAAACATTCTGCAAAACAAACGCAACCTTAAGGTTTTTACCTTTTGAAGTGGATTTAATAATGCAAAAGGGTTTTTCCCCATTATTTGTTGTTTTACTGCTAGGCAACTAAGAATCTCCACCTCGTTGGGTGTCACTGTTGTTTCTATTAGCAAGTTGTGGGATATTTGCCCGTCGGTACACGGGCTTGAGTACGTCATCCTTAGACTGTACTACTTTTGGGTTAGTTGTTTCCTTTTTTATGATAAAAACAACCATTTATTGATCTTTTGGTTTTTCCTAAAGATTTTTGATGTCCGGTTTATCCCAAATAATTGGATTTTTATCCTTTAATGTGGAAATTAAGGGATCTAATTCTATTTGTTTTGGATTTAGGTTTCTTGGATATTATTTGAATATCTTTAAAATAAAAGGAATTGATGGCAAACGGCTTAGCAATTTTCCTTCAAAATTTGCTTTGCATGTCGGTTTGATCCCGGTTTTCTTAAGGTTCTTTCCTTTTAAAGTGGTTCTTATCTTATTGCAAATGGGTTTTAACCCCATTATTTGTTGTTTTCTTCCAAGGCAACTAGGAATCTCCATGTTTGTGGGTGCCATTGCTATTTCCGTTAGCAAGTGGTGGGATATTCCTAACTCTGGCATATTGGGTAAACCCCACAATATCTAAACCCTAAACCCTAAACCCTAAACCCTAATCCCTAAACCCTAAACCCTAAACCCTATGGTTTCTTTGGATAAAGTATCAAGAATTCTCTATACATGTATACAGACTTGTAATTTTTTTGGGATTAAAATTACTATTGGGAGGTGAAATCAATGTTTTTATAAGTATGCAAACCAAGTGTTTCTGCTTTTGCCTCTATGAAATCATAAATTACTCTACCTTTACCAAGTCTACGTGCAATATGCATACCTTCTTCTTTGCCCATTTAGTCCACTCCTGCAAATGGTTCTGAAGCTTATGTACCCTTGGAACCAGTTATATAATTTTTTCATCTTTTTAGCACGTAAAATCCATTTGTCATATGGGTTGGTTGAAAAACTAGGATTGGAAGAAACAGTAACATCATTTCGTTTTGGTGGGGTTGAAAGAGATAAATCATGTACAGATTTCATCATGTAATCTTTTGGTAGTAGCAATCTTCCTACATTACCAAAAACTAATAATACCCATAATAACCTTCTTACGTTGTTTGCAGCATTTCAAATTGAGTCATGCCTTTCAAACCCACCAATGTAAATTCACAAAATGATGTTGGCAGATTTGTTACTTTCATGTATTTACAATTTGATTAACATGTTGGTTGATTTCTTGATTTAACCAAATAACAAATATAATGTGAAAAACTTTATGTTGTACACGAGATGAGGAAAAGAAAAAAAAAGCTATATGTAGCCTTTCATACACCATACAATGCTACAGGTTGTTTGATTGAATTTTGTCTTTTTTACTTATTGCATCATATGCATCATATGCCTTCTAAATATGTTAAATACAAATTTACTCCCTTGAATTTATATTTACCCATGAAGTCTTCTATTGAATTATTTTTCTAGTCGTTTGATCATGTGTTGTACTAATGGACACCCTCTTTTTTGTATAATGTGACAATTAATTAACGATAAAAGTAATAATATTATGTCTTTTAAGTGAATAATTTTCTTTTTTATGGGAGACGAGCAGGAAATGGCACGACTTAGTCTAACTATAAGCAAACATAAAAAAGTATAAGTCAAATAGTCGTTACATTTTGGAATGAAGTTATGACAATTGTTACATGGTTTTTTTATCACAGTATGCAAGTTATTACAAATATATAGGAGTGGTAAATCACGTATCAAAAACATATCGACGAATGTGGATCGGCAAGCAATATTGCATAAATACGCTTACAAAAGCGACACTACATGCATATCACACCTTAAGATGACCCGCAGATGTTTAACAAAGTTGTGTGAAATGCTTCACACATTAGGTGGGTTAAGAACAACTAGACATACGAATATTGATGAGCAAGTGGCCATATTTCTTCACATTATTGCACATAATGTGAAGAATCAGGTCATGATAGGTCGTTTCCAGCGTTCGGGAGAAACAATTAGCAAAATTATCACCAGAGTTTGCAAAGCGGTGAAAAGGTTGCATCCACATTTGCTTAAGAAACCCGAACCTGTTACAGAAAACTCTACAGATCAAAGATGGAAGTGGTTCAAGGTATAAGTACTCCTTATAAAATTTTCTATTAGTACACGAGTTGCTTGATATGACATAAAACCATTTTTTGTATTTCGTGTAGAACTGTCTAGGAGCTTTAGATGGAACACACATAAAGTGCTTAGTGTCACTTAAAGACAAGCCTAAATACAAGACAAGAAAAAATGATATTGCCACAAATGTCTTAGGGGTGTGGTCACAAGATATGCAATTTATCTATGTTTTACCGGGATGGGAGGGCTCAGCTGCGGATGGTAGAGTGCTTCGAGATGCCCTACTTAGGCCACATGGATTAAAGGTCCCGAGACCAGGTATGTATAATAATTGGTTTTGTAGATAACTATTAGTTATTAATTATTTGTTACACTAACTATACTACATATATAGGTTATTATTTGGTAGATGTTGGTTATACAAATGGTGAAGGTTTCTTAGCCCCATATAGATGTCAAAGATATCATTTGAATGATTGGCGTGCTGGACACCAACCAACTACACCTAAAGAATTATTTAACATGAGACATTCATCTGCGAGAAATGTT
This sequence comes from Lactuca sativa, assembly GCF_002870075.4. Classification (NCBI taxonomy): domain Eukaryota; kingdom Viridiplantae; phylum Streptophyta; class Magnoliopsida; order Asterales; family Asteraceae; genus Lactuca; species Lactuca sativa. The sequence continues at coordinate 78,895 of NC_056631.2, forward strand.
ATAGAAAGATGTTTTTGTATTTTGAAGGCAAGATGGGAAATTTTAAGGGATAACTCATATTATCCAATTGATCTAAAAAATAAGATTATAATGGCATGTTGTCTTCTTCATAATTATATAAGGAAGGAAATGACAATTGATCCAATTGAGAACCGATTTGAAGTAGACGAGGGAACCGGAGATGTCGGCGGTGGAGACGATGATCATATCACTTATGTGGGTGTATCAACCGAGTGGACTACATTTAGAAACAACTTAGCGCAAACTATGTTTGATTCTTGGAATACTACACATTGATCCTTCCTCCTTTTGTTTTGTTTATCATTTACTATGAACGAATTTGTGCCACATTTGTTATTTTTAATAATGAACTTTAATTTGTTATGTCTAGTTATATTTGTTATATATATGGTTGGGTATTTTTTTATTGCATTCATTGTTTCGTCTAATTTTTTTGTTTATAATTGTAGGTGTGGTGGAAAAAGGCAGAAACTATCGCAACTGGACAATAACCGAAGATGCCAAGCTTGTGGAAGCATTGGTAAATATGGTGAACATTGGAGGTTTTAAAGCTGATAATGGTTTTAAATCTGGATACTTACAATATCTAGAAACTGCATTGAAGGAAAAAAATTCCTAACTCTGGCATATTGGGTAAACCCCACATTGAGTCAAGGATCAAAACCATGAAAAAAGATTGACAAGTCGTTTATGATATGGTGAATGGTACGAACACTAGTGGTTTTGGCTATGATAGCTCCACTCATTCTGTAATAGCTGAACCAGCGGTTTGGGATTCTTACATACAGGTATATTATTAAATTTTTTTATATATTTGTTACTTCTTAATTATTTTATATTATAATTTAATGTGCTAACCTTTTATGATACAAAATAGGTTCATAAAGAGGCAGGAAAATGGAGAAATAAGATATTTCCTCATTACGAGGATTTATGTATCATCTTTGGGAAGGATAGAGCTCAAGGGAATAAAGCCAAGGATTTTGCCCAAATGGAAGAAGATGCAAACAATGAAGAACAATCTGAACAAATAGAAGGTGGTTTTGAAGAACAAACCACAGAAAATGAAGATTCTCCAAACATAGGCTCAAAGAAGAGAAAAAAAGTTGATGATGTTATTAAGGGAATAACTATTGCAGCTAACCTTCTTTGAGAAAAACTTGAAAAAACAGCGAATAGCATGAATCAAGCAATACTAGGAGAAACAGAAGTAAAAAAAAAAAAGCTTCGATGGTGATTCCTGAAATTTCAAAGATGCAATCATTGAGTGCCTTGGATAGGTTCAAAGCAAGTAGGAAAATAATGTGTGATCCGGAAACCGTGTTAAGTTTTTGGAATTTGGAAGGATAAGATCGTGAGGATTTTGTGAGGTTCATGTTGGAAGAGTGATATGATTATGAACTAGGTATCCAGACATTATTTTCAATATTGCTTGGTTAACCTTTTTTTTTCTTTTTTTAATTTTAGATTGGAAATAATGAATGACATTTGTTGCTTTATATTATATATAATTGGTTTATTTGTTTTTAAAAAATATTTTTATGATTTTTATGTGTTCGATGAAATACAAGTTAGTTATTTTTTAATTTATATTTTATAGAAGAGTTCAATAAAAAAATGTTGTAATTATATAAATTTTTGCTATGTTTATTATAAATATGAATAAGTCACAAAAAAAATCACTACAAAGTGTATTTTTGTCAAATTACTAAAATCATTTTCCAATTCCTTTGGCAATCAACAAACAAAACAGAAAACAGATTTCATTCCATGTCAACCAAACGCATTTAAGTTTCTAGTACAATCAAATTCCAATTCCTCAAGATTCCAATTCCTTTGACAGATTTCATTCCTTTTAAAAACATTCTGCAAAACAAACGCAACCTTAAGGTTTTTACCTTTTGAAGTGGATTTAATAATGCAAAAGGGTTTTTCCCCATTATTTGTTGTTTTACTCCTAGGCAACTAAGAATCTCCACCTTGTTGGGTGTCACTGTTGTTTCTATTAGCAAGTTGTGGGATATTTGCCCGTCGGTACACGGGCTTGCGTACGTCATCCTTAGACTGTACTACTTTTGGGTTAGTTGTTTCCTTTTTTATGATAAAAACAACAATTTATTGATCTTTTGGTTTTTCCTAAAGATTTTTGATGTCCGGTTTATCCCAAATAATTGGATTTTTATCCTTTAATGTGGAAATTAAGGGATCTAATTCTATTTGTTTTGGATTTAGGTTTCTTAGATATTATTTGAATATCTTTAAAATAAAAGGAATTGACGGCAAACGGTTTAGCAATTTTCCTTCAAAAATTGCTTTGCATGTCGGTTTAATCCCGGTTTTCTTAAGGTTCTTTCCTTTTAAAGTGGTTCTTATCTTATTGCAAATGGGTTTTAACCCCATTATTTGTTGTTTTCGTCCTAGGCAACTAGGAATCTCCATGTTTGTGGGTGCCACTGCTATTTCCGTTAGCAAGTGGTTGGATATTCCTAACTCTGGCATATTGGGTAAACCCCACAATATCTAAACCCTAAATCTTAAACCCTAAACCCTAATCCCTAAACCCTAAACCCTAAACCCTATGGTTTCTTTGGATAAAGTATCAAGAATTCTCTATACATGTATACAGACTTGTAATTTTTTTGGGATTAAAATTACTATTGGGAGGTGAAATCAATGTTTTTATAAGTATGCACACCAAGTGTTTCTGCTTTTGCCTCTATGAAATCAATAATTCCTCTGCCTTTACCAAGTCTACGTGCAATATGCATACCTTCTTATTTGCCCATTTAGTCCACTCCTGCAAATGGTTCTGAAGCTTATGTACCCTTGGAACCAGTTATATAATTTTTTTCATCTTTTTAGCACGTGAAATCCATTTGTCATATGGGTTGGTTGAAAAACTAGGATTGGAAGAAACAGAAACATCATTTTGTTTTGGTGGGGTTGAAAGAGATAAATCATGTACAGATTTCATCATGTAATCTTTTGGTAGTAGCAATCTTCCTACATTACCAAAAACTAATAATACCCATAATAACCTTCTTACGTATGATTTGGCGAGGTCAAATCATACGAGGTGATCATGAAATGTCGACTATAAACAATCTATGGTTTTGGTATGCATCTTTTGGCATGGTGGGGTCAAACAATGATATGAATGTGTTAGGTGTTTCACTGATATTCAATGACATTCTGCAGGGTAAAGAACCTAATTTACCGTATGTTGTGCATGGAAATAAATACAAGTTTGGGTATTACTTTGGAGATGAGATATATTCGGAGTATGCTACATTTGTCAAATCATACACATATCCACAAGATGAAAAAGTAAAACTGTTCAAGCTAGCACAAGAATCGACAAGGAAGGATGTTGAACAGGTACCTTGGAGATGGGGTATACTCGGAGTATGCTACATTTATCAAATCATACACATATAAACAAGTACCTTGGAAATAGGATATATTCAAAGTATGCTACATTTATCAAATTTTACACATATCTACAAGATGGAAAAGTAAAATTATTCAAGTTAGCAAAAGAATCAACAAAGAAGGATGTTTAACATGCTTTTGGTGTGCTTTAAGAAAATGCCACATAATAAAACACCCGATACGATCAAATGATAGGGCAAAAATAAATAAGGCAATGACTGTTTGTGTCATTTTACATAATATGAAAATAAAAGATAATGGTTAGACTATTTGTATGTATAATATGAACAATTTACTTCCTCCACTTGTACAAATACAAGTTGCCATTATGGAATACTACACGAGAGTTTTGAATTTTTTTATTTTTAATTAGACTATTTATTTTTTAAAAAGATTATATTTATTTTAATTATGTAATTAATTAATTTTTGTTTTGTATAATTTTAATAATGTAATATTATATTAAAATAATAATAATAATAATAATAATAATAATCCCTATTCTAATAAATGAATAGTTTTAATCTATTTTTGTCAAGTGTCATTCTAATACAACTTCTTATTAATATTATGTCATGTGTCATGTAGATATATTAAACAACTTATTTCAAAATTCAAATTTATATTTTCTAATTATATGTTAAATTTGAAGTTTTAATAACTATAAAATTTTGATATATCCCTTAATTAATAATTTATTTAAAATGACTTATTTAAAATCACTGATTAATAATTATAATTTTTTTTTTATAAAAATTTAATTAATTTTATAACCGTGATTTTCACGGGTTATAAACCTGTAGTAATAATAATAATAATAATAATAATAATAATAATAATAATAATAATAATAATAATAATAATGTGGGGTTGAAGTAAATATTCTGTGAGGAACGATGTAGTGGACTAGACTCCTTCCGTTAGTTTATGAGGTTGATTTACATCCAGTCATCCATATGATAATGGAGATGAGAAAATCGATCCATATGGTTACTATCTGGGGGAATGCAGATACGCGGGTTACCCATTACTTTGGACTGCTGCCATCCAGTGAACGTGGTGGAGGCTGCCGTTACCATTTCCGATGTTGTCTATAGCCCCATTTATGCTGCTGCTTTTTCATCCACCAAAATCAAATACCCTCCAATTTACAGTTACAAACCAATACCCCTTGGAGCGACTTCACGAATTTCAGTACCTTTCGCTGCATCCTGTTCCAAGGGAGATTCCGGCGAGTCATTGAACGATTGCAGCGATACTGACTTGCAACAAGTGTCCGAACCACCTCCCACTGGAGCTGATGATATTGAGGTTAAGATAGAAAAATTAAGCAAAAACCGAAGGAGAATCCGGTCCAAGGTAGCCGTCGAGGCCAGTCTCGAAACCATTTGGGGCATCCTGACCGATTATGATAGGCTGGCCGACTTCATCCCTGGTCTCGCTGTAAGCCAGGTGCTTGATAAAAAAATTAATTTTGCCCGTCTTCTTCAGGTAACTCCAATTTTGGCTTGATCCTGGTATATATTCTTACTCTAATCAAGGCCTTTACGTTGGATTTGATCAAACCATATGTAAACACTAAACCCCAAAATAGGATCATTACTAAATTAGTCAGCAGGACACACGATGTTGTTGATACTAATAGTCCTAGCCTAGGTAACACATTACGTTTTTTCTTGAGTTGAAGGACTGGTGAGTAACTTTTTAGAATGGTTTTATTTATTATGGCAAATGACAGGATATAGCAACCTACTTTACTCTTTTTACCAATATAAGCAACATACTTTATATCTTCATAGATTGGGGAGCAAAAACTGGCATTTGGTTTGGTTTTCAATGCTAAAGGCATTGTTGATTGTTATGAAAAAGATTTTGAAAGGCTTCCATGTGGTCAAAGGCGTGATATAGAGTTTAAAATGATTGAGGGTGATTTTTCACTCTTTGAAGGGAAGTGGTCTATTGAGCAGGTCAGGCCTTTCCATATATCTTTTTAGTTCCTTTCCTTATGATGGTTTTGATTTTGAAATGAAATGTGTATTTATTAATGGTGCAGTTGACTGATGAAAAGAGGTTTGACCAACAGTATCATACAACTCTTTCATATGCAGTTGATGTGGAGCCCAAAATGTGGTTGCCTGTTCAACTTGTTGAAGGCCGGCTTTGTAAAGAGATAAAAATGAACCTTTTCTCCATCAGAGAAGTAGCACAAAAAGCATCTGATAATATTTCTTCTTTTTAGTGTCTGAAAAATTCTTTTGTCTTGGTTTGTTTTAGCTTTCAATGTAGTTTTGTAAACTTGTTCTATTGTTAGTGAAAGAAATTTTGTTTATGGTGCTTAAATAAAGCAACCGTGTACAAAATTCTACTAATGCCTGCTTTGTAATGATAAATAGATGATTTTAGGCTAAGTTGCACGGAAACGGATACGGCAACGAGAAACGGATACGGAATGAAAACGGGAAACAGCAAAACTCAAAAATTCAAGATACGGATACGACAAAGATACGTCAATATAAAACTATTAAAAAACATGTATATATATTAAATAATTACAACATCCTCCTGCTTCATGTGTAAATTACTTAATGTTTACTGATATAATTTCAATATTAATCAATAGGATGACGAAAATATAATTTTCTAATATAATATCTAAAGGACTAAAAGCGTATTTAGGTAATTTCCCAGAAATCAAAAACGTAATTAAGCAATTTCCTAGAGGCAATTTCCTGAAAATCAACAGGATACTATAAAAAGAAAAAACTGTGAATCCTCTCTTGGAGTATCTCTTCCTCGTTGACTGGCCGTTTACCTGAAAGTCTTAACCAGGGAGTAAACGATTGGAATTAACCAAGGAGGGCGATTAGAATTAATCCAGGGAGGTAGCGATCGGTTTAGGGTTGTAGTTGTAGGGTATTATTGATTACTATAGCCCATTACTCCATTAGCCTTTTTTTACTTGAAAAGCCCATGCAAAACAAAAAAAACATTTGGAAACTTTGTGGAAACTTACCAGAAACGTTTCTGGATTTGCCGATACGTCCAGGAAACGTTTCCCGCCGTTTCCCCCAAGTTTCCGTTTCCCCCACGTTTCAGATACGGGTACGGCTCCCTTATTGACGTTTCCATGCATCATAGATTTTAGGCATGTGACTTGACAAATCATCAATTTTATAAGTTGTTACATACTTCACAACCTGTATTCATATTCAAGTATTTAGTGATCAATTCCCTCAAAATGGCTTATCTACATTTGACTTGGGTAGCAATGATGTATTTGTTGCCAGAACTTTTTATTGCTTGTAATGGTAGTTAGCTATGGATGATCTGATCTGCATGTATTACATTGTAATAGGGGCGGTGCTTATGTTACTAGCCTAAATAAAGAACATAGGTTTGAGGTTTGTGCGGGTGAAATGAGTTTTTTGTTAATTATTTTTCCTATATGCCAATTTTAAAGCAACATGATTTACATGTATAGACTCAAAAGCTTAAAAAACCATTGACAGTTGTCATCTATAAGCATAGCCAAATTGACGAGAAAAAAAAAGTACAAGCTGTTATGGGCCTCTTATAGAAAAAATCTCTAAACTAAAATGTAAAAGACATACATTACATTTTACCCTTTTAATTTTATTGAAGTCCAGTTGTAAATAAAAGACATACATTAGATTTTACCCTTTTAATTTTATCGAACTCCAGTTGAGTCTAGTTGTAAATCCTATGCTAGTTAAATTCTATTATGGGGATGAAATGGTTACTAATTTATCTATATCATACTATATTATAAAGGAAACATTTTTCCTTTCATCACATTCATTTGAAACTCTCATGCATTTTTTCTTCACCACATTCATTTGAAACTCCCATGACTTTTTATTTTCTTTTTAATAATAATTATAAGTTGGTTAATAAGGTTAAATAAATATCAAGCCTAAAGTCTAATCATAAATAAACTAAATTTCAATTTTAAAATAATATATTTACTTCTACTTATAAAGTTATGTCTTTAACTTTTAACATATTATACTTAATTTATTAGATTTAAAATATTGTTGTATGTAAATCATTATCAGTTTAAAGCTACAACTTTTGAATAATTTGAACAAAATACTTAAATTGTTAATTTAAATATAACATTAAAGTGTCAACTTAAATATAAATTTTAGTTCCACTTAAAAAACCAAATAATATTTTGTAAATAGTTAAAAGTGATAAATGCAAAAACTAAATTGTAATCTCAATTTAACTAAAATATTTCCTAAAGATATTTTTATAATCGTTAAAAGTTTTCAAATAAGTAGCTTAAAATAACTTACAATAAGAATAGTTAAAAATGACTCTATATAAATGATTATATTGTTACGTTTAAAATCAAAAAATAACGTTTGCTGTTTTAAATAATTATAATGATAAAAATTAAAACATTAAGCAAATAAATTTTAAAAAAATAATTAACAATAACAACAACTATAAATAACTTTAAACCATATTAATCATGTGTAACTCGCGGGTAGAAGTCGTTCAAACGATTAAGATTATGCAGTTATATTAGATGTATATATTATCATATAATTCAAAATAATCAATATATTATATCAATTTAGTATACGAATTATTATATCAAATTTAACAACAATGTTATTGTTATATTTAAAAAACATATATTTGTAAAGACTTCAACTATATAAGTGTTTCTGCGCAACGCGCGGGCATTCGCCTAGTACTATACTATAAAAGAAACATTTTTTCTTTCACCACATCAATTTGAAACTCCCAACTCTTCATATTTCCATATAATTTACTTAATTTATTAACTTAACTATGTTGTTACTTATAAACATTATCATAAATGAAAGACATCTTGAATTATCAATATGATATACTAATTTTGTTGACTTCAATATAGTGTTAAATACATAAGCTAAATTAATATATTAAATAAACTTAAAAATATAGTGTAAAAATTAAAACCTAAACTAAAATATCAAATAAAGTTTTAAAAATTCAACATATATTTTTCTTAAAATAAAAAGGAAAATATTAGATACGATAAATATAAAAATCTTAAATCTAAAAGTCGAATTAACTAAAAGATGTCCAAAAACTATTTTTTATAATTACTAAAACTCAATGAAGTTGTTTTAAAATTAATTTATAATAATAATTAAAAATAACATCATACTATGTTATAAGGGAAATATTTTTCCTTTCACCACATCAATTTGAAACTTCCAACTCTTCATATTTCCATATAATTTACTTAATTTATTAACTTAAATATGTTGGTTCTTATAAACATTATCATAAATGAAAGACATCTTGAATTATCAATATGATATACTACGTTTGTTGACTTCAATATAATGTTAAATACATAACCTAAATTAATATATTAAATAAACTTAAAAATATAGTGTAAAAATTAAAACCTAAATTAAAATACCAAATAAAGTTTTGAAAATTCAATGTATATTTTTTAAAATAATTAAATGGAAAATATTAGATACTACATTACAATAGTGGTTGATAATTTAAATAATTCATGAGGCATTTTGTCATTTACCACATCATTTTGAAACTCCTAACTCTTCATATTTCCACATAATATATTTAATTTATTAACTTAAATATGTTGTTAATTATAAATATTATCATAAGTTGAAGATTTCTTGAATTATCAATATGATATACTAAATTCGTTGACTTCAATATAGTGTTAAATGCATAACCTAAATTAATATATCAAACAAACTTAAAAATAAAATGTAAAGTTTAAAAACTAAAGTAATAAAAATCCAACATATGTTTTTAAAATAGTTGAAAGGAAATTACTAAATATGATAAATACAAAAACTAAAATTGAATTAAGTTTTTTATAAAGTAATTTACAATAATAATAATAATAATAATAGTTAAAAATAATACTAAATTATAAAATTAATTATGTTACATTACAAACAGTGGTTGATAGTTTAAATAATATTAATGATGAAATTAAAACATCATCAAAAAAAATTTAAAATTTAATAAATTATAACAATAGTTAATTACAATAGTGAGTATTATACTTTTTTTTTCTCTGGAAAGAGAACTTTCTTAACGAGGGTTCCATGCCCGAATAATCCTTCGATGAAAATATAAAGTTATGCATCATGCCCTAGAGTAGTGCAATAATTTAAATATGGGTCAATAATTTATTCTATATATATTTCATATGTCTTACTAAGTCACCACAACTAATTATATCATACATACTTATAAAGCTAGCATTTTTCCTTAAACCTCATGCATTTGAAACCCCCATAAAAATTTACAAACACCTCATGCATTTGAAACCTCATATTTTAATGAATATCACTCAAAAGTCTCTTAATAATGATTAACAATTCAAAGGTTTTATAACTTATATAATATATTTAATAAACAATTAATGAATACTCTACTATAAAAATGTCAATCTTTTTTAGTAGACACACAAATACAAATCACATACAAAATTCACAAAGAAAACAAGTTTAAAGTTTTTTGTGTTGGTTTGAGGCTTTGAACAATTTCTCGAGCTATGTTATTATGTTGAAGTTTTTAAGTTTTAAGTTTGTTATATATTATTTTTTTGTATATTCTTGATTTAAGTATTTTTTTAAGAATATCATTGTATGTTGTGGTTGAAATTTTAATATAAATTAGATTAGATTCATGTTATCGATCATATGTTATGGATGGTGATATATATAATATTTAATTAACTATTGTATACATGTTTGTATGTTCATGTTGCTTCAAAATAATAATTAATTAAAAATCATGGATATGTCATATTATCCATATTATCCATGTAAGCCTTTTTAAAAATGCAAATTGTCTATTTTATCACTTTATATTTTAGTATATATTTAACATTTTAATTATAATAATATGTGTTTTTTAAAAAGTTTCTTTCACTTATTAATAATAATAAGTGGTTTTAAAATTAATAAGCAATAATTATAAATAATAAAACCAAATTACATGGACAAGTTTTGAACTTTTCAAAACACAAGGGATCAAATAACAAATAATATAAATTAAACAATTAATTTTATGATTATCTATATTTGACCTAATCCAATTTTAGTAACAAGATAATTACTAAATAATTTAAATAATCCATATTTATCACATAAAGAAACTATTATTTAAAAGATTTGAAATTATCTTTTGTTTTGGTAAGGATAATCTTCCAATAACAGTAAAATTCGTATTTTATCAGTTTAAAACAAATTAGGTAATTATATTTAATTCTATTAATGAGGTATGTGGGTTGATATCAATGAATATTATTGTTCAAAATAATAGAGATTACATATATATATATATATATATATATATATATATATATATATATATATATATATATTAGTGTAAAACAATTATCTCAAAGTTAATGTCAATAATATAACCATTTTAAACATATATTTTTCAATATTTTAACAATATATTTTTAATCTTCGCTGCGCAACGCGCGACAATTCGTCTAGTACATACTTATAAAGCTTGCATTTTCCCTTGATTGTCATGCATTTGAAACCCCCCATAATAATTTGCTAAAACCTCATGTATTTGAAACCCCTAAACCTTTTCACCTTCTTAATAATTAATCACACATAATCAATGGTAATTCATATGAGATAATAATTTGCTAAAACCTCATGCATTTGTATGATACTAAAACATGTTTGAGTTTTTGGGTTTTAGACTTTAGTAAATGGGTAATCCGTTTGATACGTTGGATTTGAAGCTATCTTATTCGAATTACCCAAAACAAGAGATAAATTAATAATATATGCTCATGCATGTTTTGTACAAGCCCCAATCAAAATACAATATATCATGATCATACAATTAAGTGTCTTTTATTCCATTTTTGGCTTTATAACAAAAGTTTGTTTACGTGGCGAAGAAAGAAAACTTGAAGATGAATATTTAGGTTAGATGTTTATATAAGATTTGTTTTAAATATATAATATAGATATAAATAAACAAATGTGTGTCAAATACAGCCCATCACAAATTTAATGTTATAAACTACAATATAACTCAAAGTGGTTTTCCAAATATAATGTTTATACTATAATATAATATATTAGAAGAATACCATATAGTAGACGAATCCCACATGTTGTACAGAAATTTAGTTGCATAGATAAATATATTATAATTATATTTCATTTAAAATATGTTAGGGTCATTTGGTTATTACATTGTTGTATTAGGCACTATAGTCTCATATATTTTGAATGACTCTTCCAAAAATGATGTCTGTAATTTGAATATAACGTAATATCTTATGATGTTTATTGAATGATATTATCTTCGATTGAACACTTTTTAATTGGAATCAACTTTATTATAGTTAAAAATTTTGGCTCCCTTTTTTCTTTTCATTAGTTCTAGAATATGATTTTTTATATTAACTTAAAATATGTCACTATCTTAAAATAGATTGAGAATGAGATTTTTTATATTTACTTAAAATACAGCACCATTTTCTATTCAATAGTAAAACTAACAAAAGTCGTTAAATATGTATTTTTATGAGGTTCAACATAAATAGACGACCACATATAAGAATCCATATCTAATCAATCATCAACTAATTACATTAGATACTAATGTGTACATAAAAATTACATTTAAAATTTTAAAATAATAGTAAAAAAATTTCATTATTTATTATGATAAAAAATCTGTAAATCAAAAAATATGCATGCTATTTAATCGCATACAAGTTTTGTATGGCTTATTCACAGTACATTAAACCATATATAATCATATTAAACTACATAATTATCTCACTGCGCAACGCGCGGTCATTCGCCTAGTACATATGTAAAGTGTGAGCAAAGACCGTTAAATGATTTGATTTTAATAAGTGTTATATTATTTATTGTTCAAATTAATTATAATTTTTCATCAACTAAATGTAATTATTATTATTTTATAGTTAATAAAAATGACATAAATATTTGCAATAACGTATGATTACCGAAAATTTAACTGTATAATTTTATTTCGCACAACACGCAGATATTCGTTTAGTATCTTATAAAGCTAGCATTTTTCATTGAACCTCATGCATTTGAAACTCCGAAGATTATATCGAAGCATTTTGCTTAAACCATATTCATTTGAAACCCCCATCTTTAACAAATACAACTCAAAAGTATTCCTAATAATGATTTAGCACTCAAAGATTTCATAACTTATATTATGATTAATAAGCACTTAATGAAATGTCTACTATAAAAGGATCAATCTTTTTTTTGGGTAGACATGCATATAAATCACATACAAACTTCATAAAGAAAACAAGTTTAGTTAAAGGTTTTTGTGTTTGTTTGAGATCTTATGACCACTTTTCGAGATATATTTTTATGTTATAGCTTTTAATTTGTAAGTTTGTTATATACTAATTATATATATATATATATATATATATGGTTTTGGATTCGTTTAATACAAACTAGAAAGGTTACCCCCGCTACGCGGGGGCCAGAAGCTTTCAATGTTGTATCCGAATCGATAAATATGACAGACGTAGAAACTGCAAAGATGAATAGCCCGGGTTTTGCCCCAGACCATTTTTTTCATGTTTTTATGAAAAAATATAAAAGTTTTGACTGCAAGGATCAGAAGTGTCAAAACGGCTAAAGAATTAAAGGGTGAGAATTAGCAACTTTTTAGAAAATGGATCAAAGTTTTCAAACCGTTAAAGTTTTGTGGTCAAACTTTAAATATTAAAAGGTTCCTAAAAAGTGTAAAAATATTGATTGCAATGACCAAAAGTGACAAAATGGGTAAAGAATGAGGAGCAAAGTGTAGGGACCAATTCTGCCAAAAATGGTAAGTTCACTATTCTTTTTCTTGAGAACTATAATATATATAAGAAAATGGATCGAAGTTGTCAAACCGTTTAAGTTTTGTGACCAAACTTTAAAAATTAAAAAGTTCCTAAAAAGTGTAAAAATATTGATTGCAATGACCAAAATGGTCAAAATGGGTAAAGAATGAGGAGCAAAGTGCAGGGACCAATTTTGCCAAAAAAATGGTAAGTTCACTATTCCTTTTGTTGAGAACTTTAATATATATATATATATATATATATATATATATATATATATATATATATATATATATATATATATATAATAGTAATGTTCTATGTTGTGCTTTAATCGTTAACATATATTAGATTAGATAGATGTTATCGATCATATGTTATATATCGTGATGTAGATAATATGTAATTAGATATGTTAAATATTATCGTTTGGTTTGTACTGCTTCAAAAAAGTAACTAAGTAAAAGTCGTGAATATTTTAAAATTTTCATGTAAATCTGAAAGATATATTTTTTTACCGCATGTATTTGAAACTCTCATTACTTTTCAATTTATTTCTAATAATGATTATACATTAGTTAATAATGTTAAGTAGGTGTACAACGCTAATTGTAATCCTAAAATTAACTAAACTTGAATATTAAATTAACATATTATACTTATACTTAATTTTGATATGTTATTTCTTAAATTGTCAGTTTAAAGTCACAACTTTTGAATAATTTGTATAAAATACTTAGATTGATAATTTAAATACAGTGTTAAAGTACTAACTTAAATGAAAATTTTCATTTAAACATAAAGAAAATCCAATGACTATTTTGTAAATAGTTATAAATTATAAATTATAGTGTTAAACGTAAAAACTAAATTGTAATCCCAAATCAATTAAAAATATTTTCTAAAACTATTTTTATAAACATTAATAATTTCTAAATAAATATCTTACAACGATAATAGTTAAAAGTAATATTGTTACCTTTAAAAACAAAAATAATATTTGATGTTTTAAATAACTACAGTAATAGAAATTAAAAAGTTAATCAAATGTAGTTTTTAAAATCTATTTTTTTAAACTAATTAATCATAACAACGAGTATAATAACATTAATTTATATACTCTATTTAATTTTATTTATGAGTAACATGTTGATAGAGTCCACTGAGACGATTAAGCCTATATAGTTTTAATAGATTTAATATGATCATATAATTCAAAATAATTAATATTTTATACTAAATTAGTATAAGAATTATTATATCAAAGTTAACTATGACATATTTATATTTAAACAACATATATTTTAAATTTATAATTGTATTTTGCGCAACGCGCAAGCATTCACCTAGTTTCTATTATAATGAAATGCTTATGACAGTAAAACGCAGACAGGCAGCAGGGACATGAAAAGGTTACTTGAAGATACAGTGACGATTAGCCACATTAACCTCAATTGCCACATCATTTAAAGAAAATCAACACGTATAATAATAATAGCTTGTGTTCGTGTTTTTCTGTATTTTGCTTCAAAAAATTAAGCCATATAGGATTTACCAATGGTAAAACTAATGTTACTGGCAATTTGGACAAATTAAAAGGTAAAATCTCATGTATGCCTATTGCCTGTTAGACCACCCACATCGGTGGCTTGCAAATGTAATTGCAATGCCACATGTTCAATTATGCATTCCACATAAGTCACTATCTTTCAAATATAGAAAGCCTTGCAAACTTAAATTTAATATTAAACTAGAAAAGGTATCATGCGCGTTGTGTAGGTTGGAAACATCAGCAATGTTGTAACATCCCATGTTCGGAAGCAAAAAGTTGGAGGGTGCTAAGTGTAAATTAAGGAAGCTACTCGGCGAGTAGGTATGCTACTCGTCGAGTCAGAGCGGGATTGATCGCGGGTTTAAGTGGCTAACTCGCCAAGTCAGCGGTGGACTCAACAAGTTGGTGCTAAAGAGAGAAAACCCTAATCTCGAGGGTTGCACCCTATTTAAAGGACTTTATATCCTTCCCCCAGCCTCCTAATCCCCCTAAGAGTTCCAGAAAACCCTAATTTCGTGTGAGGCTTCATTGTTGAGGAGATTGGGACTTGGAAGAGGAAATTGTTGGAAGAAGCTTGAGAAATTGGAAGCTAGCATCAAGGGGTTTGTATAGATCTGGGATCTACATCAGATTTAGACACATCTTTGAGGTAAGGAGCCCTTATCTTAAGCTATCTCCTTTGTGGTTCATCCTTGGTGGTTGTTTTAGGAGTTCTTTAACTTGTTTTAAGGCCTGTCTCGGATTTAGAGTTAGATCGGGGGTTGCTACTCCAGATCTAGACTCATGATGGCCTGGAATGTCATAAAGCTTCAGTCTTTGAGTTGTTGGTGAAGCCCCTTTGTCTAAAACCCAAGACATAGTATGTTTTGGACCCATATCTCCTTCGTTTCACGTAAAGTTTGCAACTTTATGTGAGGTTTAGACTGTAGAAGGGTGGATCTATGGATTGGAGCCCCTGCATGGCTCGAAAAGCTTCTGAATGGATTAAGAACTGGAGAGACTTGGCGAGTCACATGGGTGTACTCGACGAGTTGTATGAACATGTGCATGGACTCGACGAGTTGGAAGAACAACTCAGCGAGTCTGTTGAAGATTGCCTTGGACTCGGCGAGTCTGGTCGCAGACCCCAGCCTCTTTTGGTTAAAGTCTTGGATTAAGTGAGTCGTTCGGCGACTCAGTGAGTCGGGCAGGATGGGACTCAGAGATCGTTGGACTTGACGAGTCTTGGGGCGACTCGGCGAGTTGAGTCATATTATGGGAGTTTCTGAGTATAGGAACTCGACGAGTCGTCAGGGTGACTCGACAAGTAGAATCAACCAGGAAGGTTGACTTTGACTGAGGACTTTGAATTTGACCAAGAGTTGACCAGTTTGACTTCCAAGGGTATTTTGGTAATTTTAGGTATTTATGGAATTGGTTGTTTGGTAGTGTTCTGTGGTGAAGATCGTGTCGGTGGTCGGAGCAACTTGGTCTTATCTTTCCAGTCGGCAATTGCAGGTGAGTTCTCCTCACTATATCAATAGGGTCTACGGCACCAAGGCCGGCCCTTTATCAGATGGAAATTCGGGTATTGTTTGTTATGTTATTGCTTTGCTAGATATGCATCCTGGTATTTAGGATGGTGTTATGTTAGTGACTTGGTCAAGGTCGGTACCCAGTATATGGGTAATGTTATGCTAGTGACTGGTTAGGTCGGAATCCTGTTTAGGATGTTGCAATGTTATTGATATGCTAGATACATCCTGGTTTAGGGTGGTTGTTATGTTACTGATATGCTAGATACATCCTGGTTTAGGGTGGTTGTTATGTTACTGATATGCTAGATACATCCTAGTTTAGGATGGTTGCTATGTTACTGATATGCTATGTGATCTGTTAGACTGTTTGTCTGGTTAAGGATTGTTATGTGATTAATTGTTTATTGTGCATACGATTGGTTGACGAGGGTTGGGTTGAGGTGGGTCTTGCTTTGTGTTGTAGGCCAACATACCTAAGGCGGACCGGATATTCCGAAGGCCCAGCGAGCGGTCCGGATAGGCTGAAGGCCCCAAGAGGGCGGACCAGACGTGCCGAGGCTCGGAGAGTGGACCAGGCCGACTGAAGGCCCGGTATGGGCGGACCAGTCATCCTGTAGACTCAGAGAGTGGACCAGGTGGATTGAAGGCCCAGTGCGGGCGAACCAATCACACTGTAGACCCGATGTGCATGACTGTTCTATTTGCGATATGTTATGAGTATGTTTGCGTGTGGTCGGTATTTTGGGGATAACTCACTAAGCTTTCGGGATTACAGTTCAGTGTTTTGTTTCAGGTACTTCAGGAGAACATGGCAAGGCGAAGGCGTGATCGTACCGCTCCTCATGTTTTATGATTTATGTGATATGGTTTTGGGAATACTCTGATGTTTAAACTATTTTGAAAACAAATGTATGAACTTAATGGTTTTTGAATGAATTAAAATGTTTTAATTTGGCTCGAATTTTATGGGTTTTACAAATGTTCCAAGTTCCATCCAAGTTTAACAGATGTTGTTCCACAATGTGCTTTCCTTTGCGGCTAAATGCAAAGAATAACAATGTACTTTCCATAATAAATTTATGGTAGCATTGTACTCTAATTTCTTCATATTACAACATTGTATTTTATGATTATACTTTATTAGGGTATTGTACTTGAAAAAAACGACCTATTACAGCAATAGGTAACTGTTGTTGATCTGCACCAGGACACAAATAACAATCATTTTTTATCTAGCTAAATTCATTCAGTGGTCCTCATATATTTTGTAGATTGATACCAGCAGCAACAACATACATATGAACTTTCCAAAATCCTGAGTTGTTTTCGCATTTCAAACCAAGTTCCCAAAGTTGACTTCTTCTTTACCAACTCATTAATAGCCTTTGCTCCTTGCAACATGAAAATATATCAGTAGTCTTTCACAAAACAATTACCATGTTGAAAATTTTAAATTTGTATAAAAAATCAATAAAATGCTAAGCACATTTTTATATTTCTTGCATACAACCTAATTAGTCAGTTGCAAATTAAGAGAAAAAGTTGGAACAGAGAAAATTACAAAGTTTCTGTTTTGTTTGGAAAATGCAAAGCAGAGTCTATTTTCATAATTTTATCTATTTTTGGACAGTAAAATTCAAATTTAGTAGGTCATAGTTCATATGAAAAGAAACAAGATAAAAAATATAAAAAAAAAAACTAAAAACGTTATCGTTATCAAAAGTTAAAACAGACCTGACCAATTTGACGATTTTGACCCCTGTTATAACCATTTTCTATTTTTAGTAATAAATGATTTTTCAACAAATCACTTGACTTACTCAAGAATTAGAAACATTAATTTTCTTATGCTTTATCCCAACTTTAAGACCTAATTCCTGTGGTAGATCAGATAAATCGGAAAGTTCCACACGAATGACAATTAGAATATAATATATGCATGTAATTAAAAAAAGTTAGAATGTTTTGTTCCCTGTTATAATGGTTTATTATCATTTACTTCAAACATTTGCATAACATACGCATTAACCCATTTTCCCTTGACCCAAGGCTATTCAAGAAAATATATAATCAATACTTGTTGGGTCAAAAATATGGTTTATACTTTACTTTTCTAGAAAAATGTATTTTTGTGTCTTGGACCGTAAACAACTTGGTGTTTACAGCCGTATACGTGTTTACGGCTGTGTTTACGGCCGTAAACAGGTTTAACCCCAAAACTCAATTTCTTTTAATTTTAAATTCTTTTTTCTTCCAAAAAAAACATTAGAAAATCCAAAAATCAAAATATGGTGTTAATGGAATGTGCTTGCAACCAAAACTCAAAAAAAAAAAATCAAAAACATTAGAAAATCAGAAAAATCATCATTCCGGGAACGATTTCTAGAGGACTTTCTAGTTAAAGACCTTCCTTTGAACTCGTTCTCTCCTCTTGGAAATTTGAAATGTACAAACATACGATTTTGACAATTTCTAGCTATATGGCCACCAACACCACAATTGAAACAAATCTGTTTGTTATTGTTATAACTTGTACTACATTGATCAGATTTGTTTTCCATACTAACACCCTTGATTCTCTCACAAGAACATGTACAAAAATTAGGTTGTGAGGCAAGCGAGGGTACATTAGATGGACAAGATTGTGAAACTGGTGGTTTTTCAACTTTTTCATCACAAACATCAAAATTGCCAACCACATTATTTAAATCAGTATCAGACACAAGCCAATGACTCCTTGAACTCAGAATCTGTTGCTTCGAATTCTGTTACTCCTAACAAACCTGTCGTTGAGAAATACAGGCCACCAATTCCAGTGAAGCAGAGTGCCTGTTGTAACTGTGTGTGTGGGAAAAGCAAGAGACAAGGCAAGGATACGCCACCAGGGGCAGGAAGAAATAACTTCACAGTGACGAAAAAGACTTGTTTTCACTGTGGAACACCTGGACACATTGCCAGAAATTGTCCTAATCGCGCATACGTTCCCTACTATGCACAAGGCTGACATAATGCGCCAAGAGGGAGATTTTTCAAAAGAAACCCCTCAAGGTCATGTTCAGACAATGCCGACTGGAATGTCATGAAGGCCAAGAATTCAACTCCCAAGGCCAAGCATCCAACTCCCAAGAACAAGAAGGGAATGTTGGCCCCGAAGTCTAGTTCAAGAGATGCTCCTGT
Source organism: Lactuca sativa (assembly GCF_002870075.4). NCBI lineage: Eukaryota > Viridiplantae > Streptophyta > Magnoliopsida > Asterales > Asteraceae > Lactuca > Lactuca sativa. Next base: position 98,477 of record NC_056631.2, read on the forward strand.
GAAGCCAAGACCAGTTAGGTCAAAGTCATCTCGACAATCGGCTTCAAGTTCCAAATCAAGTGCTGAGGCACCCACCAGATCGAACAAGAAATGGGTTAAACCCGAATATAGATGGGTACCAAAGGTGAAAACTCCCAAATCTTCTAATGACTCTAATATTTCATCGTCTTCTGTTTGCGATAAGCAGGATATGTCATGGGAGAGAGTACCCTGCATTGATGAAAAAGGTCGACCCAGTTTCAAAATAGACCGGAATATTTTTAGAACTCATTTTATTTCCAAACTTCAATGCGTCAAAGTCAAAATTTAAGGTTAAAAGTTAAAAATAAAAAAATAAAAAAAGAAATTCAAAAATCAAACAAAAAATTAGAAAACTCAAAATCCAAAAATATTTTTATTTCTGTTTTATTTCTTGTTCAGAAAAATCAAAATCCAAAAATATTTTTGGTTTTGTTTTAATTTGTGTGCTAAATTTTCTTTTAGTTTTGTTTTGTATTAAAAAGTGATTTCAGGTATAGATAAGACTCATGGAGATTGTGTCGAAAATTTCTGAGCCAAAGCTTCATCCGTGATCATCGAAGAATTTTCATTCGAAGGAGCAAGAAATGAAGATTATTCTTTCAAATTCAATCTTTCAACCCCAGAAGCAAGGTGAAGTTGCACTTAAAGATTATATGACGGATTGCATTGAAGCCTCCTCAATCAATCTGCTGCTTCAACCCCAGAAGATTTGTTCTCTCTGATGTTCTCTCTGAAGATCTCAAGCTGAAAGCACCAATTTTCAAGAATCTCTATAAGAAGCCTTCTCACCCAATGTATGTTAAATGTCAAATTCCGAAGAAAATCCCAAATGCGTAAGATGAAGTCATTCATTGAAGATTCATCAAGTTCATCTTGAAGCTGTGAAGTCATCGAAGATTAAAGCTGAAGCCAAAGCTCCCATTGAAGATTAACAAGAAAAGCCAGCTACTTTTTAGGGGGGGGGGGGGGCTTGTTGGGTCAATTAAGAAAATAAAGCTATAAACCAATGGGGAGATTGTTGGGTCAAAAATATGGTTTATACTTTACTTTTCTAGAAAAATGTATTTTTGTGTCTTGGACCGTAAACAACTTGGTATTTACGGTCGTATACGTGTTTACGAGTGTGTTTACGGCCGTAAACAGGTTTATGGCCGTAAACCCATTTACGGCCCATGTTCCCCTTGTATATATATATATATATATATATATATATATATATATATATATATATATATATATATATATATATATATATATATATATATATATATATATATATATATATATATATATATATATATATATAGGTGTTAGGGTGAGGAGTAGAGAGGATGAACAGAAGAGAACATAGGAGCTTATGTGTGTGTCTGAATCTCATGTAAAGGAGCATCATTCCAATCTATTCAATACATTGAAGATTCATATTATTCTTCTTCTCCTTCTCTTCTATTTGATCTGACATCATCCGTTTGATTGGAATTCCGCACCGTCAAACGGGTCTGATTGATACACAGGCAAATTAGGGACTTACAATACTTACTCTCAAAAGCTGATCAAAACCTTGAAGCCATTGTATGAAAAAAAATACATTTAAGCAAAGAAAATAACTTTATACAGTAAAGAAAAATGTTGTACTAAGTCTATAGGGAGAAACATAGTGAGTACCGTATCTACCCTCTTTTGCTGAAGACTATGTACTGTAATTGAAACTCTTTTGCAGTAGTGGAGAGTTAAAAATGTATGAAAGCTGACCTCTTGGACATCTTTATCATAACCACTAAACCAAACCACTCATCTTCAAATTAGAGGAAACCCATTTGGAATGAAAACCAAATCAAGTAGGCAGAAGACAAAATACACTAAACAGGTAGTAAGGTATCAGTGTAACATCCGGATTTTCAGATATATTATTGTGTATTGTAATTTGGAAATTTACGGAGAGACTCGACAAGTTGAGGGTCCAACTCGCCGAGTCGAGCCGAGATATCCACATGGAATTATTGAGTGGACTCGACGAGTCCAGAAACTGACTCGCCGAGTAGGTGTTGGGCAGGGAAACCCTAATTTCTTGGGGTTAGGGACTATATAAGGGAACTTATGTCCCCATTTCAGCCTCATCATTTATCCTACACCCCTGAGAGCAAACCCTAATTTCTTTTTAAGCTAGAGAGTGAGAGAGAATCTCATATTGAGGTTCTTGTGCATCATTTAAGGAAGAGGAGGAGGTTATCAAGCAAGGAGCTAGAGGTGAGGCTGTTGGATCCAGTGATTTCCTGTCCAGAGCTCCCAAGGAAGGTAAGAAGTATTCACCTTTCTTCTTATTTTGGATAGATCTCATATCTATGGAGTTTTAGGGCTTTTTGCCATCTTTTGTTTGGGTTTTTGAGTAGCATGAGTTATGAAGGAGTCTAAACCTCAGATCTGGATCTTGTGAGGTCCTTAGAGTCTAGGTGTCCCAGATTTATTCATCCTTATGAGGGCTTTTGGGATTAATCATTCATGAAGGGCATGTATTAGCATTTTGGAGCAATAACATCATGCATGAACGTAAAAATCGAAGCTTTACGTGACTATTGAGCTTTGAGATGACAGATCTAGTGTTTGGGGTGATAGATCTGTTTTAAATCGTCTGAATGAGCATTAGGTCTGAATGAACTCGCCGAGTCAATGAGCCGACTCGACGAGTTGGTTAGGGTTTGTCCTGAACAGATGGATCATGCGATAACTCGGCAAGTTGGGGGGTCAACTCGACGAGATGAGCTGGAATTTCACAAGACTTCTGAGGAAATGAGTGGGCTCGACGAGTCATAAGGGTGCACTCAGCGACTCGGGTCAAACATGGACTGTTGACTTGATTTGACTTCGGTTGACTTTAGGGTTTGGTCAATCATGAGTAAAATGGTCTTTTATCCACTTCAAGAGTTAGACAGACAGACAGAGAGAGAGAGAGAGAGAGAATATCCTCTGGTGTATTTGAGTATGAATAGAGTATTAATTAGAGATGTTTATCCTATGAGTTAAGCGGAGGCTAGTTCGAGATTTCCGAGTACGAGACTGTTACTTGCTTGCTTTCGAGGTGAGTCTTCTCACAATACTTACCATGAGTGGTATTTGTGTGATTGAGATGCCTTATGATTTTATATTGTGTATTGTGATATCCTACATTATTTCTTTGTGATTTATGTTGTATATTACTCAGAGCTATCAGAGTTAGGATTGGAGGGTCCATCAGAGTTAGGACCGGAGGGTCCATTAGAGTATGAGCCTAGAGGGTTCTCACTTAGACTGGACCGGAGGGTCCAACGAGCTGTGGGACTGGAGGGTCCCACTGAGACACATTGACCGGAGGGTACAAGTGGTACGAGAGGAAGATCAGTTGCGAGATTCCGAGAAAGCAATGTGGTATCTGAGTATGATGTCGTGAGTATGAGATCAGTGATAGAGGCAAGACATCGTGAGGTTCTGTGATGGTGTACCGAGGTGTTTGAGTATGATGTCCTAAATTTCGGATTATTTTGAGTTTTGAGTTAAGAGATGGAAAGTGGTGTAGCAAGTATCTATGGTTCCAGTGGGAGCCCTTCGACTAATTAATATCAAGCGAGATTATTTAAGAATGTGAATTGCAACGAGAAAAGGAGTTTTGTCATGGCGGTTGTCGTTAGGAGTAGTGATGCTTATCTTGGATGGGTGTGTGTGCACCTATCTATGTCGGCCTGCGGAACATGAGTTAGTGGACGTAGTGTGGCGTCGACTGGAGGGTGAGATCGTAGGGTGGAAAGAGAAAGTGTTGTAAGACTGCAGGGAGCTGCAGCATCCATGAGTTAGTACGAAGGGGTGTGGTGATATTGCAGGGAGCCGTAGTATCCACCGGTCAGCGAGATGATGTGGCGATACTGCGGGGAGCCGTAGTATTCACCAAGCAGTGAGAGAACGTTGTGAAACTGCGGGGAGCCGTAGCTTTCACCGGTTAGAGGGAGAGCGTTGTGGAGCTGCGGGGAGCCGTAGTTTTCACTAGCCAGAGCATGACGAGGAGGAGTTCTTAGGCTTGGGTAGCCTTATCATCGAGTCTGTGGGAACCTAGTAGTCAGGCCATGGGTGAGACTGGGGTCTCCCTAATGGTCGGCAGTTGTCGTATTTTGAGTTAAGGTGTGGTTATCACAATCAGAAGGAATTGATGTAGTGATGTATGCGAAAGTTGTGAGTCATGGGTTATGAGCTGAGTGATTCATTGGGACGAGTGGTTCCAATTTCGCGTCACGCCAGACTCTCGAGTTTGAGTTGGCTCTAGTGGTGTATTATGAAGGCAAGATGAGATTCCGAGCTTATAGGTGGGTTCCTTTTGAGAGGTATGGTGTGTCATCTGATGTCTTAGACATGTGTGCTTCAGTTCGTTTGTATGGAACGGACCGCGAGATGTATGAAGCTAATGAGTAGTAAACGACAGGCGTCGGGGTGAGATGATTTCAGTTGGATTGTAGTATTCGCTTGGGGTAAAGCGAACTTTGTGACTTGTGTGTCATAATGGGCCGAGATAGTTGTTGAGAGAAGGAAGTCGGTGAGACTTTTTGGGGCATAATATGGGTAAACTATGGAGGTTCAACTGTGGAGTCGAGAGTTGACTCGTTGCTCAGTGTTGAAAGGGATATCTGGGAGGGAGCGGAGGTTCATGTTTGTAGATGTTAGAGGATATTGCTGAGCAAGCATGATCTTTTCTTGTGTTCAAGGTCATGGTGTTGAGAATTCATTGTTCAGATGGGTTTTGATTGTTGTTCAATGGATGGGTCCCGGGTGTGATGTGATCCTTTCATTTTGGAGTATGACCTGGAATGTTAATATATATGGTAAGCGATCAGAAGCCTGTTTCTGGGGCGTTGACTTGTTTCATCAGTCGCAATGAAAGAATTAGAAGGGTAGTGAGTTATCGGGGTATGTTATTCGAGGAGAGAATAACGTGGTGATATCTTGAGAGGGCGGTCTGGCAGTGAGACAGACCAGCAGAGTATCCAGATTATGAGGAGTCAAAGAGGGTATCATGGCGGCAGAGGGGTTTGACCCTTTTGGTTTTGGAAGTTTCTGTTTGGATTCAGGTGTCAATGGGGAAAGATATCTAAGTGGTAGGAGGTCTTTTCAGTGGTGTTTTTCAAGTTATTGGTTTCGATCTATGTGATTAGAGGGGCGATTTTGAGGGCGAAATCAAATTGGAGTAAGGGAGAATTGTAACATCCAAATTTTCAGATATATTATTGTGTATTGTAATTTGGAAATTTGTAGAGAGACTTGACGAGTTGAGGGTCCAACTCGCCGAGTCGAGTTGAGATATCTGCATGGAATTATTGAGTGGTCTTGACGAGTCGGGAAACTGGATCGCCGAGTAGGTGTTGGGCAAGGAAACCCTAATTTCCTGGGGTTGGGGCCTATATAAGGGAACTTATGTCCCCATTTCCGCCTCATCAGTTATCCTACACCCCTGAGAGCAAACCCTAATTTCTTTTTGAGCTAGAGAGTGAGAGAGAAGCTCATATTGAGGTTCTTGTGCATCATTTGAGGAAGAGGAGGAGGTTATCAAGCAAGGAGCTAGAGGTGAGGCTGTTGGATCCAGTGATTTCCTGTCCAGAGCTCCTGAGGAAGGTAAGAAGTCTTCACCTTTCTTCTTATTTTGGATAGATCTCATATCTATGGAGTTTTAGGGCTTTTTGCCATCTTTCGTTTGGTTTTTTGAGTAGCATGAGTTATGAAGGAGTCTAGACCTCAGATCTGGACCTTGTGAGGTCCTTAGAGTCTAGGTGTCCCAGCTTTATTCATCCTTATGAGGGTTTTTGGGCTTAATCATTCATGAAGGGCATGTATTAGCATTTTGGAGCAATAACATCATGCATGAACGTAAAAATCGACGCTTTATGTGACTATTGAGCTTTGAGATGACAGATCTAGTGTTTGGGGTGATGGATCTATTTTAAATCGTCTGAATGAGCATTGGGTCTGAATGAACTCGTCGAGTCGATGATCCGACTCGACGAGTTAGTTAGGGTTTGTCCCGAAGAGCTGGATCAAGCAATAACTCGGCGAGTTGGGGGTCAACTCGACGAGATGAGCTGGAATTTCACAGGACTTCTGAGGAAATGAGTGGACTCGATGAGTCACAAGGGTGCACTCGACGAGTAGGGTCAAACATCGACTGTTGACTCGAGTTTGACTTCGGTTGACATTAGGGTTGGGTCAATCATGAGTAATGGAGACCATGGAGGGGTAAAATGGTCTTTTATCCACTTCAAGAGTTAGACAGAGAGAGAGAGAGAATAGCCTTTGGTGTATTTGAGTATGAGTAGAGTATTAATTAGAGATGTTTATCCTATGTTTTAGGCGGAGGCTAGTTCGAGATTTCCATGTACGAGACTGTTACTTGCTTGCTTTCGAGGTGAGTCTTCTCACTAAACTTACCATGAGTGGTATTTGTGTGACTGAGATGCCTTATGAGTTTATATTGTGTATTGTGATATCTTGCATTATTTCTTTGTGATTTATATTGTATATTACTCAGAGCTATCAGAGTTAGGATTGGAGGGTCCATCAGAGTTAGGACCGGAGGGTCCATTAGAGTATGAGCATAGAGGGTTCTCACTTAGACCGGACCAGAGGGTCCAACGAGCTGTGGGACTGGAGGGTCCCACTGAGACACATTGACCGGAGGGTCTTACAGAGTTATAGCCTCGAGTGGCTAATTATTTGTGCATAGTATCTTGGGGAACTCACTAAGCTTTGTGCTTACCGTGTATTGTGATTTGTGTTTCAAGTTTTTCTCAGGATCACGGGAAAGCACCAACTTGATTGTACACACCAGAGAATGAGTTATGTTTTGAGAATCATGGATTATTAATAAAGCAATTATGGAGTCGTGTTTTATAAATTAAATAAAAGAGTTTTTTTTGTGATATGTTTTATGAGAATTATATGATTTTAAAATGAAAAATTTGTTCGAAATTTACGGTGTTACAATCAGTATGAAACATACTTGACAGAAATGGAACGTACCACCTTCAAAGCCCTTTTAATGCTTTTATTTAATCATTTTTTTCTTTTCTATTTCTAGAATTCATTTCTTATAAAATTTAGTAGCAACCTTTAGAAAAAAATTAATTTGGAGAAAAATAGGATAAAATGAGGTCTACATACATTATAATGAAGACGACATTCTTCACCAGAAAGGCAGAAACAACTACAAATAGACAAAAAAAAAAGTTTAATTACTGCTCTCAACTTTAAAACATTCAAAACATGCCCCTTGAGTTTGCAATTGAACATAAACTTACCAGCTGAGAAGTCGATCCAATGTCTCTATTTATGTATTCACAAATACTTTTTAAGGCAATGTTAACTACAATTAGTTGGATTGATCTTGCAACAAAGTCATTGAGAGTATATTTTTTTGTTAAAACCAAAAGCACCACTATCATTCTAGATACATAAAGAAAATAAGATGGTAATCTGTAGAAAAAAAAAGTAGTAAGGAGTAACCCTTCAGTTACGTCGGCACTTATATAAGCAAGTTTTCATATTTGGATTTCACTTTCGCCCACTCCTCGTTACAGTTCATCACATCCAATCAGAGGCTTCAACTAATTCTAATCGGATAGAATGAAACATCCAATACAAGTCCCTTCTTTATGATCACTATTAGCATCTAAATGTACCTAAGAAACCAAAAGAAACTACAAGTCCCTTCTTTATGATCACTATTAGCATCTAAATGTACCTAAGAAACCAAAGTACCTTCTTCATGGTAAGTATTAGCATCTGTTGAGAGAATTCCTCATCTAATCTTGCAGAAAAGATAGCCACACTAGCTCACATTTCAATTCGCAAAGATGAAACAAAAAACTTTGTATCAAAAATCAAAACCAACCTAATTATCCCTGAAAAAAACACGAATCACATTAAGGTGTTTAAAATTATCCTAAAAACTATTTGGTTTCCAAGAATAAATGAAGAGACATTGGATGTCCGGTGATGACAAAGGCGGTGAGTGAAGAGAGCAGTCCTTTGAGGATGGAGACTTTAAGAACGGGAGGAATAGGTGGTAGAACAGAGAGTCAACCATGGGTGTTGATATCAGAAGCAGTTACACTTATGCAGAACATGTGTGGTGTTGATGGTTTTTCTTCAAAACCTCCATCGTCGGCTTCTTCAACCTCTGTTTCACCACATCTCTTATCCAGTTGCTAGATTATATAGGTAAATCGAAATGAAATCTCACCTGAACATCGGGAATCATTGAAACTTCCACATACACATCGTCGATTCCTATCTCAACCTGCTTCAACTCTAATCGGTTAATTTTTCAGCAGCAGATGAGAGTTAGTGCATGAGAAGGAAGAACAGTGGTGGAAACTTGATACCCCGTCTTTAATGGAAGATGGAAGGTTCGGATAACATACCTAACCCCGAAATCGAAACCCGGGTGGAGACGATCGATTACACTCATGTTTCTATACGGTAGTGGCGAGCAGCGATGTATGGGGCGGTGGTGGTGAGAGGGTTTTGGGTCACAACTATAAAGAACAAACACTCTGATGTTAGTATAGTAATTTGGAAGAGAGACGGTGATTTTCATAGTAATTTGGAAGAGAGACGGTGATTTTCATAGGAAGTCGATGGCGGTGGGCGACACTCAGAAAGACTAGATGCGACCCGTGCCTTCAACCAAATAGGTGCCTCCTAGGCGGAGACGAGGGCTTAAAATATGTATAGGAGGAAATAGAGATAAAAGGGAAGGCGGTGGACCAAACATCGGGCTGGAGTCGGTGGTGGTGTGGTGGAGTAATTTAATTGGGGAATAAAAACTGTGTAGGACACCATTGTCAAGAAGAAGACAACGCATGTCAAGAAAAAGACAACGCATCAGGTCTGAGCAACCGATTCAAAACAAACGAAAATAATGTGGCAAAGTGTAACAAAAAAAAAGTAGGGTGCCAAAAATATGAAAAGAAGAAACTTTTGTGGCCAATTTTAAAAATGAAAAAGCTTATTGTAGGTAAGGGTCCCCCAAATTTAAGATATATATAATAATGTTTTCTATTTTAATATTTTATTTATTTAAACTATCTTTACTATATATATATATATATATATATATATATATATATATATATATATATATATATATATATATATATATATATATATATATATATATATATATATATATATATATATATATATATATATATATATATATATATATATATATATATAGGGATAATGACTTAAAAGGGTAATATATTTTTCGATTTGTACACATTTGGTCACTAAGTTTTTTTTCGTGCACATTTACCCCTTCAACTTGTTAAACTGTACATATTTAGTCCTTATGACCGACTACTTCAAGTTAGCCGGTAAAAACGACTTAATAGGGTAATATATTTCTCATTTTGTACACATTTAGTCTTTAATATTTTTGTATACATTTAGTCCTTAATATTTTTTTTGTTGCAAAATAAGTCATTTTGTTTTTGTTGCAAAATGATTTCTTTAAGTTTTTCTCACGACATCTTGCGTGGGATAGTCATATGGTGGTGGGATAGGTTGAGGCGATCGTGTTATATGTTGTAGGCCAAGATACCCGGTGTGGGTCGGGTGTAAGTTGTAGACACGGAGGCTTGAGAAGAGTGGTTGGGTTAAGGCGGCAGACCAACAAACCCTGTGTATACCAGTCTGATGACTGATTGGATCTGTTGCATGTTAGCATTTTTGTTTGATGACTGATTGGGCTAGTGTATTCCATTCTAATGAGTGTGAGCCTGTTATGCATGATAATACGTTTGTTGTATTGGGTATTTCGGGGGAAACTCGTTAAACTTTGTACTTACCCAATTGTTAATGTTTTCAAGTTCTATCGCTGATCGTGGAAAGGCGAAGGCAGGACTGTACACACACATCAACAGTATTGAGGATTATGCGTTTCCTATATTACTTTGATTTTTGATCAATGTATTTTGGAATAAACGTTTTTTCTTAATAATAGATTTATAATTAGAGAGTTTTGCCTTATTTAAAAATTGAGTTTTTTTGTTGTGAAAATGAGACGTTACACATAAACATCGATAACCTCACACACTTCATTAATGATTGTCCCACGTAAGATGTCGTGAGAAAAATCTAAAGAAATCATTCATAATTACTGAATGAGTACAAAAACAAAAATGACTTATTTTGAAACAAAAAAATATTAAGGACTAAATGTGTACAAAAGTATTACGGACTAAATGTGTACAAAATGAAAAACATATTACCCTATTAAGACTTTTTCCCGGCTAACCTGGAGTAATCGGTCATAATGACTGAATGTGTACAGTTTAACAAGTTGAAGGGGTAAATATAGACAAAAAAAAACTCAATGACCAAATGTGTACAAATCCAATAATATATTACTCTTTTAAGTCATTATCCCATATATATATATATATATATATATATATATATATATATATATATATATATATATATATATATATATATAATTGATATGGCAAGTGTTATTATACTGATATAAATAGTCATTACAAAGCAAATGTGTCAAAATTTAAAGATTAATGACATTACACCGATATAGATGGTCTTACAAGTTTAATGGAGTTCCTTTTTTTTAATAAGAAACTCAGAATAGCTTGTGTTTTTCTGCATTTCACTTTGCTTAAATTAAGCCCATAATATATCTTTTGCATAGCCCCAATTAACCCTGTAATTAACAAGGGTATTAACGGATACATGTAGCATAAGCTCGTAGCATACACTATAGCAGCATGTTGTTGATGATCAGATTCACATATTTTTGGCTGGAAACATGCATAAAAGAAGCAGATCTGCATTCTAAAAGTGGCTCTTACATATGATGAAAATTTTGTAAGCTTTAATTGGAATTATAATACAGAATATGAAAGCTAAAGAATATTGAAAACCCAACCAACCATCTAGAATCTACTACCTGACCTCATCACAACTTGAGTTGATACCTAGTGATACAATATCATCAGCATATACCATCCCCAATGAATGGTAACATCATTAATATCTGGGCATATGAGTTGACTTGGGTGGAAGAAAAAGAATGAATGGTAGGAGTAGGAGATACGAGATTAGAAGATATACACAAACAAGAAACAAGACGCAAGGCACAAGGCACAACTACATAGCACATGGTAGTGCATACATACATTTACATTTACATCTACATCTACATTTACATTATTTATCTATCCTGAGATTATTACAAAGATGACCAAGTTCAGGTCTCCCCGCCATCCAGCTTGTGAATTCCATCTCTCTATCATGAGTGTCAGTGCCAGTGCAATACAGATACGATCTAAACATTATCAGTAGAAAGTAACGCCTGCACAACAACATAAATACTTACCATTTAAGTATATGTTCCGACTCATGAAAGAAACTGGGCAGTTGTTTCTTTTTTACTTAATCTTGAAAGAATGACTTAATACGGTGAGCCAACAATCCTGACTTAATGCATTAAGACACTAACACTTTACCTATTTGTCCCTTTTTTTCCATCCCAATTCCCCTCGTGTTATAATTGATGAATATTGTTAAAACTCATAAATATTGTGAAATTTGTATTTTGGAATGTAGGATAAAAAGGTTATTTAGTCAGTCATTAAGACAGATTATTCAGTCTAGAAAAGAAACACAACTTATGTATACAACACTTTATCCAGACACACACCATTACCCGTTCAGTCAATTTACCCACACACATACATGAGTTAATGGGGAAAAAACAAACCCTAGATGTCTATAACATAAGCAAGCTTTAAAAAACTACAAAGAAAGCAAGTTCATTCTCATATAAAAATTTACAACCAACCTCAATGCTTTGATACCCATGTCCATGATGTATGCTTGATGATCATCATCATCCCCTTGAACCTTCTCAAGTTCCTTACTATAGAACAGAATGTCATCTCTAAGATGCCCAGCTCCAGCACACCTTTATAACAACAGAAAATATTACTTCTCAAATACATTAGTTTTTTTGGCATCTTTATCCAAAAATGTGCAGCATACCTCTCTATAACAATATCGACATCTGATTTACTCTCAGGACCATGAACAAGAACTCTAGTAAGACTAAGTATATCGCGATAATCACCCTTTTCACGCGCTTCATTAGAAGATAATAAATCTTGATTACCACTTTTTGTTAGTGGTAATGATGATAACTTCCCTTCAGATTGAAGTCTTAAACATATAATAGCCATGGCATACGCAACACCCCCAAATCCCGTGTGAGAAACAAACAAGTAGCACCCTGCACAACTGCACAACAACCATATATATCATATACTGGGTCAGATACCCATGTATTACAATACAAGGGCTTAATGTATTGTATTAAGTGGATTAAGAAACAGACACTTACTTGTCCATACAGTACTGAATAGCATCAACATCAGAAGCTAAAGCTTCCCTCTCTCTAGTCAAAGGTATCCTTGTGTAAACTATATCATATCCATCATCTCTCAAACCAGAATACACTTCAGTAGGTGTCTTAACATTTTCCACAAATATATTCTCCCAATATCCTACTACATTTGCCTGATTTAATGATGGGTTATATTCTTCACGGTGTAAAAGCATTCTGCCACCACATTTTTTAATTTCTGATATAATATCCTCCTTTAACCGAGCCTCCATGTGTTCAACCACTGATCCAGTGATACCCACATGCTTGAGTGTGTCTACAGGTTTATTTAATTCCCTAAGAACAAAAGGTGTCCCATTTATGTAAACAACAGCTTCTTCACGCAAGTCAGTTAACATCACTTTTTGTGGACCTAAATAAGTTAGCATCTCTTTGGCACCTGAAATTGTTGGAGTTGCCATGCAATACACAGGATACCCATCCACCTGAATAAAATAAAATAAGATAAAAAATTTAAATTTAACTTCTCCAATTTCTTTATTGGTTCAACACATTTTTAAGGGCTTTTCTTTTTGACTTAAAGAGTTAAAGCACTTAATCTGCACAGTGTACAGCTATATATGACTTTCTTTTTTACTTGATGAACCTAAAAGGCTAAGCAGTTAATCTGGAATGCTATACATAATTGTTTCTTTTTTACTTAATCTGGACAGAATGACTTACTGAGTCAAGCTAAAAAAGTCTGGCTTAATGTATTAAGACACTAACCCTTTACCTATTTGTCCTTAGTCTTCTTTCATCTCAGCTCCTCTCATGTTAAAATTGATGAATATTGTTAAAAATTATTAATATTTGTGAATTTTGTTTTTGGAATGTAAGGGTAAAATGGTCATTTAGTCTCATTTAGACAGTTTATTCAGTCCAACAAATATACAAACCTTTTGTATACAGTACTTTATCCACACAAACATCAATACTCATTCAGTCATTTTAACAATAACCCTTCACCTATATACCCTTTTTTTTCCTAACAACTTTCATTTTAAAAATGATGAATATTGTGATTTTATTTAAATATAAGGATAAAATGGTCATTTAGTCACGCTAAGGCAGTTTATTCAGTCTAGAAAAGAAACAAACCTTATGTATCAAACACTTAATCAAGACAGACATGATTACCAATTCAGCCACTCAAAAGAGAGATTTTTCAAGAAAATGAAACAGCCACTTAGTTTACCTTGAAAACATGTGGAGCACCATGGATTTGTATATGACTAGAAGTTCTTTGACCAGGAAAAAAGTACATCTTTAATATCGACCCCTTCCCTAAAACAGAGCCGTTACGTTTTTTAACAATCGCCTCCATTACCGCATCACCATGTTGAGATTCTTGTGGAGCTCTCAACTCTTCCTACAAACCAAAACACATACAGGTGAGAGTGAGAAAAATAAATAAATATTTTATGAAAATGAAAATGAAATTTGGAGAAAATATACAGGAACACTAAAGAAGCGTCCGGGTCTCAATCTTATTGACCATTTCATAGCTTGTACTTCCGGTCTTTGATGCAACCAACTTTTAAAGGTGATTTTACATTCCTGCCCTTGCCCTTGTTCATCAAATGCTTCACTTCCAAGATATGCTGCAAAAGCAATTAACCGAAAATAACGTTCCAAATACTCGGCCCCACGATTCAATGCCACCCGCCTTTCGCGTGGCTCGACATGCTGTTGATTAAATAATTTTCTATACTGCAGTACAGCCTGGCGTATATTTTGCAATGCTGAACATCTATCAATCACTGCATCTAAAGCTTCTCGACATTCCACCCCATTATCAAAAAACCTTGTTATTTTCCACAGCAGAAGGATGTCATTTATACCAAAAGAATGATTCGAATGCACTCTCGGTTTCCCTTCATCGCCACTTGATGTACAGTTGTCCGAGTCGCCACACGCCATGTCATCGAGTAGAATCCTGATGGGTCGTCCGTGGTCAATTCGGAGTTTGACCAGACATGCGATTACAGTCCCGGTAGTTGTCCTCCCTCTGCCCATTTGACAGTTGAATACAAAGACTGTATCTTTTGATGCTGATGAGATATTGAGAGCCAGTGTGTCGAAATCTGAACTTTTTGGAGCTTTTCCATCCGTAATGGGTACACGAGCGTACTTTACAGGAAACCCATCTGCCTCTAAAGATCTGAATACCTCCAGTGGGGTCTGAACCACATCACAACTTACATGCTCCCATGCATCAAATATCTTTCCATCTTCAGTTTCATGAATTACCATAATATCACCTCCATAACGTTCAGATTCTTTGAGAATATCTTCTTTCAATCGAGCTTCCATTCTCTCCACTCTTTCACAGTCAATTCCCTACATTAAACCACTTAGAGACTTGAGTATATTTAAATAATAAACATTAAAAATGAGAGAGAATTATTACTATATATACCGTGTACTCAAGCATGTTTTTGTAGGGTCTTTCAACCTCACGAAGCACAAAGGGCTTTCCATTAATGTAAATAACAGGTTCTTCTCTCATGTTGTGCCAAAAGACGGGTCTGCCCCCGCCACCTTTAGGGCTACCTATTCTTTGCATAACAGATTTAATTCCTTCCACAGTTGGATTTGCAACACCATAGACTGGAAACCCAGGAATTTCCCTAAAATTAGGTGCGCCCTCTACTCTCTCGGGCAAATTCGGTTGTTGACAGCCTGGACAATGATCACTTTTTAAAACAGTTTGACTTCCTAAGACCTCGCCAGTTCTTGACACTGCAACTATTCCCATCTCACAAGGGTGACCATCATTATTAGGTTTGCTTATTTTGTTTAATGGTTTTATATTTGCATAACCAAGTGCACCCATTGGGTCCCTTCTCAACAACCTGCAATAGCAAGATACAACTTTTTTAGAACATGAAACTTTATATATATAATCAAACATGGAAGTGTGTTACTGTTATGTACCTGCGAATAATGGTATAGAGCTCAGGTCTTGCTTTCATCCAATCATAGAAATTGAGATTGTGATTGTGAGGGGATTTAGGAATATGAACTGCTCTTTCTGTATGGAGATATACAGCAAAGCATATAAGGTAGTAATATCTTTCAAGGTACTCAACAAAAAACGAAAGCAACGCCTCCCTCTTCATCTCATCAGGTTGCCTCAAAATACTATTTCTATATGTTGCAATCGCCTCACGTAAATTCTGCATGGAGGCACACTTGTCAATTACTTTGTCCACCTGTCGTTTGCCTTCAACACCGCCCTAAAACCATGTCAATCAAAAAGAAGTTACTCGAGTCGAGAATGTTGCAATGGGAAATTTGTAAGCAAAAAGGTTCATTAGCATACCTCTAAGACACGGATTAAGCTTCTTATGACGGTGTATTCCCCTCTAAGAAGAGCCTCTTCTGTGTTTAGCATGTTGTCAGTAGCATTTGAGCCACAGACAGAAATTGTTCCAATTGAATTTGTTCTTGGGATACCTAATAATAAGATATTGTAAAAGCATGCAATCATATAACATAAACTTGACAGAAAAAAAAATAAATAAATAAATAAAAAAAAAAAGTACCAGAAGCTCCTATTCGGTTGAAATAGATCAATGTGGCAATGACCATCCCTGTGGTGGTACGTCCGCGCCCCATTTGGCAATTAAAGATTATTTCTGTCTTGAGATCGGCTCTTGAAATTCTATCAACCTATAAAGATCATAAACACAAATCATATATAAAAGTATAAGCTAGGTTAAACATTTTCATTTTGTTAAATGAAAATAGCACTCACCAACGTATCAAAATCCTGTTCCTTGGGTGATTTTTCATCTGTTACTGGAATGCGTTCGTAGTCAACAAGGAATTTTCTTGTTTGTAGTTCTAAATAGACCTACAATGGAGAAAGGAATTATGAAATAGATCTTCAAAATGAACATTAAATTTCATAGAAAAAGATATTAGTATGATGAACCTGTAGTGGTGTTTTGACAGAGTCGGGTGTGACTGGCTCCCATTGATCCACCATTTGACCATCTGGTAGTTCATCAGTTACTAGGATCTTATTTCCATATCTGTTATCCAGACAGGTATTGAGATGATAAGAAAAATGGGTATCCATATCATACACAGAAACATGCAAAAAAGAATAACCTTGCAGCTTCTAGTAATATGTCTTCCTTCAACCGGTCTTCCATTTGCTCCACCCTTGCCCTATTGATACCCTATTAATAACATCAAAGTTTAGATATAAAATGGGATAAATCAGCATGTTTATCAACAGAAAGAAAGTAAAACAAAATATAGTAAATCTGAAGTGGAAGTTGTGATTTGAGGAGAAAAAATAAGCACACACCGTGTATTCAAGATTGGAGAAGGGTCTCTCAACCTCGCGCAAAACAAATGGTCGTCCATTGATATAAACCACCTGTTCCAAGAAAGAGTTTTACCACTGTTATTCAGGACATTGAATCCTAAAGTTATTGCCATAACAAGTGGAAGCATGAAAAAAAAAAAAATCATTTGCCAATTCTAAGAAATTATAAGCAATAAAGAAAGGGTATAAGACAATGTACTGGTTCCTCGCGTAGGTTTATCCAAAGAACATTTGCTTGCTTCCCATCAATTTGAGCCCCAATATATGTAAGAACGTTCCTAATCCCATCAATAGTTGGGATTGCAACACCATGTACACGCAATGATTCGGCCTGATGATTTCATGAAGCAAATGAAACGGACTTTCAATGGTCAAATCGAGGAAAAAATGATGTAAAAAAAGGAGGAATACATAAGTTCCCGCATGCTTTCTGGAGAAATTAAGCACTACAAGAAAAGAGGGGTGTATCTATGAAGTATAAGAAAGAGGGTGAAACAATAAAATTGAAAGAACAGGATCACCTGGCGAAAATTTGGGGCGCCGTCGATTTGGGGAGACAGTCGCTTGTTCTGACATCCAGGAAAATGGTCGCTCTTAAGAATGGTCTTTTTCCCAAGCACAGATCCATCTCTTTGCTTCATCACCTGCTCCGGCTCCTTTGGTATTGACATGGTCCGATCGATTCCTAACTATCCGAGTATCTGACCTTAGTCTGCGTATTATTTCAATGAGGACGACGATGTATGTTCTTCAAAAATCCAAACTGGCAATACTGAATCGGCACCTGTAACATAAACTTGCACGACTGCGTTTAATCACCCCCACAAGATACAACATACCACAGCAAAAGGTGAAACAGTCGATGCAAACCAAAGTATTAGATGGAAGACTGAGGCAAAGAAAAGACGGGTAGGACTGGGATTCATAAAACATACAATACAATACAGGGGATTCGACGGCGGTATTGGTATTAACGACAAGGAATGAAAAAGACACTACTCGCTCGCTGAATTGGAATATGGGATTTGGATAATTTGCTAGTGGTGTAGATTTTTCGTGGAAGGGCATTTCTAATCAGCCAAGACGTGCAAAGTAGTGCAAACCATTCGGGATTCTTTTGTTCTTTGAGCCTCCAGGGCATATCCAAAATTTGTTTTCAACGTCTTTTGTTCACGGATTGTTTCGAACGGATTTGGAATTGGTCACATGAATTGGAATCTAGGATTTTCAATTTTGGGTCATTTGTTGTAAATTACAAATTTGCCCTAAAAAACCAGTACACTAAAACAACATTGGACTAAATTACACGAATGGTCCCTATGGTTTGAGGTAATTTGCGCGGAAGGTCCCTAACTTATTTTTTAACTCGGAAGGTCCCTACTGTTTGTTTTTTTTACGTTCCTGGTCCATAATGTTTGTTTTTGTTACACGTTTGGTCCCTATCTTACCTAAAAAGACTATTATTTAAATAAAAAAAAATGGTGAGGTAGGTAAGATAAAGTGGGGTGAGATTAGAGGTGTGTTTATTTAAATAAATCAAAAAATCAAGGGCAAAATAGTATTTTTTTTTTATGTAAGACAGGGACCAAGCGCGTAACAAAAACAAACAATAGGGACCTTCCGAGTTAAAAAAATAAGTTAAGGACCAAACACACAAATTATCCTAAACTATAGGGATTATTCGTATAATTTACTCTATTCTTTGAACACAACATCTTGAAGAACTGCGTATGGATCCAAGAAAAATCAGCAAAGAACAAGAATAATTAAGGATCATATTTATATATAACATTTTTTTATACAACTCTATAAAACATGAATTGTTGTATATGAGAAATAAATATTGTCTACAAATCATTTCCATTATAACTAAGCATTCATTCATTTCATGATTTGTTTTAAACAAACCCTAATCGGAGGAAAGCGCACAACCAAAAATAGGAACAGAAAAAATAGAATTAGTTTTTTTTAATGACAAATAAATATATATCTTGTGATCTTGTCTACATGGAATTGAACCAATGACCTTCTACTTAGTAGTTAGATTAGAACCATTAAGCCAAATTGACTAGCCTCAACTTGTAAATAGAACTAATTAGAACAAAAAAATGTTATAAATTTTCATAAGTACGTTTTTGTCCTTGTAAAACTTCAAATATATGGATGCGGCCGCATTCAATCACCAACACATATTTATATTTCATAAAATTAAGTTCATTCTTTTTAATAAATGAATGTTTTTTGTCACATGTCTTCTTCTCCTTCATTTTGACACATGGGTTTTTTTGGTTTTCTTATTTTCCACTTGTCATTTTTTGAGGTTTTTCATTCTCACATTAAATTTCAAGAATTTATGGTTATATATATGGAGGGTTCTCATTTTATTCATGTAAAGTTATCATTTTATTAATTTGAGAATAAATTCACATAAATATTACAAACTCATTGATTTACTTTCTTTTTTTAATTACTTTATAAAATGTTTAATGTTTACATATTGATATTAAACTTTTTATTTTTTATAAACTCGTATAGTACACGGGTCTCACACCCAGTGAACTATCATAATATATCATAAACATTATAGGTACTTTGTAACGCCAAGTTTTTGGTATGTTAATTTAAGAAATTCATGTTTAAAGTATGGAATTTTTGGTGGTCACGATATGGGGAATGAGTTCCCACGGTGCGGCCATGGTCTAAGGATGCGCATATCTTTAATGGGTGCCACGACGTGGCAGCATTGTGGTCACGGCATGACAACTGTTTAATGACAACCCTGGTTTTGGGGTTTGTGCCCCTCTTTAAGGGATGTGATGGTTAGGGTTTGCACACTCTCAGCCTTCATCACCTCCCTTCACCCCTCACTGAAACCCTAGCTCCATTTTTTTTTTGAAGTCTTTGAGTTTTTGGGTGATTCCTAGCCAATAATAAGAAGAGAATAAGTCTTAGGCCTTATAAGGTTCGCAAAATGTTTTTGCAATGAATGGGATTTGTCAAAGGAATTGAAATTTGGAGGAATTACTATTTGAAAGAAATAGAAACTGATATGTGTTTGGTTGACATGGAAGGGAATCTATTTCTGTTTGGTTTGTTGAATTGTCAAAGGAATTGGAATATGAATTATGTAATATGACCAAAATACATTTTAAGTGGTTTTTGTAACTTTTTAAAATAAACATAACAAAATTACATTTAATTACAAAGTTTATTCATTATACTCTTTTACAATATATAGAAACTAGATAAAAAAAAACATGTAATACGATGAAACCAAACAAACCATAAAACGTTTTTTAATTAAAATTAAAAAACAACAAATAGTATTCATTATTATTAATTGAAAAATAAAATACTTAACCACATATGAATATGTAAACCAACGTATAGGTACCTAGTTTATGCTCGTATCACTCTTCCAACATAAAACTTCACAAAATCCTCCCGATCTTGTTCTTCCAAATTCCAAAAACTTAGCACAGTTCCAGGATCACGCATTATTTTTCGACTTGCTTTGAACCTATCCAAAGCGCTCCATGACTGGATTTTTGAAATTTCAGAAATTACCATGGAAACTTTCTTTTGTACTTCTGTTTCTCCTAGTATTGCTTGATTCATGTTGTTCACTGCTTTTTCAAGTTTTTTCTCCAAGCACATTAGTTGCAATAGTTATTCTCTGAACAATATGATCAATTTTACTTTTTTTCTTCTTTGAACGTACGCTTGCTAATTCTTCACTTTCTGTTACTTGTTCTTCAAAATCATCTTCTATTTGTTCGGTTTGTTCTTTAGCGTTTACATCTTCTTCCATTTGGGTGAAATCATTGGCTTTATTCCTTTGAGCTCTATCATTTCCAAAAATAATACACAAATCCTCGTAATGAGGAAATATCTTATTTCTCCATTTGCCCACTTCTTTATGAACCTATTATGTATCAAGGTAGTTAATAGTCCAATTGCGATAGCTTCTGCTTTTTTTTCCATAATGTATATTGTTTCAAACATAAACTTTAGATAAAACAATACATGAAATAAAAAAAAAAGTTACACGACCATATATATAAAAAAATGTAACTGGTAAAAGTAAATCAAACTTAATTTGTAACTCCCCGTTTATTTAAATAAATTAATAAATGTAAGTCCCAGAGCTAATTGTCATCATTTTAGAAGTCGGGGATTAAAAGTGAAAGTTTTGGACCCCGTTTATAAATATTTATGAAGACAGAGGCTCCGTGGTAATTATTTGGATTTAATTCAAGAGGAAATGAGGTGGAAGGGTTGATTATGTTATAATTATGATATTAGGGGTTGTATAGTAAATTTGTACTTAAGGTGTAAAGGATATGTATCCTGAGGGTCTAAAAGGTAATTGTTGGGGCTTTAATTTGAAGAATAATTAATAAGGAGGGGCTATATGTGTCAAAATTGAATGGAAGTTTGTATGGGAGCAGGATATACGCGGTGAGCTTCCTTCCCGTCACCTTATAACTCCCAAACCCTAACCCTAGTAGGGAATCAGCCGTCGCCTTCTTCTCATCTTCTCCAGTCGCCGCCTGATGGCCTTCTCGTTTTCCGACCAAATGAAGCCTCGATCACCGACGCCTCTGCCTCACCGTCAAGATGCCATCATGGCCTTGTTGTCGGTGAAGACCATTGTTCCATCAAGTGCGCCGCCACCATCTCCCTTTTGTTCGTCATTCGATGTTCCGATCAGAGGGGACGCCTACCGCCTCGCCATTGAGCACCACCACCGCCTATAGTTTCTTCCTCGTTCTTCTTTGGCCTGACGTCGTGTGCGTCGATGGGAACCGATGGTGGGCTTTGGCCGCCGTTGCTGGGTTTCCGGTCGTCGCTTGCCAACCATAGCTGCTGAGTTGGGGACGTTTTGGGTCAAAAACCCTAATTAGGGTTTAAAAAAACCCTAATTGTAAGTAATTGGGCCTTAGACTTATTGGACCCATTTTTGGGCTATTGAGATTGGATTTTGTATTAAGCCCAATTTCTCCATATCATTGACCTAGTAGAGTAAAGGACTTAATGGATTAAGTCCTTAATGGGTTAAGTAAGAAACACTTAACCCTAATCGTCATTTTATGTGAAACCCTAGTTTCACTTGGGCCTTCGATTGGGTTTTGGTAATTGGTTTATTAATGGGACATCCAAGAATAATCAAATGGACTAGAGTAATTAGTTGGGCTTTAGGGTAAGGCCCATATGAAGGATTGGGCCCAATTTGAAAAATTGGGCCATAGTTTAGGCCTGGATTATTGTATGATATTGGGCCCTTAGAATGAGACATGTTGGAGTGGATTAAACAATTAGGCCTTTAGGGAAGTCCATGTAGAGGTTTGGTCCCAATTTGGAAAGTTGGGCCATATGTTGGGTTTTGATCCCTAGTTGACTTTGGGCCTTGGAATTGAATAAGAAAAGCTTGGGGTAATGTAGTATTTATCCAAAGTATGTACTTATGGTTATGTAGTGGAACCCAATTATTAATTGGGTGTTATTTTGATGTTGACAGATTCGGGACTCTGTTATCCAGCAGCTAGGGTTTTGTCAGCAGGACTTCAGCAGTGTGAGGTGAGTTTCCTTCCAGTAGGAACGGGTCTACGGCCACAATGCTGACCCGTTTAGTTAGCGGTAGTTCCGAACTTCGGTCCGATGAAATAGTTCAGTGTGTTTGATGTCTTTGTGATTCAAGCATGTCTTTGTGTTATGTGTTCCGGACTTCAGTTCGATGCAGTATGCAATATATGTGTTATGTGTTCCGGACTTCAACATGTTTGGTACGAGCATGAAATATAGGATTTGCAGAGATATATGTAGCACCTAAGTTATCACACCAAAGTATTAGGGCTGTCTTGGTAGAGATGTCGAGTCGTTTAGAAGAGCTTCAAGCCATGTGAGTTCTACAACAGTGTCAGCAAGAGCCTTGTACTATGATTCAGTAGAAGACCAGAAAACGGTGTGTTGTTTTCTTGTGGTCCATGAGATAAGGTTAGAGCCCAAATAGATAGCATATCCCCCGATACACCGACGGTCGTCTGGATCCCCTGCCTAGTCAGCATCAGAGTAAGCTTCAACAGGAGAAACCACATTTTGCCAAGATGCATCAGTGAAAGCTTGAAGTGAGGATCCAGAGTTATGGCGAATAAAGAGACCAAGATTTGACGTTCCCTTCAAATATCATAGAATCCATTTTACCACAGACCAATGAGTTTTTGTTGGTGCATGCATGAACTGACAGACTTTGTTCACCGCAAATGTGATGTCTGGTCTGGAAAGAGTGACATATTGAAAATCTCCAACGATTTGACGGTATGGTGCCAGATCATAGAGTAGGGGTCGTCAGCTAGGCTCAATGGTTGAGAGGTGCTCATGGGATAAGACACTGGTTTGCAGTCAGTCATACCAGATTTCTGCAATAGTTCTAGGATGTACTTTCGTTGAGATAGTAGAATATTCTTTCCAATGGGCACTATTTCAACGTCGAGAAAGTAAGTGAGATTGCTAAGATCTTTGATTGCAAATGAAGTATTGAGCTTGTGGATTACGTGACGAATAGTTGTAGGGTTGTTGCCAGTACATAAAGAAGAGTGCCCCGATCTTGAAAAATAAAGAGTGAGGGATAAGTTTTAGACCCCCTGAAGCTAACTTGTTGTAGGGCTGTAGATAACCAATGAAACCAAACTATTGGCACTTGTTTGAGACCATAAAGAGACTCATGGAGCTTGCATACATGAGTGGGTTTATCTAGATCAACAAAACCTTGTGACTGACAGATATACACAATTTCATTTAGGTCACTATGTAGAAAGGCGTATTAAATATCTAATTGCCCGAGAGACCACCCATTGGTGATGGCAAGTGAGAGAATCACACAAATGGCGGTGGTATTGACAACCGGGCTAAAGGTTTCATGAAAATCAATACCCTGTTGTTGTTTAAAAAGCTTTGTAATGAGACGGGCCTTGTAGCGAGTGATTTTGCCATCTTGGTCTCGTGTTACTCGGTATACCCACTTTGCAATCGATGATATTAGTATTTTTGACAGGTGGTACCAATGACCACGTACCATTTTTTACAAGTGCCTGGAACTCGTCATCCATGGAAAGACGCCATTCAGGGGATTTATTGGCGGCTGTAAAGGAAGTGGGTTCAAGGATTAGTGTGGAAGATGAGACCGTGTGAAAGGCAGCTGAAGTATAACGTTGGTTGGGCTTGGGGTTGGCTGAAGATTAGGCGGCCGAGAGCGACGGGGCAGCGGTGGAGATGAGGGTGGTGGTGTTGGGTCAGAAGGGGCGTTAGGTGAGGTTGGAGGACTGTTTTGGAGTGAGGGAGAAGGGGTGAAGTTAGCTGGTGAGGAATTGGGTGGTGTAGGATGGTCAGGTGAAGATGGGTAGTCGATTGTTGTTGGGTAAGTTGAGGTATAAGGATTAGTGTTAGTAGTAGTGGGTGGGTTAGGGGTAGGTTGAAAGGGAAAAACATCTTCACTAAACCATACATGACGAGCGATGTACACTCGTTTGGTAGCGAGATCCAAACACCGGTATCCATGGTGAGTTGGACTGTAGCCCAAAAATACACATGGTGTGGACCTAAAATCCATTTTGTGCTGATTGTACAGTCGTAGGTGTAGGAAACATTGACATCCAAAAACACATAGAAAATTGTAGTTTGGTTGTTTCTTGAAGATGATATCACATGGAGATTTGTTGGAGGAGATACGAGATGGCATGCGGTTGATAAGATACGTTGTTGTTTCAAATGTAAACTGCCAAAATCTTTATGGAAAATAAGAGTGAGCAAGGAGTGTAAGGCCCGTTTCAACAACGTGTCGACGTTCGACAATACCGTTTTGTTCACTTGTATATGGACAAGAATGTCGATGCATGATACCAATAGATGAAAAGAAAGGGGAAAGATTGCAAAATTCACCCCCTCAATCAGTTTGAACAACTTTGAGTTTAGTGTCAAACTGTCATTCAACCATTGTGACAACAAGTTTGAATATGGAATACACATCAGATTTGTTAGCTAATGCAAAAATCCACATGTAGCGGGAATAATGATCAACACAAAGCAAGAAGAAACAAAATCCATCAAAAGATAGTTATGGTGCAGGCTCCCAAACATCACAATAAACTGAATCCAAAATATTATTGCTACGAAAATTTAAATCATGTAAATGTAGTTTAGAAGATTTTCCCAAATGACACGAAATACACAAGAAATGTTTGGTGGAAACTGGTAAAGAACAAGCATTAACAATGGAATTAAAGACTCGTTGATGAGGGTGTCCAAGTCGTTGATGCCACACAATGGAAGATGCTTGAATGGCTGAAAAAACAATCTTGGGAATGACTTTGAGTTGTGGCAGACAAATAAAGTAGAGACCATGCTTACTTGGGCCCTTAAGGAGACTGGTTTTGGTAATTTCATCCTTCACAACAAAAAAAGAAGAATAAAATTCAAAAAAGACGTTATTTTCAAGACAAAATTTTTGGACAGAAAGTAAATTCTTTTTTATTGTGGGAACATGAAGAATATTTGAGAGAGTAAAGGTTTTATGTGGTGAGGAGACCTTGGACAAGCCAATGTGAAAGATTGGAAGAGCCTTACCATCACCAACATGAATAGAATCTGAACCATAGTATGCTTCTCGGTTGTCAAGATCTGGCAGATTTGGTGTGACATGGCTGTTTGCTCTTGTATCAGGAAACCAAGATGCAGCTGAGGTCGATCCAGTGTCCGAGAAGGCTGTGAATTTTGCTTGTGAGGGGGTAGAACGGTTGGTTTGTTGATTTGGACATTGTGAAGGAATGTGCCAGATGCCACATCAATTGCAGTGTCCATGCACTGTATTTTGAGTGGAAGCACATGCAAATTGTTAACAATTATTCGGTCCTCGACTGTCATCACGACCACGGTTGGAGTGGCTGCGAGAGTTGCCCTGGTTATTGTTGCGTCGACTGCCTCGAAAGTTATTTGAGGGGCGAGATGCATAGAAGGCTTGAGGTTGTTGTTGATAAGGAGAGATGTTCAACTAAAAACCAAGTTGTGAAGTAAGTTGTTGAAGAGAGGATAGTTGCGATTGAATGATGTTTGGCTAAGAAGAGGATGTCTTGGTTGAAGCTATGAAGGCCTGAGGAACTACGATCTGAGTGGGGTTGTTTTTGTTGATCATGAACTCATGATCACTGAGGAGACCATAAAGTTCATTAAAAACAATAGGAGGAGAACGAGCCAGAAGTGTGGATTTCAGACCATTATATTTATCTCTAAGTCCTGAGATGACTAACATGACAAGATCTTTGTCTTTTACATGTTCTCGTCAGGGCAGTGGCGTATTCCTATGCACGAGTAAGATAGACGATTGAAGACTCATCGCCTTTCATCTCAATCTTGAGAAGTTGAGTCTTCAACGTGTACTCTCTTGATGAGTTTTTTGGGTGCATATGCTCGTTCTAATGCAATCCAAAGTTCTCTAGATGTTGTACCTTGAACGTGTTGGAATGAATCTTCAGAAATTATTGGGATGATTACCATTATGACGTGTGTATCGTTGGAGATCCAATTGAGATAATCGGGGTTATCAACAGGAGCGGCTTCAACAGTTGCTTGAATCTTTTGGGTTGGACACTGAACTGTGCCATCTACATAGCCGAAAAGGTTGTTGGTTACCAAGAATGGTTGGATCATTGCCTTCCAGTACCCGTAATTTGTTGGTGATAAGGTGAAGGCGAATTTGTGGGAATTATGGGCTATCTTTTATGTAGAGGCGAAGGCTGTAACAATGGCCATGGTTGATCGGAGTAGCTGCAAGATAGGTTTAGGGCAGCAAAGTTGACGGCTACTAGGGTTAGTCGTGATCGGGCTCTGATACCATATGGAAGCAAATATCAGAGCATTAATAGAGAAGATTGTAATTGATTCAGCATAGAGAAGATTGTAATTGATTCACGTTATAAAATACAGTATATGGTACAAAATATATAGACTTTGATATTACACTTAACTACTTAAGTACCCTAAACTTAGTCTAAATATAATTGATAGTCTAACATTCCGTAATGGTGCCTTGATGGTTTCCTGATGGAGAGATGAGAATGCACAATCATGGTGTTTATAAGGAAGAAGAGCATAACTGAAAAGACCATTCAATTATCCTCCTGATCGTTCATATACTCGTTCATATACTGCATCATTTGCACCTTATGGTGTTACAATATACAAATCAAACTTGTAGGTTTTGGATTTCAACGATCATGTCGGGCCAAGATTTTGAGATCATATTTTACTCATTCTAACTACAATATAGGACATTTTAATTTTTAAATCTAAGAAAAGCTAATAAACTTATAGACATGTTTTATTTTTGAGTTTTCTTCTATTCATACCAGTCATGGATCAAAATCTACAGGAAACCAAATATTTGGTCTTGTTTATTATATTAGCTTGTAATCTTTACTTATCGTTTCCTTTGTTATCTCTTCATTTATTCCAACAAGTTTGTTGTACCTTTGGTGTATTTATACCACTTATTGTTATTTACATTACTAGAAAAGTCTTTAGTGACCAATTTTTAATGACACTCTAAATTCTTATCATTAACATCATCATATAGTCATTGTATATTAAGTCGTCACTTATTTTAATGGCTCAAGACACACTTTACAGGTCCTATTGGAGGTGCCAAAGTCTCCAACGGTCTGATCTCTAGGCTATGTTTTGTATAATTTCTTTATCTATGGTCACGTTTCATTGGGCTTGGAGCTTCGATGGTGGTTCAGGAAATTGGAGATTTTACTATTGCGTCTACTAAAGATTTTATTAACCATCACACCCTTCACTCTAGTTCAATTTCAACTCGGTAGGCATAACTTGTCCCTAATAAAGTTAATGTCTTGATTTGGCGTTTGGCTTTGGATAAATTCCTAAAAATAATAACTTAGACCATAAAGATGTGGATGTATCGTATTCTTGCATCTAACTTGTGATACAAGGGTGGAGTTGGTTTCAAACTAGTTTTTTATGTTCTATCTCAATTGATCTTTTGCTTTTGGTGGCTAGATGGTGTGGTACATCAATCCCCGTCTTATCATCTTTTGATAAATGGATTTCTCGGTTTGATTCGCTAAGATTGTAGAGAAATGTGAAAGAGCATCTCTAGGGAATTTTAAGGTGCACCCACTAAAAAAATATGTGTAATTACAGTTGTAATTCATGCATCGACCACTGCTCGTAATATCTTTTCATTCTTTATCTCATCCAAGAAGTTTGTTGTCCCTTTCATGTATTTATACCCCTTATTTTTATTTATCCTATCAACCTTTTAAAACCCTAAAACTCTTTCAAATCAAAGTTGAATATGTATTTTAAAGAGTAGACTTGATATTATGGCATCAATGGAAAGAAACGCATTTAAGGGGTTGTGATTTAGATGCGAGTTTGCCTTTAAAAAGGTATTTACATGATTAATGGTTGTGTTAATATACCAATTCAATACGTAAAAGTCCACATGTTATTTCACCATTTGAATTAACATATATGAAAAAAAAGTTATTCTTCCAACAATCCCCAAGTTGACATGAAAAGGGGTTATTCTCTGAGTTGACAATCCCCACAAGGAATCCAATGCACATTGCAACCCTTGATTATTACTGAAGTATATCAATCCATAACAAATTCTCCTATAGCATGAGGGCTTGATAAGTGATGGTTAATGATTACATGAAATGGTTTTTCAATTTCTTAACGCAGAAAATAGGATGTATATGTTGCTACCTAATTATAAATGACAAAAAGTAGAGTACCAAGAACCCAAGGGATGACTTATTCTGTTGTGATCCTAAAAGTAATCAATATATGATATTGGTTTGAAAACAAGAGTCGTTCAACTACCATGTAAACCTTCTTTTAAGCATTCAGCTATACCATATTTCAGCTTGACCATTTTCTCCCTTGCCACCTGCAACAAAATGAGACCAAGTGGCACTACACAAATCAAACACAACAGGGGCAGGATAAGCAACCTTTTTTTTTGAAGGGAAGAGACTTACCCTGTGAACATCTGAGAGTCTCTTTTGGGCATCATTAAGCTGTGCCTCAATAGCTTCTTCAGTTTGCATGAGAAGCTTTCTGTGTGACAGCCCTAAAAGCATTGATCAATAATATGAACACAACATATACTTTAAACTCTATTCTATATTTTATTTTAATTATGATTGGCAAACCTGTATTTATAAAAATAAATATTTAAACATAATAAAAGCTCATTAAATCCCAAATAAGTTATAATAAAAAATAATATGTTTTGGTTATTTTATAAAAATATGTATATAGTTATATGTCATGAAAATTGACATATATAAAAATGGATTGTATTGCAAAGTTGATTTCATTTCATGCATGAAAATTAACAAAATGGACTCAGGAATGGTCCATTCTTATGGAATTAACCATTCCATTCCTTCCCTGATTCCAAGACTTGGTAAAGACAGGTCATACTTTGTTTCTCTACCATCCCTCTAACGTCAATCTCATGTGATTCTAGTCCTTTAAGTGTGCTTCGGCACTTCTCAAGGTGCTGATCCACTTCTTCTTTAAATTTCTCGTATATGCGCTTCAGCTGCTCTTGTTGCTCTATATTAATTTTTTTTCATTAAAGTGTAGTAAAAAAATAATCTAAAACATATGGAGTACAACATATATCAACTTCAACTAGATAATTTTATCACCTTGGCATTGGCTTTCTGAGTGCATTCTTTTGGATTTACCAAGGTTTGTTAACTTTCCACTGAAAAAGAATCAGAAAGCATGGGTAACTAACAACTCAATTCTTGATAAACAAATTAATTGTAAGACTACTACCCACACTTCATTTTGGATCTTAGATTCAGCGTTTTGCAACTGCAAATGTATGTTCATGGAAACAGACAACAAT
Source organism: Lactuca sativa (assembly GCF_002870075.4). Lineage (NCBI taxonomy): Eukaryota > Viridiplantae > Streptophyta > Magnoliopsida > Asterales > Asteraceae > Lactuca > Lactuca sativa. Next base: position 128,258 of record NC_056631.2, read on the forward strand.
ATCTCAGCAGATTGTCTAGTAGTGCTTGAATGTATTTTGCTTTCAACTCTTTCTAAGGCCAAGGCAAACAGCTTCACAGCACTGAAAAATATTTAAAAATGATCAAAATAATAGTATAATGGGAACTGAGAAGAAGAAAAAAAATGTTTATTTATCAAACTCAAAAATGGAAATGGAATACCCTGCAAGCCCATCCTGTTCTAAAGAAGTATCATGAAATTTTTCACAATCTCCATCCCCTGTCCATTTAAAAGACACAATGATAATAATAATAATAATAATAATAATAATAATAATAATAATAATAATAATAATAATAATAATAATAAATAATAATAATAATAATAATAATAATAATAATAATAATAATAATAATAATTATAATTACAGGGTTTTAGTAGTGTAAATGACCAATTGTTACCTTTGATGGGTGAACCATCTTCAGAGCTCTCAGAAACCTCCTCTTGACATGATGGTGATATAGACCATCTATTTCCATTTATGTTCTTGTTCTCTAATGTAACTGGCACTAGATTTGCAAAAACAAAAAGGAGAATATTTGATTATGATTAAAGTAGATGGCAACTAACTAAACAAGTGAAGAACAGCATAAAGTAAATGCTACCTGTGACTGGTGAACCATCTTCAGAGATCTCAGATCCTACATATTTACTTTCTTTGTGTACTGTAGCTGGTTTTGCTACGCAGTCTTGAGGGTCCATGGTAAAATTATTTGTGTTTGCGTTGGAGTGGGCCCCCATTGAAAACCCTATGCTGTGAGATTTGAAGGATCTTTTAGACAGGCTACCAACATCAAGGTCTTCATGGTTGTTGTAGAACAAAGATCTAGGAGCTGTTTTGAACTCAAATGGTGGGCTCTTTAGATCATATTGTGGGTCTAGATTGATCTTTAAGGAATGTTTGGAAGAAGAATCTTGATCCTTATTGTTCTTTAACATTGTACTATTATTACCTCCTCCGGTCCTGATAACTTCAAACTGGTCTTTCATTTCAGTATCTGGCTGAACTTTCTCTATGTCTCCTCTTCTGTTTTCTTTCAATGAGACATTTACAGTATCAGCTTTTCTTTTCCTTACATCAGTAGCTTGATGGTTCTCATCTTTATGAACCCCTCTTTCCTTTCTCTTAGACATTGTAGACCCATGATTCACATTTGTGCTTGCATTCTTTGACCAATTGTCTACAAAAGAGAATACATTCTTGTCTAATTGAGCTTCTTTATACTGATATAATGGAACAGACTTTTGTGTTTGAGGTTTCTTGCTGGTGAAAGATCGAGTTACTGGTCTCTTGTTTAGACTTCCAGAGTGGGTTTCTCTTGTCTGCAAATGTTGGCTATCACTTTTGTTGGTCACAGACTTGGGCTTTGAATTATTTGCATCCATTCCAAAAGTCTCATGGTCGTGTTGTTTCTTGTTAGGTGAATAAACAGTTCCAAGTAACTCCTGGACTTTCATTCTTAATGCCATGTTTCCATTGTTTCCTCTTTCACTTGTTCCCTGCTCTGTTATCCCTTTCTCTGGCACAGTTACTTTCTGTGGAGTTGCATATGAAGACTGTTCTTCCCTGCCCATGACAAAATGGCTGCCTGCTTCACTTTGGTAAGTGTTTTTCTTTAATTTTTCCTCATTATTAGCATCCTTGGAGTGAAGATCAGACATCTGGGTTTCAAAAACTGTATCAGGATCAGTTTCACCAACTATCTTGTTAGGTTGCAGGAGTACATTGCTGGTGGAAGGCAAACTCGAGACTTTTTTTGGATGATTAATTGTGTCTGGATGTGATATGTTTTGATGGGAAGTGTTTGTATAAACCAGTGGAGGGGGTTCCTGGCATGGAGCTTTGTTCTGTCTTTCTGTGGGAGTATCTTTTGCTGATGTTACATTTTGTAAAGTTTGCAACTCAGTCACATCTCCCCTTCCATTTTTGCCCTTCGTTTTGGCAACAGAATCAACCACGATACCTATTGATATCTTCCTTGACTGGCTACATGGATGGTATTTGCTACCCAAGCTCCAATTTCCACTCATATGATCCTGGCACATAGATAATTTGATCAATTAAGCCTCCATATTTTCCTGAACTTCACTAAACATATAAATCATTGTAGGAAACAATTTGTTTTTCAGTGAGCGGGAAACACAGTAGTTTTTCAGTGAGCGGGAAACACAGTAGACACAAAGGAAATAAGGGCAAAAAAAAGCAGAAAGTGGACAAAATCCTAGTAAATGTGGTTGATAAGGAGCTTCAAAACATTTAATGCGTGATTAGAAAGATGATTAAACAAATTCTCGTCCATTGATTGATGTCAAGTAATGAACTGAATCTATACGCAATACACATACGTTTAGATCAACATAATGAGATGTAAAAGATAGGGTATGACGTGATTAAAGGTATCCGCAGATGCTTACATCTAGTAAATGTAGCTGCCTTCCCATCCCCGGCTTCGTTACTTCGGATCAATTATGGAAAATTTTCGGAACTATAGGTTGCTAGAACCTCGAACTGAAGATAGAAGATATGTATCAGGTTACTTGTCAACAAAAATTCAAATGGAAAGCAATATAAACGATTAACGAATAAAATTGCTCATCTAACAAATTGTGTTCCTGGATATGAATTTGGTAAATAAATTGTGGATTTAGAAGTCATGGTGACCAACTTCAGCAACTTAGGGTTCTGGATCGCAGTGCTAACAAAGTTATTCGGCTACGAACTGAACCAGGATTACGACATAAGGGATATGAAACGATTATCAGAGTTGAAGTTCAGAATAACTGACCAATCAGCTCCAAACGATCCAAATCCACCGATGTGAAAAGGAAGGAGCTCACCTACTTAATCACGATCCCTGTCTGAGAACATTGAGCTGGTTGCTTTGCAATGTGATAACGGTTGCAGACAAGTGGCTGAAATTCAATCGTGAAAGCGGGAAGGTAATGAGCAATTCCTTGATCGATCGAGATTCGAGGCTAAACGCGGGAAGTTATAGCGAAATATTTTCAAATGCCCAAAAATTGTGTTGCAGGTTGATCTATCACCTTGATCATGCAATGGACGTTTTCAAGTTTTGAGTTTTTGACATTATTAATTACTACTAATATATTATAAAAATTGGTTCTCATATATAAATTATAAGTAGGTGAGCTATAAATAATTTAAGCATAGACTTATTAATATTTGCAAAAACATAGATCAAATTAAATATTATTTTTAAGACACATAAGGAATGCATGTAAATATTAAAGTTTGAAAGAAAATAACAGGGAGTTTTCAAAAAGTTTAACTGGTGACAAAAATTACGTCCTAGTCTTCAAGATAATCTGGATTGACTTTGAAATTTTAGGCGGTGTTTGTGTTTTGTCTGCAGATCTGCGAGACCTTTTCTGTCTGCGCCGCGCATACATTAGCCTTCGCAGACTGTTTGTTTTTTTGAAGACTGCAGACCTAAAAATGTCTGCGCGCCCTCTTCTTGGCGCAGATGTAGACCAAAGTCTTCTAATATCTTCAGACATCTTCTAGCCTAAAAAAACATATATATCTTTATTTTTTTCAAGTTTTTTTTTAATTTATATTTTTTCCAATTTTATTAATGATAACAATTTGAAAAAAAAAAGCTACAAAAATTAAAAAAAAAAAAAAAAACTTTTGACGATACAAACATGATATTTTTGACAAATTTATAAATAAAGATTTATTACAATAATAGTCGTTGAATTTGTTTATATAAATATAAAAAAAATCATAATATATTCTTATATTTTTTTGCCAAATTTTGTAAAACATTATTTAATATAATATCGTCAATTTCTCGAGAAAATATTTATGGTACGTTTTTAATGGATTTAATTGAAAAAATCGACGTTTATTTCCATCAATTTATGTATCAAATTCTTTGATCACTAATTATAATGGTTAATTATAATTTTGCAACCAAAGTTGTTGGTTTTTATCAAATATATATGCTAATTCATACCATTTTTAATTTTATTTTTATACAATAATACATAAAAGTTGATCTAGATTCGTTAATTATTTATAACAAAATCATAAAAATATTAAAAAATCACTTTGAAGTTTAAAAAAATAAGTTTATTTAGATTTCAGTTTATTTTAGTAGCCCGCAAATGTTAAAAAAACAAACAATCTTCTTTTTTCAGACTGCAGACGTTTGGTCCACCTCTTCTACTGCAGAGGTCTACAGATGTGGTCCGCAGACTGCAGACATTTTGCCTCAGAAAAAACAAACAGCACCTAAATGATCAAACATAATATACACATTAAAAAAACGTTTGGTAATATAAATAGCACACTTATCCCTATTCTAATAAAATAATAGTTTTATTCTTCTTTTGACATGTGTCATTCTATTTGGCCTTCTAATTAATGCATATTTTATTTTATTTTTGTCATGTGTCACTTTATTATATCTCCTAATTAATGTATGTCACTTGTCAACTCCATTTCAAATTTCAAATTTTAAAATTTCCACTTTAATTACATTAAATTAATAATATTAGAATGAAAATTAAAATAAAAATCATACAAATGATATAATTTCACATATTTATTTAAATTAATTATTAAAATTTATATAACTAAAAAAAACTCTAAGTTAATAATTTATTTAAAATAATTAATTAATAATTTTGAGTTTTTACTATAAAAATTTAATTAATTTTGTAACCGTAGTTCTCACGGATTATAAACTAGTTATTTATATTTATATATATATAATTAATTTCAAACATTCTTATGAATAGTACTTAACCGAAGTACTCTTCGTAGGTTACTTTAACACAACCAAGGTTTCTTTAATGGGTCCATCGATCCACCGCCTCTATCATCGGCTTCTAAACCTCACACTCTTAACACTTCTCGATGTCTCCTCCATCTTCTCCACCGATCACCTTCTCCAATCGAGATTCTCCACCGCCTTCATCTGCTGAGCTTCTTTAATCACATACAAAGATTATCCACCGCCTTATCCTCCATCGACTCCACCTCTGGTCACCTCCTCTTCTCCTAATCAAATAGCACCGATCGGAACTGTGTCTGCAACGTCTTCGTCGGTTTCCACATGTGAAAAAATAATCGCTCACCACAAACCGAATCTCGACCTCAAGTCGAAGCTCAAGATTAGGGCTTTATTTTGCTAGATTACAATTTTTTGGATTTCCCGTGGAATGGAAATGGATTCTTAGCGAGACTGGGAGTAAGAGAGACGGGTTGTTGGACAATCATAGGTTTTCCAAAATCCAGGTAATTGATTCATTCAATCGTCGATTTTATGTTTGCCACGTTCTCTCCATCGCTTCTGTTACCTGTCTTCTACTTCCGCTTCTGGCTTTCTGTCTTCACACCACCTATGTTTTGTTTGATTTGCCCCAAATCTCTTGTCATCCGATATTTTTTATCTTCGATTCTCAAGAGGCTAATGAGGTTCTGCTTTCATCGGTCGGTCATTTGTTTAAGTTTGCTTTGATAAGGTTTCTTACAATTGTCGATTTCAATTCTTCTCTATATCCTCATGATTTCGTTTTGTTCTTGCTACTAGCTCTGCTGGTTTTTTTTCTTATTATTTGTACTTTGTGAAGCATATGAAAATATTGTTAAGTGGGCATTTGTATTAGTTTTCTATCTTTTCTTCATCTGCTTTCAATAATTGTGGAAAGCATTTTAGTTTTAATCAATTATCTGTTTGAGATGTGTTCATTGCCTTCTACTTCTATCTTTCGAGCATCAGATTTTGCGTGTTTATATGTATAAGATATAAGATGCGTTGTTAAGTATGTTGTCAAGTGATAACTATTTTACAGATGTCGATGTGGCGAATGGGGGAGTTTCTTTGGACTTGAAAAGTTACTGTCAACAAACCTTCCAGAGGCAACAACCAACAAGAAATGAGTAAGGTCATAAATACCCTTTTATCATTGTAGGGAAACATCTCTGCACCCTTTACATTAAATGAAAAATACTTAATACATATAATTTACCTTTCAGGTAAAAGGATAGATTTAGTGTGAATGGTACATGAAAACTCAGAAATTTTATGTCTTAGAATTGGTATTTACTTTCAATGAAATTAATCGAGTTGTAGCAAAAAAGGTAATGTATTTTAATAGATCATGTAAATTCTGTTTTATTAGTCATTAACAAAGTATTATTGATTCTATACAACTTGTAAGGATACAAAAGACACGAATTTGTTGGTGGCATGTGTTGGATTCTTTGTTGGTCTTTATCGTAAAACATGCTCAATTGGATTTTATAATTCTATTATGATGTTTTTTTGTTTTTTTTTTTTGTTTTTTTTTGTTTTTTTTTGTTTTTTTTTGTTTTTTTTTTGTGAAAGGAGGTGTGGTTATGTTTAGCAGATCGCTTTCTACCTACAAGCTGAAGGGTATTTGGGTCAATGTGTTTTGCCCTGAGGTGAACCTGAGTCATTATATCAGTTATTTTTACATTAAAGAAAACAATATTTTTTATACTACATAAGTTATTTAATGATGTTAGTAACATATTGCAGTTTATTCAAAGTGATATGGCTGAAAAAGTGAGTTAGTTTATTGAAAACATAGGAGGCTATGTTTCCATGGATACATTGATTCAAGGTATCCTCTTTTACTTCATTATAGGATAGAAAAAAAAGACATTTTTAAAACGCTAAATGCAAAAACAGCCAAGACTGCCAAACAGAGTATGTATTGACCAAAGAGAAGGTTGACCTTTTGAAATTGGAGTTTAAAAGAGATGAGTTGCCGGTAAGTTTGTATCTTGTAGCTTTTTTATTTTGAATCCACATACATTTATTTGCTTAAAGATTATTTCCATTTCTATTCTCTTTTTTAATAAGAAAATAATTATTTTTGTTGAACACTGTTAGTCTTATACTACATTTTTCTTTTTAACTAAATATCAAAATTTTGATATTCTTATGAATTAAAATATTATTACATCTTTCTTCAGTTACTGAGGAGAGGGATCGATTGAAAACTGTTGTTCATCAGTTATAATTGAATCTCATTCTATTTGGGATTGATTTTTCTTTTATCATATTAGATCTCCTAATTAATGTCATCTCATTTGTCAACCTATTGGCTCATCATTTCAAATTTTAAATTTAAAATTTTTTACTCTAATTACATTAAATTGATAACATTACAATAAAAATTAGAGTAAATTACACAAATGGTCCCTATGGTTTAGGGTATTTTGCGAGCTTGGTCCCTAACTTATTTGTTTAACTCGGAAGATCCTTGGTATTTGTTTTTGTTACGTGTTTAGACCCTACTGTTTGTTTTTGTTATGCGTTTGATCAATGTGTTACCAAAAAAGACTATTATTTAAATAGGAAAAAATGTTGGGTAGGTAAGGTAAGGTGAGGAAAAAATGTTGGGGTTGTGGGTGTGTTTATTTAAATAAACTAAAAAATCAATGGCAAAATAGATTTTTTAGGTAAGACAGGGACCAAGCGTATAACAAAAACAAACAGTAGGGATCTTCCGAGTTAAAAAAATAAGTTAGGGATCAAACGCGATATTACCCTAAACCATACATTCGTGTAATTTACTTTAAAATTAAAATAAAATCAATAAATATTATAAGGTGATATAATTTCATGTATTTATTTAGATCAACGATTATAATTTTATATAACTAAAAAAATATCTCTTAGTTAATAATTTATTAATAATGAACTTTGTTTCTTGAGAACATTTGAGATGATGATGAGTTCATTTAAACTCTTTTGTTATTTATTGATGTCTTGGACGGTAAGATAACTAGAAGGGATAGGTAGGCATTTGAATTAGACAATGACCAGAAGTCGTGATTGGAGCGTTGGAAGTAGTTCATAACCTCCGATAGACTTTTCTCATGAGTTTTTATCCATATTAGTGTTATACATAAAACTATTTTCCATTCTAGTATACATTCAAAACTATTTACCTTATTAGTATTATTTTGAATTTAAAACTATTATTATTGTTTTTTATTATTAAAAAATATATAATAAAAAAAAATAACGCTCCCTATATGCTCTGGAACAGAACAACGTACAAAAAAAAAAAAAAACGAAAACAGTTAGGGCTTCAATCGTCTTCTTCAGCCAACGGCTTCATCCGCCATAGCCAGCCGTCTGTGTCTTCTTCCTCCTACACTGGCCACCTACCTGCAACCTCTTCTGCCCGTCGCCGCCCTCCTACCGCCTCCATAAACTCGCCGGTTTCAAGGCATGCAACCTATTTTCCTTCTCGTTTTTTGTAGTTTTTTCTGTTTAATTCATTGCACTCTCATTTTTTCTTGATTTTGATCCTTCTCCACCGAATTGAAGATCAAGTTCTGCATCTGTTTGATTTTTTTGTATATGTCACAGCTTGTTTTTTGATGTTTTTAGATGGAATTGGTTGCAATTGTTACTTCTGTTTCTTTTTTCTTGTTGTCATATATAATATGATAAATTTTTGATTAGTTGTTGTTTCTTTCTTCTTGTTGTCATAGATGATATAATCAAATTTTGATCAGTTTTTGTTTCTTTTTTCTTGTTGTCATAGATGATATAAGCAATTTTTTATTAGTTTTTGTTTCTTTTTTCTTGTTGTCATAGATGACATGATGAGTTTTTTTATTAGTTTTTGTTTGTTTTTATTTGTTTTGTAGATGAATTCTATTAGTTTTTTATTAGTTTTTGTTTGTTCTTATTTGTTTTGTAGATGAATTCTATTATAGACATGATTGACAATGATGATTTTTCTATAATCTCTCAAGCTGCTGTTATAACTAATCCTCTCTAATAAATGAAGGTTTTTTTTTCACTTGTCACACTCTCATGCATTATGTCACATGTCATTTTGTCATAATTTTGAGATATTTATTTAGTTTCAATAAATTAAACATACCATAATAACTATATTAATTTCAAGTTTTAAATTTCAAATTTCAAACTTCAATTTCAATTTTAAATAAATTTACAATTGAAACATTCGTATTTAAAATTTCGTTATAATTAACACATTTAATATACGGGTCTGACAACTAAACACATAATTTTAATTTAATTTTTTCATTTTTTATAATTTATACTTATTTCAAATTTCAAATTCCAATAAAATTTCCTATTTAATAATTTGTATTTACCATTTTGTTTTAATCAACCCGTATATAATACGGGTATTACAACTAGTATGATGAATATAGACAATGAAAATGAGTTACATGAAAATTTGGAAGATGAAATTGGAGAGGAAAATGATGAAGAAGCACCTTTTGACAACAATGTTGAAGTACCTTCAATTTTTACTAATATGGAAGGAACAAATTTGAATATTGATGACAATTGGATTGTGTCGCAATCAACGAGTAAGAATGATTTCATACGAGAGTTGGGAAAAGATTCTTTCAAGGATAAATAAGAACTTGTTAGAGCAATCAAGATCCATTGCATTAGGACACATAGACAATTTGAGGTCATTGACTCACGCCCAACTATTTTGACTCTAAGATGCAAGTTATACTTACAATCTGGTTGCAAATGGAAACTTCATGCAAGTAAACGTAAACGTAGTGGATATTTTGAAATCACAACTTATACCGGTCTACATACTTGTTTGCACTATAAGCTTTCTCAAGATCATCCGAACCTAGATGCAAGCTTGATTGCTATGGAAACTAGGCACCTTATAAAAGCACAACCTTCTATCAGTATTCCTGCTTTGAGAGCTGAAATAGTTGAAACACTAGGCTATACTCCTTCATATAAGAAGGTTTGGGTTGGAAAGCAAAAAGCAATTGAACATGTGTCTGGAAATTGGGAAGAGTCTTATGTCGCTTTACCAAAATATCTAGGTGCACTTCAAAAGTTCAATCTAGGAACTATTGTTGAATGGTGTGTTTCAAGATCAACCGATGTAGATGAAGTTGAATTTAGGCGTGCTTTTTTGGGCTTTTGCTCCCTCTATCAAAGGGTTTCATTATTGTCGACCGGTGATTAGCATTGATGGTACACACTTGTATGGTAAATACACAGGTAAGATGCTCATTGCAATGGGAGTTGATGGTAATAATCAGATTTTGCCACTTGCATTTGCTATTGTAGAAAATGAATCTGATGATACTTGGAATTGGTTTCTTTCTCATGTTAAGAATCATGTGGTGAAAGACCGTGAAGGCATATGTCTAATATCTGATCGTCATGGGGGAATCCTTAAGGCTGTCAATGAGCATGGATCTCCATGGTTAGAGTCACGTGGTTTTCATAGGTATTATTATATTTCTTAATTATTCTTTTTATGACATTTCAAAAACTTGCTTCATTAACTTACATTTTTTTTTATTTTAAATGTATTGTTTACGACATTTCATCAACAACTTTTATGACAAATTTCGTAATTCAAAATTGAAAGTTTTAGCTTATCGTGTCGGGAGTCAGAATCAAATTCGAAAGTTCAACTCCATCATGGAAGAAATTGGAAAGCTAAATCCACATGCTCGACATTATTTGGAGAGTCATCCACTTAATAGATGGACACTTGCATATGATGGTGGCAGGAGATATGGGTTACTCACAATAAATTTGTCAGAGATTTTCAATAGTGTACTTAAAAGTGCTCGAACCAAAGGGCTTGTAGCCCAGCGGTATCAGGTGGTGCCCTCCCTCTTTGAGGTCGAGGGTTCAAGTCCCGTCGTGGACATAGGTGGAATAGATGTTGTTAGCTTAGGAGTAGATTAAATTTGCCGGTTCAAAAAAAAAAAAAAAACTTAAAAGTGCTCGTTTTTTACCAATCACAACTTGTGTGCAACTTACATTCTATAGAATGGTGCATTATTTTGAGGTGAGACGTCCTTTAGGATCTAGTTTTCAAGCTAATGGAGATGCACATACTCCACATGTTATTGCAAAACAAGTAGCTTTGATGGCAAAAGCAAGTGCACATTCCTTGAAATCTTTTAATCGAGAAAAAGGTATATTTGAGTTGATAACTAAAAAAGGTTGAAATGTGCAAGTAGTTAATTTGGAACAAAAAACTTGCAAATGTGGTAAGTGGGAGGCATTTAAATATCCTTGTTCTCATGTTTTGAGTGCATGTGTCAAACTCTCTTTGAATAGTTGGCAATATGTTGATAAATGTTACTCGATTGTATATTATTGTGCTACTTGGGCATCTGAGTTCTCCCCGCTTCCTCATGAAGCATATTGGCGACAATCATCATTTAATGCATTACTTCCAAATTTAGAATTATTACGGAATAAAAAAGGTTGGCCTCGTTCAACAAGATTAAAAAATGGTATGGATATTAAAGAAGGAAGAAATGCCACTCTTTGTGGAATTTGTAGGCAACCAGATCATAATCGAAAACGGTGTCCGTCTAAGTCAAGGTAATTAAACATATAATATTTTTTATGGTATTGTTGTGGCTATTCTCTTATTTTCGTTTATTTTTTTTAATCGTTTTTACAGGTAAGGATCTGTTACTGACTCAAGTTCAAGCTAATTGTGATGTTTTTCTTTTTGTAACAAACAATATTGGAGGTTTTTTTTTTTAATTGTGGTGTTTTCCTTTTTTTAACAAACAATATTGGAGTTTTTTTTAATTGTGGTGTTTTTTTTTATATCAAACAATGTTGAGTGTTTTTTACCTTAAAAACATTTTGTTTGTAATGTTGGAGTTTTTACATCTTAAAATATATTGTATGTTTAATTTTATGATGGCTAAACAATTGTATGTAAAAAAATAGATATTTAAAATAAAAAATATAAATATAAATTTTTATTTAAAAAAACAGTAAAAGTTTGAAAAAAAATTATTATTTAGAAAAACAGTAAAATGTGAAATAAAAAAGAAATGGAGAAAAGTTGGATATATTTAAAATAAAAAAACATTAAGAAAAACTGAAAAATTAAACAAAAATGAAAAAAATACTAAAAAGGTAAATAGTTTTAAATGTATACTAGAATGGGAAATAGTTTTGACTATAACCCTACTATGGACAAAAACTCATTTTCTCATAACTTTCTTACAATGTTGATGTGATAAAGGAATACCTTCGGGTCTTTATGACGACCTCATAAGGCTACAAGTGGATTGTTCAATGGAGTTTTGCATGATTCTCTTGTATGTAATTTGCCCATGTATAGTCTCGATGCAATCTTTCTTGCAACATCTAGGGTTGTACACGAATCAAAGGTTCATCGAATTAATAGTGAACCGTTCGGCGGGAAGTTCGTTTATGTTCATTTATTTAATAAATGAACAAAAATAAACACAAACTTTTGAATATGAACAATTCTCGTTTGTTCAATTATGTTCGTTTATGTTGTTCATTTATGTTTGTTTATGTTTTTTCATTTATGTTCATATATGTTTAATTGTGTTTGAGTATATCATTATATTATATGTACATTTATATTTATATTTGTTCAATTATGTTTGTGTATCTTCGTTCGTTTATCATGTTCATGAACATAAACGAACGAACATGAACAACGTACCTTGTTAAATTAATTAACATGAACAAGAAAACTTGTTTGTTTATCCGTTCGTGTTCATTCATTTGTTCGGCTAACTTAAATGAACGGACATAAAGAAGACTTATAACACATGTATCTTTAGGTATTGCTCTTTGAAGTTTGTTCGTTCATTTGTTCGTTCATTTATCCGTTCGTGTTCGTTTATATATTGTAACACTTGTATCTTTAGGTATTGCTCTTTGAAGTTTTATAGTATTCAAGTTGTTCATTTTTTGGAAGATTATGTCCTACGTTGAGCCTAGGATAGCCCCCTACTATGAGCGTAGGTGGGAGATCTAATGCGAGAGTTTAATGGCCTACGTTGAGCGTAGGTTAAGCTACACATAGCATAGGTGCGCTGAATCAAAACCCCAAACCTAGGGCTGTGAACCCTATTTATAGGCTCTAACTCTTTGAGATCCTCCACATAATTAGCCTCCACCCTCCTCACCAACCACCTTGAAACCATGTCCACCATTTGTGAGTTTTTAGCTCTTACAGTGATTTGTGTGCACTTTTGAAGGATGAGTTGCATTGTGGAACCACTTGGAAGCTCAAGTCAATATAGATCCGATATTTTCAACCCATCATCCATCTCCACAAGGTATAAAGTTTGTATCTTGATGCTTATTCATGTTAGATCTAGTTTTGGTCTTGAGATTTTATGCATTTTGTCCTAGTAAGTTTGGTTTATGTAAGTATGGGCTACTTCAGATCATTAAGTGTCATTTTCTGATGTTTTTGGGGTTGTGAAGTCATAAAATTGAGAACTTGGATAGTCTCATTCGTCCATATATGAGTTCTTGAGCAAAATGTGACTTTATGGATTAGAGTTTGGGTTTGTGCTCCTTTTAGCCATGCAAATTGATAAAGTTAGTGACTTTATCCATTAAGACGTCCTTTTGAATCAAATCTAAAAGTTGTAGAGATTAACTTTATGTATTAAGTGCTTAATCAAATTTTTGGACATCAGCGGAGCTATGTTGAGCGTAGCCTTGGATTTGCCTATTTTTCATCAGGAGCTCAACACCGAGTGTAGATCAGTATGCTACGTTAAGCGTAGGTCAACTAAGGGTTGACCATTGACTTTTTTGACCAGTTTGACTTTTGGTCAACTGTTTGGGATTTAGTCTTAGAAGGGCAAAATTGTATTTTTTTCCCAAGGAAGGTACCAGGAGCACAATATAAGCATATACATAAAATAAATCAGAATAAATGTAAATAAACACATAATAGCAATGACATCCAGTGCTACTCTGTCCTCCTCTACAGTTAACTGAAAAGCTCGACCTCGGGAAAACCTTCCCCTTACGACCATCTGTGATGCGCAGGGTCGCATAAGCAAGAGTCTGAAATGGCCTCGATGCAAGCAGTGGACACTCATCCTTCACATGGTCCTCCTGGTTGCAGTTGAAACATACTCATAAACCCTTCAGGCAATCCTTTGCAAGGAAGGTACCAGAAGCACAACATAAGCATATATATAAAATAAATCAACATAAATGTAAATAAACACATACTAGCAATGACATCCAGTGCTACTCTGGCCTCCTCTACAGTTAACTGAAAAGCTCGACCTCGGGCAAACCTTCCCCTTACGATCATCCGTGATGCGCAGGGTCGCAGGAGCAAGAGTCTGAAATGGCCTCGATGCAAGTAGTGGACATTCGTCCTTCACATGGTCCTCCTGGCTGCAGTTGAAACAGACTCATAAACCCTTCAGGCAATCCTTGCCACAAAAGTAGCATACCCTCCCAACCTGATAGGGACCCTCATTACCCTTATCACACTTGTTGCAAGTGTGGTTCCTCTGACCTCATGATCTCTAATCAACGGGTTTGACCCACTTAGCCATCGGCTACAAATAGACCGGTCTCCTATCTCTCCTTTGCGTATCCACCTTTGAATATCTCACCTGCAACTCCAACTTGATCTCTCTTCTCCTAGAAATAGATTGCAGCTCAACCAATGTCTAGTACTGGGAGTTCATCAGGAACTCTTTGATATCCCTATTGAGCATGCTCAAATACCGGATCATATGTGCTTGCATATAGTATACGTACTCAGATCATAACAGGGCTCGCACATAGAACATCATGGCGATCTCAGTAGACGTCTTTGTCGTTTGTCTTAGCGACAAGTACTCTTGGGTCAGCCGCTACCTCTCCACCAAAGTAACATACTCATCACAAAACATCACAAAAAATTGATCCCATGTCATTGCTCTACATGTGAATAACCAATAGTCACAAACTTCCACCAGTCCTTCGCTCCCAAGTGAAGTAGGTTTGGTGCAAAGCAAACCTTCATATCATCTGGACACGAGCAAGTGTAAAAGCATCCCTCAACATCAGAGATCCAACTCATGGCCGCAACCAGGTCCTTAACCTCATCAAACTTTGGGGGCTTCGTGTTGTTGAACTCTCGATACTACATCGAATCACCCACTTATGGTCTCACGGAGACAACAATTGTGGTGGCTGCGACAGCGGCAACCTCTATGACGACAGTGTAACGCTCGTCAAACATCTCAATTATCACGGTCTTGATAGACCCAAATACCTCCAGGATAACCTCACTGACCGTCGCGACCACCTATGCGGCAATGATCCTACGGATCTCAACATCACTGGTACTCTGCCTCTCTGGACCGCTAGAGCATGAACCTTAAGTAAACACCATACATAAATACACAAGGAAAAGGTTAAAACCAAGCTAAAGCTCACACATACACTATACATGCTCCAAATAATTTCTCAATACCCCCGAGATTCTTTCTAAATCTGTAACGACCCAATTTTCACGCCCAAAAATTTCATTTAAATTAAGTAGCTTGTAAAATATTTGTAGTAAAACATTATCCGATCACATCATTTCATAAACATATCTCGTGTCTGAAAACTTAAAACATGAAAATAATAATAATGTCAGAGTACAATCCCAGAACATCTCATAATGCGGAAAACCAAAGTGTGTGTGTATGATGTGCCGTTACCGCGCCGGCTCCTTCCCCTTCGCTGAAGAGGTACCTGGAACCAAAACTGAAAACTGTAAGCACGAAGCTTAGTGAGTTCCCCCATTGTACCACATACCATACAATCATATAATGAACAACTAGGAGATACGGGCTTCACCCACACTCATGGAGATACGGGCTTCGCCCACGCTCTGCTAGCTGGGAGATACGGGCCTCGCCCACACTCCGCTATCTGGGAGATATGGGCCTCGCCCACACTCCGCTATCCGAGAGATACGGGCCTCGCCCACACTCTGCTATTTGGGAGATACGGGCCTCGCCCATACTCCGCGATCTGAGAGATACGGGCCTCGCCCACACTCAGCTACTAAACTAAAACATACAAGTATCACACAAACAACGAGTATAAACAATTCTATTACACTAGCATATATCATCATCAAACTCAACTATGAGATACGGGCTTTGCCCACACTCTGATACTATCATATCGTGTATACAGGCCGGCCTTGGTGCCTTATACTCATTCCTACGGAAAGGAAACTCACCTCGAAAAGTAGCTGCTGAAAGTCTGCTTGCTAGACGTCTGACTGCTGCACCGGTAATCCTCCGGCTATAAATCCATAACATAGATTAGCCACTCATAAATACCCTTAGGTCAGATGACTGACCCACCCCTGGTCCAAGGTCAACTCCTTGGTCAAAGCCAGCTTCCAGTTAACTGGACTCGCCGAGTTATGGCACAGACTCGTCGAGTCCTTCTCCTACTAACCCAGTACTAACTCATCAAGTCCCTCTTCCACTCACTGAGTCACCCATAACTCGCTACTTGGGACGATTGGACCGACTCGTGATCCAACTCGCCAAGTCCCACGAGCAGATCTCCTACTCAATTCCAAATCCTCACCAGAGCATCCATCTTGAGGATTTGGGTTTCTGGGACCATTGCTACACGTTAAATTGCTAATTCTGCATGCAGCTACGAAGGGTTGGACCTTCTACACTTAAACCCCTCTTACTCAGTAACAGTTCATATGACTCGCTGAGTTTGAAGAACAACTCGTCGAGTTCCAGGAAATCTTCATAGGACTCGCCGAGTTGTTCATCCAACTCGCCGAGTCTAAGACCATCTTCATAGAACTCGCCGAGTCCCTTCGACCCACTTCCCATACAGACCAAATCTGAGACATGCAATGCTTCTAAACCATAGATCTATGTTCATAGGGCATGCTTATCACGTATAGTTGCAAACTTTACGTGCATGCATGGCCCTATAAGCTCCAAAAGGCAAATCCAAGCTCTTCATGAGGTCATGCACTTAATAGGGACCACAATCACTTCAACCACAGAGACTTTATACTTCTAATACGACCATAAGGTCTAGATCTGAATTCCTTTCGGATCATAGAGCACAACACATGGAGTTTGGTGTTTTAGGGCTTGAAAACCACCAATTAGGGACAAAAGGGGATCTAAAGAACTAGTGATCACGGTAGGGACTTTTCTAACTGAATGGAAGCCTCGTGCAGGGTAGATGTTGGATCTACTTCCCTTCCTTGTACTCTTCCACCTCCTTCTTCTTCTCTTAAGCTTCAAACTTCCTTCACAAGGCCAAAATCACTCACAAGGACAAAAAGGGGCTAGGGTTTTGCTCTACAGCTCTTCTGGAAGTGTTAGGGACAAGGGAGGCCGAGTTAGAGTGTTTAAATAGGGTGAAAACACCCGAGTTAGGGTTTTTTCCCAAACAGGGCATACTCATCGAGTCCGGAAACTGACTCGCCGAGTCCAAAGCTTAGACCCCGCGTCTCATCCCGCTCCTACTCGACGAGTTGGTCCTTCAACTCGTCGAGTCCAAGGCAAAATACATCATTTAAGAAATATTAAATTACAAGGAATACGTACCAGGAACCAGGTGCTACAAATCTCCCCCACTTATTTTAGATTTCGTGAGGCTTCAGCTGCCTCGAGGCGTAAATGATGACATGCCCTTCTGCATCAATACCGCGCCCATACCCAAGATGGACGCGTCGCAATAAACAACAAAATCCTCCACACCCTCTGGCAGGGCTTAGATTGGCGCCTCGCACAATCTCTGCCTCAACGTCTCAAACGCCGCCTGCTGCTCAGCCCCCCATCGGAAGACTACATCCTTCCTTGTTAGCCGCGTCAAGGGTACAACTATCTTGGAGAAATCTAGGATGAATCTCCAATAATAGCCCGTTAATCCCAGGAAACACCGAATCTCAGATGGAGACTTCGGAACCTCCCATCTCATCACGGCCTCCGCCTTGGCCGGGTCTACCGAAATTTTGTTCTGGTTGACAAGGTGCCCAAGAAACTGCACCTCGCGCAACCAAAACTCGCATTTGGAGAACATGGCATACAAGCTCTCCCTCCTCAAAGTCTCCAGCACCTCCCGCAGGTGCTCCTCGTGCTCCTCCTGCATCTTGGAATAAACCAAGATGTCATCAATGAAAACTATCACGGACCGATCCAGCATCGGTCTGCACACGCGGTTCATGAGGTCCATGAATGCGGCATGAGCATTGGTGAGCCCAAATGGCATCACCACGAACTCATAATGGCCATAGCGTGTCCGAAACGCGGTCTTCTGCACATCCTCCTCTCTGACCCTCATCTGATGGTACCCCGAACGCAGATCAATATTGGAGAACCAAGATGCTCCCTGAAGCTGGTCGAAGAGGTCATCAATCCTCGGGAGTGGGTAATGGTTCTTCACCGTCACCTTATTCAGCTCCCGGTAATGTATACACATCTGGTGCGACCCGTCCTTCTTTTTCACAAACAGGATCGGGGCTCCTTAGGGAGAACTACTCGGTCTAATGAATCCCTTGTCTATCAGCTCCTGCAGCTATGTAGACAACTCCTGCATCTCGGGAGGAGCCAACCGATATGGTGCCTTGGCTATCGAAGCCGCACCAGGGACTAAGTCGAGCCTGAACTCCACCTGTCGCTCCGGAGGTATCCCAGGCAACTCCTCGGGGAATACATCCACAAACTCTCGAACCACAGGCACATCGCCCACTGTCGCCTTACCCGCCTCCCGGGCGTCCATGACCTAAGCGACATATCCTGCACAACCCCGCTGAAGGTAACACATAGCTCTCGCTGCTGAACATAAGGCTGGTCCTCGCTGTGGCCTTTCGCCCTGAATCACCAGCTCTCCCCCACTTGGGGTCTTGATCTGCACCAACTGTTGCGCGCAGTTGATCACTGCCCCATTGGGGCTTAACCAATCCATACCGATAATAACCTTGTTCCCCCGCAAAGGTATGGGAACTAGGTCGACCAGATACCGCTCCTCAAACAATCTCAATACACAATCCCGGAAGACCTCTGATGCTCGCACCGACCGTTCGTCCGCAATCTCAACCTCTAGAGGGCAATCCAACATGCCTGAGGACTCAGGAAACTTCTTGCTAAGTTCAAGAGAAACAAATGATCGGGTAGCCCCCGAATCAAACAACACCTGAACTGGGATACCATTCACATGGAACGATCCTAAACAGAGCACATACATATAATATATCAAAATTACAGCAGCATAACATAAGGCATAAATAAGAAATCATACCCGTCACCACATCGGGTGTGGCGCGTGCCTCCTCTGTAGTCAGCCGAAACTCACCACTGGAGCCTCCGACTTGCCCTGCCGGCCATCTGTGATCCTCAGGGTCGCTGGAGCTGGTGCCTTCACCGGCACTGATGTTGCTGTCAACTGGGGGCAATTGGCCCTCTTGTGGCCCCTCTGGTTGTAGTGAAAACATAGCAACTCAGATGTCTGAACAACCGAGGTAGGGGCACAATCCCTGCTAAAGTGTCTCGTCTTGCCGCACTTGTAGCAGCCCGGCGATCCCAATCTACATGCTCCCTCGTGCGACCTGCCGCATTTCCAGCAGCGGCCCGGTCCTCCTTGGCCTTTCGGCCTACCATCCGATCTCTTGGGCTTCTTCCCCGAAGCCCCAGCCACCTGCCCCGCCTCTGCCTTCCTCTTCCGGATATGCTTCAAATCAATCTCCCTCTCCCTTGCCCTGGCAATCATGGACTCCAGGGTGGGGCAAGCTGAAAAGCTAACATGCTCTTAGATGTCAGCTCGTAGCATGTCATAATAGCGGGTCCTCCTCATATCCTCATCTCCCGCATATTGGGGCACCAATATGCCTTCTCCCGGAACTTGGCGGTGATCTCCGCCACAGTCTCTGTAGTCTGTCTCATGTCCAAAAACTCTTTGGCCAGCTGCTGAAGCTCTACCGCTGGCGCAAACTCTGCTCGGAACCGGGTCACAAAATCTGACCATGACATAGCCTCAACAGCTGAGGCTCCCAATGAGCCACCAACAGACTCCCACCAGTCTCTAGCTCTGTCTCTCAAACACCTTGCTGCATATCTCACCTTCGACCCCTCGGGGCAGAAGTTGGTCAGCTGTGCGGACTCAATGTCCGCAATCCATCGTCTGGCAGCAATGGGGTCCTTCACCTAATGGAAATCCGACGCACCACTTCCCCTGAAGTCCTTAAAGGACAGTGTGCGAGATCCTGACTGGCCAGATGCCATGTCACTTCTGAATGCCCTGAGGCGGTCCTCCATCAGCTCAACTATCCCTTCCTTTTTCGACCCGAAAATGATGGGGGTCGACTCAAGGATGCCTCTGGTGATCTCTGACGCGATGAACTCGCGTAGCCTCTCGTCTACTGGCTCGGAACCTGATCCTTAACACGATACCTCTCAAGAACTGCCAACTGCTGGCCTCTGACGTAGTACCACCCTTCTGCAATACATACAGGCAACCATCAGTGATACTGATACCTCTAAAGGGATCACATCTATTACAAGTTCCCTGGTCTTGTCTTAGCCTTCCTCAATTCGGGTACGGATCCTCTACTTTCAGTAGTACAGGCCCATACTACCTTCCACATCTATCCGTACCTTCCTCAAGGACTACCATGACTCCACCATATCTCTTTTACCACTGCTGATATCTGCTACTCTTATCCTAGGCTTACCCTAGGAAACCTCTGACTCCACCCAACCCAGTCCTCAGCTGCTGAAGGTCTCTTTGTAATGCCAGTTAGCCATTACCTGAATACAATCACATGCAACGAGGCTCGGATAATCTTTCGAGTAAGGGACTCATCCCTACAGTGGTTAGGAATCAAACAAGATCTACGCAATAGGGTCAAATCCAACACTCTGGGATTATTCGACGTTGATCACATGTGACTTTAACGTATTCACCTAATGACTAACTTCCATCCCGCAGAGTCCCACGTAGCATGAAGCAAGCAGCATTCGGACGGAAGAAAACTACTCAAGCAAGACGGTCCTCAAAATGAGAAGCTAAACTAGCATATAATGCTAAGCTCATACTACCAAGCGTAACCTAATTAGGCTATCCTACTACTGTCTACTCAATACTAGCATGCAATTCTCATAAGCTGAAGCACATAAGGCATCATCCCTAGATCCTTACTCCTATTCTAGCATGTTGTTCTACTGAATCTAATAAACATAATATAACATTGTATGGGTACTTTGGGGAATACTTACTTGAGCTCGGCCGGTCGCGCACATCACACACTTCGTTCTTTCTTAAAACTCTTTACTTAATCCTTTAGAAAACTTTTACTTTTTCGAAATCCCTTAATCCCTTGATTTGAGTTCAGGCACCACCGAAGGTGTGTCCGAATCCCTCAAACCAGGGCTCTGATACCAACTTGTAACGACCCAATTTTCACGCCCAAAAATTTCATTTAAATTAAGTAGCTTGTAAAATATTTGTAGTAAAACATCATCCGATCATATTATTTCATAAACATATCTCGTGTCTGAAAACCCAAAACATGAAAATAATAATAATGTCAGAGTACAATCCCAAAACATCTCATAATGCGGAAAACCAAAGTGTGTGTGTATGATGTGCCGCTACCGCGCCAGCTCCTTCCCCTTCGCTGAAGAGGTACCTGAAACCAAAACTGAAAACTATAAGCACGAAGCTTAGTGAGTTCCCCCATCGTACCACATACCATACAATCATACAATGAACAGCTAGGAGATACAGGCCTCACCCACACTCATGGAGATACAGGCCTCGCCCACGCTCCGCTAGCTGGGAGATACGGTCCTCGCCCACGCTCCGCTAGCTGGGAGATACAGGCGTTGCCCACGCTCCGCTATCTGGGAGATACTGGCCTCGCCCGCACTCCACTATCTGATAGATACGAGCCTCGCCCACACTCCGCTATCTACGAGATACGGGCCTCGCCCACACTCCGCTATCTGAGAGATACGGGCCTCGCCCACACTCAGCTACTAAACCAAAACATAAAAGTATCACACAGACAACGAGTATAAACATTGTCATCTTTAGTCCTTCCCCCCCCCCCCCCCCCCCCCAAGTTTCCTTAGAGCCAAAGAAAAGCTTTAAAAACTCTAGAACCAATCTAGAATTCATCCGCCCCTCTTGGGAGTTATAGAATTGGTCAATGCTCAATCTTTTGAACATTGTCATCTTTAGTCCTCCCACTTTTAATTATTCCAATTAATCCTGAAATTAATTGCAATTAATTTATGATAAACTTATAATTAAACAATATAATTTCGAATAAATATACTTTTCTCAAAACATATTAATAAATTATTTATTTCGATTTCTAATTAATTTATTAATGTAACGCTCTGTTCCTGGTACACAATCATTTAAATTATTTAAGAAATTAGTTGAGCTACTCAACGAGTTGGTAGCCCTGACTCGTCGAGTAGATGGCAAAAAGGACGCGGGGTTTAAAGGTTCTACTCGACGAGTCCAATCATGGACTCAACGAGTAGGTCTACTAGAGGTAAACCCTATTTTTGGGGTTTTGCACCATATTTAAACAGCTTAAACCCCCTTTGGGCCTCCCTTACCTGCCTCACTGTCCTCTAGAAACCCTAAATCGTTAGAAAGCCCCTTTCTTGAGCTTTTTTAGTGTATTTTAGTGCCATTGAAGGAAGTTGCAAGAGCTTGGAGCTAACAAGATTGGGGAAAGAGAATAAGATCCAGGAACACACTCACCTTTGGCAACTTTTTGAGGTAAAAAGTTCTTAGCTTGATGAACTATAGTTTAGATCTCTTATATGTTGAGTTTTTGGGTCTTTTGGCCCTTTTGAGAAGGATGAGTTAGTTTCTATGGGTTGTATGCAAAATAACCCCCTTATCCTATGATAGTAAGCCTCTAAGATCATAAAAGGTGGCTTGAATCCATTTTCATCCAAGCCTTGGTCACATTTATGGAAGTTGATTGCTATAACTTGAGTTTGGGTCCATTTGAGGTGTGCAAAGTCATAGAGTATCCAACTTTATGGAAAAGGGCCTTGAAAATGATATAGATCTATAATGTGTGTAACAACCGAAAAATACAACCAATTTTAAATTTTTCAAAAACAACTCGATTCCATTAAATCTTTACAAAAAGGTTTTCAATACAAAACATTTAAGTATTCCTAGAATCACATTACTACAAAATCATGAGGAGCGGTACGATCACGCCTTCGCCTTGCCACAGTCTCCTGAAGAACCTGAAAAACATAAAACCACAACTGTAAGCCCGAAAGCTTAGTGAGATATCCCCAAAATACCAACCACATATACCATACACGCATAACATGCCACAACATATCTGATCACAGAACAGCCATGCACTTCGGGTCTACTGTGTGACTGGTCCGCCGCACCGGCCTACAGTCTACCTGGTCCACCCTCTGAGTCTAGCCATAAACCTCGAGTCTACAGTGTGATTGGTCTGCCCGCACCGGGCCTTCAATCCACCTGGTCCACTCTCCGAATCTAACCACATACATCGAGTCTGCAGTGTGATTGGTCCGCCCGCACTGGGCCTTCAATCCACCTGGTCCACTCTCTGAGTCTACAGTATGACTGGTCCGCCCGCACCCGACCTTCAGTCGGCCTGGTCCACTCTCCGAGCCTCGGCATGTCTGGTCCGCCCTCTTGGGGCCTACAGCCTATCCGGACCGCTTGCTGGGCTTTCGGAACAACCGGTCCGCCCTGGGTATCTTGGCCTACAGCACAAAGCAGGACCCGCCTCAACCCAACTCCAGTCCAAACAACCATGTGCACATATACATACAATCATATAGCAATTCACAGTCAACAAGCAAATCAAACAGATCACATAACATATCATCATCCTAACCAGGATACCGACCTAACAGGTCACTAGCATAGCATCTCCCTATCTCTCAAGATACCGATCTCAATCAGGTCTCTAACATATACCATCCTAGCTCTCAGGATGCAAACATATCAAAGCAGTAACATAACAACAACTACCCGGATCTCAATCCGATAAGGGTCGGCCTTGGTGCCTTAGACCCTGTTAATATAGTGAGGATAACTCACCTCGAAACTGCCGGCTGAAAGGATAAGATCCCGCTGCTCCAAACTCCGACACGAACTCCTCCACTGAACACCAAAACACTCAACTCAATAAATACCCTTATTTACCAAAATACCCCCGGATGTCAAATGGTCATCCCTTGGACAAGGTCAAAGTCAACCCCTAACTGACTCTACTCGCCGAGTCCCCAAGCTCAGGACTTCCCTCAATCCGCGACCTAACTCGCCGAGTCACCCCAAGACTCGTCGAGTCCAACAACTCTGAGTCCACTCGCACACAACTCACCGATTCTCGACTCGACCAGAAAATATTGGGACTCTTCGCCAAGACTCGCCGAGTCCAAGAACAGACTCGCCGAGTCTAAGGCTACCTTCAACCTACTCGCCGAGTTGTTCATACAACTCGCCGAGTTCCAGGCCATATTCATCTAACTCACCGAGTTGTTCTTCCAACTCGTCGAGTTCCAGCTCATCTTCAAGCAACTCGTCGAGTCCACCCATGTGACTCGCCGAGTACCACCGGTCTGAATCCTTACAGAAGCACTCCAGGCCATGCAATTGATCCAAAACATAGATCTAGCCTCCTACAACCCATCCATCACGTAAAGTGGCAAACTTTACGTGAATCCAAAGAAATCTAGGCCTTTAACACTTTAGGGCTAGGGTTTGGGACATGATAGCTTCACTACACACTCAAACACAGGGACTTTCAGGCATTCCAACCCTTCTCCATTCCAGATCTGAGGTAGCAACCTCAGATCTAACCTCTAAACTCCAAAACACCAAAAGATAAGCTCCCCACAAACCCCATAATGATGAATCCATAAGAATAACAGCCCAAGGACGAGATATTACCTCAAAAGAACGCCCCAGCTGCAATGGAACTCGAATCCAAGCAAAGCCCCTACTCCAAGCCTCCTACCCTTCAAGATTTCCTCAACAATTGCTTCTCCAAGCTTCCCAATGCAATATGATCACTCACACACGAAGGCTAAGGGTTTCTGGACTTGAGGATGAGTAAAGAGGCTGGGGGAATGAATGTTATGTTCTTTATATAGGGCTCAACCCCAAGAATTAGGGTTTTCTCCACTCAGCGCCTACTCGTCGAGTCCACCTTACTGACTCGCCGAGTCGGCCACTTAACACGCGACCAAGTCGCGACTCTACTCGTCGAGTCCATCCATGGACTCGCCGAGTTCCCTTCCAGTTTTACTCTTTTAGCCCTTCAACTATACTCTTGCTATTCCGGGATGTTACAATGTGGGGTTGTAGAAGTGAGATATCAGTGATTTAGGTTAGATTTGCAAGGGAATCAACGAGTTCCTAAGGGAACTCGGCGAGTCCGATGAAGAAACCTCGATGATGTTCATAGGACTCGACGAGTTCATTGAGGAACTCGGCGAGTAGTATGATTTTGTCCCTTTTGGATTACGCAAGGACTCGACGAGTCTGAGGACGACTTGACGAACCAGTTCGTCCAGTCGCGATTTTAGTTAGCTTAGGAATTCGACAAGTCATAGGGTGACTCGGCGAGTCAAGTCGCGAATTTTAGGGTTTTTGAGTTCTAGATCTTGGCGAGTCAATAGTTTGACTCGGCAAGTAGGGTCAACTGGGACGTTGACTTTGACCATGGGTAAAATGGTCATTTTACCCTAAGAAGATTGTCAATTTCTGATTAAGTGTTGTTATGGAATTTATAGCCGGAGAATCGTCAGAGCAGCAGATAGGGATCCCTCACCCAGCTTTCAACAGCCAGTCATACGCGGTGAGTTTTCCTCCAGTAGGAACGGGTCTAAGGCATCAATTCCGGCTCGTTTATATTGTTGTAGTATTCCGGGGTAATCCTGATGTCGAGGTTAGCCCGATGCAGTTTATATGTTCCGGACATCGGTCGAATGCCGGGGTGGTCCCGAGAAGTAGTTATGTATGGTTGATGTCTTTGTGATTCATGCATGTTTATGTTATGTGTTACATGTTCCGGAATCCGGTCTGATGTCAGGTAAGCCTCATGCAGTATATGTGATTATGTTATATGTTCTTGTTTATGTTATGTTCAGTTTATTGCGGACTTCGGTCCGATGTCGGGCGGGTCCCGATGCAGTGGGCGGGGCCCAAGTTATTCCGGACTTCGGTCCAAAGCCGGGCGGCGCCCGATGCAGTGGACGGGGCCCAAGTTATTCCGGACTTCGGTCCGATGCCGGGCGGTCTAATGCAGTGGGTGGGGCCCAATATGTGCTTTATGTCTTATTGTATGGTATGTGGTTGTTTGGGGGAGTTCACTAAGCTTCGTGCTTATAGTTTTCAATTTTGGTTTTAGCTACTTCCATTAGCAAAGGGAAGGGCTCAGGATGATCGCATGGCACACACCAGAACTCTCAGCCTAGGATTTATTGTGTGACATCCCCATTTTCACGGCCAGAAAAGACCGATTTTTTGTTTATGCTTTATAAAAATCAGAGTACCTCTTTTAATAAAAATGTTGCGGAATTTGTTCCCAGTAAAACATGATAAATACGTTATCAAAGCATTTCCGAAGAAAAGTATTTTTATTCAGTTTAAAACATTTGGGATGTCATCGTCAACACAGAAACATAAGCATAAAAAGAGCTTACATTCATTATCACTAGTGATTTATGTCTCCTTAATCTCTCAGTGTAATGTGACTTCATATAAACACCTGTGATATAAATAAACTGAATGGGTCAGGTCGGGAAACCTGGTGAGTACATATGGTTTTCAACCCACAATAATATAATTATTATGTTTAATCATCAAACAGTTAACCCAATTACCCATCCCCATTATCTTCTTTACTCTTAAAGATCTACCCTAAGAATCATCTATTTCTCATTCGTTCATTCCTAAGGATTATCCTAAGGAATAGGTATGAAGTCCATCGTTTTCAATGACACAGTTGTCAAGCACAACTGCTAGTTATATCACTTAGGCGCAACTGCCACAATTGTGACATTCTCTATGGGGTGTAGCTGCCGATATTGTCCTTCGGGTACAGCTGCTAGGGTTATCTCGTTTATTGACAATATCATTTTCGAGAGTGCACTCGCAATACATGTCAATGGGTTTTTAGAGTACACCAGTGAACACATCGTTCACAACACCTACAGGTTGCGATCCTGCTAGTGTTCCACTGGACTGTCTAGAATAGTCAGTGGTTGTCATCCATACTCTGCTAGATGACGAGGCCAACATCTGGGAACAAGGTTTCTCATATCGTCCACCTCTCACCCATATCTCATGGTCTATATCACCTCTTAAATCATCATCCAACTCATATTTCATCTACCCATGTTTTACCTAACATATTATGTAGATATAAATACATATACAGTTTAAATCATATAAAACTTGTATAAAATCGTTTATCCAACATAGATAGCAAGTATACATATAATATGCACACATAGCATGTAGTTTATATAAAATACTTCATATCTATGTGTAAGATGAAAGGGACCATGCACTCACTTGAAAAGGTGGTGACTTGGTACTCGGACAACACTTCGTTTACTTAAAACAACTTCCTTGGACAAAACCTAGTATCATTACCACTAGAGTTTAGTCTAATGTTAACCGAGACTAATTAATAGTCTAGCTATTATTACTATTATATAAGTGTTAAACAATACTCTTCACCCACTATGTACAGACAGGGGCCAGACATAAAACACCGGAGGGCAGGACCATTTTGGCATATAGCACTTCTGAAATCCAACAACCCTATGCGTCCCTTTAAACCAGATTCCTCGTACCACGAGTGGTTGAAAAGATATTATAATGACACTTATATAACTCATAATAATAGCCCAAATACTCATTATAAGGTCCTAATAACATTACTATATTAGAACATAAGCTATACAAAAGATAGGTTCGGAGTAGCTCACTTACAGCGGGTTTTTCTCAAAATCGGGCTCCGCTGAAGCAGAGTTTCTGAGCTGAAGGCTCTTCTTTTCGGAGCCATCGGGCGCTCCGAGCTTCTGCCTCGTGCTAGGGAGGTTCCCTAGGCTTTTTGGGGGTTTGGGGGCTTAAAGAGAGGTTATAGAGAGGGAAAGAAGTGGGTAAAGGTGTGAGGAATGAGGCAGCCCGACACCTTTATTTATAGGCTGCCTGGAGCATCACCACGTCGTGGTATTGCGTAGGCTCCAAGGTTTCACCTGGTGTTGACACGTGGCATCGCACACAGGGTGGAAATCAGCCGATTTTCAAAAATTCATAACTTTCGCATACAAGCTCCGGTTTCAACCTTCTTTATATACACGCATAGGTAAAAATAAGATCTACAACTTTCATTTTGACTATGTCAGCTAATTCATGACCGATCTCAAATTTAACAATACGAGGAGATTATATTGTTAAATGTCCGCGTAAAATTCGTAACTTCTTTATACGGACTCCGTTTTCGTCTGTCTTTTTACCGTTGAGTTCCTATTAATGAGATCTTCAACTCTCATTTAGGTCGCGTAGGCCAAAAACCGATCAAACTAAAATTTGAGTTTCGGGTCGTACACTGTTATGCCAAATCTTAGAAAATTCATAACTTCCTCATACGAAGTCAGATTTGGGCGTTATTTCTTCGTATGTTCTCGGTTTAACGTATACTACAACTTTTGTTTAGATCACTAAGGCTAAAAATTCATCTATCGTAAATTCACTATTTACGCCTCCCGGTGTCGTGCCGGTTTTGCCGTACAACTTCGACCAGCCATAACTTCTTTGGTATAACTCGGCTTTCGACGTTCTTTATATGTACGGAACCCTTGTAACATATACTACCACTTGGTTAAGATTATTCCTTCTAAATAATATTCCATCAAAAACTCATTTTTGATGCTCATTGTCTCTAAATTGACTAGCCCATATCTATGGGCGTTACAATTATCTCCCCCTTAGGATGATTACGTCCGAGAATCATCAATGAAACAGGGTAGTATAATGACTCCATACGTTATCTCTTCATCCTAGGTAATAATCATAACTTCTTTGTTCCTTCAAATGAGTATCTAATTCTTGGACTCCTTGACTGTAGGCGGTGCTCGATCTTGAACTTGCTCCCTATCTCACGTTAGACTCCAAATTATGACCTTCAAGTCACAATCTCGATCCTCACTGGATACGAACTTAAGATAAGTTATTTTATTGCTACAATGGAACGATGTGTCATATTTTAATGACCTATAATCGTATTTTGCAACGCTTAGACTCAGGTCTCTTAGAGTCTTCCACAACAGACTATACCTTCCTTCATGTTCTATTGTGATATAATCACATCTTAAAAAGGTATCATTCGTAGCTACAAGAAACTATCGCAATACCTTTACTGATCGCTTTGATTGTGTTTAACTTCATGCTTCTAGCTTAAGTCAGATGCTACATTAGACTTGGTTTTCTGAACCATTTAACATACTCGTCTTAATAGGACTCAATTTGATATGAACACTAGGGTCGAAATAACAATCATCTTCTTAGTCGTTATCGAAACAATGGTAATGACATACATGAACAAAACGGAATCAATTACTAGCTTCTTGGTAACCTTGTGACTTTCCCTGATCCAAGCGTGAGTCATGTGCTTCCGGTAGTATAGGCCTCTACTACCATTCACACCTACTCATACTCGTCCCAAATATTGTCTCGCAGTTTATCCAAGTCACTATGCAAGAAAATCACACAATCATTCAACACATCAGATAACAAAATGAAGGTTTTATATTATTTCTTGAAACAATTACATAGGTGTTCAAGTTTACCCTAGACTATGCCTCTAATAGGCTACATCACAATTTACTATCCACATGGCTTGATCTTCGGATATCAGTCCTCACTCCTGGTTCCTTGCATTGCCAACTGCCTCATCAAGGATCATATGTAATGCTCTTGCTTTCGGCCGTGGCGGCACATTTGGATTTGTAGCCTCTTCTCTCCTTGGGCAGTCTTGCTTGAAGTTCCCTTCCTCATTACATTCATAACATACCCTTTTGTTGAATGTACATTCATTGGCGTAATGTCCATGCTTTCTACACTTGAAATAAGTCACCTCCTCACTGCATTTTCCATAGTGTTTCTTTTTGCACTTCTCACACCATCTTGCTTCACTTCCTCTTCCTCCTCCAAACTTCAGGAACTTTCTCTCATTTTTGGACCTTGAAGATCCTTCAAACTTCCTCTTTTCTCATACCTTATCTTTTTCTAGACCCCTTTCTCTTATCTGGGTATCTACATTCTTAGTTGCTCTAACAACTATTTTCAAAGTAGCTGACATTTTGACTGTTGGGCCAAAGTATGTGGGCAGTCCGTTAGCAAACCTATCTATTTTAGAGAGTTCAATAGGCGCCAATTAGGGAAACAACTTCATCCTCTCGGTGAATGTGGTGGCATACTCATCGACACTCATCTACCCTTTCTTTAGGTTCTGAAACTCGTTGTTTAGGTCTATCAGATCTATCTCTTAGCAGTATTGAATTTTCAGTTGTTCCAAAAACTCTTCCCATGACATTTTTAGGGCTTCTCCTTGTGGCATCGTATCTGCCAATAACTTCCACCAGCTCAAGACTCCGGTTTTCAGTTGCCTAACTGCAAAGACAGTTTTCTGTTTCTCGCTGTAGCTGCAGCTCTCGAACACCATCTCCATTTCGGAGATCCGGACCATAATCTCAACAGGATTTGGGCTTCCTGAAAGACTTAGTGGCTTGGCACCCAAGAAATTCTTATACTTCCGCCCATCCTTGTCGATTCCCCTCTCCGGGTCATTCCTTCGTTTTCCTTGAGTCCCAGCTTGACTCACATGGCGGCTATAGTTCCCTTCCTTCGATTGCTCGGGAATGAGCTCGGGTTGCTCAATGGGCATGGTAGGTTCGTCCCTATTTTCGTGCAACATCTGCCTCATTTCCTCCCTTTGTTTTGCTAACATAGCCCAAATCATGGCTTGTACTCCAGCCATGGTGATTGGCTCGGGTGCGGCTGCTACTTCTGGCGCACGCTCAATCACTTGTGGCTCAAGTTGCGGGTTACCGCTTCCCAATCCGCTTCGAGTTCTCACCATGTCGATCTATACACCGATTCAGATGTTCGGTGTCTAGTGACGAGAATTTAGATAGGAAAGATTTTATTTATGATCGACGTGTAAATCTCCTTATTACTCCGAAAAGTTACATGCCGGTTCTAATACTGTAATTAAACGTTTAGAAATCTGAACACATAAAGTTTCTAGATCCGGTCGACAACAGACCATAGATCCGATCATACATTTAGCATCATAAATCATTTAGCACATAAAAACATGTTAGGCATTTTCCCTAAATAAGCTAGTGCTTGTGTCTATTCAGGTGTATTACCTAAGACACACTCCTCACAATCATTGCTTTGCATTCTAAGTGTAAGTCTACAAATAAATCCATATTCCTAGTTCGCTTAAACTAATGCTCTGATACCAACAGTGACATCCCCATTTTCACGGCTACAAAAGACCGATTTTTTTGTTTATGCTTTATAAAAATCAGAGTACCTCTTTTAATAAAAATGTTGCGGAATTTGTTCCCAGTAAAACATGATAAATACATTATCAAAGCATTTACGAAGAAAAGCATTTTTATTCAGTTTAAAACATTTGGGGTGTCATCGTCAATACAGAAACATAAGCATAAAAGAACTTACATTTATTATCACTAGTGATTTATGTCTCCTTAATCCCTCAGTGTAATGTGACTTCATATCAACATCTGTGATATAAATAAACTGAGTGGGCCAGGTTGGGAAACCTGGTGAGTATATAGGGTTTTCAACTCGCAATAATATAATTGTGTAATTGTTTCACAATTGACACCACCTAGGACACTACACTTAAATGGTGTGGATGAGAGGCACAATCGAACCTTGCTGGACATGGTTCGTTCCATGATGAGTCGAGCTTCATTACCTATCTCATTTTGGGGGTATGCCTTAGAGAATGTTGCCCATATCCTTAATATAGTCCCAACTAAAAAGGTTGCCAAAACACCACACGAGATGTGGACATGGAAGGTTCCCTCATTGGATCATATCAAAGTTTAGGGTTGCGAGGCTTTTGTAAGACGAGAGACTCATGACAAGATTGAACCTTGTAGTGAGCGATGAATTTTCATCGGCTATCCATAGAAGTCCTTTGGATATCTCTTATATAGACCGAGTGATAATTTTTTCTTCGTTGCGAGGAGAGGGGTCTTTCGCGAGAGAGAACTCATATGCTAAGAGGACGGTGGGAGGCAAATTTACCTTGAAGAGCTTCAAGATTCAGCGATGAAAGAACCTCTAACACTGGCACTCAACCCGAGGAGGGAACTCATGTTGAACCGATTGACAAGTCCTTACCTCTTAGACGTTCAAGTAGAGTTAGTGTTCCACCCGTATTATATGGTTTCCATATAACTGCAGAGGGTGATACGTTTATTAGTGATAGTATGCTAATAAATATGGATGAACCTAACAACTATAAGGAAGCCATGGTAGGCCTGGAGTCTGCAAAGTGGAAAGAGGCTATGGACAGCGAGATTCAGTCCATGTATGACAATCAAGTTTGGAACTTGGTTGACAATATGTCAGGTCGTAAGACAGTTGGGTGCAAATGGATCTTCAAGAAGAAGACCGACATAGATGGGAAAGTACACACATATAAGGTGCAATTGGTTGTGAAGGGCTTTACTTAAACTCCCTAAGTTGACTATAACGAGATCTTCTCACCACTAGCGAAGATTAAATCTATAAGGGTTATGCTAGCCATAATTGCATTTCATGATTATGAAATATGACAGATGGATGTCAAAACCGCTTTCAAAAATGGGAAGTTAGTTGAACATGTTTACATGAGAAGGGTTTTGTCAATGCAAATCACCCTAATAGTGTGTGTAAGCTTGAGAAATCCATCTATGGATTAAAACAAGTGTCTCGCAGATGGAATCTTTGTTTCGATGAGAAATTCAAAGAGTTTGCAGGAGGTTAAGTCCTAGCTTGGGAAGTACTTCGTTATGAAGGACCTCGGAGAAGCTGCTTATATTCTAGGAATAAGGATATTAAGAAATGGGAGTAAAAGACTAATAGGACTTAGTCAAAGTACCTACATGGACAAGGTGTTGAAACGTTTAAGCATGGAGAATTCCAAGAAAAGGGAGTTACCAATCCAAAGCAATACCCAATCGAGTAAGACTCAAAATCCGAGTACCGAAGCTGAGATAACAGAAATGAGTCGAGTACATTATGCTTCCGTTGTTGGCTCGATCATGTATGTGATGACGTGTACTCGCCCTGATGTGGGCTTCGCTTTGAGCATGGTCAACAGATATCAAGGGAATCCTGGTAGAGCTCATTGGACTGCGGTTAAGAACATTCTTAAGTACCTACGAAGTACTAAGGACCGGTTTCTTATCCTCGGTGGCAGTGATGACTTGAGAGTGCGAGGGTATAGTGACGCCAGTTTTCAGACCGACCGAGACAATTTCCGCTCTCATCCGGGTTGGGTGTTTACCCTAAATGGAGGAGAAGTGACTTGGAAAAGTTCCAAGCAGGAGACTGTAGTTGATTCAGCGTGTGAATTAGAGTACATAGCAGCGAGCAAAACATCAAAGGAGGAAATATGGCTAAGGAACTTCATTGGAGACCTTGGAGTTGTACTTGTCATAAAGGAGCCTATGGATATTTTCTGTGATGATGAAGGTGCGGTTGCCTTAACCAAGGAACCGAGGGATCATGGTTGATCCAGGCATATCGACAGAAAAATATCACTTCATTAGACATTGGATAGAAGAGGGACTCCTCGTAGTGCAGAGGGTATCATCAGAAGAGAACTCATCAGATCCCCTTACGAAAGGATTGAGTAGGGTTAAGCACTTGCAGCATGCTAGGAGTATTGGGTTGAAGGACGATATTAGTTTTAGTGATTAGATAGCTTTTAGAAACTTGTAATTGATAAAATGTAATTGACATTTGATGATTAAATAAAGGAGTTTTATTTATGAGTAAAGTTACTGTCTTGTGTCAATTGTTTACTATTGTTTCATTTTGCATGTTTTGACTTCCAGAATGATATGATTATTCAAACAATCCACAATCGATCATATTTTGGAAGTAGGTATTGAGGCAAGACTGTCATGAATTGTCTTGTAGACTGTCTAAGCGTTTCGACATAACAAAGGTTTGTTGCAATGTTCATGAGTGCTCCTGAAATAAGATTTGAGTATTGGATTAAACCCGCATTCACATGAATCACTTCATGGAATTCATCACGAGAAATTGTGAGACGGTAATACCATATAGTCTTTAAACCGAGATATATGAGTTGTTGTTTACGAGTTGGTTGTGCATTTTGATAACGCGTAAACGCATCAGTAACTTTGTGTTATAAAACGCATTATTGTGTATGATTTAATTAGTAAATAGTACAAGCATATAAGTCAAACTTTACATGTTCCTTTTACCCTAAGAGGATTAAAAGCGATATCTTGGGCCCCTCAATGATTTTGTGTTAACTTATATGCCAGGCCTGGTCAGGAATAAGTTGATGTGTTCAAATAAGTTCTATGTCAGACAAATCAGAAATCGGGAAACAAATTGTTGGACAATAACTATGACTATGTTCCATGTATTTATCTGCATGATATCTTGAGAACGGAGGACTACATGATCCCTTATCTATTGGACGTGTCAGAGTTCGACAACGGCTTTTGAGAGCTAAGATTGCTAATCGGATTTTGAGGTCGTACTTGCATGTATATTTATTAGACTTATCCAAGTGGGAGATTGTTGGATTAGGTGTCTAAGCCCATAACTATATTTGGTATGTACTTGACCCGATAGTAGCACGGTCCTTTTCGGTTGCCTTCACCAAAGCAATTTGACTGGCTGAATTATGGAGAAGTAGGTTAATTATTATTTATTAATATATTATAGGAATAATATATTAAAAGAGAAATCACCCCCCCCCCCTCTCATTCTTCCAACTTTCTCTTCGTGTTTGTTATCTATTAGTGGCATCACATTTGAGGCGATGAGTTCTTAAAGGTTAAGATCAAGCAAGCTATAATTGAAAGGTAAGACTCTAACTTTGTTTTAGATATAAATTTCAATTTATGCATGCTAGTTTAAGGTTCATAGCTTTGGATATTTTTATTGTATGTATAACTAGAGAATGACCTAGATCCAAAGATTTAGGGTTGCATGTGCACCATAGGATTGATGTAATGCTCAAAACCCAACAGTTTCGACTTTATAACTCAAATGTACTGCAACAAATGGAGAGTTTCTAGATCCAAAGCCTTCCTTCCAAACTAAGCACCTTCATTCTTCAAACTCCTTCCAAAGAACAACAAAAACCAACCCTCCAAGCTCACCACAAGCTCACACACTCCACCTTGAAGGATAATACACAAAATTAGGGTTTTCTGGACAAGGAGGCTATTAAGGAGGCCAACAAAGGAGTTAAGGTCTTTAAATAGGGTGCAAAACCCTAAAATTAGGGTTTTCTTAAACAGCGTCCAACTCGTCGAGTTTCCCCATATCAACTCAACGAGTTGGTCCTTAAAAACACGCGTCCCAAAAGCTTCCAACACTTCGAATTTATGCCATAAACTCGACGAGTTGGCCCCTAAAAAGGGAATTTATTTCCATAATTGACCTTTTAGATTCCAGATGTTACAACCCTCCCTAACTTAAATTAGATTCCGTCCTCGAAATCGCTCCTTACTAACACTCATAACAAAACATCCAACTTGATGATCATAACGAAATTCAACACACAAAATAATCTTCCCAAGGCAACTATAATCATTTCTGGCAGGACGAACTTCAAACTCTTGCGGAATAGCACCTTTACCTTTCTTGATACCCACAATCTCAAATTGATCTGACTTCCTGACAGCTCACCCTCTCACTATGAAACTAATTTCACAACAAAACCAGACTAGGCAAAATACTTCCAACCCAGATTATCTTGATGTTTTTGAAGGAACAAAATCACTGATCATATTCAACTATAGAACACCCCTACCCGGCAGAAGGCTTAAATTATCCTTCGAGTAAAAGATCCATCCCTGCAACGGTTAGAATCAGACGAGAACTGCACAACAGGGTCTAATCAGCCACTCTGAGATTATTTAATCCAACTACAAACGACTTAGCATATACCCCAAATAACAAGTGACTCCAAACCCAAATCCCAAATCACTGAAACCACTCTAACTCATCCTGTTGCCACTTCTTGCTTTCCAAAAGCAGTCGAGACCACCCTGATCCCAAGTTATCTGTCAGTTACTCAAAACACCAGAAACCTACCTGATTGCTAGGCTAAAAGACGCAAAAACACACAGTAGCCCCACACGATTCCCGAAAGATCTCGACCAACGAAAACTACTCCACAATAACCCGCCTTCAAATCCACTTCTCTTGATTCTGAACATGTTGTGGTCCCTCCACAGATGGCACCATCCAAAGACACAACATAATGGCTCCTCTTTAATCATACTAAATCCATTCCTTACTCATGAACCATGCGATTGATGCCTTTGGCATAATGACACCCCAAATTCTTATTACACTGAATCAAAAGCCCTACATAGAACGTGCACGATACCCAACTCGATATTTTACCCAAAACCGATTCGACACCTCACTAAGAACCTAACATCTATGCATTTGCATCTACATTTCACACCACAACCTTTTGATTATCAACCCCTTTAGCAAAACGATAAATAGGTATACACAAACCATCTCCGAGACTTCCACTCTCGCACCTGGTCCAACCACCAGGTTCCTAAGAGTCCGAAAACTAGGCTGCCCAACCTAAACCCCACTGTGTTACACACTGGTTACCCGTATGTCCTGTAACTCAAGATCCAAACCCTTGACTCAACAATCTCTATTGGTTCCAACATGAATTTTCATAATCATCCGGGCTCACCCGCGGACCCCAAAGACCCTGAACCTAGAACAGAGAATAATTCCCTAACAACCCTAGTCGGCGTTCCCAAGGCATAGACTGATTCCCCTTCCATGCTTGAGACCATCACATAAATAGTATACTTCGAACCGATGAATGTTACGATCCTATTGCAGCCTAACATTACTTCCATACAACCATGCTTACCATCCATGGCTTCACCACACTCAAACCATCGCAATGTCGCACCTCCCGAGTCGAAGCCTGAAACCCATCAGGGGTGCTGGTCACGCCTACAAATTTCCACTTCCTAAATCAAGGCGATGCCGACCAGCGATTGGGAGTTTCCTGCACTCCCACCAACACAACCTAGGCCTAAACAACCACTTCTTTTTTTCCACCTGGACTCGAAGATGCTCTCTCACCTCTTAAACCTTATGGATCTCCGATCCATTTCCCTCAATTTGCATGAATCGCCCAAATCCTACACTGAACAATACAAGTGCCCCCATTGCTAGCCAAACACAATGATCACTTAGCTCTGGAAATCTTGAAGAATACTCTTGTAATCTTAACCAATTGGATGATCCCAATCACTTCCCATGATACCCTTTACCAAAGAAATCCGGGAGCAATTACAGATTTGCCACCATCTTACCGCTGCCTAGGAACCGATGAATGCTACGGCTTCCCCGTA
This sequence comes from Lactuca sativa, assembly GCF_002870075.4. Classification (NCBI taxonomy): domain Eukaryota; kingdom Viridiplantae; phylum Streptophyta; class Magnoliopsida; order Asterales; family Asteraceae; genus Lactuca; species Lactuca sativa. The sequence goes on from NC_056631.2 coordinate 165,800, forward strand.
GTCTTACAACACTAACGCCCTAACTGATCACTAGTGAATGTTATGGCTTCCCCGTAGTCTTACAACACTTTCACCTTAACTGACTACTAGTGAATGCTACGGCTCCCCTATAGTCTTACAACACTCTCACATCACCACAATCGCAGCCCAAAACCTTACCCCTAGTTATCAATTCGAACACACAGAGTCGAGCACGCACTCGACCGAACACCCAAACTGAACTCAATTCATGACTGGAACCCCAACCTGCTTCCCCAAATTATGCTATCAAGCACCAAGAGGATGTGATTCATATGTTGGGATGTTTTATCGAACTCGCAACTCACACAATCCTCAAACCAAACAGCCACTCGGGCCGCCTTCCTCCCCGACAGGGATGCAAAACTCATCCTAGTTTCATAACCACTCCTGCTCCTGACTCCCTGAACTATTTTCTCCCACTTGATTTGATTATGTTCTCACGGCATATGAGAATTGAAGGATTCCCAGCCCTTCTTACCCCTATCAATCTGCTGACAACCAGCGTTTACAATGCTAATGTTCCATCACTAACCATCCCAAAAGACTGCACAATCCCTGAAGATCCATTGAACACTTCTCGAATCCCGACAACATTAATGATCCCAGACACTTAAAATGATACAATATCCAATGATTTCAAACCTCGTAACCGATACCGATACTAAAACCTCACCAATGGACCACATCCCGATTCGTCCATAATGGTCAACCAACACGACTGGAAAAACCACGGAATCCTGACGATAAACCTTCCACACAATGAACCCTGAACCATTCTCGACTTCCACCCAAAATATGACTGAACACTTGGATTCTGCTATACGAGCGATGACCTTTCCATCATCCCACTAATGAATCCCGACATGCAAAAAAAACCATAATACTAGTAGATATAACCCACAACATTTAGAGAATTAGACTAGATATATCGCTTACCCCAACCCATAAAACACTCTAAGCAACATAACTACTTATAGCAACCGGAGGAAAACAAAATATAAATACCCGCAATATCACATGTTGGCATGGTCAAACTTGCTACGCTTGTGGCAACTCATACTCCTGAAACGACAAACTCTATCGAATGCAGGAGCTTCACGAGCATAAAACTCTCGGAAAGAAAGAATGCGAGCTCCAATGATCGCTATAACCTCAACACAGGACACTTCCAAGCGCTCTCCCAATATCTCCAAAACATCTTCTTGACTGAACCATAAATTATAGGAGCCTTCTCCCAAAATACCACAGCTAATCTCCTCACGAAATAAATTCACGCGTCTGCGCACTGGTCGGCTCAATACCCTTACCTGAGCTGGAATCAGAATTTAAACCTCCTTCCTGGAAGCTCATCACCAAAACGAAATGCAATCATGCAGAAGATCATAACATACTCAAGAATCCTCTTCCCCAAGCTTCTTAGACTCTCCAAGACTTTCCCCGATTCGAGTATAGATAATGTACTTTCAGTAGTATGGGCTGAATACTACCTTCCACTCTTTTCCATACTTTTCTCAGGGATCATCCTGAATCCTCTAAGCCACCTACTCCATTGATGCACTAATATTCACTAAAAAGCAACACAACACCCGCCGAAGCACTTCCTAGGCTCCCCCTAGGTTCCCGACCTCACCCTGTCATCTGTAGCACCTGGTTCCTGGTATGTATTTTAATCTAAGTATTTTTGCATTTTTAGCTGGAACTTGGCGAGTTGCAGGCCCGACTCGCCGAGTAGAGATGAGATATCGAGCACGTTTAAGTTGGCGACTCGACGAGTCCATATTCTGGACTTTACGAGTCCGTCAGTCTGGATGAAACCCTAAGTGGGGGGAGAGTTGGTAGTTCAGGGCAAGAGGCCACAGCGAGGGCCAGCGGTATGTTCAGCAACGAGAGCTAGGCGCTACCTTTAGCAGGGTTGCACAGGATATGTCGCGTATGTTATGGACACCTGTGAGGCGGGTAAGGCGACGGTGAGCGAGGTTTCGGTGGTGCGAGATTACGCAGATGTGTTCCCAGAGGAGCTTCCTGGGATACCTCCGGAGCGACATGTGGAGTTCAGGATCGACCTAGTCCCTGGTGCGGCTCCGATAGCCAAGGCATCGTATCGGTTGGCTCCACTTGAGATGTAGGAGTTGTCTACACAGCTGCAGGAGCTGTTAGACAAAGGATTCATTAGACCAAGTAGTTCACCCTAGGAAGCCCCGATTCTGTTTGTGAAGAAGAAGGATGGGTCGCATCGAATGTGTATAGATTATCGGGAGCTGAACAAGGTAACGGTGAAGAACTGTTACCCACTCCCGAGGATTGATGAGCTCTTTGACCAGCTTCAGGGAGCATCTTGGTTCTCCAAGATTGATTTGCGTTCAGGATATCATCAGATGAGGGTCAGAGAGGAGGATGTGCAGAAGACCACGTTTCAGACACGTTATGGCCATTACGAGTTTGTGGTGATGCCTTTCGGGCTCACCAATGCTCCTGCCGTGTTAATGAAGGAGGAGCACGAGGAGCATCTGCGAGAAGTTCTGGAGATTTTGAGGAGGGAGAACTTGTATGCTAAGTTCTCCAAGTGTGAGTTATGGTTGCGCGAGGTGCAGTTTCTCGGACACCTCGTCAACCAGAACGGGATCTTAGTGGAACCAGCCAAGGTAGAGGCCGTGATGAGATGGGAAGTTCCGAAGTCTCCATCTGAGATTCGAAGTTTCCTGGGATTAGCAGGCTACTATCGGGGATTCATTCGGGATTTCTCCAAGATAGTCGTACCCTTGACGCGGCTGACGAAGAAAGTCGTGGTCTTTCGATAGGGGTCTGAGCAACATGCAACGTTTGAGACTTTGAGACAGAGATTGTGCGAAGCGCGAATCTTAGCCCTGCCAGAGGGCATAGAGGATCTTGTTGTATACTGTGACGCGTCCATTTCAGGGTTGGGTGCGGTGATGATGTAGAGAGGGCATGTCATTGCCTACGCTTCGAGGCAGCTGAAGCCTCACGAGGCGAACTACCCGACGCACGATTTAGAGTTGGGGGCGGTTTTCTTCACCCTCAAGATTTGGCGGCATTACCTCTATGGAGTTCGGTGTACCATTTACACGGACCATAATAGTTTGAGGTACCTCATGGACCAGCCGAATCTGAACATGAGGCAGCGTCGGTGGTTGGACGTGGTAAAGGATTATGACTGCGAGATCCTTTATCACCCAGGGAAGGCCAATGTGGTGGCCGATGCGCTTAGCCGCAAGGCAGCACCGATCAAAGACGTATGTATGAGGATGACGGTGGTGACTCCACTGTTAGAACAGATTCGGGAGACTCATCAGGAGACTATGAAGGAGGAACATCGGAAGAGCGAGCGTATAGTGGGTCAGGTTTCCTCTTTCGATTATGATAGCTAAGGATTATTGACACCACACCGTAGGGTGTGGGTACCATACCACGGGGGTGTGCGCCAGGTTTTGCTGGAGGAGGCGCACAAATCCCGATTCTCCATTCATCCCGGGGCGACGAAGATGTATAGGGATCTTCGTATGGATTATTGGTGGCCCTGCATGAAGCGGGATGTAGCATGGTACGTAGAGCGAAGCTTGACCTGCAGGAAGGTCAAGGCCAAGCATCAGAGACCACACGGCAAGATGCAGCCGTTGGATATCCCGCTATGGAAATGGGAAGGTATCACGATGGATTTTTTCACCAAACTTCCCAGGAACGCACGGGGAGTGGATTCTATATGGGTCATCGTGGATCGGTTGACCAAGAGCGCCCATTTCATACCAATCCAGGAGTGTATCTCGGCAGAGAAGTTGGCCGATATCTACATCCGAGAGGTGGTGGCGTGGCACGGAGTACCAGTCTCCCTGATTTCAGATAGAGACGTGCGGTTTACTTCCAAGTTTTGGAAGAAGTTCCATGACGAGCTGGGTACTCATCTGCATTTTAGGACAGCTTTTTGCCCGCAGACAGATGGTCATAGCAAGCGGACCATACAGACTCTGGAAGATATGTTGCGGGCGTGTGTGTTAGACTTCGGTGGTAGCTGGGATACCTATATTCCTTTGGTTGAGTTCTCATACAACAACAGCTACCACGTGAGTATTGACCGTCCTCCTTTCGAGATGTTGTACGGGAGAAGGTGCAGGACCCCGATATGTTGGGGCGAAGTTGGCCAGAGGGTCATGGGGAGCACCGAAGTGGTGCTCAAGATGACCGAGAGGATTCAGCAGGTTCGGGGTAGGCTTCAGGTTGCACAGAGTCGGCATAAAAGCTATGCCGACAAGCGCCGATCGGACCTGGAGTTCCAGGTCGGAGATATGGTTCTCCTGAAGGTGTCGCCATGGAAGGGCGTCATCCGATTCAGGAAGTGGGGAAAGTTGGGCCCCAGGTACATTGGACCCTTCAGGGTTTTGCCCTGGGTGGGCAAGGTGGCGTACCAGCTGGATCTGCCAGCCGAACTCAGTCAGATCCATAGCATCTTCCACGTCTTGCAGCTGCAGAAATGCCTAGTGGATGACTCAGCGGTGGTGCCTTTAGAGGATATTCAGGTTGATGACAGTCTGAATTACATTGAGCGGCCAGTAGCTATCCTCGAACAGAAGTCGAAGGATCTGAGGAACAAAAGGGTGGAACTAGTAAATGTGCAATGGCAGCACCGGAAGGGTTCATAGTAGACTTGGTAGCCGGTGGAAGAGATGAGGTAACACTATCCCGAGCTTTTCCAGGAGCGAGTGGCAAACTTCGAGGACGAAGTCTAAAATAAGTGGGGGAGATTTGTAGCACCTGGTTCCTGGTATGTATTTTAATCTAAGTATTTTTGCATTTTTAGCTGGAACTCAGCGAGCTGCAGGCCCGACTCGCCGTGTAGAGACGAGATATCGAGCACGTTTAAGTTGGCGACTCGACGAGTCCATATTCTGGACTCGGCGAGTCCGCCATTCTGGATGACACCCTAATTTCAAAGGTTTGCACCCTATTTAAACATCGTTTTGTGCCTCATAACGCCCCCCATTACGTCCAGAACACCCCTCACGAAGCCCTAACCCTTCTTTTAGTAATTTGAGTGCTTTTGGTGCAATTCCTTGAAGTTTTGGAGAAAAGAAGAAGGTAGATCAAGAGAAGAGGAAGAAGATCCAGAATCTTTATGCCATTTCCAAGCTTCTAGAGGTATTAGACTCGAAACCCTCTCTGTTCCTTCATTATTATCTCATTAAGAGCTTAAGATAGTCATTTTAAGGCCTCTTCTAGTCTTGATCTTTGATTAATGAGCTTATAGTGTTAAGGGACTTCAGATCTAGGCATGATTGAGCTCTAGGAGCTCGGATCTATTGCCTTTATGAGCCTAACTTGTGTAGAAGTCCTAGATCTACTCTTCTAGTCCTTGTTAAGCCTCTTATTTCCCTTTTGATGGATAAATACACGTAAAGTTGGAAACTTTACGTGTAAAACCTACCCAAAGAACCCAGATCTATGAATGGAATGCTTTGAATTCAAGATGAATCGAGTAAATAGTATTTGCATGCATGCGACTCGGCGAGTCGAGTCGCGAGTTCCTGATTTTCCCCTTTTGAGTTACGCTAAGTGGGATCAGTGAGTTTTAAGTGGACTCAGTGAGTCAGAAGCCAGAATTAGTAATGGAGGGACTCGGTGAGTCAATGCCCTGACTCGGCGAGTCCAAGGCAATCTTCTTGCCTCAAGAACAGACTCAACGAGTTGATCATACAACTCGGCGAGTCGCGGACCAGAGTGTTCATAGGATGAAGATGAACTCGACGAGTTGTTCATACAACTCGGCGAGTCGAATGAAGGACTATTGGGTATATGTATAGAAGGAGAACTCATCGAGTCAATGCCTAACTCGACGAGTAGGGACGAGAGTGAGGACAATCGTCTGGATAAGGACTCGACGAGTTAGCGAGCCAACTCGGCGAGTTGGGTCAATTGGTAGTTGACTTTGACTTTGACTTTTGACTTGGTCAGGGGTAAAATGGTCATTTTACCCTAAGGACAGTTAGCAGTGTTTGATTGAGTGTTTTGTGGGAATTACAGCCGGAAGATTTCTGGAGCAGCAGCAGCAGACAGACAGTTCCCGCGCAGATCAGCAGCTACTTCCAGGTGAGTTACCTTCCAGTAGCGGTGGGTCTATGGCCACAATGTTGGCCCACCAGTAGGATTTGTATTTTAGATGATTGTCTTTGTGATATCATCTAGGTTTGCTACTACCTGATATGTTATATGCTAGCTTGATGTGTTATAGTAGTAGAGTTCGGTTGTTAGGACCGAAGGGTAGTCAGACACCCCAGATACGTATGACAGTATGTGATGTCATGATTATATGCTAGCATGATCTGAGATATGTGTTAGGGTAGTAGGAGGGGAACAGTCCCCGAGTTCGGTTGTTAGGACCGAAGGGTAGTCAGACACCCCATATATGTCTGATAGTATGTTATGTTATGATATGTGATAGTAATAGTGGTAGGGGTGAAACAGTCCCCGAGGTTCGGTTGTTAGGACCGAAGGGTGGTCGGCACCCCATAATGGCCGCACGGGTAGGACGGCACCCCATAATGGCCGCACGGGTAGGTCGACACCCCAGAATGGCCGTACCGGGTAGGTTAGGCACCCCAGAAATGCCTGACAAGTATGGTATGATATATGATTGTACTGTAGGTTATATGATTGTATGGTATGTGGTACGTTGGGGGAACTCACTAAGCTTCGTGCTTACAGTTTTTAGTTTTGGTTTCAGGTACCTCTTCATCAAAGGGGAAGGAATTGGCGCGGTAGCAATACATCAGACACATACACTGTTTCCGCCTTACGAGATTGTTCTGGGATTTGTACTCTGATATTTAGTTGATTTCGTATTTTGGTTTTTAAACACGATTTATGATTGTGCAATGATTTGATGAGACAATGTTTTATTTACAAATGCTTTCCAAAGTATTGATTTAAAAATGAAATTTTTGGACGTGAAAATTGGGTTGTCACATCATCACCTACCGAAGAACTCCTTATAATGCCAATCATCCACCTCATGAATACCGGCATATTCACTTAGTAGCTAACTCCCATCATTTAAGAGTTCCACAAAGCACAAAGCAAACAGCATTCGTGCAGTAACACTGCAATCTATAGAATTATCATATCTCATTCACCCTACAAGCTACCACTGATGCGATAAATTCCACCCTTACTATCGGATGCCTTATGCATGCAAATTATACACATAAAAGGATCAAATAGACTGTCGAATAATAGACTATCCCAGAACCACAACCAGACAAGGAACAGGAAATAAGACCAAATCAATTATTCTAGGGCTATAAGAACCTAACTGTATACAATTTTGAAAGCATACACTTAGCAGTTACTAATACCTATAGACATTTCCATAACGACATAACATTAAATACTTTGAAGACTACTAAGCATCACACATATCAATCCAATCTATCACTGACTAATCAGCTCTAGCATGTAAGTCTAACCAGCTCATACAATATACATATAAAGGCCCTAACTAGCATGCGATTCATCGATTCATAAATCAAATCATAGCAGATAACATGTATGGGTATTTCGGGAAACGTACTTGAGCTCGGCTGATTTCATACACCACACCCTTCTCTTATTTTAGAAAACTCTTCTTATTTTGAAAACTTTACCAAATCCTTTGTTTGAGTTCAGACACACTCGAGAGTATATTCGAATCCCTTAAACCAGGGCTCCGATACCAACTTGTAACGCCCCCAAAATTATGACATATTTTGTTTTCTTTTGGTTATATAAATCGTTAATACATTTCTTTCTAATAAAACCAATGTAACCAACAGTTAGCAAAACGTTATCAAATCAGAGTAATTCACAAAATGCGGAAAATATGTGGTATGTTCCCTACAATCGTCCCGAGCTCTTTCACTTGAAAACTGAAGTACCTGAAACATAAACTGAAAATCGTAAGCACAAAGCTTAGTGAGTTCCCCAAAATACCATAAACATACAACCACAGAATAGGATGCAACATACATATAATTGTAATGGGCTCCCCTGCATGGTCTTTGTTCGGAATTGTAACACACATAAAAATTATGCCAATTTGAAACTTTTTAAATCATTCAAAAACCAATAATTATTAAAAATTTGTTTTCAAAATGATTTCGCCGGTTATCCCAGAATTAAATCATAAAAATATAAGGAGGTGCACAATCACGCCATCGCCTTCCTGCAGTCATCAGAGGTACCTGAAACATAATCAACAACTGTAAGCCCGAAGCTTAGTAAGTTCCCTCAAAATACCAACGCCATACAATCATAATCATATCATAGCAAATAAACAGCACACATATAGAGTCTACAGAATGACTAGATTACCCTCATTGGGCCTAAAGTCTATCCGACCCATTCTCAGAACCTTCAACGTGTTTGGTCTGCCAACTCGGACTTTCGTCCTGTCTGGATCGTTCTCTGGGCCTTCATCCTGACTGATGTGCCCTACCGCCCTGTAGTCTATACAGACCGTCTTGGGTATGTTGGCCTACAACACAAAGTAGGTCCGCCTCAACCCACCCCCAAACAAACAATCATGTGCACATAAATATCATACACTATTTAGCATGTACAGATAGTCATAGAAATCTAACAGATCAATAACATAGTTTCATCCTATAACCAGGATACCGACCTAACCGGTCACTAACATAGCATCATCCTATATACCAGGATACCGACCTAACAACTCACTAACATATCATCATGCAATAAACTTGGATACAAATCCGAAAAGGGTCAGCATTGGTGCCTTCAACCCTTTTAGTATAATGAGGACAACTCACCTCACAAGTAGCTCGGGATGATAATGTCAACTCCCCAAATATAGCTCCAAACTCAATCACCTACATCCACCCATGATCCATTTCCATAAATTCCAAATTACTAAAATACCCCTAGAAGTCAAATTGGTCAACCCTTGGTCAAAGTCAAAGTAAATGGCCAGGGTCAATAGTCCATGTTAACCCAACTCATCGAGTGTAGCCCACTGACTCATCAAGTTCTTTCAGAACTTGAGAAACCATGAAAACCCTAGTTGACTCGCCGAGTTTCCTGACAACTCGCCGAGTCCATGTGGTGTCCAAATGTCGGGAAAACCCTAACTAACTCGTCGAGTCATCTTATTGACTCGCCGAGTCCATGTAGGAACCAAATACCGCAAATATTTCACCGACTCATCGAGTTGACTATGCAACTCGTCGAGTTCCTTCAGTCCATTTCTCATTTTGATGCTTTTACGTGAAACCAAAGCTCCAAACTCTAGATCTAGGCTCCTAGGGTATTGTTATCACGTAAAGTTGCTAACTTTACATGCATGCAAGGCTCCATGAAGCTAAAACACTCATAAATAGCATTAGAAGAAGGTTTTGGACATGAAGGAGGGCCAAAGCTTCATAAATCTTGAGGCTTCATGTCTATAAGGGCCTAGAGGAGTTCCGATCTGAAACTATGCCCTTGTGACAAGCTCAAATTCGAAAGTGACTCCATTTTTGAACCAAATTGCTCATATTCTCACATAAGAAGATATATAACAAATGGAAGGCCAAGGTAAAGGATTTTTACCTTCAAATGCAAGCCAATACAATGTAGATACTGGATCTACAAACTTCTTCTTGTTCCAAGCTTCTAAATCTCCAAGCTTCTTCAATAATTGCACCAAAAACATACTTTAGCCTCTCACATACTTAAGTATAGGGTTTAGATCGATTAGGAGTACTTCTGGCCGTCAAAAGGTGGCAAGGGGCTCGAGGAAAGGACTTAAGGTCCTTTAAATAGGGTGTAAACCCTAAAAATTAGGGTTTCCATGCACAACCTCTACTCGTCGAGTTGGGGTCCTCCGACCCGTTGAGTAGGAGTCATAAACCATGCGAGCTGACTAGGTTCGACACAACGAGTTAGGGTCTCCAACTTGTCGAGTTTCCTCGATAAAATGAATATAAAGCTTTTAAAAATCATACTTGGGAGTCGGGATGTTACTGTTCTCCCCCACTTGAACTAGACTTTGTCCTTAAAGTCTGATGCGGCAAACAATTCCGGATAATGCTCTCGCATCTCTACCTCCGGCTCCCAAGTCTACTTGGATCCCCTCCGGTGCTCCCATTGTACCCTTAACAAAGGTACTTCCTTGTTCTGTAGAACCTTCGCTTTCCTCTCTAGAACGACCACTGGCCTCTCCACATAATTCAGGCATTCGTCGACATGTATATCGTCCAATGATACTATTGCCTCCTTGGCTAATATGCACTTTTGCAACTGTAACACATGGAAAGTGTTGTGGATCTGACTAAGCTCCTCTGGGAGATCCAGTCTATACGCCTCCTTGCCAACCCTGACAATGATCCCGAATGGCCCTTGTATCAGGGGCCAATTTCCCCCTCTTCCTAAAGCGAATCACACGCTTCCAGGTTGAGACCTTCAGTAATACCATGTTACCCACCTAAAACTCCGGCTCTAATCTGCGTCTGTCAGCGTAACTCTTCTGCCGACTCTAAGCGGTCTGCATCTGCTATCTGATCAGCTGAATCCTCATGGTAGTCTGCATAAGTACCTCTGTCTGTCCCATCACCTTGTAACCAATCTCACCCCAATAGACTGGGGTGCGACATCTCCGTCCATACAACATCTCATATGGTGGAGCACCATTACTGGAATGAAAGTTGTTGTTCTAGGAGAACACTGCAAGGGGTAGGTAGGAGTCCCATCTCCCACTGAAGTCAATAACACAGGCTCTCAGCATATCGTTGAGAGTCTATATGGTTCGCTCACTTTGGTCGTATGTCTGCAGATGAAAGGCTATACTGAAGTGCAGTCGCGTGTCCAGTTCCTCGTGGAACTTCTGCCAGAAACAGGAGGTGAACTGAACATTGCGGTCTGAGACAATAGAGACCGGTACCCCATGGAGAGCAACGATCTTGCAGATATACAAGTCGGCCAGCTTCTTGGTCGATGAACTCTACCATGTCGCTAAGAAGTGGGTGCACCTGGTCAATCGATCCACGATGACCTAAATAGAGTCGATGCCTCTAGTCGTCCTTGGTAGCTTGGTGATGGAATCCATCCTGATTTGTTCCCATTTCCACATGGGAATCTCCAGAGGTTGCAGCTGGTCGTGCGGCCTCTAGTGCTCGGCCTTGACCATTTGGCAAGTCAAGCACCTCTTAACATACCATGCAATCTCCCTCTTCATGCATGGCCACCAGTAACTCAATCGCAAATCTCAGTACATATTGTCGGATACTCTCAGCTTGAGCTTCCCTGATCAAACTCACAAGTGGAGAATCCATTGATATCCTCATACATGTCGCTGGAGTAGAAGATCTAATTGACTTGCGACTCAGAGTATCCGTAACCACGTTCGCTTTACCAGGGTGGTAAAGGATCTCGCAATCATAATCCTTGACTACGTCGAGACACCTGCGCTATCTGATGTTTAGGTTCGGTTGATCCATTATGTGTATCAGACTCTTGTGGTCTGTGTATATGGTACAACGGACCCTATAGAGGTAATGTCTCCAAATCTTGAGAGCGAATACTGTCACACCCCCAAAACAGAATGGCGGAAACGTCCAGGGGCAGATGTCGTCATGTACAGTATCATAAAGATTGAGTAATAGTAAACAAAGCAAACATTACCATCATACCTATAATTGATAGAGTTAGATCATTATAAGTGTTACATGTTTCAAAAGTCAATTACAATATGATAACATAAGATTTGTTTGATGCCTTAGCGTCCCATCGTAAAAAGTTGGTAGTTACATGTTTTAATGATTTCCTGAGAATACAAGGTGTTTGAAAAAGTGTCAACAATTAAGTTGGTGAGTTCATAAGTGTTTGTGTGAGCAAATGTGCAGTTTTCCATTGTGAAGTAATAGAGTGTATTTTCCAGAAAATCTGATATTTTCCTTTAAGGTTAGTTGTAGTCTTAGAACTCCCAAGACCGATATATGTAAGTTTGTTGTGCTTAAAATTTATATTACCTAGTTTTAATTTACATAAAACCATGCAATTATGTTTCTTGAAATGCCCGTTGTATGGTACTAGGAAATAGTGTAATGTAGTTTTATGTGTGTAACAAACCATTTAAATGTTTGTTAGCCCCGTAAACCAAAATGTATTGTTAATACCCCATGTGAGTTATTATAACCATGCTAGCAACTAGTTGGTATGCGCCGACGTTCTTCAGACATCGGAATGTTATGACATTTGTCACCCCAGACTTGCCGGTCTAACTGTAGCTAACAGTTTAGGTGTGGGATTGTCAATCCCGTATAAATCTATACACAAGTATCATGCATTCCCTACAAGATATTATGGTTTATAATACTGGACTTTAAGTTATGTACCTAAAAGTACGATGAAGCCGAATGTCTCACAAAATTTGTGTCAACAAGTTTATGTATGAAAAATCCTTTTGTTCTTGTAAATGAATGTATTACCCTTTCATAGTGTTTATATAACGTAAAAATAGTTATATTTTTATATAATTATTTCTTTGTCCCAAAAGGGTAAAACAGTTTAGATGTGGGATTGTCAATCCTTTTTTTCTTGTAAGCGTATGATCCGTTGAAATGAAAACCCTTGCGTTTTAACAACTTTGCATGTAAAAGTTTATAATTTTGGTAGTAACATTATTTCACATATTTAACACTTTTACATAAAATGTATATAAAATATAAGAAAACATAAGTAACGGTTTGTATTTTTAACACAACTTTTATTGTGTTTCACTTGTATTCCCTCCCCCCCTAAAATGTAGAAAAAGACGTGAAAATGTAGGGGTATGAACTCAACTTATATGAATTTGCAGTTTGATAACGAGGTGACGGTGATGACCTTTTAAGTTAGAACACTTGAAGGTAGTCGTATCCTAATCGTTTTTAACACATAATAATGTGTAAATTTGATGAACTAACATGAAATGTATTTGTAAGAAAACTAGATTAGATTAGAAATACTTACAACAATCGTTGAATTAGCTTGAAAGATGATCTTGTTTTTGAGAGAAAACAAGAATGGAAAGAATGGGTTTGAAGACTTGAGAGAATGTGAGGTGAAGTTGTTTTACTGTGAACGAAGAATGGTGAAAGAGTTCGTAATTATGGTTTATATATATGGGATAAGAGTGAAATGAAGTGACAATGAGTTGATGTTTACATTGGTATGTGTGCTTATCACGTTGTGTAGGTAATTTAACCAATCAAGTGGTACCACTTGGCCGCCTTTGGGGTGATTTCGGCCAAGGTATGACCTAAATCACCTGATTTCGGTTTGGTTCCACCCATGAATGGGTGATTTCGGTCCTAGTAGCACCCACAAATGAGATTTCAGCCCCCATGAAACCGAAAACCCCTTTGATCCTAGATCCTAAAAACCGAAAACTCCTTTGATCTAGGTTCCTAAAACTGAAATACCTTATAGTGGAGTATAATTCATGATTTTAACTCTTACGTATTTGACTTGGGTTGACTTACAATAGTCAATTTCAACTTGGTTTTAAATTTATATATATATATTTACTTATACAAATGATGCCTCTTTGGCTATAGTTAATTCATTGCAACAAGGTTAAGATGTGGTTTCACTTATACATAATACATCTTTAGACTTTTCTTGACTCTAACTTTGCCAGTTGTCACAAATACCACCACTCACAACTCCAGATCATGGGTAGGGTATCTCGTCTCGTGCGACTTCAACTGCTGTGACGCGTAGGCTATCAATCGTCCTCTCTGCATGAGGACTGCTCCCAGCCCCGTGATAGATGCATCACAGAACACTACAAAATCCTCAACTCCCTCCAGGAGAGTCAAGACTGGAGCCTCGCAAATTTGTTGTCTGAGGGTCTCAAATGTCCTCTGCTGCCAGGGCCCCACCGGAAATCTACCCCCTTCCTTGTCAGACGAGTGAGGGGTACTGCAATCTTGGAGAAATCTTGTATGAATCTCTGGTAGTACCCTACTAATGCTAAGAAGCTCTAGATATCCGAGGGAGATTTCGAAACCTCCCACTACATAATCGCCTTGATCTTGGCCAGATCGACCAAAATCCCCTACTGGTTAACGAGATGTCCAAGGAACTGAACCTCTCGTAATCAAAACTCGCAGTTCGAGAACTTGGCAAACAACCGTTCTCGCCTCAAGCCTCCCAATAGCTCCTGAAGATGCTCCTTGTGTTGCTCCCTGGTCTTGGAGTACACCAGGATATCATCTATGAACACGATGACCGAGCGATCGAGCATCGGTCTGCAGACCTGATTCATTAGGTCCATAAACACTGTCGGCGCATTGGTAAGCCCAAACGACATCACTACGAACTTGTAATGTCCATAACGAGTCTGGAACATGGTCTTTTCTACGTCCTCCTCTCTAACCCTAACCTGATGGTACCCGGACCTCAGGTCTATCTTGGAGAACGTAGATTCTCCCTGCAACTGATCAAAAAGATCATCTATCCTTGAGAGTGGATAACGGTTCTTCACCGTCAACTTTCTCAACTCCCGGTAGTCAATGCACATCCGGTGTGATCATCCTTCTTCCTGATGAAGAGAATCGATGCTCCCACGGAGAACTACTCGGACGAATGAACTGCTTGCCCAACAGTTCCTGCAGCTATGATGACAGCTCCTGCATCTCTGGTGGTGCCAATCGGTACAACGCCTTAGCGATAGGGGCCGCACCTGGCACTAGGTCTATCCTAAACTCGACCTGGCTCCCCGCAAGCGCTCCGGGTAACTCCTCCGAAAACACGTCAGTGAACTCCCTGACTACTGGAACCTCTAAAACCGTGGTTTGATCCCTGAACCACGTATCCACCACGTATGCTAGATAACCCGCACACCCGTTTTGAATATAATGTCGAGCCCTGGTGGCTGAGTAGAACCCTGAACCCAACCTGGTGCCCTCGCCGAAGATAACTAGTTCTCCCCCACTTGGGGTTCGAACTACCATCTACTGACCCTCGCAGTTGATCATAGCCCTGAAGCAACTAAGCCAATCCATACCCACAATCACACATACATCCCCCATGGGGATCGGAATGAAGTCTATCAGAAAAGATACCCCTGAGATCTCCATCACGCAACCCCGATAGACTAAAGAAGCGAAAATATCGTGTTCGTTGGCGATAGAGACTCGCAATGGACACTCTAGCTCTCTTACTGGAAAACTGAACTCCTTACTAAATGACCGAGAGACAAACAACCAACTCACCTCGAGTCAAATAATACCACAATAGGTAAGAAGTTCACTAAGAATGTACCTAACATGGTACAACATATATAAGCATAAAACAAATATAATCAGTAAGATAAAGGATAAAAACATACCAACAACCACATTTGGTGTTGTCTCAACCTCCTCAGCTGTAAGCTGGAAGGCACGTCCCTGGGCCCTCGGGAGCGCTGCTCTACCCTTGACTCCTGTCAGTAATCCTCAGTGTAGCCGGCGTTGGAACCTGCGTTGGCTTGGCAGTGAGTTGTGGACAGTTGGTCTTCACATGACCAACCTGATCACAGTGATAGCAGATCCTCATATCCTGAGTCGGGGCTGGCTGGCGACGATCCCTTGTGAAGTGCCCTCTCCTTGCCGTATTTGCAGCACACACTACTCAATCTACAAAATCCCGAATGACCCTTCCCGCACTTCCTACAAGTGCAGCCATGCTGGCCCCAGACATGGAATTAGTGGTCTTAGGCCACTTCGACGCAGGCTGTGACTGCGCTGGGGCTTACCTCTGCTCCCACAACTGTAACTCAATCTCTAGCTCACGCCGCCTAACGGCCTCTTGTAACTCCAGCAATGTATCACAACACTGGGTAGTAACAAACTGAAGGATGTCAGTCTTGAGCATGCTCATATAACGTGTCATTTGAGCTTGATCAGAAGCAAATCCGGGCAAAACATCGCCCACTCAATGAGCATACGAGTGATCTTCGTCACCGTCTCCACACCCTGCCTCAAATCTAGAAACTACTGTGTCAGCCGCTCACACTTAACCCGTGAAATGTAGCGAGCGCGGAACATATCCCTGAACTGCTCCCAAGTAACTGCAGCTCTCTGATCATCAGTATACGACCCTGCCATCAACCTCCACCAGTCCTTGGCTCCGGACCTTAGCAGGTTCATAGCACACCTGACCTTCTGGTCAGCAGGACATAAGCATGTGAAGAAACATCCCTCCACGTCAGATAGCCACCTCGTGGCTATGACCGGGTCCTGAACCCCATCAAAAGTCAGGGGCTTCGAGTTATCGAAGTCCCGGTACTGCCTGACTAGTCCCACTACCAGCAGTTGCTACGACTGCAGAGGCTGCAACGACAGCTGTCTCAGCAAGAGCTGCATAACGCTCATCAAAGTACTCCGCCATAGCGGTCTTGATAGACCCAAACATCTCCGATAATTGTGCCCAGAATAGATAAGCAACCTCATCATGCAAGTTCTCTTGAATCCTGGCATCCAACTCATCCGACCTTATCTGACCAATAACCCCGAGCACTGCTAGTCCCTCCTGACCGCCATCTCCTGATCCTGATCCAGATCCAGATCCAATCATAAATCGTCTAGTAACCATCATGCTGAAAATACACCAAGAAGATATTAGACATCCCATATAATAATCCGGGAACCAACTCCCAACAAATCCTTAGGGGTTGTGACTTCCTTGCTACGCGTATGGTTCATGTGCTTTCAGTAGTACGGTCCCATACTACCTTCCACACCTACCTATATTTGTCTCAAGTAACATCACAACATCCTAACAATATACATATGCATGGCGGGCGCTCAATCCTCACTCTTAGAGGAAGGCTAAATATCTCGTAACTGGCCACTTGACCCCACACAACTCATCCATCCTACCACTAAATGCCACACGACCCTCCATTGGTGCCAGATGACTATCCCATGAATACAATCACATACCCTATGGTTTAAACGATCTTAGGCTAAAATATTCAATCCCATAATGGTTGGACTCAAACGAGAGTTGCGCAGCAGGACCAAACATCTTAGTCTAAGATCCTTTAAATCATGCAGTATGTGACATAGTGTATCCACTCAATAGCCAGTTCACACACGAAAAATTCACATATCATCTCAACAAGAGAACCCTATAGGAACTAAGGCATCATATAATCATGCAATTCTATCATGCAATTCCTGAAAACCCCTTACCTATCACTAGCATGTTGTTCTAACATATCACAATATCAAATAACAGTATGGTATTTTGGGGTCTACCTACTGGCTCTGGCTGATTGTACACTCTGCATCCTCCTTTAGTATTTTGAAAACCATTTGAAAATCATTTTGAAAATCTTTTCCTTGGGTTGAGACTAGATTCACACGAGTGTTCCTCCAATTCACCCAAACCAAGGCTCTGATACCAACTTGTAACACACATAAAAATCATGCAAATTTAAAACTTTTTAAATCATTAAAAAACCAATAATTATTACAAATTTGTTTTCAAAATGGTTTCGTGTCAGGGTATCCCATAATCAAATTATAAAACATAAGGAGTTGCACATCACGCCTTCGTCTTCCGCGATCATAAGAAGTACCTGAAACATAATCAACAACTGTAAGCCTGAAGCTTAGTGAGTTCCCCTAAAATACCAACACCATACAATCATAATCATATCATAACAAATAAACAACATGCATGTAGAGTCTACAAAATGACCGAATTGCCCTCACCGGGCCTGCAGTCTATCCGACCCACTCTCAGAACCTTCAACATGTCTGGTTCACCAACCCGGGCCTTCAACCTATCTGGATCGTTCTCCGGGCCTTCTACCTGAATGATGTGCCCTACCGACCTGCAGTCTATCCGGATCGTCCTGGGTATGTTGGCCTACAACACAAAGCAGGTCTGCCTCAACCCACCCCCAAACTAACAATCATGTGCACATAAATATCATACACTAGCTAGCATGTACAGATAGTCATACAGATCTGACATATCATTAACATAGTATCATCCTATAACCAGGATACTGACCTAACCGGTCACTAACATAACATCATCCTATATACCAGGATACCGACCTAACATGTCACAAACATATCATCATGCAATAAACCTCGATACAAATCCGAAAAGGGTCAACATTGGTGCCTTCGACCCTGTTAGTATAGTGAGGAAAACTCACCTCACAAGTAGCTTAGGATGATAATGTCACCCCAAATAGAGCTCCAAACTCAATCACCTACATCCATCCATGATCCATTTCCATTGATATGGGCATATTTAGTTATAAAATTCATGCATTATCTTAATACTTTATGTTGATTTTATCTCATTTAATGAAAAAAAGGTGCTTAATTAGTTTATAATTTCATTTTTCAGCAACAATGAAATACTCGGATAGAAAAGGAAGCGGAACTAGCGATTGGAGGCTTGGATCTTGGGTTTTGAAGAAAGAAGGATGTTGTTGGACAACTTGACCCCTCATCAGTGTTTAGGCCATATCTCATGAACCGTTACTCCGATTGACGAGATTCAAGATGTTCTGAAAACTAGACACAATTTCGGATGACTTTCGTGTTTTGAGAAAATGTTGATTCCAAACGGACTCGACGAGTAGGCCATAACCTCGACGAGTCACGTCGAACTTTCGCGATTCTGAATGCGCTGACTTGTCGTGCACGAGTTTTAAGTGACGAACTCACCGAGTCGGTCACTGGACTTGACGAGTCACCTCTGTTTTGTGAAAATCTATATAAAGGGACTTTCAGATCGATACCTTGGCATAGAGATGAACCCTTGGAGGCCAATTGTCGACTAAAGGTGTTGTTGGAGCGTGGGAAGCTAAGGAATCAACCCTACATTCAATTTTAAGGAGAATCAAGGCAAAATCAAGTTTATTATTTACTTAATCTCTTGTTTGAACTATGTTTTTACCAATTGATTTCGTTTTTGAGCTTGTTTCTGCTGTAATCATGAGTTAAAACTCATACCTTCTGTTTAGGATAGATAATTTTGTGATTATGGTTTGATTTTATGGTTAGGATTAATTTTAATTGGTGATATTGTTTTGTTAAGCTTGTTAAAGAACCTCATATGTTAATAACAACTATTCTTTGTTAATAAATCAGTAATTAAGTTGTATGAACATCTCTTAGTTATAAATTTCATATGATTTATATGACTACATAGTTATATGTCTAGGAATAACGAATGTGAAACTAGAATTAACTAGAAGATAGGTAAATTAATGCGTGAGCTTGTGTGATACACCATCAACAAGAGGTTAATTGAATCACCAATTTGACTAGCTAATTACAAGTCTTACTTAACCCAAATTAATAAAATAGGAAACTCATTGGTTTAATCAACTGATCACTGCTTCAATTAATTTGTTTTCTAAGGATTAGTAATAGCGAACGTGAACCTAATCACACTAATCGGCAGCCAATGCCAATTAATCCATTGCTCTTGTCATAAAATCAACCATAGGAATAAATGATTCGAACCTAAACAAAAGTCTCCTTAATTATTGAATTTAGTTGATTTTTATTTGCTTAGCTCTTAGTTTCTTAATTTAAGTTTTAGTTAATTGTTTAAGTTTCTAGTCTTGCAAAACTAGAGAAAACCCTTTTTCTATTACTTGTTTTATTTAGATAATATTAGCATTTAGTTTAATTGTTTACCGTTCCCTGTGTTTGATACCCTACTCACCTGAACTAAACTGTTAATCGATAGGTACGTACACTGCCTTTCGTGTGTATGTCTTTGTGTTTAAGTTAGTAGGATTAAAATTGGTTGGTTTTACACACATCATCCATAAATTCCAGATTACTAAAATACCCCCAGAAGTCAAACTGGTCAACCATTGGTCAAAGTCAAAGTAAATGGCCAGGGTCAATAGTCCATGTTGACCCAACTCGTAGAGTGTAGCCCACTTACTCGTCGAGTTCTTTCAGAACTCGAGAAACTGTGAAAACCCTAGTTGACTCGCCGAGTTTCTTGACAACTCGTCGAGTCCATGTGTTGTCCAAATTCCGGGAAAACCGTAACTAACGCGTCGAGTCATCTTATTGACTCGTCGAGTCCATGCAGGAACCAAAAACTGCCAAGTTGACCATGCAACTCGTCGAGTTCCTTCAGTCCATTTCTCATTCTGATGCTTTTACGTGAAACCAAAGCTCCAAACTATAGACATAGGCTCCTAGGGTGTTGTTATCACGTATAGTTGCTAACTTTACGTGCATGCAAGGCTCCATGAAGCTAAAACACTCATAACGAGCATTAGAAAAAGGTTTTGGACATCAAGGAGGGCTAAAGCTTCATAAAGCTTGAGGGTTTATGTCCATAAGGGGCTAGAGGAGTCTCGATATGAAACTATGCCCTTGTGACAAGCTCAAATCCGAAAGTGACTCCATTTTTGCACCAAAATGCCCATATTCTTACATAAGAAGAGATATAACAAATGGAAGGCCAAGGTAAAGGCTTTTTACCTTCAAATGAAAGCCAAGACAATGTAGATGCTGGATCTACAAACTTCTTCTCGTTCCAAGCTTCTAAATCTCCAAGCTTCTTCAACAATTGCACCAAAAACACACTTTAGCCTCTCACACACTCAAGTATATGCTTTAGATCGATTAGGGTTTCTTCTGGCCGTCAAAAGGTGGTAAGGGGATGGAGGAATTGATTTAAGGTCCTTTAAATAAGGTGTAAACCCAAAAAATTAAGGTTTCCATGCACAACCTCTACTCGTCGAGTCAGGGTCCTCCGACTCGTTGAGTAGGACTCATAAACCATGCGGGCTAACTAGGTTCGACACGACGAGTTAGGGCCTCCAACTCGTCAATTTCCCTCGATAAAATGTATATAAAGCTTTTAAAAATTATACATGGAATTCGGGATGTTACAGGAATGCCATGGGCTCCCCCATGGTCAGATATCCAAGTGTCACGGGCTACCCCCGGGGTCTTCCATGCAAGTATCACAAAGACAACTAGCATACCACATATCACGTAACAACTATCATACCACATAACACATAATGGGCCAACATTCGTGCCTTCGACCCATGGATATAGTGAGGAGACTCACCTCGCACTGCGGAAGCTCACTGAAAGAATCCCTAGTTGTTGCCCTGCCGGCTTCCTGAACTAGCAATATCAAAAGTACATCTAATTAACAATTGGGCTCCAATCCATAATTACAACTCCATACATGGGGTAAAAGGACCATTTTACCCCAAGCCTAGCCTTGACAACGCCCATGACTCAAACTACAATCTGAAAGGCCCAAAGGCCCATTAATCAACCACTGGCCCAATTTTCCAAATTGGGCCCAAACTCCTTACATGGCCCTGCCTTAAGGCCCAACCATTCTTTCTAGTCCAAAAACTTAGTATTCCAATGGCCCATTAACAACTTAAGCCCAAAATACCAGAAATTACTAGATCCATCAAAGCCCACTATTGGCCTAATTTTCCAAATTGGGCCCAACCCCATACGGGCCTTATACTAAGCCCAGATTCCCTTAATTATAAGTTAAAGGTCAAAGTAAACAATCCGAGTTGACCCAACTCGCTGAGTTGTCCTTCAACTCGTCGAGTTCCCCCTTGAAATGCACAGATCGGGAAGATTTGCATCGACTCACCAAGTTCTCCCACTAAACTCGCCGAGTTGGCCAGAAACCAAACAACTTAATGCATTAAGTCATTTCCAATGAATCTAGAAGCTTCCATTCTCATATCTCTTACCAAATGATGACTAGAAGGGTAAAGTTTCCAACTTTACCCTTAAAAGCCACTATAATGAACCCAAACCCGAATCCTTGACTTAATAAAGTGAGGCTTAACCCATTAAGCCCCTAAAATCTCAAAACACAGATCTAGCATCCGAAGGTTGGATTATCACGTAAAGTTTCCAACTTTACATCCATGCATGCAAGAAAGGAACTCTAGAGTCCAAAATGGCTTAATAAAGGACTTAATGCATGGATGGAACTTAGGACTTAGCAAAGCTTGCAACTTTATGCTAAGAGAGGTCATAAAGGGTTAGATCTAACATAATAACCCCTGAAACCCTTAACCTTTAGACAACCCTGTTGGATTAGTGTCTAAGTCCATAACTATTTTGGTATGTACTTGACCCGATGGTGCATGGTCCTTTTGGGTTGCCTTCACCAAAGCAACTTGATAGGATGAATTATGGAGAGAAAGGATTAAATATGATTTATTAATATATTATGAGAATAATATATTAAAGGAGGAATCATATTGTTTAGTTAATATTTGTCAATAATTAATTGGTAATTAGTTTTGTGACTAAAAGAGATTAAACTTAAGGGAATGGAATTGTAATTATAGGATAATTGCAATTTGGGCCATGGATTGCCTTGAATCAAGGGGTGGACGAATTCTATGGGTAAACCCATAAGGAAATCATCCATGGGCTTGATTAAAGGAGTCTATGGGTTGCTTAGGGCTTAAGCAACCAAATTAGGGTTTCCTTGTTAGATAACCCTAATAGCCTCACTATATATAGAACCCTTAAGGCTCAAAAACGTGGACAAGAAACCTTCTAGGGTTTTCACACGTTTTGGGCAGCCTCCATCCTCTCTCCTCTTCATCCTCTTGCTTATGGTGTTTGTGAGCCATTAGAGGAGTGACACTTGTGACTCTAAGCCTTCCAAAGTCAATTCAAGGAGGAATTGGGATTATTATTGCTACATAACAATCAAGGTAATATCATAAACCTAATTATATGTTAATATTGATTTCCATATGCTAGAATTAGGGTTTATAGTCTTGGATTTAAAGCATGTACAATAGAGAAACCTAGATCCAAGCATTAGGGTTTGTATGAGTACATAGGATGTCTTATGACCAAAACCCATCAGTGGTATCAGAGCCTTGATTGGTTTCTATTGTATTGATGCTTGATATGTTTGAAAAAATTCGATTTTTGGTGTTCTGCTTGATGGACTCGGCGAGTCTCACTGTGGACTCGGCGAGTTGCCCCTACTCGGCGAGTTCCAGAGGGTGACTCGGCGAGTCGGTGCGTCAGACAGAGGTATATTCGGGATTTCTTGCTGTTTTTGCTTATGGATAGTTACCTTATCATGTTAGATCAATATTAATCCGATTATATGATATATTTGACTATAATTTTGATCTAATTGAAGATATTTATCAATTAAAAAGATAATTGTTTCCTTATAAGATAATTGATTAATTATTTTTGACTAAATTGGTAAATTGTTTTGCAAGAAATCATTAAACAAATCAAATATGGATAATTATGTGATTAAATGTTAATTTTGAATTATTTGTTATTTGATCCTTGTTGTTATGAAAAGTTTCATATTTTGCCCTTTAGGTTTTATAGTTTAAATTTGAACCCAAAAGTTTTTTTGTTTTGAAATTTAAATAGTTGAAACCCTAATGTTTTGACAAAGGTTTCAAAACTTGCCCTCAAGTTTTGGAATTTAAATTTTGATTAATTGTTTAATTTTGATGTATATTTAAATTCTAAACCCTAATGTGTTGAAATGTTTCAAAAACTTGCCCTCAAGTTTTGGAATTGAGTAAAAGTTTAATTAGGAATGTTAAATTCTAAAACTCTAGTATAGTTTTGAAAAAGTTCAAATCACACCCTTATGGTTTTATTAATTAATTAAGGTGTATAATTAAAAGAGGTTTAATAAATCCATAAAAGTTTAGGTTTACAATTTAATTGAATTAAAAGTATAATTGTTAAATTAGACCACCTAGTATTTTAAAAGTATAAAATACACCCTATACTATATATAACATTAAAGGTCTAACATTATATATATGTATGAGTAAAAGTCAGTCTTACTGTTAGTAGGCCTCATTCACGAAGCTGGTCTATAAGGGGTGTTTAAGGAAATTGCCTATAAAATGGCGATTGAATGGGTATCCACTCTTACCCACCGCACTCTTGACTAGTGGAGGGTCGTTAGCCGAACGGGTAGGATATGACGAAACCTTCCATTATAAGTATAATGAATTATAAAAGTAAATAAATGTTTTCAAAATCCCCAATCTTAGTTACTTAGGCAAAAGTGAATTGATGCAATTCCATGAAATTACACTTTGTGCCCTTGCGAAGACGTTAGTGGAGCGTGTGTGGTTAACCGGCACACTAAATGGGTCTAAGCAAAGGTAGCAAAGGGTGACTCAATGTTTGTCATAGTTCGGTGGAGCGTGTGTGGTTTACTGGCACATCGAATAGGTGACTGTAACATGTGAGTGCACCATGTAAGTTTGCATGGTTATTCACACCCGCTTTGTGATCCTCGGCATCCCAGTCACAAACAAGAGGGGCATATCGAGATTTAAACATGCCATTGAAAGTTCAATGAATCTCAAAGGATCTAGGAGTTTTCATAGATTTAAAACTTAAATTTCTTTTTCGTTTTTCGTGGTGGAAATTAGTGAATAGTCATTCACTTACCTTCAAACATTCTGCAATTTGGGTTACGGCATCCCTCTCCCGAGTTGTAGAATATTGTGTTGGGTCCTAGCCTTAGTATTTCATTTGGGTGACTTACTAAGGACTCAATCAATCAACTAAATTGAATTCGTTTTCTCCCGTTTTGTAGATGTCAAAGTTTGACAACTATGGTCTTCTCAAATCCCGTGGAACAAGCATTCCACATGAAGATGATATTCCACGATTCGATCGAGGAACAAGAGATCATACTTCACTTCCTCCTCCTCCTCCAATTATTCTCCCTAACCCACAAGTTCAAAGGCTTGAAAAGTTCAAGATCACTCAAGCCCTTTTGGCAAGTAAACATAAAGAAGGAAATTCGGTGTGTGCACACGTCCTATGGATGAAGTCACACATTGATAGGTTAAGGATGTTGGGATCCGTTGTCTGTAAGGAGATGGATGTTGATTGGGTTCTTCAGTCACTTCCTAACTCATATAGTGAGTTCGTAAGAGAGTACTATATGATGAACCACGACGTGACCCTTATAGATCTCACCTATATGCTTATTGCTGCCGAATCAGCAATGGTTTGGCGCAATAGAAAAGCAAAGTTGATTGTTGAATCTGCCTTCAAGACCTCTATGGATATAGACAATGGCAACGAAAGACATGCTATGATCGAAAAGTTTTATCATAAGAGAAAGGAACTGTCTGAAGTAGTTCCATGTCGTGTTCCAAAAGAGTCAATTTGCTTTTATTGCCAAGAGAAAGGGCATTGGAGACGAAGCTGCCCCATTTACCTAAGAGATCTAAGAGATGGGAGAGTCGAAACGTATGGCTCTAATATAGGTAAAATCCATTAACTAACTATTTTAAGCTTCTATTCTAGATTCTTAATACATAATGTGATAAGATTACAATTGATGTTTTGTAGAATCGAAGAAAAGAAAGGGAGCTTAAAGGAAGAAGTGAGCAGAATCTAACCATGAAGGAATGGATTTCGATCGTATTTCTCGAGGATTAGATTCTTAAGCTACTACTTAGATTTAGAGTTAGATTTGTAAGAAAGATGTATTAGCATAAGTTTTTCAATGAATTGCATTGTAAGGAAAAATTTTTCCGCAATAAAATAAATTTTGATTTTAAATTTTATTTATTTATCCTTGCAATGGCGTGTATGAAAAATTGATGTTAAAATGTTTCTATTATTAGCAATAATGGATTTAGTTCTTATTGTGTTATTTATGGAAAGTTAAGAATTTACCAAATAGGGAGAGTTTCTCATCGCCCAAAGTTTCAATTGGACGGAAACTTGGAATCATGCAACTTGGTTGCACGATGAATGAGAAATCTCATATTTGTAAATAAGACTAATTCATTGACAAAGTGTCAAGTGAAGGACTAGGAGATCGAGCACACAAAGTTGCGTGCTAATCAAGTCCACCATAAAAGTAACAATGATATTCGTCATGATTTACTAAAGGTTTAGTAAATATGATTATACTTATAAGATTAAGTGTAATTCTGAATTGATTGAAAAGGTTTAAATCGATAGTAGAACGAATAAGAAGAATCAAGTAGGCAGAAAGATAAAAATTTCTCCATTCTAAGAAGATGGGAGAGTACCTTTTATGCTTTATGATAGGTCTTAATGATTAAGAACCATATCTCAATTGATCCTCTAAGTAAGTCTTAGTACAATTGTATGTCTAAGAAGAGGAATCAAGAATTGAAGAAATGGTTAAATCAATAAGTCAATCATACTTCGTTCCAATAACAAGTCTTAAAGTTAAGATTGTAACATTGAGTGAAAGGTATTAAGAAGGTTTGTAACTTTCATTAAATGTGGAAAGTTGTGATGTCTTGGATAAGACAAAGACCAACTAGGACCAATTTATGAAGTCTTTTTGATAAAAGCTACACTAACTCTTGAATAGTTGTTTGTCAAAAAATGGTTTTCGACAAGAGAATCTTATATGTCAAGGAGTCAGTGGGAGTCTTAATGGTCTTGAAAGGTTTCAAGAACAAATCAAATAAACCTTATCGATCATCACTAGCACACGAGTTGAGGTTTACAACCTATCGTGTTGACATTATTTTGTTTATATGCCAATCCAATCGAGTTAATTATGCATGTGAGTTCTATGAGTTCTCATTTTGAACGCATAAAAGGCAAAGCACCTTAATCAATGAAAGGTACATTGATAGGAAAGGGTGAGTTGCTTAACTACTTGGAAGACATGGTGGGCAGCTGTGCTACCATAAGGCAAGAAATCAAGATTAAGAAAGGTTCGGTCCATATGAGTTTGAATTTGTCGTAAACTTTGGTTTTAACAAATTCACATGGATAGGAAAACATACACCGCTCAAATCTAAGTGTCATAAGATTTCTTCCTTCATGAAAATGATTGTGAGGAAATGCTTTCACTAAGAAAGATTTTAAGAAGATAGTGATTGTAAAATTGCATTCTCGAATTCAATTATGGTTACGACATCCCTTTCCATAATTTGAATTGTGAGGTTTGGCAATTAGTCTTAATTGTTTAGACACACATATGAACTATCGAAGGCAAATGTGTATAAGTTCAAGAAACCTTGATAAAAGATTATCAAAGCACTAAGTATTAGAAACATGAACTTAAGAAATTCAATAAGTATTGTTTTTCTGAAAGTTAAGCAGTTTCTGAATACATGTCGAAGCTAGTGGGAGCATAAGTGTTATGTTTATAATAATCATCATGATAGTGGGAGCATTATGTTATGATTGTATGATTATTAAGGCACGTATTGCAAGTTGGCAATATTAATTATAGAAAACAAGAGTTATACCTTGCAAAGTTGTAAGGGTTGTAAAGTTGTTTTTCTATAATTAAGGGAGAGAATATTATGCTTCATTTCAAATCTAAAGGTTTAGGTTGAGAAATGTTAATAAAATTTAGTCAAATGTACAAAGTGTGTTCTTAAAATTTCGTTTATGATTACGGCATCCCTCTTCACTATTCGAATTTTTAGAACATAGCAAATAAAACATTATGCGTCGTGTCCCATACGCTTCGGGTATAGGATCGATTGCAAATGCTTTAATGTTTGACCATTCTAAAATTGTCCAAATGTCAAGCACATTTAGAGGGAAAAAGGACTAGAATCGGTTTAGACTAAAATAATTAAACAACTATCAAAGGACAATCCAAGTTCGACGAGGATTGGTCGCTTGTGAGTAGTTGGAAGTATAGTATTGGAAAATATGGAAATGTTTCCATATTGGATGGACCATATCGACATCATTACGAATAGATAAGATTCTATTAAGAATGAGTTATCATATGGAACATATGGAAGTGTGTCCATATTGGGAATTGAATATTGAGGAATCTATGACTAGATTAGAAACTTCTATGCAAAAGGATGTTCAAAGAAAGTACTTTGAGTGAGAGACATCACATCTATGGAATTGTCTTGTAACAATCTCTGATAGAAGACTTTGTAATATCATTGGCAATAGTCTTTGTGACTTTGGTGCAGTGACATTACGAAAGGATAGGTTGCATAGAATGTTAGAATCTAGCATATTCTATAAGTAGCAAGAATTTGATATTCTTTCACTTATGAAAAGGATTTGGAGTTGTGAAATGAGAATGATTGGAAATGTGTTCAATATGATCTATTTCACAAAGTAAGAACCATAGGTAAACATTGTGTGCATGCTAGGAGCATGGGACAAGTGTTGTAATTCAAGTAAGAAGTTGATTACCCGAAACTACAAATAATGAGTAATCAATATGGTGATAAATAAAAGGTGCTTTATTTATGATCAAAGGGTTGAGGCCATATGGGATTAGTATTATTCTTGTGTTTCACATTTGCATGTTTTGACTTCCAGAATAATTGAGTTTATTAAGAATAATCGAATTATTCAAACGGGCCATAGTCGTTCATATGATGGAAGTAGATATGAATGAAGATTGTCGTCAATTGGTGTGTGGATTGTCTAGGAAAGTATTAGACATAAGCAAATGTTTGCTGCAACGTTCATGAGTGCTTATGAATATGATTTGAGCATTGGATTAAACCCACGCTCACTTGGATCACTCCATGAATTGTATCACGAGTGATTGGTGAGACGATAACATTGTATATTCTTGAAACCGAGATGTGTGAGTTGTATCTTGCAAATCGGTTGCACATTGATAATATGTAAACGCACTAGTAACTTGGTGTTATAAAACATATTATTGTGTGTGATTCGGTGCGTGAGTGCAAGCAAGCATTGTATCAAAGTTTATCCGTTCCTTTTATCCAAAGTAGGATAAAAGCGATATCTTTGGGCCCCTCGATGGTTTAGTGATGACAAACGTAAATGCTCGGCCGGGCTAGGGCTAATTTGATTTGTTCAATTAGTCAGTCGTCATAAATCAGAATCGAGATATAGTACAAAGAGAATGATTTGAAATCATATCTCATATGATATCTAGAATGGAGGAATATATGATCCATTATCTAAGGACACGCGTATTTGATATGATCAGAGTTGACAGCGGCTTTGGAAAGCTACGATTGCATATCGGGATCCGAAGTCATACGCAGAATAGTTGTTAGACTTATCCAAGTGGGAGACTGTTGGATTAGTGTCTAAGTCCATAACTATTTTGGTATGTACTTGACCCGATGGTGCATGGTCCTTTTGGGTTGCCTTCACCAAAGCAACTTGATAGGATGAATTATGGAGAGAAAGGATTAAATATGATTTATTAATATATTATGAGAATAATATATTAAAGGAGAAATCATATTGTTTAATTAATATTAGTCAATAATTAATTGGTAATTAGTTTTGTGACTAAAAGAGATTAAACTTAAGGGACTGGAATTGTAATTATAGGATAATTGCAATTTGGGCCATGGATTGCCTTGAATCAAGGGGTGGACGAATTCTATGGGGAAACCCATAAGGAAATCGTCCATGGGCTTGATTAAAGGAGTCTATGGGTTGCTTAGGGCTTAAGCAACCAAATTAGGGTTTCCTTGTTAGATAACCCTAATAGCCTCACTATATATAGAACCCTTAAGGCTCAAAAACATGGACAAGCAACCTTCTAGGGTTTTCACACATTTTGGGCAACCTCCATCCTCTCTCCTTTTCATCCTCTTGCTTATGGTGTTTGTGAGCCATTAGAGGAGTGACACTTGGGACTCTAAGCCTTCCAAAGTCAATTCAAGGTGGAATTGGGATTGTTATTGCTACATAACAATCAAGGTAATATCATAAACCTAATTATATGTTAATATTGATTTCCATATGCTAGAATTAGGGTTTATAGTCTTGGATTTAAAGCATGTACAATAGAGAAACCTAGATCCAAGCATTAGGGTTTGTATGAGCACATAGGATGTCTTATGACCAAAACCCATCAAACCTATCCAAACACCAAAAAATAAAACTAAAACATCCCACAAAGAGATCTAGAAGATAACAACACAAGGTTCCGACTTTATACTTTAAAATGACTGTAAAATCCATAAAATTCATGCCAAAATTTAAGTTTTTAAAAACATTTCAAATACTAAAAGTTATTACAAAAAGGTTTTCAAAACAGTTTATATCAGAGTATCCTAGAAGTCCAATCAAAATGCAAGGAAGTGTACGGTCAAGCCTTCGCCTTCCCGCGATAATCCGCTGTACATGAAACAATAATCGATAAATGTAAGCTCGAAGGCTTAGTGAGTTACCCCCAAAATACCAACCTCATACTGATATAACCATATCATATAAACATATAAGCAACAAAATAGCCATGTTTTCTCGAGTCTACAGTGTGACTGGTCCGCCCACACCGGGCCTTCAGTCCACTTGGTCCACTCTCTGAGTCTACAGTATGACTAGACCACCCGCACTGAGCCTTCAGTCTGTCTGGCTCACTCTCCGAGCCTCGGCACGTCTGGACCGCCCTCTCGGGGCCTTCAGCCTATCCGGACCGCTCGTCGGGCCTTCGGCCTAACTAGGTGTCCTCCTGGGCCTGCTGTCTATCCGGTCCGCCCTGGGTATGTTGACCTGTAGCACGAAGCAGGACCCGCCTCAACCCAATCCCCATACCAATCAAACAATCATGTGCACATAAATATCATACACTAGCATGTATATAACAAATAATCATATTGATCTAATAGATCACTAACACAACAACCATCCTATAACCAGGATTCCGACCTAACCGGTCACTAACATAACATCATCCTATATACCAGGATACCGACCTAAACTAGGTCACTAACATAATACATTCCTAACTACCAGGATGTAGATCTAACAGATCAATAAACATATCAAGCAAATACCCGGATACAAATCCAATAAAGGGTCGGCCTTGGTGCCTTAGACCCTGTTGATGTACTGAGGATAAGTCACCTCGCAATGCCAGTCTGAACTGAAGTATCGACTCCCGAAGTGCTGTCTCACTGAAAATCCCGTACTATCCAAAATAACAAATTATGAGTCAACATATGGGCTGTCAATCTAGACTAAGGGGGGGTCCATATATTCCATTTTGTCTTTTCTTT
The DNA here is from genome assembly GCF_002870075.4 of Lactuca sativa. Classification (NCBI taxonomy): domain Eukaryota; kingdom Viridiplantae; phylum Streptophyta; class Magnoliopsida; order Asterales; family Asteraceae; genus Lactuca; species Lactuca sativa. The sequence continues at coordinate 196,827 of NC_056631.2, forward strand.
AATTTGGGACCAAGGCCCAATACCAAAACAAAGCCCAACACCAGATAGGCTTTCAAAGCCCACTAGTGGCCCAATAATGGCCTAATTTGCTAAATTAAGCCCAAACCCCATAATGGGCCTTACCCAAAGCCCAAACATCTTCTAGGCCCACATTATCTGACTTTTGATGGCCCACCAAGGCCCAAAGAACCAAAATACCCTACATGGCTCAAACCGAGGCCCAAAACTCGCAAGGCCCATATATGATGAGTATGTTGGGCGTACTCTTATGTAAGCTGGGCGTACTAGCTAAATGGTGAGTACGTTGGGCGTACCTGCATGTACACTCAGCGTACTCCCCTGTTAAGTCACTTTCCCATTAAGTTCTTAATACCCCAATCCAGAAGCTAAAATTACAGATCCAAGTCCTTTTCAACGTCTTAATCCATAAAGTCATTGACTTGGTGACTCTACATGACCCTAATAAGCCCAAACTCCAAAATAGCATTCTATTCTCATAGAAATGATCTTAACTCATGCATGAATCCAATAAGGCATTTCAAGATGGCAACTTTCTACCTTAGGGACTCATTTTAAACTAAAAGTGGCAACTCTAAGTTCAGAAATCGGATTTGAACCATAAAGTTCCATACTTGGGACTAAGATGACTTCAAAATCAAGCTACACTAGATCTAAGCATTCTTGAGGAAAGTTATGAACTTTATACCTCCAAAGAGTCTCAAATGATGATGTTAATCAGATCTATGAGCTCCAACTCCCCAAGTCCTTCCTTGCCAACTTCTTCTTTCCTCTTCTAAGCTTAAAAATCACCAAGATGCCCTCTTAAGATCAAGATCACTCAAGAATGAAGGGATGAGAAGTTCTAGGGTTTTTTTGAGGTCGGGGAGGCTGATAAGGGGCTAGGGGTCAAGTCCTCATGTTCTTTATATAGTGTTGGACCCTAAAATTAAGGTTTTGTGCTACTTAGCGTATGATGGGCGTACGCCTCCAACACCCGCGACCACTCAACCTTCTACGCTGGGCATACTCACCCATTTGCCACCCTTTCAAGCTTGGTCCTTTCTTTCCACTTCCATCCAAACCCAGGGGCCCAAAGTGACAGAATTCAAATCCGAGGGATGAATTTGAAGCTACTTGAAAAATGGGATGTTGCAAGGACTGCAACAAATGGAGAGTTTCTGGATCTAAAGCCTTCCTTCCAAACTAAGCACCTTCATTCTTCAAACTCCTTCCAAAGAACACCAAAAACCAACCCTCCAAGCTCACCACAAGCTCACACACTACACCTTGAAGGATAATACACAAAATTAGGGTTTTTTGGACAAGGAGGCCAACAAAGGGATTTAAGGTCTTTAAATAGGGTGCAAAACCCTAAAATTATGGTTTTCTCAAACAACGTCCAACTCGTCGAGTTTCCCCATACTAACTCGACGAGTTGGTCCTCAAAAACACGCGTCCCAAAAGCTTCCAACATGTCGAGCTTGTGCCATAAACTCGATGAGTTTGCCCCTAAAAAGGGAATTTATTTCCATAATTGACCTTCTAGATTCCGGATGTTACATAGACGTCAACTACTATCTATGTGAGTCTATAATGAATCTTGTGGAAGTGAGAGATTGTTGGATCTATATGACCAATAATCATTATAGAGTGATATTGTTAATAATATATGATCCTATAGGGTCACACCTTTATCAAGTTGACGCATTTTGTATATTTATTATTAATATGATTATTAATAAATAATATCGATTCTTGTATTTTAATTAGGGAATAATTATTGTTTTATGAAAATAATAATTATAAGAGAGTATAACTAGTTATTTTTCATATGGTATGAATTAATAAGTCATGCAAAATATTTTGGACTAGTTGGATTCTTTTGTATTTTATCCAAAGACAAAGTTTATATTTTATAAACTTGGAGTTTATAAAAAATAAAGAATCCTACTCATTTCAAGAGGTATGGCCAAAAATATTAAAATATGGGGGTTGCTTTTCAACCTCATTGCTTTGTCTCCCATGCTTCTAAAGGCTATAAATACTTTAGAGTATTTTAATGGTTAGGCCTTACCTTTCATGGATTATATAAGAGATGCATGAGGCTTGCATTTTGTCCAAGAAAAATCACTCTTTTCTTCCCTTCTTTCTCTCTAAAAACAGTGAGCATGAAGCGCTCACTTCTTTTGAAGTTTAGTGCTTTACTTTGGTAGTTTAGAAGCCTTATTGAGTTGTCTCCTTTAGTGCTTATTTGAGTTAAGCACTTAAAGGGTTAAGACACTCAAGAATACAAGAATGAACTAGCATTCCAAGTGCCTTACTCTTGATAGTGGATACTTGTAGAGAAATCAAATTCTTTGATTTTTGCTATCTTCATCAACACCCCAAAACCAAGTGGGTTCAAAGGCTTCAAAGGTTATCTCTAAAACATTCTATGGTTGTTTTTATTTCATTTTAACCTCTATAAATGGATCCATGATGGTTTAGTTTTGTTATGAACTAAAAATAAACTTGTTATTTTTAAAGTATTCCGTTGTCGGTTTTTGTGAAAAACAAACTTATATTTCGTATCAAAACCCAACAAATCTAGCATGCAATTCGCATATAATCATACCAAAACAATAAGCATAACACATGTATGAGTATTTTGGGAAATATTTACTTGAGCTCGACTGATTGCATGCATCACACCCTTTTTTCTTAAAAACCTTTTTAGAAAATCATTTTTCTTTTTGAAAGATTTTATAAATCCTTAGTTTGAGTTCAGACACACCTGAGAGTGTGCCCGAATCCCTCAAACCAAAGAACTGATACCAGCTTGTAACATCTAAAAAATACCAAGACGTTTTTTTTTTCACATTTTTATTAAGTTAAAACCACTCATTCATTATTCCAAAATATGATCAGAGTAAAAGTATTCTCAAAACATCAGAGTAAAATCATAAACAATCCTTGCGGAATAATCTCTAGTGGATGCAGTGCGATCAAGTCGGGCACTGGCCCTTTTGAAACCATAAGTACCTAAAAACATTTTAAACATAAACTGTAAACACAAAGTTGAGCGAGTTCCTCAAAATACCACAAGTCATACAAATCAGTGGGCCACGCCCTGGGGTATGTTTCAACTCGATCATGCCATAGTGGGCCTCACCTTGGGGTATATTTCAACCTAATAAACAAATATGGGCCCTCCCTTGTGGTATATTTCAACCCGAACGCAATAGTGGGTCCTGCCCTGGGGTTTATTTCAACCCGAGCATGCAACACCTATAATCACATAACATCAATCGTACCATGCAATAGTCAAAAATACAACTAGCATATATAGATCCTAGTGGGATGACATTGTTGCCTTCGACCCACAGGTACTGTGAGGAGACTCACCTGAACTACCCAACAGAAGCTTACAACCACCTTAGTAACAAATCAACCAACCTAAGCTTCCTAAAGCCAAACCGATACCAGACCTTAGTCAAATACTCCTACCCAAGGTTGACCAAAAGTCAATTGGTCAAAAAGCCAACGGTCAAAGTCAATCTAATTGATACCTACGTCATGGCCAACCCATGGTCATGCCGTGGCCACTCAATTCAATCCCGATCAAAATATGCTACCATGCTGTGACAAACATGCCACCATGCCATGGGTATGTCCAGACAAAACAAACACGATAAGTCCCGCCACCATGTTGTGGCCTTCTTTGGCCATGCCGTGGTCCTTGGTCTGAAAGGCTTTTCTTCAAAAAAGAGCTTAATTCATAAGGACCAAAGCTAAAACATCAGATCTGATTCATAATGGCTTCATAATGGATAAAGTTTCCAACTTTATCCATTAAGATGGTCCAAACCACCAAGACCTAGACTTTAAATCTTAAAGGGACCCAAAATGCATCTTTCTCAACTAAATCAAATAAGTCAAAGTCTTCCACTTACAGACCTGAATCAACAAGATGTCTAGATGGATAAAGTTTCTAACTTTATCCATAATAACGCCACAATCCTTCAAGATCTAAACTTCATTGCACCAAAATTACCTAAAGGACCAAGATAACTTGCATATCTACAAGGAGAGGCAAAATATCATAACTTTCCTAGTCCATGAGGTCTAAGAAACATTCCAAATTGATCAAAAGGTGTTGGAGTCCACTCAACTCCATGATCACTCATAAATGGACCAGAAGTGCCAAAAACCACATATAAAGAGATCTAAAGAACTAAAGAGCAAGATTGGAACTTTATACTTACAATAATCTATAAATGTTGTGTCTTTGATGGATCCAAGCTTGAAACATCATTCCTTGCAACCAAAAGAACTTCCTTAAATCTTTGTGCTTCATCAAAATATCATAAAAAACATCTAAAAGAGGAGAGGTGAGGGGCTCAAATCTTGAAGGTGGAGGCTAGGGTTTCTCCCAAGGGGTCTTAGAGGTGGTGGAGGTTGTTAAAATGCCAAAAAATGCGGAACATTAAGCTTAAATACGTTGAAAACCCTAAAATCATGGGCTTGGGCCCGACAGATCACCACTTCGTGGTCTCGACTCACCACTCCGTGGTGAGCACCACCTTGTGGTCCTTACTCACCACTCCGTGGTGACCACCACCTCGTGGTTCCGTCTCACCACTCAGTGGTGACCACCACCTCACGGTTCCGTCTCACCACTCCATGGTGACGGTTTTCGCCCAAATCCATTTAAGCTTCAAACAATCATAAATTCTTCGTTTCAACCTCGTTTTCGGCGATCTTTATATCCACGGAAAGGTATTGACGAGCCCTACACTTCTATCGAGTTAATTTTGGCTTAGCACATGCTGACTAAAAACCATTATCCATAAAGGAAGCCTGAAACATCACTTTTTCCACTTTCTCCTTTGACTCTAAAACACAAAACCAAGGCTTAGATCACATAACCAATATTATCAACATCCAATAGATTCTAAACCATATTCCCTTGAAGCCCAAGGCCTTTACTTGATCCATTTATTGTCCACAATCCTGAAATAAGAAACTTCTCGAAACCGGATGTTACAGGTTAATCCCTAGGTAGACGTCACGTCGTGACCACTTACTTGTCACGTCGTGACCCACAAAGATGAGTGTGCGCTTCTGCATTGATGGTCATGTTGTGAGGCCTCCTTCCTTATGTCGTGATCATCTTAAAATCCATGATTTTACATCTTTAATTGAACCAACAACATAAATGAACCATTTAGCTAAAATAGGTGTTACAACTCTTTGGTCTCGTTTTCCATGGACTTTGGAATGACATATTAGTCTTTTCCCCCTTTTCCCTCTTTGAGAAAGTGATGGGAGGTCAATGGAGTGGACATGTTGCTGCGATGAGGTTCCTAGAGAAGGGTATGGACGGGAAGAAGAGGGAGACTGGGTGGGTCACCAAATGATTAAAGATGGAGAGCATATCATACCAATTTTAAAATAACCAATATAAGTTAAGGGTAAATTAGTAACTTTATGTTTATTTAACAAAAATATAAACGAACCCAATGATGGGGATCTTAATCAAAACAAATTGAAACCATGGGATGAAATCAACAACTTTTTAATGATCCAATTCTTGATTTTCACATAAACACAAGGACGATTTTTGTCATTTACTCTAAATTAAATAAAATTAAAAGTTAAAAAGTTAAAACTTGTAAATCACTGAAAATAAAAATACGTAATTATTTATTTATTTTTTGGCAAAATCAGCAGGACTTGTAAACCCGGAGAATGAAATTACAGATTTAGAAGAGAAGCAGATAAGATGACATCTCTCACAGACGTTGGTTCCCGTAGTTGGTCGTCCCTTCCGCTACCTGTTTCCGGAGGGTCGTTGACGTCAAAGAATCCTAGGAACCTCATCACCTATGCTCCGGCGCATCGCAAATGCAATAGGTGGAGGTTCCGCTGCTCAATTGCCAAGGATTCCCCAATTACTCCTCCTATTTCAAATGAGTCCAACTCCCAGTCATTGCTGGACTGTGTCATTGTGGGCGCCGGCATTAGCGGCCTTTGCATTGCGCAGGCCCTAGCGACCAAACACGCCGCTGTCTCTCCGGATCTGATTGTCACCGAGGCACGAGACAGAGTCGGGGGCAATATCTCAACGGTTGAAAGGGATGGGTATCTCTGGGAAGAAGGTCCTAACAGCTTCCAGCCATCTGATGCTATGCTCACCATGGTGGTATGTCGTGATTTCCTTTCATTATAAAATTCTTAGGGATAAACTTTGTAACAAGCAACACAAATCTTGAAGAGTGTTGATTTTAAGTTAGTAATCATATTCATATTCCTTATATCTTTGGAAAATACCGTGGTCGAGATAAAAAAAAAAGTCTGGACCTCGTTTTCAAAGGGAGCATATGACCCTTCCCGCTATGACTAGGTATATCTGAATTTATCTCTTGCACCATGGAGGAGAAAACCTCAATACATTTGGTCAAATTTCCTTTTACTCAAGTCCTATGTTTGTGGTTCAGATTTGGATCTGTTACATTCCATGGCCTATTTCTTAGATTCTACTGTTTCACATTTATGATTTTACAATATCTCTTCATTCTATGGTTATATGTTTTCTCTCTTCTATAGAAACAGCTATAGTTATTCACCGTTTCTGAGTCTTGAGTTACCATATTTCAGAAGGAAGGATTGGGAAATGCTGGCTAGTCTAGTTTAATTCTGTCTTCACAGATTCCTCGAGGACATCTTTGATATGAGAACTTGGTTTTCCAAGTTTAGCTAGCACAATCACTCCTTCAACTTAGACAACTTCTCTCCCCTTTGCATTTGTTACTTTCCTCTGGTAAATCATATTAACATTCTATGCTATAAACTGACTAATAAGTTGAAATCAGAAAAACAGGAACAAATCAATAAAAGCTTCAATGTACCGATTAATACTCAAAATACACCAAAATGAACAAGGTAACCCTAATGATTTGCTAGGGATTCAAGAGCCTAGCCTCTCCCAATGGTAGAATTACCAGATTTTTACAAAAGATCCCTTCTCTCACCCCCTGTACCTCCTATAAGTACGGTGTGTAACAAACTAAAACAAGGTAAAATATCTAAATTACCCCTGCACTAAGAAGATGCTCTTTTATTTTGCTGATTTCCCACATTACCCTTATCTAAAACCTTGTCCTCAAGGTGGATAGAAATGGCGTATAGCATCCAAAATCTCCCCTGTACCTCTAGCTTCTCATTGCTTAGTGGCCGTTTCTTTTCGACAATGGATTTAACATGAACCAAACTTAATAGATTCAGATATATGAATGTTACTTTTTTACTTAATATATAAATCATGACTCAACATGCTAAGTGAAGATATGGATACTTTATAGATTTAGATCTTCATTTTCCAGATAACAATGATAGATATGAGATTATGCCTTTATTTTGTATTATTTTTAAATATGAAACCATTTATTATTTAAATACTTTAAAATAGAACCGTGAAGACATAATTCATTATTCATTATTCTATAGTTGGCATCTCTCTCCCTCACCTTCAAACTATATCCATTTAAAAGTGTGTTTCCAGTTGGCTTGTCACCTTTCTCAACAACTTCTCTAGAAAACCTTAAATTTTTTCATAGGATATCCAAGCTTTGAAGTCAAATTGGCGTTTCTATATTTTATATTTAAGCCCATCACTTCTCGATATTTATATTCAAGCCTAACACTTCCAGCTTTGGTACATTCCAGTTACTACTCATATCTATAATTTCCCAAAATATTATTTCTTTATATGTGTATGATGTATATATTGTAATACCGTGGCTCTTACAAGTTGGGTCACGGGTAGAAAATTTACATTTTTGAGTCATGAGTTCACAACTATGATGGCATCACTAATTAAACTAAATGATGGGCCTTGCGGTGCATTTGCAAGACGTGCTAGTAGATCTCTTTCAAGTTATCTAATATCTAATCGATCAATGAGGTCACTACCAGTGGACCTTGAATTAAATCTTGAGGATTTTTATAGAAAAGAAACAAGCCTTCAATTGGTTGAGACAATGTTGTTCCTTTTTCATTGGTAGGATTATTGCCTTGTAATAATGGACTTGTCAAGCTGCTATGCCACTCATTGGCTGTGTTCCTCATGTTAACTTGTTAAGTGAGCTTGGTCGTGTGATAGGAATCGATAACACAATAATGAAGAACAGAAATTGAATGCTTGATTACTATGAAATTCACGTGGAAATAAGAGAATAACAATTTAGAGAAGTTAATCAAATGATTGTCCTTTATGACCTAAATCAGAGAGGATCTCAAAGAGATGACCTCCTGCCCAAGCTAATGCCGAAGACTCAAAATACAAATGCAAAATACTGAATGAATCCCACTACTGCTATGACTCATGCTATTTAACCTAACAAAGGATGATTCTAGAGTGACGTGTAAAACATAAAGTAATAAACATTACAACCAGGTCCCTCCATGTTTGCCCTATGTTAATATTTGACCCGTTCTCTATCAATACCACCGTCTTGAAACAGGCTTGTCCTCAAGCCTAGGGTTTGGAAAACAATCCAAACCATTTGCAACATTGACATATGGGTCGTGATCCAAAGATGCAGGTCCAGTATGTGGAGGATTTGTCTTGTGAGCATGCAGGAAGGGTTACTGTGCATAACACCAAGGAATTCTTTCACAGCTGGCACCCACCACATAGTAGATGCCATAAGACTCTCAAATAAAGCAAGATCCCCTCCATGTTGTGTTATAGCCAGCACAATTTTTTTATTTTCTCTGCACTCACCCCTGTGGACTGATTTTTCATTGGCTTTGACTTCCTCAATATATTGCCTTTGTGACATCATCGACACAAGAGTCCGCTGACATCCTTGCACCTTTGCTTTTCCCCTTCCTTCCCATTGGTAGTCTGGTGTGGTTCCTTTGAGATCAGTATCTTGATGTAAGCATGAACCAACACTTAAAATATGGTCCATTCTGGAACTAAAGTTGAACACGTCACCATCCATGCTTGTAGCCCAAGCTTCTTGTCTGTTGGGATGTTTTGCTCTGATCACATCAAAGAAAAAGCCTCCACTATACACAAGTAAAGATCTGAACCAGCTTCTTGGGTCATTATTTTCAAAATGTGGTCCTGCATCACACCCATCAACAGAAGTAGCAATGTTTGAATGACCAACACCAATTATCCTTCTTTCATTAAGAATGAGATTCTCCCATCGATTCTGCTGTATTTTGTAGAATGAGAGCTTGAAATCATGTCGTTCTGTATCATCATAGGTAGCTTGAGACCCATAAATATTGAAAAGAACTAAATGACCATGGTCTGTGATAATACAACTCCCCCACTGTCAATATTAAGAAGCTCATCGCTATCAAATCCCTTGAGCCCTTCCACACATGTTAGAAAATCATGTTTTTTAGCTGCAAATCGTTTAGAATTATCTAGAACACCAGTGATACCCTCTCCTGCATCAAGTAGTAGTGCAACTTCATTGCGTGAAAAGGTAGATTGTACCTTGCTAAATGTGGCAACACCTTGCATGGTGATACCTGATGTTGATTTCACTTCACTAATAGTTACCAAGGTGCCGATCCAAATAGAAGATGGGAGTTTCATCTTACACCTAGGTTTATCAAAGTAGTTTGAGCTATCAATAGATAGAAAAGACATTAAAGGTACAATTAATTCCCCTTTTGAATATGAGGTGAGACACGAGCCTGTGCTTATAAGATAATGGTGATACATTTGGAGTACCGATTCAAATTTCGGTGTTAAAGTTGTTACAAGATATGAAGAATAAGGTTTTGAATTGGAATCCTTCTTATCATCTACTGATGGAAGTTGTATGGAAGAAGGTGTAGGGTTCAGTGGAAGATTTGGAATTAGGGCTGATAAAGCTTTGAATTTCTCAATGTAATCCTCCATGTTTCCTTCCTGGAAGATTTCGACCTTATTGATCCAATCCCTAGGGTCGGCAGTGTAGATAGGTGCTTCGTTGAAAACGCCAGTGATGTTGTTGGGTCCTTTGAAAAGCGGTGTTTCTACTTTGGGGTTAGGTAAGTATGGTTTCCCTCCTGGCGTCTGAAATTCGGGAATCCTCTTCTCAATAGATTTAGGAAGCTTGTTGATGAGATCCTTCATGGCGTGAATAGATTGAGTAAGACTATTCATCTGTTTAGCTAGAACTTCAATTTTCTCATCGTGAATATCCAATCTGGTTTGGAGATAGGTTTCCATTTCAGATTCATTTGGTTGCTCCATGTTTTACGTAGGAAGAAGAGGGTTGAAGGGCAATGGAACCAATTGATAGGAACCGATAACACAATAATGAAGAACAGAAATTGAATGCTTGATTACTATGAACTTCGTGTGGAAATAAGAGAATAACAATTCAGAGAAGTTAATCAAATGATTGTCCTTCCTGACCTAAATCAGAGAGGATCTCAAAGAGATGACCTCCTGCCCAAGCTAATGCCGAAGACTCGAAATACAAATGCAAAATACTGAATGAATCCCACTACTGCTATGACTCATGCTATTTAACCTAACAAAGGATGATTCTAGAGTGTCGTGTAAAACATAAAGTAATAAACATTACAACCAGGTCCCTTCATGTTTGCCCTATGTTAATATTTGACCCGTTGTCTCATCGTGCATGTTGCTTAATGGGCAATGACCAATTTAACCCACGATGATCCGAATAATTACCTTTAAAATTATCAGCTCTCTCGTCTTTATAAATATCAGAAGCAAGTGGTAGATCTTCTCAACTACCATGGTTGGTTCTTGACTACACCTAAGTTGGATAACAGATTGTGTGATAACATCCTTGCTATTGAGGTGCTTGATTAAGATGGACAAGAGTGGATGCGATTATTAGAGATCAAATTCTTCATATCCAGACTTTTTAGTTCCCATCAAGGCATTAGCAGGAAGCCAAGTACCTCATATATCCTCACTCACTTGAAGATTCTACGGATCCTTTACCCTCTGGAATCATACCTTCCTCATATATCCTCAATTAAGCTTACTTGAAATGCAGTAATTTTGCTAGAATGTTTGGATAAAATTCGTGAGTTATGGTGTTAATTCATAGTGATATGCATATTTCAGGTGGATAGCGGGTTGAAGGATGATCTGGTGTTAGGTGACCCAACTGCACCGCGGTTTGTATTATGGGGGGGTGAATTGAAACCAGTTCCCTCCAAACCAGCCGACATCCCTTTCTTTGACCTCATGAGCTTTCCTGGAAAAGTCAGAGCCGGTTTTGGTGCTCTTGGATTCCGTCCTTCACCCCCAGTTTGTACTCCATAATCCATTCCATTCCATTCCTCCCTTTTTCATTCTACATCATAATCATATCATGACATCACATTACAAGTTGTAACAGGACCGTGAAGAATCAGTTGAGGAGTTTGTTAGACGCAATCTTGGAGATGAAGTTTTCGAACGGTTGATAGAACCATTTTGCTCAGGTGTTTATGCTGGCGATCCCTCAAAACTTAGTATGAAAGCAGCATTTGGAAAGGTCTGGAACCTTGAGCAAAACGGGGGTAGCATTGTTGGTGGAGCCTTCAAGGCAATTCGGGACAGAAATAATACTGAAAAGCCTCCGCGGGACCCGTAATATTTTTAACCCCAAACTCTTCTGTTGGATCTTTTATATTTTTATAAAGATGTTTGAATATGTGGACAGGAGGTTACCCAAACCAAAGGGCCAAACTGTTGGATCTTTTAGGAAAGGACAAGCAATGTTGCCTAAAGCAATCTCATCCAGGTAATTTTAATGATTTTTAATTCCATGTGAATATGTTTCCAGATTGTTTGATGATTTCACAAATTTTTATTAGGTTGGGTAGCAGAGTGAAATTGTCTTGGAAGCTCACGAGTATTTCAAAATTGGAGAGTAGAGGTTATAACTTGACATATGAAACACCAAACGGATTTCAAAGTTTGCGGACTAAAACCATTGTGATGACTGTTCCTTCCTACGTGGCGAGTGACTTGTTGCGTCCTCTTTCGGTATGTTAAAGAATAATGGTGGTATGCTCAAACAGTTTTTGAATGCGAAATTTTATTATTATTTTTATTATTATTTCAGTTGGGTGCAGCAGATGAATTGTCAAAGTTTTATTATCCTCCGGTTGCAGCTGTATCTGTTTCATATCCAAAAGATGCAATTCGTGCTGACCGTTTGATTGATGGTCAACTCAAGGGTTTTGGGCAGTTGCATCCGCGAAGTCAAGGGGTGGAAACTTTAGGTGACTTTTTTTTTCTTTCTCTCTCTCTTTTTTTTTTTAATACTTTATGTTAATATTTTTGATTGTTCAGGCACGATCTACAGTTCATCTCTTTTCCCTAACCGAGCGCCACCTGGAAGGGTTTTGCTCTTGAACTACATAGGAGGGGCTACAAATCCTGAAATCCTATCAAAGGTAAGACTTAAGTCTGTTTGTTTTTTTTTTTTTTAAAAAAAAAACATGGATTTATTTATAAATTATAATTTGATGATCAGACGGAGGGCCAAATTGTGGATGCGGTTGACCGTGACCTACGGAAGATGCTGATAAGGCGTGATGCGGGAGATCCATTGACTTTGGGAGTGCGGGTGTGGCCTCGAGCAATCCCGCAGTTTCTGATTGGTCATTATGACATTCTAGATTCTGCAAAAGCTGCTCTGAGCAACGGTGGATTTCAAGGTATGTTTCTTGGTGGCAACTATGTGTCTGGGGTGGCTTTAGGTAAATGTGTGGAGAGTGCTTATGATGTTGCAACTGAGGTAAGTAATTTTTTGTCACAAGGTGTGTACTACAAGTGAGTAAAATTTATCATTCTTTATGATTATGGGGCAAGTAATTTTTATGTTTTGGCAAGTGTTTTGGTTCTTGTGATTTGTTTACGTGCCCGTTGTCTTTGATTATGAATAAAACTACTTTAATAAATTACAACTTAAACCATAATTTTAAAATTAAAAAGTAAATTACTCGAATGGTCCCTATGGTTTTGGGGTAATTTGTGTATTTGGTCACTAACTTTTCTTTTAAACTCGGGAGCTCCATATGGTTTGGATTTGTTTTGAATTTTGTCTGTAACATACATAAATTGTCTATATTACCCCTTTTTATTCTATATTTTCTATTTTTATCACTATAAAATTATCAAGAGTTTATACCTGATCCCTTCTCTTCCACCCCGTTTGTCTTCTCTAACCTAGGCCAGCCGTCATCCCCTCCCCACATCATACTTTGTTTTCTCCGATGATAATCAAAGAAATCAACCTCTTTGATGACCACCTGATCCCCTCCTTTCTACTCCTTCCGTCTTCTCCGACCTAGGTCAGTCATCATCCCTTCCCCACCCCTTTCATTTTCTTAGGCAAGATCAAAGAAATCAACCTGTACATGATTGTGCCCAATTCACACTTAATAGTCCAAGTATTTAAAAAATAACGGTGAGGGCTCCTCTGGTTTACAAGTCGTAACAATTAAGTTCCCCATACCGTTAGTGTTAAGTTAGTAGGTGTTAGATTTTTTATTGATCATTTTGCCCTTATGTATTATCTTGTATTAATTAGCTACTAATAAATTCATATAAATACTAACTAGCATCACCACCATAACATCAACCCACCTCCACCCACCATTCATCGCTACAACCACCATCATAGTATCACCACCATTTGTTGGTGCAACCATTACCTAAATGCTAAAAAACCCTGGAAAAGACTAAATTACTCTTAAACTAAAAATGTCTCAATGAAACACTTTTGGGCTACATCTAACACCACCACCATGACTACCACAACTCACCATGACTAAAACCACTTCAATGACTAAACAATTCAATCCTTAAAATGCACTTACCTTACTACCACCACACCACAATCCCATTGCCCTATCACCAACCCCCTCGCCGTCACCACACCACAATCCCACTGCCATACTACCACCTCCCTCATTGTCACCACATCACCATCCCAATGCCATTCAATCATTGCACTTGACATTAATATTACAATCACAACAAGGATAACAACACACAAAGACTAGCACATTGTCTTTGAAGTACATTAGTAACTATTTTCTCCAACAAACATAACCAAATAACAAATTGTCTTTAAAGTACATTACCAAACCACACATTGTCTTTTAAAAACATAACCAAACCACTGATTGTCTAGAAGACTAAACATCGTTGTCTTATTTGTGGTGGACCCTTAACATTTCCATTGGGAAGATAATGTTTTTCGGTGGGTGCTTGAAATTCACCTTGTATTATGTCCTTATTCTTCGCACGAAGACAATCTTTTCCGGTGGGTGCTTGAAAATTCACCTAGTATGACTAGAGTGACTTCAAGACCTAAAATGAAACATAAGTGATTTCAAATTTTCATTTCATTTCCAGCAATTCAACTTCTAACCCCAACCTAAAACAACCTAAATACTAACCTAAAATGGCATCTGGTTCAGAAATCAACAATATATATCTAAGCAAAATCGAAATTAAAGGAGATATAGATTCTAAACTGAAATCGAAGAAGGTTGTAATGTAGGATGTTGTTGATGACGCTGCTATTGTTAGCCGACCGTCGATGGTGTTGGTGTTGGAGATGTTGAGTTTTTTAGGTGCTGATCCTGGGAGCGGACTGTCGTCGAGAAGGAGAAAGAATAAAGCGGACTGTCGTCGAGAAGGAGAAAGAATAAGGAGGGACGAGTGTTGAGTTAGGGTTATAACATATGGGTGAGGGAAAAGTAGCTTTTCACATACTATTAACGAAACTAACTTAACACTATCGGTCTCATGGACTTTATTGTTATGGACTGTAAACCTTACAAACCCTCAATCTTACATTTTCAATACATGGATTATTAGTGTGAATTGGGCCCAACCACATGGATCAATTTTGTAATTTACTCTAATAATTATAAAATGAAAAGAAATACAAAAAAAGAAAGATAAAACAAGAAAAAAGTATAACAACCATTTCAGTTCTGTTAGGGACCAAATCCAAAATAAATCCAAACTACAAGGACATTTCGAGTTAAAAAAGAGATATGGACAAAATATTGTTACCCCAAACCACGTGGACTATTCGTGTAATTAACCCTAAATTAAACCAAGGCATTACACCCTAAATTAAACCAAGGCGATCAAATTAAACTATGTTGCATGTATAATAATCAAAAGCTTATATACATGATCAAAAACTTTAGGCTGGAGGGAGTGATAGCACCCTTAGTACACACTGCTACTTTATTTTTTGTGCTGCCATCTCAATAGACATGCTCTCCTTAGCATTTCTTAGGGTGTGGTAGCACCCTTAGCTCCTAGATGCATTTTTGATTTTTTTTTTCTCAATTTAAATAAATTACATTTTTATAAAACACAAACATTTCATATTAAATAAAAAAGTTACAATAAATTATAACTTAAAATACGACTAAATAAATTAAAACAAGACTTAATACCTAGAAACACGACTTAATACATAAAAAAACAACACATTATAACTAAAGCAACATGTATTTGTCCAGAAATTGGCCTTCCAATTCATCTTCGGGTGACATATTAAGATCAAGGTTGTCAATCGTCTAAAGATGATCGATCAAATGGCGTTGAAGATCGAAATGGGTTACTACATTGCTTACTATCCTTATTCTCATTATCCATTCTTGACCACCATATTAGCATACAACTTTTGTGTGTTACTGGAAGCAGGATGACACAAATAGCATGAACCGTACAAAGACATGATAGATCTACAAAATCCGTGAAGACTTTCTCATGTGGTACGTGCAGGAATCGTGAAACTCTCGTCTAGTGCATCGGGGAGGGAAACGTATGGTAACATATGAAATAAAGTTATACATTTTTGAATTGGATCAAAGCCTAACGTATTTTTTGCATCCTAGCATTGCCAGATATAATCATATGCTCCACTCACGCCTTCAACCATACGCAAAAATAAATCTTTATGCATTCGGAACTGTAGACAAAAGTAATATCTTTGAAGAGATGTTCGTCAAAATAATCATGCATGAGACGTTGGTGGGCTGTTTCACGTTCTCTTTGGATATATCTTTTTCGTTTACGTTGCGCAATGCTCGCTCCTAGCTTAATTGCTTATTCTAGTATTTTACGTACGTCGATGACTGCTTGTATTACGGTTCCGAGAGCATCGCCTGAGGAAGATGACGATGATGAAGACATTTTTATAAAAGGATAAAGATTCTAAGAGATGTATTGAGATTTATGTGTGTTGAAATGTAGAGGTTTATGTGTTTATTTATAGTGGTTGATAAGAAGTTAGAAAATTGATTTTCTTAATAAAAAGCGATTATATTTTTATATAAAAAAGAGACATTTAAAAAAAAATTGGCAAAGCATTATAGCTGTCAAACCCAACCCTTTGACCCCACTTTTTCTCTCTTCTCTCTCGCTACAGCTATGACGAGGCTTCCTTGGCGACCCCCTTGGCGCAAGCCATGGAGTGATGTTTGGCGCTTGCTAGCGAGGGTGGCGACCCCCACTCCTTACAGTCTTATCTTATAGTAACACAAGGGGATATCCTAACCAAATTCTTCACACTGTCAAAGGACTACTAATAGGCTTCCTAAAACTTTAATCATCATCTTCCCTATTGCCTTTTGTTGTAACATCTATTCCCAGGTATTGCTCTCGAGACCCAACCTTGCTATTTTTGAGAGTTTTATGGCTGCCACGACGTGGTGATGAAGCTCACCACGACATGGTAGTACTCCATAAAGGGACATATGTTTTCAATCACCACGATGTGATCATGCAATGGCCACGACGTGGCGACGGCTGAATGAGAAACCCTAATTTCGGGTCTTGAGCCCTATTTAAACAACATTATGGCTAGGGTTTTCTCTCAACTCAAGCCTCCATCCCTTTAAGAGAAACCGTCGAGTGTGTATGTGTGTGTGTGTGTGTTCTTGGGCTTTCAAGTTTCTTTGAAGAAGGAGAGGGTGATTCAAGCTTGTGGTGTGACTTGTTGCTGTTGAGGGTTGCTTCTACTTCAATCCTTAGGCTCTAGAAGGTATAAACTTCATACCTTTCCGTTCTATGAGTTGCTTATGATGTGATTAAGTCCCTTTTTTGCTTTTGGAAATGAATCATTGGAGCTTGAAGGAACTCCGAGACCTTTGATAAGATATATGCTAGTTCTTGGACCTTATGGTCCCATAAAGTTTGTATCTTGGTCATGAATCAACCATGCATGAGCTTTCTAGGTCACTTGGTCCCTTTAGGCTAGAGAAGGGATAAATTTGGAAACATTATCCATGCATGGCCTTAATCGATCCATATATGAACTTTAAAGCTTTAAAAATAAGGATTAAGAGCTTAATGAATTAAGTTGGACATGACGTAACTGCGATGCGACAAGGTTGCTACCACGGCATGGCGACGAGGGAGTTCGTGACTGTTTTAACGTTTAGCCACCGTGACGTGGCCATGGTGTTGGCCATGACAGGGTGACTTGACTGTTGACTTTTTGACCAAGTTTGACTTTAGGTCAAACTTTAGGGTTCATGTCTTAGATTGAGGATTTATCCTTATTTGGCTTAGTGGGTGTGGTACGGGTTATTGTGTGTGGCGAGTTGTAGGGATTTCTGCTTTCATTAGGAGGTGAGTTTTCTCACTATACTTTGTGTTGCAATATGTATCCTTTGTATGTTAGAATGTTGATTGTTGTAGCGATTTGTTAGACTGGTAGATTTGTTATGATTACATGTGTTTGCTTGTTATTGTGGTTTGAATATGTCGACATATTGTTTTTGGGTTGAGGTGGTCTTGCTTTGTGTTGTAGGCCAAGAGACCCAGGCGGTCCAGTTCATACTGTATGCCCAAGGGGAGCGACCCGACTTGGATGTTATAGACTCCAAATTGCGGTCCAGCCTCATGATGTAGGCTTTGTGTGCATGCATTGTAAGTGTATTGTTGTGTGAGGGTTCATGTCTTTGACGGGGTGACTCGACTGTTGACTTTTTGACCAAGTTTGACTTTAGGTCAAACTTTAGGGTTCATGTCTTAGATATGAGGATTTATCCTTATTTGGCTTGGTGGGTGTGGTACGGGTTATTGCGTGCGGCGAGTTGTAGGGATTTCTGCTTTCACCAGGAGGTGAGTTTTCTCACTATACTTTGTGTTGCAATATGTATCCTTTGTATGTTAGAATGTTGATTGCTGTAGTGATTTGTTAGACTGGTAGATTTGTTATGATTACATGTGTTTGCTTGTTATTGTGGTTTGCATATGTCGACATATTGTTTTTGGGTTGAGGTGGTCTTGCTTTGTGTTGTAGGCCAAGAGACCCGGGCGGTCCAGTTCATACTGTATGCCCAAGGGGAGCGACCTGATTCGGATGTTATAGACTCCAAATTATGGTCCGGCCTCATGATGTAGGCTTTGTGTGCATGCATTGTAAGTGTATTGTTGTGTGAGGTATTTTGGGAAGACTCGTTAAGCTTTGACTTACAGTTGTGGATTTAAATGTTTCAGGTACTTGAAACACTCGTTTTCCAGAATGGATCAGTTGGTAACTTAAAGGAGTCAAAGATAAGGTTTTTGAAGAAAACCTCATGCCACGACGTGGTGCATGGATGGGCACGACATAACATGGCTTGTTATGTGCGCGTATCCTTACCGACACCACGACGTGACATGAAGGGTGCCATGAACGTTGTGGCTGTTGCAGCCCAAGACCATGATTTTTTTAGGGTTTCTCCTATATTTAATCATCTTAATTCATGGATTAAGTCTTCTCCATTAGCCCTCATCTCCCCATTTCGAAACCTTAGCCTTTATGCATGATTAGAGCTTGTTTGCTTGATTGAATAGCTTGTTCTTGGATTTTGGTGAAGCTTGAGGAATGAGGAAGCTCATATTGGTGCAAGGAGCTAGCTTGGATCCATCACCCTCTTCTGATTTATGAGTTATTGAAGCTATAAAGTTCATACCTTAACCTTTGATCTTTTTGTTTCAAGTTTGAGTTCATTTTGGATGATTTTGGTCCCTTCCATGGATGCTCTTGGAGTTTGAGGAACTATAGAGCTTGTTGTGGCTCTCAAATGGTCATTAGGTTTCTGAAAATGAGAAAAAACTCATGTTTGAGGCTATTTTGTGTTCTTGAGCAAGTTTTGGCCATGTTAAGGACTTAATGGACTGAGGGTTGTAGATCTTTGTTTGGGGTGAGGTCCTAATGGATAAAGTTGGAAACTTTATCTATTAAGTCAATGAGAAGGATTAGATCCGAAGTTTTGAGCCTTGATCTGTAAGGATTAAGCTCTTAATGAAGAATTGTAGAAACTGCTAGTGACCACGACGTGGTGGAGTCCAATCTCGTGATTGTTTTGCCCTGTCATGCCCACAACATGGCTAAGAGGTCCCTGATGGGTTATGAGCATAACTACAAATCCTATGCGTTCATGCAACACTATAATTAAGGATTTAGGTTTTCACTAGTTGAACATGCAAACTTGAATACAAAAGAGAAAACCCTTAGAACCTAGTATATAATTCGAAATCTATACAAAATAGGGTTTATATGTGTACCTTACTTGTTATGTAGTAATAACAAGAAAACCTTGTAGATCTTTAACTCTTGAAAGTAAGTGCCTCAAATATGACACCTTTAATGGCTTACAAACACTCTTTGCAAGAGGATGAGAAGGAGAGGTAAGGAGGCACACAAGATGTAATGCCCCGTTCCTGGTACATATTTATTTTGATTAAATGTTCTTTTGGGAAGAGCTACTCGACGAGTTGTAGCCCTAACTCGCCGAGTAGATGTCGAGTGGATGCGGGCTTGAAGTGATCTACTCGGCGAGTCCACGCCTGGACTCGACGAGTAGGCCAATCAGGAGGAGACCCTAATCCTTAGGGTTTGCACCCTATTTAAATGTCCTTACAGCCCCATCTCAGCCCCCATCACCCTTAGAGCATTCCTTATCGAAAACCCTAGCCTCCATTGATAAGTTTGAGTGATTGTTGCCTTGTGAAGGGACTTTTGGTGCACCTTGGAGCAAGTGGAAGAAGGGAGAAGTTGAAGAGGTCAAGGAGGGGGACTTAGATCCAGAACACATTCATTTGTGGTCATCCATTATGGTAATAAAGTTTCCATCTTGGTTATTGATCTATTAGATCTTGTTTGTCCCTAAATTGTTGCTTTTAAGCCCTAAAACCCCAAATCCTTGAAGAGAAACCTTATGGTCGGGTTATACTTCAGATCTGGACTCTCATTACCTTCTTGAAGTGTTACGTTTCAGTCATATTGGTGATTAAGGTCCCTCTTGAGCTTAGAACCCCATTAAGAGCTTAGTTTGGACATTTGAAGCCCCTAAAGCTATGCATGCACGTAAAGTTTGCAACTTTACGTGATAAGCATGCCCTAGAAGCCTAGATCTGTGGTTTGGAGCCGCTGCATCGACAAAGTGCAAAATCGTATGAATACGACCCTCGTTGTGTATCTTGATTAATTGGATTGTTTCTTTGTGAATTCCTATACGAAGGTTTTGTAGATGTGTCTCCGAGTATTCCTTAATCATTTCCTCTAAGAAGAGGAGTTCCTCTAATTCTATGAATTTTTCTAGAATACTCTTTTCTTCAATATCATTCAAAAAAGGTTCGGATTGCCTAGTATTCCACCAATTAGTAACCCAGGATTCCATACTTTTTTGAAATGAGAGGGAAATCCACCAGGGCAAAAATACTATAGATGCAAGATATAAAAGAGGAGTGAATGCTTTCTTTTTTTCCATTTTTTCATCTCTGAATTGTTAATGAATCTATCTCATTCGTCGACTCTATGTAATCTAATATTTCTCTCCCGCATCAGTTCTATTACAAGTTATCGAACCTATGAATTTAGAAAAAAATACAGAAATAGACGAAAAATTGGAATGGATAAATAATCAAAAAATAATGTTTACCTATATCTCAATTGGTCAAATTCGAAGCACATATCTCCTTTCGATGAATGCCCAGAAAAATTGAAATAATGAATAATATTATTCAGATTTTGAGACGAAAGAACTCCTTTTCTATCATTATATAAAAATCTCTAATATTTCGAAAAAATTGAACTTACTATGAGTAGTCAGGGATAGAATAATTGAGGGAAATTTCTGAAGAATATTGTGAAAAATGAGTGGCAAAAAACGACATAAATTTGCTAATTATCATTATAAGAGATTCAATTTTTTGGTCATTAAGGAGCACAAAAAGTATAAAAATAAGCTTCGAAAAAATTACAAGATATGATCTCTAAATTTTTGACTGCTACTTAGTATCGGTAATAGGTCTGAAAAAGTATCTAAAAATAAAAACTTTAGATATCTGTACCATGTCGAAGTAAGGAACCATGGCATATATGTTTGGAATAGATTCCATTTTGAGAGAGTTGAATAAGCACTATCTCGTTGAAAAGTTCTATACATCTGCCCTTTCTCAACGCATTTCTTTAGACAAAGACTCCGTTTTTTCCTCTTTTCGGATGGTAAATATTTCTCATAACATGGAGTGTGAATCAAACCCATGTTTGAATTGAAATTGAGATACTGATACAAGTTCTTCCCTTCTGAATCAGATAGATTCATATCTGAAAGAGGTTGACAATAAGTTCTTTCAAAATTGACTATTTGTCCCTCTGTTAGAGGTGTTCCAGAAATGTCTGCGATCGAGTAAATAGCTCTACGAACGAATGGATTGGATCGACTTGGAAAATGGAAAGATTTGTACAAGTTATACGTTTCGTCACCACTTTGTGGAAAAGCCTTAGGTATGAATATGTTAGATACCTATGACTCGATTGCTGAAATAGTATCTCTCCCCCAAAAAGCATGTTTTTTTTACCGACGCACAACGTATGGATAGTTCCTTGATTTGGATTAAGGGATTCTTTAATCCTTGACTTGTAATAGGAATAAATGGAAGAAAATGGATTGACATTAGCGCGATCTGATCCATTCTCAGAGATTAATCCTGAACCCGACAGATCGTTCCTTTTTCCGGTATAAGAAATAGGTGACTTAGCTAAGTCGATTCTTAGAAAATATCTAAGCAAACCATTTGTCCTTATTTCAACAAAGGAAGCACAGGCCTTTTCGATTTTTTTTGTCTTGGTCCCAATTCAACACTAAAGAAGTCCGAACTAATTGAATACTTGTGTCCCAAATTTCCCCAAAGAGACCTTTTATAAACACACACAAAGGATTTACTTGTTACTAATATAGCCTAGCCTCTGTTCTTCTTTAGACCCTTTTTTCACTCCGATAGTATCCTAGATTGCATCAATGCAGAGGAAATGAGTGCATTTGTATACTATTAAATTCAATCTGAAGTTAGGTGAACTAGATCTTACGGAGCCTGCTCATGTATGACATGATTCCTGTATAGAAAAAGGACTGAATGAACTCGGCGAGTAGAACAATGGACTCGGCGAGTCCGATCAACCAGGAAGTTGACTTTGACCAGGATGTTGACTTTGACCGGGGGGTAAAATAGTCATTTTACCCTAAGATTAGTTATCAGTATCTGACTTAGTGATTTTGGAAATTTTAGCAGGGGAGCTCCGGTTCAGCAGTCAGGCGCTCAGCAAGCAGACTTTCAGCAGCTATTTCGAGGTGAGTTACCTTCCAGTAACGGTGGGTCTAAGGCCACAATGCCGGCCCACCAGTAGGAGACGTATGATAGATGATTGTCTCTGTGATATCATCTAGGTTTGCTACTACCTGATATGTTAAATGCTAGCATGATATGTTATATATGACAGTAGTAGAGTTCGGTTGTTAGGACCGGAGGGTAGTCAGACACCCCAGATACGTCTGACAGTATGTGATGTTATGTTTATATGCTAGTATGATCTGTTATATGAGTTAGAGGTAGTAGGAGGGGAGCAGTCCCCGAGTTCGGTTGTTAGGACCGAAGGGTAGTTCAGACACCCCAGATATGTCTGATAATATGTTATGTTATGATATGTGATAGAAGTAGTAGTAGGGGGTGAAATAGTCCCCAAGGTTTGGTCGTTAGGACCAAAGGGTAGTCAGCACCCCAGAACGGCTTGGCATGGGTAGTCAGCACCCCAGAATGGCTTGACACGGGTAGACGGCACCCTAGAATGGCCGCACGGGTAGACGACACCCCAGAATGGCCGCACGAGTAGTCGACACCCCATAATGGCCGTACTGGGTAGTCAGGCACCCCAGAATAGCCTGGCAGTATGTATGATATGTGTTGTATGGTATGTGGTACGATGGGGGAACTCACTAAGCTTTGTGCTTACGTTTTTCAGGTGTTGTTTCAGGTACCTCTTCAGCTAGGGGAAAGGAGCTGGCGCGGTAGCGGCATATCACACACACTCTTGTTTCCGCAGTTATGAGTTTATTCTAGGATTGACGCTCTGATATTTTGGTTGTTGACATGTTGTGGATTTCAAATTTGGTTTCCGATGTGAAATGGTTTAATTAAACAATGTTTTTAATTATTAATGTTTTCTAAGTATGTTTTAAAAATGAAATTTTTGGATGTGAAAATTGGGTCGTTACACAAGAATTTCGGCTCTTCTAGGGTTAGAGTGAAGTTGCCGAAAATCCAAGGAGTTACCCTCCTTATATACTTGTGATTGCTTAGTCCCAAAGTTAGGGTTTGCAGTTGGAAACCCTAATTCCCTACTTAAGGCCTAAGCAACGATGGACTCCTCTTCTAGAAGGCCTTGGACGAAAACTTATAGGGCCACCCTATAATTTTCGTCCACTCCTATCCAAGGAGTTCAAGAGCCCAGTTTCATAACTATCAATGATTTGCAAAACAACCCCTATACTTTTAATTAATTTCTTTAATCCCAAAATTAATTCGAAATTAATTTATGATTAAATATTAATTAAATAATATGGTTTCTAATTAATATATTATTTTCATAGCATCTTAATAAATCACTTATATCAATTTAACTTCTCTCCAAAAGTCATCCTGTCAAGTTACAAGAGTGAAGGCAACCCAAAAGGACTTGTGCTTCTATCAATTTAAGTATATACAAATTATAGTTATGGGTTTAGAATCCAACAGTCTCCCACTTGGATAAGTCTAATAACTATAATTGCAAGTACAACTTAAAAAATTGACCAACACGTTGTAGCTTTCAAAAGCCGCTGTCGAACTTTAAGCTAGTTAGTAATGTGTCCTAAGATAAGGGATCATATAATCCTCCGTTTTGCAAGATATCATGTGGGCAAATGAGATGGAACAAAATCATTCTCATTGTCCAACAGTTTGTTTCTCGATTTCTGATTTGTAATGACATAGAACTTAATTGAACACATCAATTTAGTCCTGACCGGGCCTGACACATAAGTGAACACCAAATCATCGAGGGGCCCAAGATATCGCTTTTCCCCCCTTAGGGCAAAAGGAACAGATAAATTTTGGCTTTTATGCTTGTACTATTTACTCATTAAATTGTACACAACAATACGTTTTATAACATCAAGTTACTGATGCGTTTATCAATGCACAACCAACTCGTAAACAACAACTCATATATCTCAGTTTAAAGATTATACGATATTATCATCTCATAATTACTCGTGATAAATTCCATGAAGTAATTCTATGAGTGTGAGTTTGATCCAATACTTAAATCCCCATTTCAAAAGTACTCATGAACGTTGCAGTAAACCATTGATATATCTAAACACTTAGACAATCTACAAACCAATTCATGACAGTCTTAATTCACTACTTACTTCTAAAGTATGATCGATTGTGGATATTTGAATTATCCAATTATTTGCGAAGTAAAACATGCAAAGTGGAAACATAAAGATAAACAGTTGACAAAAGATAGTAAACTATACTCATAAATAAATCTCCATTACTTAATCATCAAATGTTAATTACATTTATCTGTTACAAGTTTCTCAATTGATCTAATCACTAAAATTAATATCATCCTTCAGACCAATGTTCCTCGCATGCTGAATGTGCTTAATCCTACTTAGACCCTTTGTGAGGGGATCGATAGGATTCTCTTCTGATGATACCCTCTTAACAATGAGGTGTCCTTCTTCTACTCGATGTCTGATGAAATGGTATTTCCTATCGATATGTCTAGATCTGCCATGATCTCTTGGTTCCTTGGTTAAGGCAACTGCTCCTTCATTATCACATAAAATTTCCATCGGCTCCTTAATGGATGACACAACTCCAAGGTCTCCAATGAAGTTCTTCAACCATATAGCCTCCTTTGACGCTTTGCTCGTAGCTACATATTCCGATTCACATGTTGAATCTGCTAAGGTCTCTTTCTTGGAACTTTTCCAAGTTACTACTCCTCCATTAAGGGTAAACACCCAGCCCGACTGAGAACGGAAGTTGTCTCTGTCTGTATGAAAGCTGGCGTCGCTATACCCAGTAACTCTTAAGTCATCAATGCCACAAAGCACAAGGACCTAGTCCTTCATCCTTCGCAGATACTTAAGAATGTTCTTAACCGCTATCCAATGAACTTTACCCGGATTTCCCTGATATCGACTAACCATGCTCAAAGCAAAAGCCACGTCAGAGAGAGTACATGTCATAACATACATGATCGACCCAACGGCAGAAGCATATGGAATCCGACTCATTTATGCTATCTTGACATCCGTACTCGGACTCTGAGTCTTACTTAGTTTGGTATTGCTCTGGATAGGTAGCTCTCCTTTCTTGGAATTCTCCATGCTAAAACGCTTTAGCACCTTATCCAAGTACGTACTTTGACTAAGTCCAATTAGTCTTCTACTCCTAATCCTCAAATTCCTTATTCCCAAAATATAGGAAACCTCTCATAGATCCTTCATAGTGAAACACTTTCCAAGTCAGAACTTAACCTCCTGCAGAGTTGGAACGTCGTTTCCTTTAAGCAGTATGTCATCAACATACAATACCATGAATGGGACTATACTTGTACTATCTTTGACATATTTCGTTTTGGGAAAAAATACCGCAACTCTTTTAATCAAAAGATTACTCTAAAATTATTTTAAAAGTATAAATTAAACCGGTTTTTTCTGACCGTGATTTTGGGGATGTCACAGGTTTGCAGTTGGAAACCCTAATTCCCTGCTTAAGGCCTAAGGAACCTATGTACTCCTCTTTTAAAAGTCTTTGGACGAAAACTTATAGGTCCACCCTATAATTTTCGTCCACTCCTATCCAAGGAGTCCAAGAGCCAAACTTTACAACTATCAATGATTTGCAAAACAGCTCCTGTACTTTTAATTAATGCCTTTAATCCCAAAATTAATTCCAAATTAATTTATGATTAAATATTAATTAAATAACATGATTTCTAATTAATATATTATTTTCATAACATATTAATAAATCACTTATATTAATTTAACTTCTCTCCAAAAGTCATCATGTCAAGTTGCAAGAGTGAAGGCAACCTCAAAGGACTTGTGCTTCTATCAGTTCAAGTATATACCAATTATATAGTTATGTGCTTAGACACATAATCCAATAGTCTCCACGTCATGGTGGCTATTGACTTGGTTGACCGTTGGCTTTTGACCAGTTTGACTTTGGGTTAAACTTGGAGGATTTAGGTTGTTGATTAAGGATTCATCTCTTGTGGTTCTAGTTGGTTCAAGAGATTGTTCAGTGCAAGGTGTGAGAGTGTTGTTGTGCTTCTCCGCTTTTTCAGCTCATGTGCGTTTCTGACTATGCCATGTATCCCATTGTATATCCTTTGCATGGTAGGATAAAGATATTATTAGAGTACAAGTACGTTAGTTGACTAGGATAACTCCTTGTTATGCTTGTGTAGTGTAGGACCTTGGGTGTTATGGTATGCTAAACTGATAAAGTCTTGTATGTGGATTATATAATACTGCTAAGTGTCATAATTGGTTAAGGTAATGATAGTATTGACTGTTTGTTGAATGTTTACCCTAAGGGATTGTGTGCAGTCAAGTTGGATAGCCTGAGAACTCTTGGTCTAATGCCCGATTGCATGGTTCTTGTATGATTTATTGCTTTTGGGCGGATCATTTGTTCGACTATATATCTGATTCCTGACTATGTATGGCTTTTGCATTGTATCAGGACTAGGATTTGGCCATTAACAATTATACGAAAGACCAGGATGTAGCTAATGACAATGGAGTTTGGGCTGGGCCTGTTTACTCCTTGGGCGGGGCCCATTATGTATTGTTGGGCTGGGACCGTTATGTATGGTTGGGAGGGGCCCGTTATGTATGTTGGGCGGGCCCCGTTATGTGAGTTAGTCTGGACCATGAACTCTTGGGTCGGGCACATTGTGTATGATATATGTATGCGGATAGGAGATTTGGTGGCTCGTAGCTAGCGTCGAGGATTGTATGTGGATGCACTATACGTATGATGGAATATGTGGTATACGGTGAACTCACTGAGTTTTATGCTTACCGTTATGGATTAAACATTTTGTAGGTCGTATGTTAGAAGAGCTCGGCGGGACTGTACACACGCATCGAAAATATTCGTTTCCACAGTTTTGTAAACTTAACTATGATAATGTATGGATTCAATCAAACAAATGTTACTCAATGGTTTTTGAAACAAAGATTTTAATTAGATAATTTATTTTATTAACAAAAATCTCTCTATAACTTTTGGGACGTTACAGTAGTACTTCTACTTCTGAGCATTAGGGCAAGACGAAAGCATGACTGTACACATCATCCAACAATATTTTGATTTGAGAGAGATTATGTTTCGATACTTTGATTTTATGATATGTTGTGAGAATGTTTTGATGACTCATGGTTATTAGGAAACTACTTTTATTCCTCTAAAAATGGAAAAAAATTATTATGATTTTTGGGACGTTACATTTGTGTTGTGAACCTTTTTGTAGCCTTAGCAATTGTTGTTACCACTTTGTCGCGACTTGCTTTTTTGGATTTGATATTCACATTAAACTCACTTGCTTATTTTTTTTGACCGGTTCTATGTGATTTCTTACTAAAACTACCTCACAGGCATGTAACCTTTTAACAAATCTCTCTCTCTCTCTCTCTCTCTCTCTCTCTCTCTCTCTTCTAAAGACAAATTTGAATCATCACACAACTCTATTTCTGTTGACT
Organism: Lactuca sativa; assembly: GCF_002870075.4. NCBI lineage: Eukaryota > Viridiplantae > Streptophyta > Magnoliopsida > Asterales > Asteraceae > Lactuca > Lactuca sativa. The sequence continues at coordinate 224,940 of NC_056631.2, forward strand.
GACATTCTTATTTCACATTCTGTATAACTTGATGAGACTTGAGCACTAATTGAGGTGTGTTGTTAACCATAAGGTGTTAAGTACAACCCGGAAATATGCTTATGTTTACGATACTATTCTTATGTTTACAATACTACATCAGATTCATTAATAAAAGGATCATAGTACTACATCACACTTATGTCATTACTATATTCAAGAAGTTGAAAGCTATTTTCGAGAATGAAATAAATTTGAAGATAAAATACTTGAATTCTAATAAGATAGGTGAATGCAACAATGAAGAACATGTTGATAGTTCCTGTAACGCCCCGTTCCTCAAAGTACTTATTTGTGAGTCCCCGAGATTTAAGAGGAAGGGTATTTTGGTCCTTTTGGGAGAAAAGTGGAAAAGGAGGGCCAAATATGAAATTTGGGGAACGCCGAGTACGCCCAGCGTAAGTGTGTAATTGGACGCGGGTGCAAGGTTGAGTACGCCCAATGTACTAGAGGTATGCCCAACGTACTCTCAGAGTTCTAAAACCCTAAAATTATGGTCAGCCGCTTTATAAGGAACATGTTGGTTCATACCCTAGCCTCCATAAGCTCTCTCTTAATCTCAGAAACCCTAGATAGACGTTCCACCTCCATTGTTGGGTGTGTTTGGCCTTGAAAAGCTTATTTTGGAAAAGGAGAGGCTAGAAGAAGAAAGAGGAAGTTGTCAAAGAAGGAGTTGAGTGGCTGGAGCTTATAGATCTGGAAAGATATCATCCTTTGGAGCCTATCTGAGGTATAAAGCTTCTTTCTTGTCATTTATATTGCATAGATCTAAGTGTTGTGAAGTTTTGACATCATTCTTGTCCCAAAAGTCCTCATCTTGATGCATGTTTTGAGTTGGTCGAGATTATCTGTCCTTTTAGACCTTTGGAGAGGTCGTGAGTGAGAAAAATGAGGTCCCAAGGGCTGTGGTTGTTCCATGTGTGAGATATGTAGGTCTTAATGGATTAAGACCTTGGATTAAGAGCTTTATGGACGTCCCAAGTGATAAAGTTTGAGACTTTATGAATCTTAGGCATATTTGGCCTAAGGATCTAAAGTTTAGGCTTAAGAGCTTAAGCCATTAAGAAGTTATGTGGACTTAATGAGCAACGAAGTTACACCCCGCGTAGTGGGTCAGTGCCCTGATCCCCATTTGCGAATCAGCGTGTACGCCCCGCGTACCAAGGAGGGTACACCCAACGTACTCCCTCTGTTGGGTTTTTCATTTTGGGCCTTAGGGATTGGGCTGATTATTCGGGCTGCTGGATTTTGGGCCGTGACTTGACATTATGGATAGAGTATTGTGGACCCATTAGTTGTTGTGGACCATGGGTCTAAGCCTATTTGGTGAGGTGGGCCCAATTTAGTAAATTGGGCCAATAGTGGGCTTTGATTCGGACTTTTGGACTTTGGGCCATTAGTGGGCTTGAGAGCTTATCCAGTGTTGGGACGGAATGAGTTAAGGGTAAATTGGTCAATTTATCCATGGAAGGGTATTGTGCTTAGCCTAACGATTATTTGTGCTATGTTGGCTAGTTCGGGATTTTCGGTGAGTCGGTGATTCGAGAATCTGGTTCTTCAGTTCAGAGTTTCGGCAGTGGCAAGGTGAGTTATCCTCACTATATCAACAGGGTCTAAGGAACCAAGGCCGACCCTTTATCGGATTGAGATCCGGGTATTTGTTGTTATGTTATTGCTTTGATATGGTTGCATCCTGGTAGCTAGGATGGTATATGTTAGAGACCTGGTTAAGGTCGGTATCCTGTTATGTAGGATGATGCTATGCTAGTGACCGGTTAGGTCGGTATCCTGGTTAGGATGATGATATGTTATGTGATCTGCTAGATCGGCTTCTTGACTGTGAATTGTTATATGATTGTATGTTTATGTGCACATGGTTGTTGGACTGGGGTTGGGTTGAGGCGGGTCCTGCTTTGTGCTGTAGGCCAAGATACCCATGGCGGACCGGTTGTCCCGAAGGCCCAGCGAGCGGTCCGGATAGGCTGTAGGCCCTAAGAGGGCGGACCAGACGTGTCGAGGATCGGAGAGTGGACCAGGCCGACTGAAGGCTCGGTGTGGGCGGACTAGTCATACTGTAGACTCAGAGAGTGGGCCAGGTGGATTGAAGGCCCGGTGTGGGCGGACCAATCACACTGCAGACTCGATGTATATGGCTAGACTCGGAGGGTGGACCGGGTGGACTGTTGGCCGGTGCGGCGGACCAGTCACACAGTAGACCCGAAGTGCATGTCTGTTTTGTGATCGAATATGATATGGCATGTTATGCGTGTATGGTATATATGGTTGGTATTTTGGGGATATCTCACTAAGCTTTCGGGCTTACAGTTGTGGTTTAATGTTTTTTAGGTTCTTCAGGAGACTGTGACAAGACAAAGGCGTGATCGCACCGCTCCTCATATTTATGTTGTGATGTGATTCTGGGAATACTCTAAATTAATTGTATTGAAAACTGTAACGCCCGTAGATCAGGGCTAGTCAATTTAGAAACAATAAGCGTCAAAAATGACTTTTTGATGGAAGATTATCTAGAAGGATTAATCTTAACCAAGTTGTAGTATATGTCACAAGGTTTCCGTGCATATAAAGAACGCCAAAATCCGAGTTATAATGAAGAAGTTATGGCCCGTCGAAGTTTCGCGACAGAACCGGCACGACGCAATGCAACGTAAAAAGTGAATTTACGTTAGAGCGGTATTTAGCCGAAGCAATCTAAATGAGAATCGAAGATCTCATTGTTGGTATCGAAGCGATAAAAAGTTAGGCGAGAACGGACGTCAAACGAAGAAGTTATGAATTTATAACGAAAGTTTATGTCGCGGCCTATTAAAAATAATTAATAAAAATAAAGTCAAAATTTGCCGACGGAGTCTAAACGAAAGTCGTAGAGCGTGGTCTCCCCTTCGCGTGGATATAAAGAACGTCGAAAACGGAGTTCGTATGAAGAAGTTATGAATTTCCGAAGTTTATTAATCATTTTATATTTATTTTTAATTCAAAATCGGAAGCATTATCCGAAGCCGAGTCACCGGTGTGATCCGGAGTACGCTCCGCGTACGAGGTTACGCTACCGCGTACTCAGCATAGTGTCGACACTTCGGATGACGCATGCAATGACGATTTCGGACGCGTACGCGCTGCGTACGCCTGTACGCCCCGCGTACTCCGAGGCTCCAGCCTCTATATAAAGGATCCGAAGACAGCCTTCTTTGTTGTTCATTTTCTTCTCTTCTCTCTAGTCTTTTGCATCGTTTTTCGTGCCGAAGCTATCCCGAAGCCCCGGTATTATACTCTAGCCCCGAGGCAAGTCCCGAGATCCCGAAGATCCCGAAAAGTGCGGTTCCCGAGTCGAAGCTCTGCCCGCGAGAAGTTCGATTTTCGAGAAGATCTTCCAGATCTGCTGTGGATTACTACTTCTGCAAGTCGTAGTGCTGTCCGATCATCTTCTGATCAAGTGAGTGTATACTACCTTTCATAAACACAATAATAATACGAGTTTGGTTTGAGTGTATTAAGAGTATTGTTGTTTATAAGTGTGAATGTGTAGTTATTTTCTTCTAACGCATAATTATTAAGTATTTTCGTTGAAATACGTGCTACGTGGATAATATAAAGTTGTTTATATGGATGGATGTATAGTCCCTTTCATAAACACGGGTATAATACAAGTATTGTTTGAATGTATTGAGTGTACGTTTGGCAGAGTGTATGGTTACTTTCTTCTAACACATAAATATGAAGTATTTGGTATAAAATACGTGCTATGTGTTTATATATTGTTGTTTATTTGAGATGAGTATGGCATGAATGTTTTATATAGTTTTAAAATGAGATAAACTGTATGTGTATTCTAGATCTACAAATATGTTGGGTAGAACATGGGTAGATGAGATAGTTGGTATGTGATGAAATGATGAGGTATGAAAGATGATTAAGAATGATATTGGTAGATGCACCAATTAAAGAATGTCATAAGACTAGCAGATGTGCTGTAGAATAATATCGGTAGATGCACCAAGTAGTGAATGTCGTAATCCTAGCAGATGCGCTTATAGGATAATGTCGGCAGATGCGCCAAATAGAGATTGTCATAATAAAAGCAGATGCGCTTATAGAGTGATCCTAGCAGATGCGCTTATAGGATATTGTTGGCAGATGCGCCAAATAAAGATTGTCATAATAATAGCGGATGCGTTTATAGGGTAATCTTGGCAGATGCGCTTATAAGATAATGTCGGCGGATGCGCCTAAAAGAGAATGTCATAAACCTGGCAATCGCGCCTCATAGTGTATGACGTAATCCTGGCAGAGGTGCTTAAAGGATAATGTTGGCAGATGCGCCTTATGTAGCAATGGAAGTTTGTGTAAATCCCTTAGGTCAATCCTTAGGAATGAAGGAATGACGAGTAGTTGAATTCCTAGGGTAAAATCCTAAGAAACATAATAGGGATGAATAATTGAGTTGATTGTTTGATGGTTGAATATAATAATTGTATTATTGTGGGTTGAAAACCCTATATGCTCACCAGGCTCCCAAGCCTGACCCACTCAGTTTTCTTTGCATTACAGGTAATGGCACAAGAGTATAAGTTGGTGGACTTGACGAGAGATTTTGGATTATAGGCCAGTAGTTATGAATAACTGTTGTAAGGTCTATTTATTATTGTTTATGCTTTTGGTCTGTATCGGAACATGACATCCCGAGGTTTTATTATTTAATGAAAATACATTCTCTTTGAGAAACGTTTTGATAAATGGTTATCATATTTTATTTTGGGAACAAATTCCGCAACCGTTTTCTTTAAACGATCACTCTGATTTATAAAACAAAGCATAAACAAATCGGTCTTTTCTGGCCGTGAAAATGGGGATGTCACAAAAACCCTTTTGTAATAATTTAATGAAATCGGGTTGTTTTTGAAAAGTTTAAATTGGTTGGAATTTTATGGTCGTTACAAGTTGGTATCAGAGCCTTGGTTTGAGTGAATTAGAGGAACACTCGTGTGACTCCAGTCTCAAATCGAGGAGGGTTTTCAAAAGAGAATTTAAAATGGTTTTCAAAATGGGTAAAGGAGGACGCAGAGGTACGATCAGCCGGAGCCAGTAAGTAACCCCAAAATACCATACATGATATTTGTTTTTGAGCTTTGATAGAACGACATGCTAGTGCTAGGCTAGGGATCTTCAGGATTTCATGATAATGTTGCCTGATTTATGATGCCTGTTAGCCTAGGGTTTCCTTGTGGGAGATTTCCAATGTTCATCTAGTAGTGAGGGTTGAGCATTTGTTATGTATGTTTTCACTAGGGTGTTGTGGTAGTACTTAATACAAATATGGGTAGGTGTGGAAGGTAGTATGGGGCCGTACTACTGAAAGCACAGGACCCATACGCGTATCAGGGAAACCATGACCTCTAGGGTTGGATTGAGAGTTGGTTCCCGGGATAGTGGGAAGAATCTGAGATTTTGTGGTGTTTTTCAGTATGGAGATTCCGAGGGATGCTGAGAGTGGATCCGGGTCAGGATCGGGAGCAGAAGAGGGAATTCTGGGCGGGTCAGTACCGCCCGAGGTTGTGGGTCAGATGAGCACAGGCGAGTTGGATGCTAGGATTCGTGAGATCCTACATGATGAGGTTGCTGCGTTGTTCCGGGCCGAGCTGCCGGAACTGTTTGGGTCGATCAAGACTGCCATGGTTGAGTATTTTGATGAGCGCTATGCGGCTCTCACTGAGACGGCTACCGCGGCGGCTACAATGGCTGTAGCAGCGGCAGGGGGAGGAGTCGGTCGAGGTTTTCAGTATCGGGACTTCGATAATACGAAGCCTCCTACCTTTGATGGAGTTCAGGACCCGATTGTTGCTATGAGATGGTTGTCGGACGTGGAGGGGTGTTTCTTCACGTGTTCATGCCCTACTGATCAGAGGGTGAGGTGTGCTTTGAACCTGTTGAGGCTCGGGGCGAAGGATTGGTGGAGATTGACCACGGGGTCATATTCGGATGCGCAGAGGGTTGCGGTTTCATGGGATCAGTTCAGAGAGATGTTTAGCACTCGTTATGTTCCGCGGGTTGAGAGGGAGAGATTGGCTCAGGAGTTCGTGAAGCTAAAACAGGGTTCGGAGTCGGTGACTGAGATCACCAGGATGTTCACTGAGAGGGCGATGTTTTGCCATGAGTTCGCTTCGGAGCAGGCTCAGATGTCCCGATATCTGAGTATGCTCAAGAGAGATATCAGACAGTTTGTGTCTACGCAGAGGTGCAAGACTTTGTTGGAGTTGCAGGAGGCCGCCAGGCAGCGTGAGTTGGAGATTGAGTTGCAGTTGCGTGAGCTGAGGCAGGCTCTGGTGCAGTCGCAGCCAGCGCCGGAACGGTCCAAGACCGTTGATTCTAGGGTGGGAGATCAGAGCAGCCACACTTGTGGGAAGTGTGGGAAGGGTCACACCGGAGTTTGTAGGTCCGGTGGTGCATGCCGCAAGTGCGGAAAGGAGGGGCACTATGCGAGGGATTGTCGGCAGTCAGCGCCTGTTCAGGATTTGAGAATTTGTTATCATTGTCATCAGGTTGGACATTTGAGGGTCAACTGTCCACAACTTGCTGCAGGACCGATGCAGGCTCCAGCACCGGCCACTTTGAGGATCACGGGTGGAGGTCAGGGTGAAGCGGAGCCCCCAAGGGTTCAGGGTCGTGCTTTTCAGCTTACAACAGAGGAGGTCAGAGCAGTGCTGGATGCAGCTGCAGGTATGTTTCTTTCTTGATGTCTTGTTATCTTGTGATTATTGTGGAGTATTGTTTATCTGCTACTCTCATTGTGTGGTTTTCTGTGTGGTATTCGTTGTTCCTTGAGGGTCATGGTATGGTTATGGGTTAGTGTTGGGAATTTCGTTGGTTATCATTCATGAGGGTTATTAGTGGAAATCTGGCGTTTGGTCTGAATGCCGGGTAGCATCTGCATCTGAGGAGGGGTTAGCTGAAGATCGAGTTTCTTTCGAGCTCGGGATGATCAGTGTTGATATGTGATTTTGTTAAGGTTGCTAGTGCTAGTGGGAATCAGTTTGCGTGTTCGTGTTTGTGTTGTGTAGGGTTGTTAAGGGAGGTCGGTGATGGCGACCGGTGGTTGACAGTCAGTGTTATAAGTGGGGGAGAATTGAAAAATTCTCCGGAAGATCGATGAGCATGGGAGGTTGTTTAGCTGCTTGGGATCCAGCAGTGTTCTGTCAGCCAAGAGCGTAGGCTGGTATGAGTAAGTGGCAGGCATGCGGGGCGGAATACAGACCATGGGTATTTGATTGTAGAGGGCCTGGGATCAGGCCGGGATTGAGTATGTATGATGGAGATAGAGTTCGGAACCCCTAGAGGGCTAGAACAGTATGCATGGGAGGATTTCCCGGAGAGATAACTCGGAAGGATGAATGCTAGTTGAGCGGTTTGGGTAGATTGAAGGCCGGTAGACGTACCAGTCAGGCCGAAGGCTCGGAGAACGGTCCAGCCAGGCTGAAGGCCCTAGAGGGTGGTCCAGATTGGCTGAAGGTTCTGAGAGTGGTCCAGATTGGCTGAAGGCCTGGTAAGGCGGTCCAGTCATGCTGAAGACTTTACAGGTATTGTTAGATCGGTTCGAGGAAATGGATTGAGTATGTCGCGATGTTGTAGCATTAGAAGCCCTGGCCCCGGGTATTGATCTCGATTAGTGGAGATAGTGCATGGAATCGAGAGTCCTTGCGAGCAGATTCAGAGCATGTGTGTTGCATGGATAGCGGTTATGCTATAGGGGAGTGGTGTAGCGTTGGGCGAGCACCGTGGCACTTGTCGCAGTGACAAGGCGGCCAAGTGGATTTCCTTGATAATGAAAGAGAGAGGAATGTAGCTCCAAGAGGGAGTGTAAATTCACGGAAGTGAAAGCGGCAATGTAGAGTTATGATCAGAGTGATCCAATTATGGTCATTGAGTAGCGTGATTGTGGCAGTGGTACGGAATCATATCTGGATGGGATGTCTACTGAGGTTGCGGAAGGATTTCCGCGGGGGTAGAGCCAAAAGGCTCGGAAAGGATGTTGGGATGGAGTCTTGGATTCCAAGATTGACTCTGATCAAGGAATTGTGTATGTAGTGGTGATTCATCCTGGGGATGTTTGGAGGTGTCGTCAGTGTGACAGGTTTTCCCATCCCGAGGGTGCTAGAGCTAGTTCAACATGTGCATGCGATTGTAAGAGGAGAACTCGTGGGAGTGCTCTGAGGATGAAGAATGTGTCATTCTGTCAGCATGGAATGGATAGAGTTGGACTCGGATCGGGAACCCGATGGTTCAGGGTTATATCTAGCTCGTAAGAGTCAAGTGATTGTTGTAATCAGGATCGAAAAAAGTTCCATGGAGTGGTACTCGGTTGATAAGTGTAGAATCTGATAAGTGTGGTTATCAAAGGGTGAAGCCGGTGGCCGGCTTGAAGCGGTGGTCAGAACACCGCAAGAAAAGGGAAGGTTGAGTTTCGGATTTCGAAGGGTGTGTCTTAAGGAACCTGGTTTGGTTAATGCCAGATGGTGCGTTGCGGGAGAAGTTCTGGAGTAGAGTTGCCGCAGGCTTCAAGGGCGAAGCCTAATTTAAGTGGGGGAGAATTGTAACGCCCCGTTCCTAAAAGTACTTATTTGTGAGTCCCCGGGATTTAAGAGGAAGGGTATTTTGGTCCTTTTGTGAGAAAAGTGGAAAAGGAGGGCCAAATATGAAATTTGGGGACACGCCGAGTACGCCCAGCGTAAGTGTGTAATTGGACGCGGGTGCAAGGTTGAGTACGCCCAATGTACTCTTAGAGTTGTAAAACCCTAAAATTAGGGTCAGCCACTATATAAGGAACGTGTTGGTTCATACCCTAGCCTCCATAAGCTCTCTCTTAATCTCAGAAACCCTAGATAGCCGTTCCACCTCCATTGTTGGGTGTGTTTGGCCTTGAAAAGCTTATTTTGGCAAAGGAGAGGCTAGAAGAAGAAAGAGTAAGTTGTCAAAGAAGGAGTTGAGTGGCTGGAGCTTATAGATCTAGAAAGATATCATCCTTTGGAGCCTATCTGAGGTATAAAGCTTCTTTCTTGTCATTTATATTGCATAGATCTAAGTGTTGTGAAGTTTTGATATCATTCTTGTCCCAAAAGTCCTCATCTTGATGCATGTTTTGACTTGGTCGAGATTATCTGTCCTTTCAGACCTTTGGAGAGGTCTTGAGTGAGAAAAATAAGGTCCCAAGGGCTGTGGTTGTTCCATGTGTGAGATATGTAGGTTTTAATGGATTAAGAGCTTTATGAACGTCCCAAGTGATAAAGTTTGAGACTTTATGAATCTTAGGCATATTTGGCCTAAGGATCTGAAGTTTGGGCTTAAGAGCTTAAGCCATTAAGAAGTTATGTGGACTTAATGAGCAGCGAATGTTACGCCCAGTGTAACATAGGAGTACGCCCCGCGTAGCGGGTCAGTGCCCCGATCCCCATTTGCGAATCAGCGTGTACGCCCCGCGTACCAAGGAGGGTACGCCCATCGTACTCCCTCTGTTGGGTTTTTCATTTTGGGCCTTAGGGATTGGGCTGATTTTTCGGGCTGCTGGATTTTGGGCTGTGACTGGACATTATGGATAGAGTATTGTGGACCCATTAGTTGTTGTGGACCATGGGTCTAGGCCCATTTGGTGAGGTGGGCCCAATTTAGTAAATTGGGCCAATAGTGGGCTTTGCTTCGGACTTTTGGACTTTGGGCCATTAGTGGGCTTGAGAGCTTATCCAGTGTTGGGCCGGAATGAGTTAAGGGTAAATTGGTCAATTTATCCTTGGAAGGGTATTGTGCTTAGCCTAACGATTATTTGTGCTATGTTGGCTAGTTCGGGATTTTCGGTGAGTCGGTGATTCGAGAATCTGCTTCTTCAGTTTAGAGTTTCGGCAGTGGCAAGGTGAGTTATCCTCACTATATCAACAGGGTCTAAGGCACCAAGGCCGACCCTTTATCGGATTGAGATCCGGGTATTTGTTGTTATGTTATTGCTTTGATATGGTTGCATCCTGGTAGCTAGGATGGTATATGTTAGAGACCTGGTTAAGGTTGGTATCCTGTTATGTAGGATGATGCTATGCTAGTGAGCGATTAGGTCGGTATCTTGGTTAGGATGATGATATGTTATGTGATTTGCTAGATCGACTTCTTGACTGTGAATTGTTATATGATTGTATGTTTATGTGCACATGGTTGTTGGACTGGGGTTGGGTTGAGGCGGATCCTGCTTTGTGCTGTAGGCCAAGATACCCATGGCGGACCGGTTGTCCCGAAGGCCCAGCGAGCGGTCCGGATAGGCTGTAGGCCCTAAGAGGGCGGACCAGACGTGTCGAGGATCGGAGAGTGGACCAGGCCGACTGAAGGCTCGGTGTGGGCGGACTAGTCATACTGTAGACTCAGAGAGTGGGCCAGGTGGATTGAAGGCCCGGTGTGGGCGGACCAATCACACTGCAGACTCGATGTATATGGCTAGACTCGGAGGGTGGACCGGGTGGACTGTTGGCCGGTGCGGCGGACCAGTCACACAGTAGACCCGAAGTGCATGTCTGTTTTGTGATCAAATATGATATGGCATGTTATGCGTGTATGGTATATATGGTTGGTATTTTGGGGATATCTCACTAAGCTTTCGGGCTTACAGTTGTGGTTTAATGTTTTTCAGGTTCTTCAGGAGACTGTGACAAGACAAAGGCGTGATTGCACCGCTCCTCATATTTATGTTGTGATGTGATTCTGGGAATACTCTAAATTAATTGTATTGAAAACCCTTTTGTAATAATTTAATGAAATCGGGTTGTTTTTGAAAAGTTTAAATTGGTTGGAATTTTATGGTCGTTACAGTTCCAAAAACACCCTACCAAAAAGAAGTTGTTGAAAGAATGAACATCACACTAAATAAAATGGTGAATAACACGAGGCTTCATGTTAGGAGGTGACTCTTTCACACTTAAAGTTTTTGGTTTTATTTCTTGCATAAAGATTAAATACAACGAAAAATTTTTTTCGAGGGAAAACTCAATAAACATGTATTTATTCGTTATGGTTCATAACTTTATATAGGAGATGATATCGCTTCTTGGAGCAAGGTAGAACGGACATCAAAAGCAAAAAGACAACATTCATTGACAAACACACTCTTAGTCTCACAAACCATCCGGAAAAGGTCACATTGTGTTTGAAAAGATGACTTGTCATGTTTTACTAGTATTTTAGAGATAATGATAGAACTTATAAGTTAGTAGGACCTAAAATTAACCCGATTGGTGAGCCAAAGCTATCGCTCATGCCTACGAACTCAGCTCGCTAATTTCTTTACCCTTTCATTGTCCACATGTCAACCGCTCAACGAGGGAATTATATTAACTTTTATAAACTAAAAGTAAATTTGAAATAAATATATGTTATCTTTATTAAAAAATAAAATAAAATAAAATATACCAAAATACATAATTTATTTTTCTCTACAAATGAGATTAATATTGATATATTTTTTATATATAATTTGTTAGTTAAAAATGGGTTGGATTGGATTGCTTACGAGTGATAAATTTTTTGTATAATTGGGTTATGTATTTTAATGAGGGAGATAACAATTTTTTAATAGATAATCGGGTAGGATTGAGTTGAGAATGAGGATAGCCTAATATCAAAAACTAGGGTAAGACTGGAGAACAATGATCCACTAGAGAATCAAGAGTCTTGTCCTAAGACGAGCCAAAGTCTTATCCAAAAGCCTAGCTTGAGAACGAAAAAAATCCTCACAGTATAACTTAATTGTAGGTAAAATGGCTTAAAACTAAGTATAGGGTCTAACGTGTGAACGAGGCTATAGTGCATGGGACCATTTGTGTAAATAGGAGTTTTGTGTTCAGTTGTGAGTGATCGTAAAGTAGGTTTTAAGTTCTAAGTTCTTTCTTTTGGTTTTTCCATCTGTATCGCATATATCACAAGAAGTCATTAAAATCCTTTTCGGCCATTCTTTATTGAGTTTAATTTGTCTCTAGTTATTCGATTGGAGTGAGTTGGTTTTTTCTTTTGTGAAACATCCTGTTTTACTCTTCAATGGAACAGTTCTCCGTTGCATTGCATATACCTTTATACTTCAGTATTACTACCATTGATTGTAATGCAAGATAGATAAATTGAGAAGCAAATCAAAAGAACAGAAAAACTTGTAATAATTAAAAGTAAATAATTTATCTTTCTCAAAGACTGAGAGAAGAATATATCTATCTTGGGGACGGGGATGACTCACTCTCGCCCTTCTTCAGAACAGAGCATAACACCTGCCTTGAAATATAGGTATCAAGTTCCCTAGACACATCTGTTAACTTAAGATCGAAATTACTCTTATACTTTTGGTTTGGTGATGGAGAAATAGATACCCGTCTTCTTGGGCTTGAGAACCTCCCAGGCGATCCAGGTTTTACAACAAGCGGAAGAGGAGTCATCAACAGTCCGTTTTTGGTCTCCAGTGGTAATGGTAATGGCTTAATTAGGGAATCATCCTTTTGTCTCGTGAACCTTTCCCTAGCCTTTGCAGCAGCTGCTACAGCTTTCTCCCTGCTCATATTGATAAGCTTCCATGGATTAATACTTGCACGAAAACCACCCTCCTGCTTCTGCTTCTTTGTTGTCTGGGTAGGTTCTCTATCGATTCTTACAGAAAGTCTGTGCTGGGTCTGAAAAAATAAAAAATTAAACAAATTGTGTCTCACACACCCAAGACAAATTAAACAAATTGTGCCCCAATAAGTACCTCCGGTGTTCTCTCTCTACACATACACATGGCGAATTTTGTTTTTTTAGGGGAATCAAAGTCTATACTCTCTTCAGAAGACAAATCCGAATCATCAGACAGCTCTAGTTCCGCCAACTCATTTTCTTCTTTCAATGCCATTATGTAATCATAAGTTCGCATTCCCTATAGTTTTAGTTTGATCATGAGATGTGAATCATTATTAAATAGAAAATTAACAATCATATATCATCGGATTTAATACCTTTCGGATAAGAACAACATGAAAGAAGAAAAGTTGTCCTAGAGCTGCTGAACCATAAGCTGTGAGTAGAACCAGGAAAACCTGTCACATTGATATGATAAACACTAATAATCAGTTTGTAATGTATGATTGATAATTGATAAACAAACAGAGAGCAGAGAGGTTTTATGAGTTTGAAACTAAGAACAACTTACGCAGATGGCTGAAAGAAGTGGTCTAGGAAAATGAACATGGAGCCTTCTTTGAAGCTCCATGTCTAGCCCTTTTGCATCGATAAAGCACCTAATAAAAACCACAACTGCGGTCCCTCCTTCTATCATAAGCTGGAAGGATGGATTATCAAAACTTTGTGGTCAAACAAACACATGACATGAGGAGATATTAATGAAAAATAGCACCTCACTTACCATTAACAAGACAAAGATGAGGAGAAGAATGAAGGTTCTGTAGTTCTTTTTCCCAACACAGTTGTTTAACCACTGGAACCAGAAATCATTATTACTTACTTTCAGATTTTTATAAAATAATGAAAGAAACAAAACAAGATATTCAAATCTTAGTTACCCTGCAGTGGTGATCAAACCCTTCAACACAGCGATTGCAGGTCCTGCAGTGCTTGCTCTGCTTTTTAACCTATAAAAAAAGAAGGTCGAATAGTATTAATTAATATTATAAAAAGAATGTTAGAAAATAGGGGTAGGAAACACAGAATCTAAATTGCTTCATAGATCATGCAGGTTGATTTTCCGTGTTGACATATCTGGCCTTATATACAATTAATTATGCACCCGGCATCAGCCAACTTCATAGTTTAAATCCCCATTTTAACTCCATTTATATAAATTAAAGTACGGACCTGAGAATCACATAGAACGCAAAATGAGATGTCTGCTAGTAGTGGGTCAGGTGAAACTGAATCATCCTTAATGACAAGAGGGAATGGAAGCAGAGGCTCCATCTGAGCTGTTGTACTCAAAGGATCCAGGTACTTGCGCCTTATAAATTTCTGAAGGATCTTGCGCTCAATTTTAGTGAAAAATCTCATAACTATGTGACCCAGTATAAAACCATAATTGAGCTGCGAAACTGCATTGGACATGCTCTTCTTCTTCTTCCTTTTAAAGTTAGTTTTATCAGTCGGGTCAATTGCAGTGCACCTGACAAATAAAAGCATAACTGCAAGTGCCTGAAGAAATTCAAAAGAAAATTTTGATGAGAGGAATAAAATGATGAGCAATTAATTAATTGTCACCGATTGTTTGCTACCTACCGTAAAAGAAAAGATTGACGTGACGACAATCACAGTGGTCCGGGTACCAAGGAAAAGCCCAAGGAAGGTATAGAAGGCTACAACCAAGAAACCGTATATTGACATTCCCACTATCTGTAAACACACACATAAGGATTAAGGAATGAGTTGAAGGAACAAATCAACTCCCCTAGTAATCTTAACCAGGTGAAGTTTTTGAAAAGAACGCAAATAAACAAGTCGGCAGCAGCAACTGTAAAACCCAAAAAGGAGGTAACCTGTAGAGGGTGAAGGGGCCGTTGCCAGCCATGGCGCCTCATAATTTAGGAGCAACAAAAGATGAGATATTTCAGCTGAAGAATCCTCCTCAGACAACGTCGAGTGAGTAAACCCTAGAAAGCGTCTCCGTTTGCCTAGATTTAGTTTGAAACCACTGAAATCTACTCCATTGACTTCAACGGTCGACTAACTCCATTTGTATTTTGAATTTTGAGTGAAAACCAAATTGGGATTCTATGATGCGGCTCCGGGTCCTTCAACTTTCCAAGTAATAAAATAAACCCCAAAATATTGAAAAATAATTATTTTAATTTTATTAATATAGTCATTTAATTTAAACAAAATTACAGAAATGCTCACAGTGGTATGTTGAAATAGGCACATAAAATCCAACTTTAAGAAAATGGACAAACTTGGTCCTTGTGTAATTGTGTTATTTCGATATTACAAAATTGGTCCTTCCGTCAAACGGCGTCGATCACGTGTCGTTTATTCCCATCACGTGCATAGCATGTGAGGGTAAAATGGTTCTTTTACGTTGCTCGTTCAATTGGTCTTATTTAAGGGTTTAGCCCTGTCGATCTCTTTCTTTCTATCTCTTTTTTTCTTCTCCAATTCTCTCTTTCTTCTCCAACCCGTTACACACACATCAAAGATGACTGTTTGCTTCTGTGGTTGAGGAGTTGTAGTTATGACATTGTGGACCGACGACAACCCAAGTCGAAGTTTTTGGCATGCTCGAAATCTAGATCGAAGTGTCCATTCATTCGATGGATCGATCCACCAATGTGCCATAGATCCATGCAAATATTTCCCAACTTGTTGAGTGGAAGAAATAGGCTTGAAGAAGCTCTTCAACATGCTAGAATGTTCAAGTTTTATGCATATTTACTTGGGTTTTAATTTTTTTATTTGGTTGAAGATTTGAACTTTGTAGCAGGTGGTGTTATGATCCTAGTTTAGGGGTTGTAATTGTTTTTGTTTCTTATTGTTGTAATGAAAATTTGGTTTATTTATTTATTTGAAATGTGTTTGTTGTTTGTGCAATGGTGCAATTATATTTTGTTTGCAAGAATATATTGGTTCGTTTACTAGTAATTTAGTAAGCAAAAGATCCAATATTGACCGTTTAACGATCATTACATATACAACCAAAATGAATGGGTAACTTTGTTAGCATAATAGGCACATACATTACTATGGTATGAAACCACATATAAAAGTTACACATAATTGTCTTAAGCATATCCATGGTGTTGATTGTTTAAAAATCACTACAAAATATTTCATATAAGTGTTTTCACAAAACAAAGCAAACCAAGATAAAGCAAACCAACAAGAAGAAACAATGTCTTACATCCTTAAAACATAAACAAAAGTTCTTATGCCAACACATAGACCATTGGTCCCTTCTCCGTCTTTTCCTATTGTCCTTCTTGGCATATCCCCATTTCCTTTTACTCTTAGTTGATCCACCTTGACCCTTGAAACTCCTAGAGTTATGCCCTTAGTTTTTACACTTGCTACAAGTCACTGTTAAACTTTATTGACAACTTTTGAGTTTGGCTACTCCCTTCATCCATTGCTTTTTTCTTTTTTTTATGCCTACCAGTATATACCAATACACTTAAAAGAAAGAACCAAGGTATGGATTCCGTTTTCGAGTTCAGTTGCACAAGATATCTTGGTATCTCGTAAGAGTTCCTTAAGGTTATTCGAAACCGAGAAATAAATTGTAACACCCTATTTTCGCATTCCAATAGAATTCAATATAAACCGCCGTTTATAAAAATTCGAAGTAGATATTTATTACTCTTTAGCCAAAGTAATCGTCATAAACATGCACGAAATGTGAATAGGATTTCCGTAGATATATAGAACGCTTAAATCCGATTTCGTATGAAGAAGTTATGGTTCTTAAAAGTTTCGTGATTAAGCCGACACGGCTCAACGTATCATAAAGAGTGAATTTTTGATAAATCACTTTCTAGCCTGAGAGATCTAAATGAAAATCATAGCATTCATTTAACCGAGAGCGTGCATATAAAGAACGTCCAAATTTGACTTCGTGCGAAGTTATAATTTTTCGAAGTTTAGTGCGGCGGTGCGGTCACATAAATTGAATCTTAGATCGATAGATTATTAGGCAAAATAATCTAAACGAGAATTGAAGATCTCATCGATATGATTCCGTCAATATAAATACAGTAGGAAACAGAGTCTGTATATAGGAGTTATTCTTTCTCTAACGATCTCTTATAGCATAAGCCTATCAAAAATATAAATTTTTGATAAAGTTAGAATTAGCTATTGGGATCTAAAGAAAAGTTGTAGATCTCATCGAGAGGATTTCGGGGATATAAAAAATGTTGAAAATGAAGCTCATATGAGGACGTCAAGGTTGTACGAAGCTTTCAGGAAAATACCTGATGTAATGATGTGGCGGCACTGGAGTGCGCCACGTGGAAGAAGAGGCACCAAACTACTCCACCGACTGGTTGACGTGGCATCGTGAGAATCAGACACATGGCACAACCACATTTTGACACACGACGTGTTCTAGAAGGTCACTGACAAGAGTAACGTGGATCAATCCAACAGTGATACGTGACAAATTTCGACGCGATCAACACTAACTGTTCCAACATAACACGTGGCGTACGCTGATACCCTGCACAGCGCCCCCCTTTTGGCTATAAATACCTTCAGTTCTCATTCTTTCTTCCCACTCCATTCTCATTTCTCTATCTCTCTCTAGAACCTGAATTCCGATGCTATTTTGGGGATTCTGAGTAATCTTATTATGGAAAGACTCTGAGGCAGAAATCCAGGCTGATAGAAGTGCTCAGTATCGGGGTCCCGCCTGTGAAATTCCTGGTTTTTTCTAAAACCTCTGTTAATACTCATTCAGCGTGCTATTCGTCAGCCAGATCGTCAGTAGAATCACCTCATAATTGTCAATCTTCCGAGTCAGTGTCAAGGTGAGTTTTCTCACTATATTATGTGCTCCGGTATATATGCTCTATATGTTAGGATACAGTTACCTTGTAGCATGCCAATAGACTAGTTCTGTTAGTTGTCAGTAGTCATTAAACCGAGAGCGTGCATATAAAGAACGTCAAAATCTGACTTTGTGAAAGGAAGTTATGATTTTTCGAAGTTTCAGCGTGACAGTGCATGCACAGAAATTGAATCTTAGATCGATAGATTATTAGGAAAAATAATCTAAACGAAAATTGAAGATCTCATCGATATGATTCAGTCAATATAAAGACAGTAGGAAACGGAGTCCATATATAGGAGTTATGCTTTCTGCAACGATCTCTTACAGCCTAAGCATATAAAAAAATATAAATTTTTGATAGAGTGAGAATTAGCTGTTGGGATCTAAAGAAAAGTTGTATATCTCGTTGAGGAGGATTCTAAGGATATAAAGAACGTCGAAAATAGAGCTTGTATGCGAAAGTTATGGTCATCCAAAGATTTCAGGAAAATACCTAATGCGATGACATGGCGGCACCAGAGTGCGCCACATGGCAGAAGAGGCGCCAGACTCCTCCACCGACCGGCCAACGTGGCATCATGAGAATCGGACTCGTGGCACCACCACATGTTGACACCTGGTGTGTTCTAGAAGGCGGCCGACAAGAGTGACGTGGACCAACACAACAACGACACGTGGTGTAACATCCCAAATTTCACGTCCAAAAATTTCATTTTTAATTAAACACTTTGCAAAACATTTGTAAATAAAACATTGTTTGATCAAATCATTTCGCATCCATACATCGTGTTTGAAAACCAAATTACGAAATCAACCAAAAGTTAGAGTACAAATCCCAGAACCATCTCGGAAGGCGGAAAAACAGTGTGTGTGTATGATGTGCCGCTACCGCGCCAGCTCCTTCCCCTTCGAAGAAGAGGTACCTAAAACCAAAACTGGAAACTGTAAGCACGAAGCTTAGTGAGTTCCCCCACAATACCACATACCATATCATCACATAACATACATATATTGTCAGGCATATCTGGGTGCCCGACCTACCCCTTCGGTCCTCTCGACCGGATACTGGCTAACATATCTGGGTGCTGGCCTCCCCTTCGGTCCTCTCGACCGGATACTGACTAGCATATCTGGGTGTTGGTCTCCCCTTCAGTCCTCTCGACCGGATAATGGGGACTATTTCACCCCTCTACTACTACTACATAACATATATCACATAATCCATCTAGCACGACTGGGCATAACTACGTACCCTTCGGCCCTATCAACCGGCACTCTGGGGACTATCTCCCCTACTGTCACTAGCACATAGCATCATATCATACTAGCACATAAACATATCCGGTAGTAGAAAACCTAGATGAATATCACATAGACAATCATCTAATCATAAAAATCCTACTGATGGGCCGACATTATGGCCGTAGACCCACCACTACTGGAAGGTAACTCACCTCGAAGTAGCTGCTGATCTGCTCGGGAATTGTCTATCTGCTGCTGCTACTTCGGAAATCCTCCGGCTGCACTTCCCACAAAACACTTAATCAAACACTGCTAACTGACCTTACGGTAAAATGACCATCCTACCCCTACCATGTCAAAGTTAAGGTTAAAGTCAACTTCCAATTGACCTGACTCGTCGAGTTGGCTCGCCAACTCGCCGAGTCCCTACCCCTCCACTGATTTGGGACTCAAGCTTGGACTCGCCGAGTCCACTGAGTCGATCACATCCTCTCACTAAATCTTCGACTTCAGGCGTACAACCCTTGATCAAAAGATAGATCTATGCTTCTATAGTCGATATAGCACGTAAAGTTACAAACTTTACGTGCATGCATGGGACTTTGAGCTCAAAATGTCCTAAAACAAGTTCTTGGGTTGCATGGGGTCTTCTTTGGGTGGAAAAGCACCTACTTTCTGCCTTGTGACCCCTCAAGGGTCCTAGATCCGACCCTTTGGCCCCAACCATGTTTGCATTCATTGTTGACTAGCTAAAATGGCTCATAAAGCCCTAAAACTACACAAAATGGGATCTAGCATTTGGAAGATCAAGGTACAGACTTTTTACCTTGAATGAGCTGCCAATGATGCATAAATTCGGATCCCCTTTAGTCCCTTCTTGCTCCTTCAAGCTTCTCTTCCTTTTTTGGATCACAAGAACACCAACTCACTTCAAATGCCCTAGATTTGCTAAAAAACGGCTAGTGTTTGCTATGGGAGTCTTCTGAGAGTAAATGGGATGAAGGAGGCCGGGTTAAAGTGTTTAAATAGTGGACAGACCCTCAGATTAGGGTTTTTGTCCAGACAGGGTCTACTCGCCGAGTCCATAGCTTAAACCCCGCATCTTATCCCGCTTCTACTCGGCGAGTTGGTCCTTCAACTCGCCGAGTCAGAGGCCGAAATGCAATTATTTAAAGAGTTAATTACAAAGAATACGTACCAAGAACTAGGTGCTACACATGGCATATTTCTACGCGACCCACACTAACTGTTCTGACATAACGAGTGGTGCACACCAATACCCTGCACCACGCCCCCCATTTAGCTATAATAACCTTCAGTTCTCATTCTTTCTTCCCACTCCATTCTCATTTATTCATCTCTCTCTAGAACCTGAATTCCAAGGCTATTTTGGGGATTTTGAGGAATCTTATTCTGGCAAGACTCTCAGGTAGAAATCTGTGCCGATAGAAGTGCTCGGAATTTGTGACAACTGTCATTTTCCAGTCAAATCAAAGTCAAATAAAGTCAACAAGTCAAACCGGTCAACTCAATTAACCCTTGTGTATTAGGGTTTACATCGTGATTGCTATTGTACAACACACTATCTTTATGCAAAGTATCACTTTGAGTCTTCACGTGTTCAGAAAATCTAAACCCTAATCAGTGTAAATGATGGAACAAATCAATAAAACATTAATACATACCCTTCGGGGGCGTATAACGCTCATAACAAGGCAAAATGGGGCTTACAAACCTCGCATTTCGAAGTCAAACACTCACAGAAGTCGTAACTAAAGTCTCTCTAAATCTCTCTCGCTCTATCTCTCTCTATCTCAAATCTCTCCGAAATCTCTTCAAGTATGTGAAATCTCTTCGAAATCTCTCCAAGTATGTGAAATCTCACCCAAATCTCTCCAAGTATGTGAAATCTCTCCCAAATCTCTCTGAAATCTCTCTGAAATCTCTCTAAGTATGTAAAATCTCTCCCAAATCTCTCTAAGTATGTGAAATCTCTCCAAGTATGTGAAATCTCTCTCATAACTTCCTCAACGTTTTATAATCATTAGGGGACATCCCGACCCATAACGGAGCCAAAAACTGCGTGAAACGGGAAGATTATCAATGAAACAACTCTATAGAAATGAAACCCTCTTAGAGGCGAAACCCTAAGAAGCCTCTTGGACCGAAACCCCTTGCGAGGACCGAAGGAAGCCTTAAGAACCTAACTAGGAGGACCGAACCTGCATGAGACTGAAACTACATATGGGACCGAACCTCGCATGGACCGAAACCGAGACTACTTCGAATTGAGCCTTCGCCTTCGCTTCTCTTCTCTCGCCTTCACTTCCCTTTCGCTTCTCAGCACCATGGACCGAACCAACCTCTCAGCTCTCATCAACACCCGAACCTCCCTCTCGGTTCTAAGCATGTTGGGATCGAACTTTGGTCCTGAGCTCAGAATTTCGCAGATTTCGAATCTTTTTCCCGATTTTCGACCCCAACTTCGTTTTAAGCCCGTTTTTCATGATTTTAACGTAGAATTTTCACCCAAACTCGTATTTTGGCATATGAGACCCTATATAATCATATTTTAATCATTTTTGGTGGAAAATCATTGTCTAGGAATAGTATCTAGTGGATAAGATATTAAGGTAGAGTGTTGACTTTGCCTTAAAGTTATGACACAAATAACCTCCCATATCCACTCCATATCACTATTCATGATTTAAGTCACCAATCCCATCATCCCTAGTCTATTCCTTTTCCCCTCCCACCCTTCCCCATCAAGTTATCTTGCACTAGGTCTGGGAATTTCTTATCTCACCTCCAAGAAGTCCTTCCTTTCACTTTAAGCTAAACACTTTTCTCTCTCCACTTCTCTCCAAGATTTCGAGATTCTCCAGAGATATTGAGCTTTTAATCCTCCTTTGGTAAGTAAATTTCATCCATCACTTGATTATCTTACACCCCTTCACTCAAATCATGGGTTCCTTACACAAATATCATCATAATTGTTGCTAGATCTTCGAATCTTCAAGCATCTCCCAAGTGTTATTGACTTGGAAACTTCTTCTATTCATCATCCATCCTAAGAAATCACTCAAGGTGAGTTCATACCCCCCACATTTTCATGTTTTTCTTCAAGTTTTAGGGGGGGGGGGATACAAGTAAAAACACCAAAAACATAACTAAATCAAACATCAACTTTCAACAGAAAAGTTAATGTTCATTCATGGTCTGTTTTGAACATCTTAAACTTTTTAGTTTTCAAAACTATATTAGATGCAAATAGTTTAGGTTTATACCTTTAAAATGACTACTTGCACATATTTACACAATTTTTTACAATTTATGGTGATTTTTACAAAACTGCCTATCATTGTAGCTACGAATTCGGACCAGTCTGTGAATATGAACGTTTTCACACCAGTTAGAGACTTCTAAAAATCATAATGAATTTTATGAACAAAATAAACACATTTTCTAAACTCTCAGAGTTTACAGATTTAGTTTTTGACTTTGTATGATTTCTCTATGATTTTTCCAAAACAATGTTGAAATGTTAGTAACAAGTTAACAACTTATAACTTTCATCAGACTTTGTAACATGTTGAGCAAAGTGTTAATCTTTGAGGATTTCATATTTTACATGTGTTTCTTGTTTAGGTATAATTATATAACAGAAAATACTCACTGATTTGTAAGAATCCTCTATCATTACCAATAGTACAAGACAAGGCATGATAAACATAGTTATATTTTTGCTATACATTTGACTTACATAGAAAATGGTTCTTTTACATTACAAACGTTTTGGATAAACTATAATAGGTATAGTTTATGTTTCGTATACATTACAAACACTTATGATAAACTATAGTAAGTATAGTTTATGTTTCATATACATTATAAACAATTATGTTAAACTATAATAGGTATAGTTTATGTTTCATTTACCTTTCAAACTCATTACCAAAGGTTTTCAGTTCATATAAACGGGGTGCAAATACAAAGTACTGGGTTTATACAAAAAGGGGTTTTTAGTTCCGTTCACGTAAATATGTTAATGAATAAATTTGTGAGACATTCGCTTCACGTTACTTCCAAAGTAATGAAATCAAAGGTCCTGTAAATTGTAACCAGAGTCTCTTGTTGGGAGAGTGTGATAGTTGTGTATAGATCTATATTGGGTCTGACAAACCCACACCCGAGCTGCATGCAACAGCTAGACCGGCATGGCTGGGGTGACAAGTGTCATTTAACTTTGCGACGCCTAAAGAACGTCGTATTACGAGGCCATCTAAGTCATAGTATGGTTATACTAACTCACATGGGGTATTAACAAAACATAAGATTTACGGGTTTTACTTTCAAATTAAACGAGTTTATGTCGATTTAAACTTGCATAAATTATTTAAGTATGGTAAAATACTTGTACATTTTGGTCTTGACTTTTAAGACTACATTGCATTTTATAAGGGGAATATTGGATTTTTCTGGAACAAGCATTACTTTTACAAGGAAAGAAATTCAAACACCGGGTTCAAAAGCTTATGAACTCACCAAATTAATTGTTGACACTTTTTCGAAACTACTTGTATTCTCAGGAAATCAATGAACCAGATAAACAACAGCTTTTGAGGATGGGACGCTCAGACGTCAAACATTTCATTTTGTCATCATAATGTAATTGATTTTGAAATATGTGAGCACATGCTACATTGTAACTTTTTCAATTATATTTATGATGGTTGTATTTACTTTGAGCACTATTATACTCGTTGTTATGATACTACACATGAAGTCCGCCACTCCTGGATGTCTTCGCCATCCTTGGTTTGGGGGTGTGACAGTACTGGGGTCCCACCTGCGAAATTCCTTGTTTCGCTAAAACATCTGTTAATACTCGTTCGGCGTGCTATTCGTCAGTTGGATCGTCAGTAGAATCACCAGACAACTGTCAATCTTCCGAGTCAGTGTCAAGGTGAGTTTTCTCACTATATTATGTGCTCCAGTATATATCCTATGTATGTTAGGATATAGTTACCCTGTAGCATGCCACTAGGCTAGTTCTGTTAGTTTTTGGTTGTTAACATACCCCTCTAGGAATACGTCAAAGATAATGGGATAATTATCTAAAGGACGACCTAGCTAACGGTCGCTACTCAGCTTAAGTGCTAGGCCCAGGCCCTCTCCCCCACGGCCTTATACTCATGCCCTGACGTTCTAACGCCAAGGTCCAAAATGTAACACTCGTGTTTCTATCCTAGGCATTTATATTGAGTTAATAGTCTAGGTTAACCTTTGTAACTCATTTTGAAGAAATGAAAAGGAATTATGTGAATATTATGTGAATTATGTGTTTTATGCTTAATTATTAGGGCTTAATTAATTAAGAATAAAAATAAGCGTCAAAATTAAAGTGTGAGATAAGCCCGATATCTTTACATAAAGTTGTAATGGTCGAAACAAGGATTTCGGGGATATAAAGAATACCAAAATCCGAGTTATAACGAAGAAGTTATGACCTGTCGAAGTTTCGCGACAAAACTGGCACGGTGCTGAATGTCGTAAAAAGTGAGTTTTTGATAAACTACTTTTTAGCCTTAGTAATCTAAACGAAAGTCGTAGTATTCGTTAAACCGAGAAGTTCGATAAAAAGAACCCCCAAATCTGACTTCGTATGAGGAAGTTATGATTTTTCGAAGTTTCAGCGTAACAGTAGACAGCTAAAAACTTGAATTTTAGATCGAGCGATATTTAGCCGACACAAACTAAACGAGAATTGAAGGTCTCGTCATTAGGAGCACAACGGTAAAAAGTCTGACGAAAACGGACATCGGATGAAGAAGTTATGAATTTTTAACGGATTTCCTGTCCCGGTCTGTTAAAAATAATAATATAAAATTAAAATCAAAATTAGCCGACGAAGTCTAAACGGAAGTTGTAGATCGTAATTTTAGCTATGCGTGCATATAAAGAACGTCAAAAACGGAGCTCGTATGCGAAAGTTATGGATTTTAGAAGTTTTGGTGCGAAAACCGGGAAATTTCGCATAGTCACACTTTGCCACGTCACCCTCGCCTCGCATGCGCCACGTGTCCTGCTGAGTCACCAGGCTGCTGATTCACCGCATCTGCTGAGTCATCCGAGCACATGGCCCTATCCGAAGTGGTCCAGTGAAGATCCGACGCGTGCCTTCTCCCTCGTGTGCGAGCCCTCGCAGAAGCCACGTGCTTCCCTCATCGGATCCGGACTTCGGTCCAATCACAGGCCGCCAGCAGCTCCTTCGCACGCGCAGACCTCATGCGAGCCTCCCCCCTGCGAGCCTTCTCAGCCGTCGGATCAGAAGACCTCCTGACCGTCCGATCAGAAGCCTCGCCCCTATAAATAGAAGGGTGCGAGACCTCCCGGGTATTTTTGGAATTTTGCCATATTTAGCCCCTAAACCCATATTTTCTTCATATTAACATCCCGCAAAGCCCCGGTATCGATTGTAAAGCCTGGAATACGCCACGAAGTGCCCGAGAAGCCCGGAAAATTTATTTTTTTCGGTTTCGAAGCCCGACCTTTACAAAGCCCGGTTTCTCAATAAAACTCCCGGTTTTATTAGAAACGATCGTTTTAGGAAACAAATTGGTGCCCGATTATCATCAAATCATGTGAGTGTATAGTCACTTTCATTTTACACATAGATATGAAGTATTTACCTTAAAATACGTGTTATGTGTAAATATATTAATTATTTATTTGAGGTGATTGTTGTGTTGATGTTTTATACAAGTTTTAAACTGTATAAGTATTTTTATCTACAAATATGTTGGGTAGAACATGGGTAGATTGTGATGTGTGATAAAATAAAATTGATGAGAGGCCTCGATGTGTTTTGAGATCCAGTCATCTAGCGGAGTTTGGATGACGACCACGGATTTTCTAGACAGTCCAGTGGGAAACATTAGCAGGTCCGCAACCTGTAGGTGTTAATGAACTAAGAGTGTTCATTCGCTGTACTCCATCCCCCTCATAGTTGCCTTTAGGACATGTATGGCTGAGGAAACCCCTTAGCAGTAGTGTCCATCCCGATGATATTCTTTAGACTAGGTCCCTTGTGATAAGTTTTTAGGGACATAAAGTGAGGATAACGGGAACGGGTAATCAGGGTTACTGTTGATTGATGAACTTAGTTTATTATTATTGTGGGTTGAAAACCCTATATGCTCACCAGGCTCCCAAGCCTGACCCACTCAGCTTTTTATGTTACATGTAGTGGACCCCGAGCATAGTCGAAGGACAACGAGAGATTTTTGGATTATAGGCCAGTAGTTGTAAATAACTGTTGAAAGGCTTATAATTTCTTGTTTATGCTTTTGATCTGTATCGGAACATGACATCCCGAGGTTTTGATATATATATGGAAAACATATACCTTCTTAATGAAGGGTTTTGATAAACTTTTATCATATTTTGTTTGGGGACCAATTCCACAACATCTTTTAAAAAGATTTCTCTGATTTTATTTTAAAAAGCATAAATTAAATCGGTCTTTTCTGGCCGAGAAATTAGGGGATGTCACAGTTGGTATCAGAGCATTAGTTTAAGCGAACTAAGAAATTGTAGAATTTCTATACTTGAACTTAGAATGCTATGTGATGATTGTGAGATGAGTGTCTACCATATTTTAGACACGAGCACTAGTTTATTTTAGGGAAGATGCCTAAAATGCCCTTATGTGCTAAATGCTATGTGTGCCATTATTTGTTCGGATCTATGGTCTGTTGCCGACCGGATCTGGAAACCTTATGTGTGTAGGATTATAAGCGTATGATTACGAGATTAGAACTAACATGTAAACTTTTCAGAGTGATAAGGGAATTGACATGTCTAACAAGGATAATGACCTAAATTCGCCTTATTCGTTATATAGATTGTAATGGCCATAACTCGTAGTGCAGCTGCAAATGCAAATGGAAACAGGGATCAACAACCTCAACCTCAAGTAGTTGAGCAAGTACCTGTTGTGGGAGATGGATCTGAGCCAATGACGATGGTTGGGGTACAAGCAATGATGCAAATGATGTTAGATCGCCAAATGGAGGAGACAAGGCGATTACTACAACAACATAGGGAAGAGAATACGATGCCTGTTGAACAGCCTATATTGAATGAAGGGCAATCAGTAGGAGGGAACTACAGTGGGAATCTTGGTCAAGCCAACCCACCGATAGTTAGGCAAAACAACCAGGATGGAGGAGTTGATGGACGCGGATGCAAATACAAAGATTTCATGGCATCTAAACCGCTGTGTCTATCTGGAAGTCCGACACCGGTGGAAGTCATGAATTGGATCTCCGAAATGGAGACGATGTTTGAAAGTTGCGAGTGCAGCAACAAACAAAAGACCGCACTTGCGATTCCTCTGTTAAAGTCTGGTGTGTTGAACTGGTGGAAGTCACTAGCTGATTCGATGCCCAAGAGTGAAGCTAGTAAGATGTCTTGGGAAGAATTTGTGGTACAACTGAAATTGCAGTACTGCTCTGAGCAGGATCTTCTGGAAATCAACAATGAGTTTCAGAATTTAAAGAAAGGAAAGATGAGCGTTACTAAATACACTGCTAGTTTTATGGAAAAGATGAAGCTAGTTCCTCATCTAGTTCCAAATGAACTCTCTAAGGTCAACAAGTTTGCCCTTGGATTACCAGCGGACTTTGGTCCGATGGTTAAGCAAGCAACCACTTTGAAAGCCGCCATCTGGGCTGCTAAGAATGTCGAGGTTCAGATCAAAGAGAAGGGTCTGGAGAGGGCAGAAGTTGGTGAAAAGAGAAAATTTGAAGGAACTTCGGGTTCCAACAAGAAAAGCAAATTTTCTAAGTCCAAGAAGTTTGGAGGAGGAGGAGGTGAAGTGAAATGGTGTGAGAAGTGCAAGAGAAAGCACTCTGGGAGATGTAGTGAGGAGGTGACTTGCTTCAAATGTGGAAAGACTGGGCATTATGCCAACGTGTGTCTGTCCGACAAGAGGGTATGTTTTGAGTGCCTTGAAGTAGGGCATGTTCTTAAAGACTGTCCAAAGAGGAAGGATGCCGCAAAGCCCAATCTACCACCAAAGCCGAAGGCGAGAGCCTTTCTGATGACACTTGAAGCTGCAAAAGAAGAAGTCGATGTCGCTTCTGGTACCTTTCTCGTAAACGAATTGCCTGCCCAAATTTTGTTTGATTCTGGAGCCAATTACTCCTTTATATCGCATGAATTTGGTAGAAAGCTAGCTTTGCCTATAGATAGGCTAGTTAATGCCTTATTAGTCGAGATTGCTAGTGGCAAGTTTGTACCTGTTAGCCATCGTATGGAAAATATCCTCATTGACTTGGATGGGAATAAGTTCGAAGAGGAATTATTGCCTATCGAGTTAAATGGATTCGACATAGTTTTAGGAATGGATTGGCTTAGCGCCAATGATGCAGAAATACTATGTAGAAAGAAGATAGTTAAAGTAAACCCGCCAGGGAAAGAGTCGTTTATGGTGTATGGAGACAAACGCAGAGTAAACTCTGGAATCATTTCCCTAATGAAAGCCAGAAAGTGTTTGGCCAATGGATGTACATCATATCTAGCGTTTGTGATCGATGCCAAGATGGAAAAGAAGGAGGTGCAGAATATTCTGGTGGTGTGTGAGTATCTGGAAGTCTTTCCCGAAGATCTTCCCGGATTGCCCCCTGAACGACAAGTAGAATTTCGTATCGACTTGTTACCAGGAACGACGCCGATAGCGAAAGCACCTTATCGATTAGCGCCAACTTAAATGAAAGAACTTATGACGCAACTTCAGGAGTTATTGGACAAAGGTTTCATTCGACCTAGTTCATTACCCTGGGGAGCCCCTGTGTTATTTGTAAAGAAGAAAGATGGAAGCATGAGAATGTGCATCGATTACAGAGAGCTGAACAAAGTGACGATAAAGAACAAGTACCCGTTGCCAAGGATCGATGACTTGTTCGACCAGTTGCAGGGTTCGAGCTATTTCTCGAAGATCGATCTTAGGTCGGGATACCATCAACTAAAGGTGAGAGAGCAGGATATCGAAAAGACTGCTTTTAGAACGAGATATGGACACTATGAATTTTTGGTTATGTCGTTCGGACTAACCAATGCCCCAGCAGCTTTCATGGATTTGATGAATAGGGTTTGTAAACCATTCTTAGACAAATCCGTGATTGTATTCATAGACGATATCTTGATTTATTCGAAAAGCAAGAAGGAGCATGAAAAGCATCTACGTGAAGTGCTAGAAGTCCTGAAAAAGGAGAAGATTTATGCAAAGTTCTCCAAGTGTGAATTTTGGATTCAAGAAGTCCAATTTTTAGGTCATGTGGTTAAACAAGAAGGAATAATGGTTGACCCAACAAAGATTGAAGCTGTAATGAAGTGGGAACAACCAAAAAGTCCTACGGAGATTCGAAGCTTTTTAGGATTAGTTGGATATTACCGAAGGTTTATCCAAGGCTTTTCTTCGATTGCTACTCCATTAACAACTTTGACCCACAAAGGAGCCACTTATTCTTGGAATGAGAAGCATAAGGAAGCCTTTGAGAAGTTGAAGAAGTGACTGTGTGAAGCACCGATTCTTTCGTTGCCCGAAGGAGTTGATGACTTCGCATGTTTATAGCGATGCATCTGGAGTTGGGTTAGGTTGTGTTCTAACCCAAAGGGATAAAGTGATAGCGTATGCATCGAGGCAATTGAAGGAACATGAAAAGAACTACCCCACTCATGATCTGGGGTTGGCAGCGGTAGTATTTGCCTTGAAGATATGGAGGCATTATCTTTATGGCACAAAGTGTAAACTTTTCACTGATCATAAGAGTCTCCAATATCTCTTTAATCAAAAGGAATTGAACATGAGGCAATGACGCTGGCTAGAGTTACTCAAGGACTACGACTGTGAGATACTTTACCACCCTGGTAAAGCAAATGTTGTTGCCGATGCTCTCAGTCGGAAGGTAAACCTTGAAAAGAAAAGGCCAAGAGCGTTGAGAATTGAAGTTGTCTCGACAATTGTGGAAAGTATAAAGAAAGCTCAAGAGGAAGCTTTAGAGAAAAATGACCGAAAGGAAGAATGTTTGGACAAAACATTAGTGTTCGGTACAAACAACCAAGAGTTGAGGGTATTCCAAGATAGAATTTGGGTACCTAAGACGGGCGGAGTCAGAGATCCTCTGATGGAAGAAGCTCACAAGACCATGTACTCGATTCATCCCGGCAGTACAAAAATGTATAGGGATCTAAAACCCTATTATTGGTGGCCGACGATGAAGCTCGATTTTGCTAAGTATGTGGCCGAGTGTGTAACTTGTGCTAGGGTTAAGGCACAACATCAGAAACCATATGGGAGTTTAGAATCTTTACCCGTACCCATGGGTAAATGGGAAGCCATCACCATGGATTTTGTGACTAAACTGCCCAGAACAAGGAACGGTCACGACATGATTTGGGTGGTCGTTGATCGCTTCACTAAGAGTGCGCATTTCATAGCAGCCAAAGAGAAGTGGTCTATGGATAAACTTGCAAATTCTTATGTGAAGGAAATTGTGAGGCTTCACGGTGTTCCGTTAACGATTATGTCCGATCGTGATAGCCGTTTTACCTCAAGGTTTTGGAGGAGTCTACAAGAGGAATTGGGTACCAAGTTGTGTTTGAGTACAGCTTACCATCCACAAACCGATGGTCAGAGCGAGCGAACGATTCAAACATTGGAGGATATGCTGAGAGCATGTACCCTAGAATTCCAAGGTAACTGGGATGAACACTTACCTTTAGTAGAATTCTCCTATAATAATAGTTTCCACTCAAGCATTAAGATGACACCTTATCAGGCTTTGTATGGGGAAAAGTGTCGAACGCCATCATGTTGGCTGGAAGCTGGGGAAAAGCAGTTTATGGGACCTGAAATAGTCCATGAACTGCTGAAAAGTTGAAAGTGATAAGGGAAAGGATGTTAGCTGCTCAAGATCGACAAAAGAGTTATGCTGATAAGAAAAGATAACCGATATCCTTCATTGTTGGAGATTCGGTTTTACTTAAAGTCTCGCCGTGGAAGGGACTTATAAGATTTGGTAAGAGAGGGAAGTTGAGTCCAAGGTTTATTGGACCATTTAAAGTTCTTCAGAGAATCGGGAATCAAGCTTACAAGCTAGAGTTACCGGAAGAACTAGAGGGTATTCATAACACCTTTCATGTGTGTTATTTGAGAAAGTTCACAGGAGATGTTCCCGACATAATTCCGATTTCTGAGTTAAGGTTGGATGAAAACAAGAGGTTGATCGAGGAACCTGAGGCAATCGTTGACCGTAAGACTATGAAGTTACGACGCAAGATGGTCGATTTAGTGCTTGTGCGCTGGAAACATACGAATGGACCAAATCTCACTTGGGAAGCGGAGAGTGACATGATGAGTCGCTACCCGCAGTTGTTTGGTGATATGTGATTCCAGGGACGGAATCATCCTAAGGGGGAGAGAATTGTAACACTCGTGTTTCTAGCCTAGGCATTTATATTGAGTTAATAGTCTAGGTTAACCTTTGTAACTCATTTTAAAGAAATGAAAAGGAATTATGTGAATATTATGTGAATTATGTGTTTTATGCTTAATTATTAGGGCTTAATTAATTAAGAATAAAAATAAGCGTCAAAATTAAAGTGTGAGATAAGCCTGATATCTTTACATAAAGTTGTAGTGGTCGAAACAAGGATTTCGGGGATATAAAGAATACCAAAATCCGAGTTATAACGAAGAAGTTATGACCTGTCGAAGTTTCGCGACAAAATCGACACGGTGCTGAATGTCGTAAAAAGTGAGTTTTTGATAAACTACTTTTTAGCCTTAGTAATTTAAACGAAAGTCGTAGTATTTGTTAAACCGAGAAGTTCGATAAAAAGAACGCCCAAATCTGACTTCGTATGAGGAAGTTATGATTTTTCGAAGTTTCAGCGTAGCAGTAGACAGCTAAAAACTCGAATTTTTAGATCGAGCGATTTTTAGCCGACACAACCTAAACGAGAATTGAAGGTCTCGTCATTAGGAGCACAACGGTAAAAAGTCTGACGAAAACGGACGTCGGATGAAGAAGTTATGAATTTTTAATGGATTTCCTGTCCCGGTATGTTAAAAATAATAATATAAAATTTAAATTCAAAATTAGCCGACAAATTCTAAACGGAAGTTGTAGATTGTAATTTTAGCTACGCGTGCATATAAAGAACGTTAAAAACAGAGCTCGTATGCGAAAGTTATGGATTTTAGAAGTTTTGGCGCGAAAACCGAGAAATTTCGCATAGTCACACTTTGCTACGTCACTCTCGCCTCGCATGCGCCACGTGTCCTGCTGAGTCACCGCAGCTGCTGAGTCATCCGAGCACATGGCCCTATCCGAAGTGGTCCAGTGAAGATCCGACGCGTGCCTTCTCCCTCGTGTCCGAGCCCTCGCAGAAGCCACGTGCTTCCCTCATTGGATCCGGACTTCGGTCCAATCACAGGCCGCCAGCAGCTCCTTTGCACGCGCAGACCTCATGCCAGCCTCCCCCCCTGTGAGCCTTCTCAGCCGTCGGATTAGAAGACCTCCTGACCGTCCGATCAGAAGCCTCGCCCCTATAAATAGAAGGGTGCGAGACCTCCCGGGTATTTTTGGAATTTTGCCATATTTAGCCCCTAAACCCATATTTTCTTCATATTAACATCCCGCAAAGCCCCGATATCGATTGTAAAGCCCGGAATACGCCACGAAGTGCCCGAGAAGCCCGAAAATTTATTTTTTTCGGTTTCGAAGCCCGACTTTTACAAAGCCCGGTTTCTCAATAAAACTCCCGGTTTTATTAGAAACGATCGTTTTAGGAAACAAATTGCTGCCCGATTATTATCAAATCATGTGAGTGTATAGTCACTTTCATTTTACACATAGATATGAAGTATTTACCTTATAATACGTGTTATGTGTAAATATATTAATTATTTATTTGAGGTGATTGTTGTGTTGATGTTTTATACAAGTTTTAAACTGTATAAGTATTTTTATCTACAAATATGTTGGGTAGAACATGGGTAGATTGTGATGTGTGATAAAATAAAATTGATGAGAGGCCTCGATGTGTTTTGAGATCCAGTCATCTAGCGGAGTTTGGATGACGACCACGGATTTTCTAGACAGTCCAGTGGGAAACATTAGCAGGTCCGCAACCTGTAGGTGTTAATGAACTAAGAGTGTTCATTCGCTGTACTCCATCCCCCTCATAGTTGCCTTTAGGACATGTATGGCTGAGGAAACCCCTTAGCAGTAGTGTCCATCCCGATGATATTCTTTAGACTAGGTCCCTTGTGATAAGTTTTTAGGGACATAAAGTGAGGATAACGGGAACGTGTAATCAGGGTTATTGTTGATTGATGAACTTAGTAAGTTTATTATCATTGTGGGTTGAAAACCATATATGCTCACCAGGCTCCCAAGCCTGACCCACTCAGCTTTTTATGTTACAGGTAGTGGACCCCGAGCATAGTTGGAGGACAACGAGAGATTTTTGGATTATAGGCCAGTAGTTGTAAATAACTGTTGAAAGGCTTATAATGTCTTGTTTATGATTTTGATCTGTATCGGAGCAAGACATCCCGAGGTTTTGATATATATATGGAAAACATATACCTTCTTAATGAAGGGTTTTGATAAACTTTTATCATATTTTGTTGGGGAGCAATTCCGCAACATCTTTTAAAAAGATTTCTCTGATTTTATTTTAAAAAGCATAAATTAAATCGGTCTTTTCTGGCCGAGAATTTAGGGGATGTCACACAGAACAATTAGCTTCGTTCTATAACAGACCAAAACGTACCAACCACTCCCCAGAGCGACAAGTGTAGTGCTCAGAGCGCTGTTCTTTGGTGGTTATGCACCAATAGCAGATAACCACTAGTGGTGCATGATCCGCCAATAAGACGCCCCCAAGTCTTGACGGTCCAGACAAGACAAGATGTATTTTCAAGGACATGCTCCCATGATGACAAGTATTAAAGAGATCATTCTTCTTTAGAAGAAGGGATCGCCTCTCTCTATATCAAATTAAACCCTAATTCTCTCTTACAAATACTGACTAGACTATCAGAACCTCGTTCCGGGACCCCCTCCCAGACGACGACTAATGTCGGCTCTTTCTTTGTTGTGATTCTTAGACTTAACTCAGGCGAAAATACCACATACGAAATTAAGCTCAAAGACATATCACAACACCAGTAGTATTGGATTATTGCATGTTGTAATGTTTAAATGTATTGATATATATTATATGGGGAGTTGAGGGCGGACTAGCCTCGTGTTAAAGGCCAATAAACTCGAGCGGACTAGCTTTATGCTAAAGGCCAAAGTGCGGACCAGCTATATGTAGTAGGAAAAAAGGGGTGTGTTGGAATTGTAACAAACCGGGTCACTTCAAGAAAGATTGTCATTTGCATAAAATGAACAAGGATGGTGCAGGGCCAAGTGGATCCAAGGATCCTGAAAAGCAACAAGGTCAGAATTCTGTTTTCATGCAGAAGTCTAACTATATTCAGAATTATATTTCTGTGATTTTTGAAGCATTTTATGTGTAGGATGATAATGTTGCATGGTGGGTTGATTCGGGAGCAACAAATTATGTTTGCAAAAATCAATATTGGTTCAAGGACTTTCAACCAATTAATGATGGATCTGTTGTGAAGATGGGAAATGTTGCAACTGAACCAATCAAGGGCATAGGATCTGTTTTACTTACTTTTACTTCTGGGAAATGTTTATGTTTGAACAATGTTTTATATGTTCCAGGGATTCGTAAGAATCTCGTGTCTGAAATTGTATTAAATAATTATGGTTACAAACAAGTATTAGAAAGTGACAAGTATATCTTGTCAAGACATGGTTCTTTTATGGGATTTGGATATGTATGTAATGGAATGATTAGGCTAAATATTAATTATCCTTTTATTGATAATTCTATTTGCATGGCTTCTACTAGTACTAGCAATAATTTTAATAAATATGAATTATGGCATGCTAGACTAGGACATTCATTACAAAAGATTAAAAGACACTTCTTATATGAATTTAATTCCTGCTTTTGATATGAAAAATAATGAAAAATGTAAAACATGCATGCTAACTAAAATCACTAGACAACCTTTCAAAGATGTTGTTAGGGAAACCAAGGAGTTGGATCTTATACATAGTGATTTATGTGATTTCAATGCAACACCTTCCCTTGGAAACAAGAAGTATGTTATTACTTTTATTGATGATGCATCTAGATATTGTTATATCTATTTGCTACATTCTAAGGATGAAGCACTTGATAAATTTAAAATTTATAAACAACAAGTTGAGCTTCATAAAAATGAATTAATAAAAGTATTGCGTACTGATAGAGGTGGTGAGTATTATGATCCAGTTTATTTTGAATCAACTGGAATAATACATCAAACCACAGCTCCATATACACCACAACAAAATGGTGTAGCTGAAAGGAAGAATAGGACTTTGAAAAAAATGGTTAATTCCATGTTGTCATATTTTGGATTAAGTGAATGGTTGTGGGGTGAGGCAATGTTAACTGCATGTTACATCTTAAATAGAACTCCAAATAAAAGGAGTAAGAATACTCCTTATGAACTTTGGTGTAAAAAGGTACCAAATTTGAGTTATCTCAAAGTTTGGGTTGTAGAGCAGTTGTAAGGCTCACTGAACCCAAAAGGAAAACATTGGGGTGAGAGAGGTATAGATTGTATCTTTATTGGATATGCTGAGCATTCCAAAGCATATAGATTCTATGTTTTAGAATCTAATGACTCTGTGTCTGTAAACACAGTGATAGAGTCAAGAAATGCTATCTTTGATAAAGAAAGATTTACATCTATACCTAGACCAAGGGACATGGTTCATCAATCTTCTAGGAAGAGTACTACTCAAGTTGAAGATGTTTCTGGTGGTGTAAGTTTTGAACCTAGGAAAAGCACCAGAGCTAGAAAAGCTAAGTCTTTTGGATCTGATTTTCAACTATATTTAGTTGAAGGAACAAGGAATGAAACTATTTCTCAACATCAATATTGTTTTAATATTGAAGAGGATCCAAAGACTTTCAGTGAAGCTATGGCTTCTAGGTATGTTCATTTATGGAAAGAGGCAATTCATGATGAGATTGATTCTATCATGCATAACAATACTTGGGTATTGGCTGATTTACCTCCTGGTTGCAAGGCATTAGGATGTAAATGGATCCTCAAAAGAAAAATGAAGGTGGATGGCACTATTGATAAGTATAAAGCCAGATTGGTTATCCAAGGCTTTAGACAAAAGGAAGGCATTGATTTCTTTGACACTTATGCTCCTGTTGCCAGAATTTATACTATTAGATTATTATTAGCTCTTGCAGCTATACATAATCTTGTGATTCACCAAATGGATGTGAAAGCTGCATTCTTGAATGGTGACTTGGATGAGGAAATATACATGAAACAACCTGAAGGGTTTGTGATGCCTGGAAATGAACACAAGGTGTGCAAGTTGAAGAAATCATTATATGGTTTGAAACAAGCCCCAAAACAATGGCATCAAAAGTTTGATGATGTTGTCTTGTCTAATGGTTTTGCATTAAACCAAGCTTACAAGTGTGTATATAGCAAATTTGATACTTCTAGTAAAGGAGTCATGATTTGCTTATATGTAGATGATATGTTGATTTTTGGTACTGATTTAGAAGAAGTTGATAAAACCAAGAAATTCTTATCATCTAGTTTTGATATGAAAGACATGGGGGAGGCTGAGTTAATTCTTGGTATAAGAATTAGAAAAGGTAACAATGGGATTCAATTTCTCAATCTCATTATACTGAGAAGATCTTGAAAAAGTTTAACTTTGAGAATTGTTCTCCTGTAAGCACTCCTATAGATCCTAGTCTTAAGCTTCTACCTAATAAAGGATCTCTAGTGTCTCAACTTGAATACTCAAGGGCTATTGGTTTTCTAATGTATGCCTTGATTAGTACTACGCCTGATACCGCATATGCTGTGGGAAGGCTTAGTAGATATACTAGTACTCCTAGTTCACATCATTGGCAAGCTGTGAGTAGAGTATTCAAGTACTTGAAAGGGACCATTAATTATGGTTTAACTTATAATGGATATCCTTCTGTTTTGGAAGGTTATTCAGATTCCAGCTGGATTAACAACTTATAGGATCACTCCTCTACAAGTGGTTGGGTGTTTCTTCTTGGAGGAGGTGCCATTTCTTGGGCATCTAAGAAACAAACTTGTATTACTAACTCAACCATGGAGTCTGAGTTTGTTTCATTATCCGCTGCTGGTAAAGAAGCTGAGTGGCTAAGGAATTTGATTTATGAAATTCCATTATGGCCCAAACCGATATCTACCATTTCTATCAGATGTGATAGTGCTGCAACATTGGCTAAGGCTTATAGTCAAGTATACAATGGAAAGTATAGACATTTAGGTGTTAGACATAGCATGATTCGTGAGCTCATCATGACTGGTGTGATATCTGTGGAGTTTGTCAGAACTCAGTTGAATTTAGCCGATCATCTAACCAAAGGGTTAGCAAGAGATCTTGTGCACAAGGCGGCTGTAGGGATGGGTTTAAAGTCCACTTAAAATCTTTTATATTGAGATACCCAATTCACATCTAATGTAATATTAGATGCTGAAATCAATGTGGAAAGCTTGATATTTGAAGATTGGAACACATTATTATCATCATCCCAAGGTATGTGTTCAGTACTGCAAGTAAAGGAGGTTAAATTTATATTCTTAATAGTTCTTTTGAAAAATTGCATTTATAGGTGCAAGAATAAAAAGACTACCTATATAAGCATGAAGTTTAGCTGCTTCAAGAAGTTAGGACTTGGCTTTGATATGCTTATTGAAGGATGGGACACAAGCTAGTAAAATATAGTGTCAAGTTAGAACTTATGAGAATATAAACTGTTGTGTGTATTATTTTCATGTATTCACTATGAATAGAAAAGGGTTCAATCCTTAGAGACACCCTGATATTCGAATATTTGGATTGAATAATATACTAATGTGAAATTCAATCGTCACGACATTTCATTTATGTATCAGTTTGTTGTTGTTATGTTTTGTTTTAAGTTAATCAAGATTACACTTAAATGGGGGAGGTTTGTTGGTGATTTTGCATCATCAATGTGTATTTAAGTGTAATGGATTGACTTGTTGACCATAAACGAATAGGGGTCCGGGGGCAACGCCCCTGGGAGCGGGGTCCAAGGGGCGGCAGCCCCTGGCTGGGATCGAATTTTCTATAAATGAACCCACTTTTTTGACTTCGTTTTAACCGTTTTTAATGATCCGGTTTTAGTGATAGTTTGTGACTGTTATAAACCGTTTTGACAGTTGGAGTAGTTTTTGGACAAAGAAAACAGCCTTGACAATTTTCAGACAAATGATATACATAATCATTCTTTGGTCATTATTTTCCTGGTACAAGAACAATCACGAAATCATAACTTCATATTCTCTATTCTAGAAACTCTTCTGAGTCTTATCCGATTAAAGGTTGGGAGTACCACCCAAATACTTTAATCTGAAAGTGTTTAACACACGATTCTCAAGATTTCCAAGTCTTTCCATACCCCAATTTTCTAACAACTCGCAGGTACGACTCAGATAGCCAAAATATGACATCCCGGAATTCAGGGCATATACTATGAACAACAAAACTACCGTAATTTTGTTTGTAATTTAACTCATTCAATTTTAGTGCATCTAAAGTAAAATAAATGAGTTTATTTCAAATAATATAAGATGTAAAATGTTACCTTACTTTCAAATGTGTAAACTGTCAACCGAATCAAATTGCTCAAACTGCAACACCGATTAATGTAGCTGAAAAACTAAAATTTTGTATTAAGCAATTTTGAGCAAAGAAAATATTAAAATATAATAGTACATGTTCCACTGTTTCCAAAAATATAAAGAACGCCAAAACGGAGTTCATATGCAAAAGATACAGCTGTTTTAAGAAAACAAACCGATATAACACCAGTTTTACCTCTTCTGCATAAACTTTTTAAATCCGTTGAGGCACTTATGCTTTGCCGACGGGATTTTCGAGAGCGTTTTTGGACTTAGGTTATAGTCTACTATTTAATTTCACACTTGAAATAATTTTTATGAAAATATTTACAAAAGTCGCAAAAACGGATATCGCGAGCCGTTAAGACGTGAAACTTCAAACGCAATTTTTCGGAGATCTGTAACTCCAAAAATTAATCCGTTTGATGTTCTAGAATCCTTGATTTAAACTATATCCAACGATATTCTCGAAAAAAATTCTCAATGCACGGATCCCGATACACTCAGTTTTGCGTGTTTTAGGCCATTAATAGAGGAATAACTATCTGGAGCCCACATGTTACTTAAGAAGCCCAAAAATGTATCTTTCCCTCTCTTTATCATCCCACATGACTATATCTTCTCCCCTTCTTTTTCTTTGTGTGCAAGTTTCACCAATTAAGATGAGTTGGAGGTATGGTTCCCTGTGAGTGAGAATTTCAACTATAAAAGGAAGCTCACACGACCTCCATTTTCACACAACAAATCCAGCTCTCTCTCAAATCTATCTCTCCCCCTCCATATCCTTCTAGCCTAATCACCACCATACACCACTACTAAACCACCCATTTAACCTCTTACCATAATCAATCGGCCCACCACCCACCAGCCCCTGTCTTCTCTTCCCTCCATCGACATAAAAAACAAACATAAACGACGAAGGAAGCAGCAAAGAGTGATGCTGACACAACTATGCCACCTTGAAAGACCACCGATTGCTTCCCTTTGACACCCACCGCCGCTGCCATCAAGGATCACCGCCACCACCGTTGTGAACTGCAATGCTACTGGGAAATCTTCTCCTACTCTCCCTCACCTCATTCCATCGTGTGGCTGCCAAAGAATCAAGGAGGAAATGAAGCAGTAAGCTCCGTCACCCCCCTGCATTCACCGAACGTCCAACTTTCACCCGCCCTCACCACCGGTCACCACCACAACTGGCCTCCTTTACTCCACCAGTAAGCATATCCACCTCTTAAATTTGATTTCCAATTCTCCATGCATCGTTGACTGATCACTGAGCGAGTATACGATTTTTGTTTTACCTGCGTCGAGTGAGGAAGAAACATAGGAGGCATCTTCTATGTAATTCAAACTTATATAACATTTTAATGAGTTCAGCCCCTCAACGTTGAATTTACGCAGCAATAGTCCCACCCTCACAAAAATTATTTCAAACTAGATGAGGAGTCCCGCACTGTGGGGATGGATATAAACATATATGATCATTATTTTTGGCATCTTATGCTTCTTATGAATATGAAGGATTATATAGTAATTTATGGACAATTTGTTTGTGGAATCGTTATGGCATAGCTATGAATTTTGTAAAAAATATTAGTTACCTAATGCAAACTACTCTTTTTAAGTGTTAATGATATGTTGTTGAGTCTACATCAATATGCATATTTGCAACTTAATGCGGTAAGAGATAGTTGAAAGCATGAATGTCACATAGTTGATATTGGTGTGAAGACATAGTGTATATTACATCCGATGCTTATCTGTTTAGATGATAATATAAGATCATTCGTTGTTACATGTGGGGAAGGTCTTTCAGGATCTTGGAATACGCTTCCATGGCTGCAGTACTGAGTCAACAAATCAGTTTCCTATAAAAATTGATTATAAGACGTTAATGAATCAATGACTTATCAAGAAAATCAAAAATTACAACTAACATCGGGTGTCTACCTGAGACTTTGCAATAGTCGACACAATCAACTCCATTTTCTGAATGGGTTTAGCTTTAAATACAAATCTTCATCCACTAACTTGCAAATTCAATCAGAAATCCAATTCTATGGTCAAAATTATACCACACTATAAACAAAGTCAATGACTTTAGTCAAAATCGTTATTACAATGCTTGTTAATGGGAAAAAGGTCAATATTAGAAAAATGTTGCATTTATTTAGTTGGAGTTCCATTTGTCTAAAACAGTATGTAAATAAAGAGTATAAAAACAATCAATATACATATTGAAAATAGAAAAATTAATAAACAAAACAAAGAGACTTTATTCAAGGAAAATCTTGAAATGATGAAATAAAGGGAAAAATCAAGACCTGATAATGAAATGTACTCTCATTGATGAAGACTTGGTAACGGAGGTTCCTTTTTTGCCATTTCAGTTGCTATTACCCCTAAAGACCAAATATTCGCCTCCATGTTCAATTCTTCCTTCTCCATAATACTCCACGAAATCATTATTTACTACAAAAACCACAAGAGAAAACCTCAACAGGAGAAGATATGAAATCCCAAATGAAAAAAAAGAGTCGAAATCAAGTAAATTGGATTTAATTGTTTAGAAATCGAAACACCTAGAGATGTGTATTAAACCCATTTCAACTTTCAAAGATGGAGCGCAGCTATTTCAGGAAGAGTCCGGAGTCTGGGTCCCTCTCCTTTGAGCAATATGAGAACCGTGACAGGTGTAAACGGACACAAAAGCGTATGAGAACCGTGAAGACGGTCGCATCTGGTCTACATTCGTGTACGTATTTGATTTGATTGTCGATGTAGGAGCTGGAAGCGGTGACCGGTAGGTATGGACCTAATCGTTTGAATGGAAAAAAAACTTTTGTAAAATGAGAGTATACTCGTAATTTTTTCAACAACAAATCTTAAGCAAACAAGTTTCAATTCTCTTACATAATAAGTTAATAACCATCTGCAAGTGGTAGAGGGCTACCAACAGAATTGACAGATATACCCTTACAAATCATATTTATCAGCAGCAACTAACAACTTGTCTATCAATAAATTTTCCAGATAAATTCCAAAAGTGTTGCCTGTCATATACACAAAGTACCATAAGCGTAAGTCAATCTCTTTTTAGGCTATCTAATAATGAATATAAATAATGTAATACAACTTATATCTGGATTTCATGATGTTGTCTGCGTTTTACCTTTTTACTGTCGCATATTCTGTCGTTGCTGCTACTTTTTACCATCTAAAGAACCGAGTTTGAGTTGTCGTGGGGCCATCACACGTCTATCTACTTCTGTCATGTTCATACCAACTTCCACTTCAAAATTATTACAAATTATAAAAAAACATGTATAAAATATAAAATATACATCAATAAAAAATAAATAAATAAATATGCTTGGCTTCAAGCTTAAATTGTGAAAGCTAACGATCTTCTCAAACACCACTACATGATGTCGTTTCTTAAGACTTGAAAAGTGCTTTTATAAATAGAAGGTTCATTTGGGCATTTCATAGAACACTTCATATACATCTAAAATAGAAACATGTTAACCATATTTTGATTACCAACGATAGCCCTGTCAGTCCCGCTTTCCTGTTTCCAAATTAAAAAATTGAAATAAGTAGAAATACATAATTCATCTGATATTAGATATCTAACCTGTATGAGGGCAGCACCATTTCTTCTGCAGTATCGACTATCTTCTCAATCAGAATGATAGTTGAATTATAAAAAAAAAATTGAATTGTAAGACCAAATAAATTATATTATTATAAAAATTTCTTCCAAGTATTTCAATGCTTAATGTTAATTTTGTTTGACATATAACTAAATGTTACATCTAGATATCTAAATATATGTTTATTACCCATGCTACATTCTTTCTTTACCAATATGCTTCCCCATATCCTTTTCAGTTCAAACAGAGTGGTGAACTATGGATTGAAGAACTTACGTCGATATCTAATTTGTCTACTGCGATATTGCTTAGGCAATTTCCATCCATCGTTTGGAAAAACGGGACGCCACCGCTACACCCTCCGATGGTCGGCACTATAACAATCAGCGGCTGTACTCATATTTTTCGTTCCCGTGACCTGAAAGCAACACAGACGAATCGATTATGTCCTCTGTGATACATGGTTTTCAACTTGAAACATGATGAAATCGAAAAAAAAAACCAAGAATGAATAGAATCGAATAAGAATTCAATCTGTATAATCAAATTAAAAAATTCAGGTAAAACACCAGTAAACGTG
This sequence comes from Lactuca sativa, assembly GCF_002870075.4. Taxonomy (NCBI): domain Eukaryota; kingdom Viridiplantae; phylum Streptophyta; class Magnoliopsida; order Asterales; family Asteraceae; genus Lactuca; species Lactuca sativa. The sequence continues at coordinate 267,881 of NC_056631.2, forward strand.
TATGAGAGGGTTGATAGTGTACAACCCACCAACAGCAGCACCCATATGTAGATTGGAGAAGAGAAACAGAAGCGACCATATAGATTACGGTTAAGCACCATCGATCCCTTTATTGGATGCCCACGTTCGCTGATTTTTGTTCTCGTCTTGGGCCTGGATCACATGAACCACTCCAGGGCGCCTTAATCCACCCAATCTAGACACATCAAATGATATCGAAGAAGGAGTATTCGTCTGTTCTGGAAAGCCCCACACGAACCCGAGCCTCCGATAAATCGTTCGCTGATTTTTGTTCTCGTCTTGGGCGTGGATCACATGAACCACTCCTGGGCACCTTAATCCACCCAATCTGGACGCATCAAATGATATCGAAGAAGGAGTATTAGGCTGTTCTGGAAAGCCCGACACGAACCCGAGCCTCTGATAAATCGCGGCAGTCAAGAACCCATCGATGCCTTTAGAGAGAGACGGTGGGTTTTGGAGTGTATGAAAGTTTGCAGTGGAAGTGAGCGATAATGAAGAATTAAGAAGTATCCGAGGCGGTGGATGGGTGGAGGGATTAACATTGATCGGAAGCACGTGAAGAAGAATAACACTCATCGGAATCTAATTGGGTCGAAAAGCGGTGAAAGTAAGATAGAAACAACACGTTTTAGAATATACAAAATGCCAAAATATTACCCATAAAAAAATTAAACAAATACAGCAGTGAAAGCGTGATTGGAAACGAAAACGGCAAAGTCTCAACAAATTGTCAAATAGCACCCAAAATACATTTCATTCGAAAATAAGAAGGACAGATAGAAAGCGAGGGGCAGCTGTGACAAAAAAGGGCAATGTTCACTATTCCTTAGCATTGTCCAAGTTTAATATATATATATATATATATATATATATATATATATATATATATATATATATATATATATATATATATATATAATTTAAGTTTTAAACAATGAAAGTTTAATCAAAATGTTTAAAACTTACCCTAATCTACAAACTACTTTCAAAACAAATCCAATTTTAATACAAAATAAAAAAATATATTTATAGATATTAATTTATTAAATAAGATTTAGAATAAATAAATTCTTTTTGAAGTTATTAATTAAATCTCAATTAAAATTTTTCGTTTATTTAAAGAATTTTGGGAAAATAATAAATTAAAATTTTAATTTTTAAAATAAAATTTATTTAAAATGGTTATTTAAATAAATTTTGGAATAATAAAAACTTGGAAAAATTAATAAATCCTTATACTTAACCAAAATGCCAAATCGCATCCAAATATTAATATATATCGAAATTTCTCGGAAATCGGATTAATCCCGGAGATCACAACCTCTCGACAGTACTTCCCGGCTTTCAGAACTACTTATTAACCACTCGATAAGGTGAGTGTTATGACCCATCTTTTGTATTTACTTATTTTGGGGAGAATAAATGTACTAAGTATTATAAATTATACAAAAATGTTATTATAATACCTTTTTACTGCTTATGGTATGGGGAATTTGGTTTGAAGGGCCGCATAGGGTTGTTGGATTTCAGAAGTGCTTAAATGCCAAAATGGTCATGCCCTCCGGTGTTTCATGTTTGGCCCCTGTCTGTACATATTCATTGAAAAGTATTGTTTAACATTTATATAACACAAGTAAAACAATATTGCTCGTAGACTTCAAGTATGTTATGAGAATACAGTCATTGAAATAACATATGCCTTCTATTTTGAAATTTATTCAAGGAATATACTTAGTTAAGTGCCTTATGGTGTACATGGTTAACTTCTATACAAATTCATATTACCTAAATACTCTTAGGCTGAGAGCTTTTTCAACTCCCTTAGTTAAAGGCTTTTTAGTGAGACGTTATTCATTAGCTAAGTTTAATCACTTAGCATACCCATACTACTATAACCGTTAATCTTCGAAACGAGATACATATGTATAGATCTATATGGGGTTGACATCCCCACCTGTGGCTGCTAGCTACATTCTCGACTGATCAATCGAAGTAGGTGATAAATGTCTATCAATCATTACTGCAACGTCCAATGAAGCGTTGTAGGGGGTAAATTCAGTCAAATAGCTCGGTTATAGGATTCATTAAAAACATTAAGGTGTTGTTTGTTTTTTTGAAGCCAAAATGTCGGCAGTCTGCAATAAGAAGACTGTTTGTTTTTAATGTCTGCAGCTGTTGAAATAAATTAATTTTTCAAACTTAATTTCATGTCATAAAAATTAAAAATGCATTTTCAGCAAAAAGAGAATGAAAAAAACGGCTGGTCTTTTTTTTTTTTTTTTTGGTTAAAATGAGGTCTGAAGACCTTTGAAGACAGTGGCCCATGTCTGCGCCAGGAAGACATCGCGCAGACGTTTTTTGGTCTGCGCACTTCCAAAAAACAAACACTCTGCGAGGGCGTACGTCTGCGCGTTGTTTGCACGGCGCAGACAAAAGTGGTTGCGCAGCTCTTCACAAAAAAAACAACCCCTAACTAAAAACTCTCACTTTTCACAAATCATGGACTTGGTTAGTTTCAAACTATTTTTGAGTATGGTTATACTTACAAAAACAAAATACTTTTTGAACTTTTTAAAAGTATTATACTGCGGTTAAGCAGAAAGCCTGTGACTCTCACAAACCTTGTGTCGACTTTCAAAATACATGTATTCTCAGGAAATCAGTGAATCTCAAGCATATCCAGACATTGGAAAACATGGATTGCAGGCCCTTTAAATTGTTACTTTTTGTTTTGGTTAGCCTAATTGTTATGGCACTTCATGTATTATTATTATTATTATTATTATTATTATTATTATTATTATTATTATTATTATTATTATTATTTTTATTATTATTATTATTATTATTATTATTATTATTATTATTATTATTATTTAATTGTTAAGTTAAATTATAAAAATTGCACCTGGTTGTCGATTGTTGTACTTGTGTTGTATATTCAATTTATCTGTGATCCTTGAACTTAGTCGCACAACCCGGTATGTTTCGCCACCTCAGCTGGGAGTGTGACGGATTGGTATCAAAGCTAGATTGGCTACAGAGAACTCGTATCCTCGAGAGAGGAAATACAACTATATCAACTAGCTTCTAATAAAAGTATTATTAATAATAACACTACTTCTTAGCTACGTACAGTACGAGGAATCTGGTTTGAAGTGCCGAATAAGGTTTTTGGATTTCAGAATAGCTTAATTGCCAAAATGATCATGCCCTCTGGTGCTTCATGTATGACCCTCGTCTGTACATATTATCCTTGGAGTATAAAACAAAAATTAATAATACTACAAACCCCACCAACCATAATATATAAGAGTTTATATATACTGACCCGTAACGAGAACACTCAATAAAAAGTCTAACCATCCCTTCAACTAAAACTATTAACTCAACCCTTTAGGTCAGACGCCTCAATTAAAGGTTAGTACCGTACATAATCCATACCACAAATAAACATGGAACGAGCGCCTATGTTATTTGTGGTCGAGATTGAAGAATGTTCTCAAGATTCGCTGCAGATACCTAGTACCTTAGAAACCTTATTTCAACCCCAAAAAATATATACATTTTAAATCATATAAAAATACTTAAAATATGGGATAACCTTTAGATTTTCCTAATTCGCCTAAATCTGAAGAATCGATAACTCTGCCACCTTCGTAACAAAGAAACCCATAAGTTATCAGTTAATCGTTCAATAGTCTCCAAACTTCTCTCTTCCAAAGATGACAAAGACTTCAATCTTAAGGGTTTCAATTCCCTCCCCATCATTTGGAAACTTGGAGGATTTCCGAATCAATCACCTTTCCCTTATCACTTGGAATTCCGTAGGATTTCAGGAATCAATCTCACTCTATAATTTGGAAATCTATGGGATTCTAAGAACAAAGTATACTAAGACACTTTCATGCAATATAATTCCCACATGCTTATTTATGATTAAGTAGTATAAACAACTTAAGTGTGTCTTTTTCTAAAACGTTTAGGATAAAGGCCTTCGAAGGAGTCTGCGAGTTCACCCAACATTTCGAATGGACTCAACACTAATGCAAACCATGATTACATAAGGGATTGCTAGAGCCTTAGCTACGTATGAGGCTGCCTGGAACGAATCTTCCGTGAACGATGGAAGTAATGACGATATTCTAGTCTTTAACAAAAACAACCCCATGTCCTGTTCATACAATGATTTATTAGCCTACCAACCCCCATCCTTCTTCGGTATGGAAGGAGTTATGAATATCACTACTTTTATATAAACCTTTATTTGTTTAATTTATGAATATCACTACTTTTTATACAATATTCGTGATATATTAGTTTTGGATATGCAAATTCAACAACAACATAAGTCATTATGTGCTACAAATATCATAAGGAAAAGTATGATTTGGAAAACTACAAGTTTTTGGAAACTTTTACTAAAAGATAGCTTTTCTAGCAAAAAAAGGTTACAATATAGTCATTAACTATTTTGGTGGGTTACAACCCAAAGATACCATGTTTTGATTACATATTTTGACAATAGACAAAATTACAACTTTATATTTATATAAAAGATTATATAAAAAGTCTAAACAAAACATACAAGACAAACTATAATTGGTATAGTTTGGGAGTTACAAAACTACACTTTCATTTTTGAAGAACCATATAATTATTCAATGGTATAATTATTTCAATTTACAAGAAAAATGAGTCATAGTTCACATAAATCTGTTGATTCTCTTGTGAGACATTCTCTTCACCATACCTACCTAGCGTACACTTTAAGTCATGCATTATATCCAGAGTCTCCTGGAAGGAGAGCGAGATGGTTGTGTATAGATCTATACGGGATTGACAACCCCGCACCTAAGCTGTTTGCTACAGTTAGACCGGGAAGTTTAGGGTGACAAATATCTACCAATTCCAGCGCCTGAAGAACGTCGTTCAGGCATATCAGTCATATTCAGCATGTTTATAATAACTCACATAGGGATTAACAAAACATTCGAGTTACAGGGTAACTTTCACTTCATCAGTTTTATAAAAAGATAAAACTACATACTATTATTTGGTACATCATCACTTACATTTCTGGTCTTAGGGTTTTAAGACTACAATTCATATTTAATAAAATATTGGATTTTCTGGAAACATACATTATCATTTTACAAGGAAAGATACAAAGGAAATACTACATTTTTAGTCTTGGGCATAAGGCTTACAACTCGTTTTTATAAAGAAAATATCGGATTTTCTGGAAGTATACGAAACCATTTTACGTGAAACAGATACAAGCCCTTTTCATACAAAATGCTTATGAACCCAAAAACTTAATTGTTGACACTTTTCAAAATCACTTGTATTCTCAGGGAATCGGTAACAGGTAAGTTCAAGTGACAACCTTTTGAGAAATGGGACGATGTCACAACGTGTCATTTTCTTTTATTACATATTTTTGATGTTATGTAAACAACACTTTGAAAACAATGTAATATTTCTATTTTCACTATATTGGTTGTGATGCTTGTTTCATTTATATTCAATTGTTATGATACTGTACAATGATGTCATCCGCCCCCGGACGTTTCCGCCTTTCTAGTTCGGGGGTGTGACACTATCCCGTTGGATAGAGTTGATGGAGGCAGTGTTCTGTATCAACTCTTGTGCTAATGATTGACGTGTTAAGTATGCCACTTGTACGCTAATGGATTCTACCCTGACTTGGCGGAATAACCATGCCAAGTCTATAGGAATTGATGCAGCCTATGCCATTTCTTGGGAAGCCCTGAAACAAATGTTGATCGAGGAGTATTGTCCACGACAAGAAATCCAGGCCCTAGAACGAGAATTGTTAAACATTTCTATGAAAGAGTCAGAAGTGAATACTTACACCTCCCGATTTAACTACCATGCCAACCTCTGTCTGGGTATAGTAAACTCAGAATACAAAAAGATGGAAAGGTACATTTAGGGTTTAGGGGCTAACTCCCCCAGTTTAGGTTCTAGTTGTTGCAGTTAGACCCACTACCTTTGATAGTGCTAAACAATTGGTCTATCATTTGACTGAACAATATCTCCGTCCGAGTACCACAATCCAACAGACGGAGTAGGACCAGCCGAAGGGTAAGAAACGAAAGTACGAGGAGTACAAAGGGAACTTCAAACTCCTCAAGCCTAAATCAGAACCTATGACTGTCCACAACTCAAACACTCCCATTCCGTCCAAGTCCTACTCTGGGACTTTACCCCATTGTATCGAATGCAATTTCCACCACGTCGGAAATTGTAGGGAGATAATCTGCAACAACTGTAACTGAAGAGGTCACATCTCGAGGTACTATAGAAAGACCCCAACGATTACAACATCAACCACTATGGCCGAAGGAAGTCGTAACTGCTTCAAATGCAATCAACCAGGTGCATTTTAGGAAGGACTTCCCGGAACTAAAGAATCATGGTGGCCATGGAAGAGCACTTGTGATCAATGATGAAGATACTCGACAGGAACCAACAGTAGTTATTGATACATTTCACATCAACAATATTTATGCTTCCATATGATTTGATACTGATAAACGATATAAGCTATTGACCATAGTTTTAGAAACATGATAAAACCTAGATCCCGTAAACTTAATAAAACTTACATAACAGAAATCGCAATAAGTCCAATTAGAAAACACTTTAGATATAACCGCCAATTGCCTTCTCACCCTGAATAACCATATCTCTTATGTCGACCTAATTCCTATGACCATTGGAAGTTCAATGTGATCATCAAAATGGATTGGTCATCACCACATCGAATGGAAGTTTAACGATATGAAAAAGCCGTTCGACTACCCCATACAAAATGACGAAGCCCTTGTGAGTTACAGAGACAAGGCAGGGAAGAACCTAAGAGTAATCACTTGCATGAAGGAAAGGAAGTATTTTTAGAAAAGATGCTTCGCTTTCTTAGCCCAAGTGGTGGATATGCAAGACAAGGGTAAGGAAATCATAGACATACCGCAAGTGTGCGACCACCCAAACGTATTTACAGAAGATCTATCTGGAGTACCTCCGGTAAGATAGGTTGAAATCCAAATCGACCTAATTCCGGGTGCGGCACCAATGGCATGATCTCCTTATCGTCTGGCTCCATCGGAAATGCAAAAACTATCCAGTCAACTTCAAGAACTTCTCAACAAAGGCTTTATCCGGACAAGCTTCTCTCCATGGGGAGCCCTGATATTATTTATCAAAAAGAAGGAAAAAGAAGGATGGATCGTTCAGGATGTGCATCGACTATCGAGAGTTGAAAAAGCTCACCATCAAGAACCAATATCCACTACCAAGGATCGATGACCTGTTTGACCAACTGCAAGAATTCTGCTACTACTCGAAGATCGGCATAACCACCGGCTCATTAACTTAGAGTTTGAGAAGTAGATATTCCAAATACAACATTTTGAACAAGATATAGTCACTACGAGTTTCTAGTTATGCCATTTGGACTGGACGACGCACGAACTATATTCATGGACCTTATGAATCGGGTGTGTAAACCCTAATTAGATAAATTCGTGATTGTATTCATCGACGAAATATTGATATACTCACGAACCAAGGAAGTACATGGTCAACACTTGCATTTAATTATGGAACTGTTAAGAAAAGAGAAACATTGTGCAAAGTTTTCTAAATATGAGTTCTGGATTAACGAAGTTCATTTCCTCGGTCATGTGGTCAGCAGTAAAGGGAATCATGTCGCTCCTGCAAAGATTGAAGTGGTTAAGAATTGGAAGCACCAACAATAACTATCACACCCATATAAAGGTCATTCCATTCAAGGCCATGTATGGACGCAAGTTCCATTATCTGTTATGTTAGGCAGAAGTTAGAGATACTCAAGTAGCTAAAAAGCATGCTGGAGACGATCAACTCACTGGTCCCGAGATGATTCATGAAAAGAAGGAAAAGACCATACAAATAAAGGAACGATTAAAAGCCACACGTATTCGATAGAAGAGCTATGCTAACAATAGACGCAAGCCATTGAAATTCAAAGTAGGAAACCATTTCCTGCTAAAGTTTGCTCCATAGAAGGGCATCATCAGATTTGGAAAACGAGGAAAGCTAAAGTTTACATCCTTTCAAAACCCTGGCAAGGGTTGGTCCGGTGGATTTCAAGCTCAAATTACTTCAAGCAAAGTCACGTCCTATAGTAAAAGTCTGAATGAAGTCTCGTAGGGGGCGAAGCTTAGTTGGGAATGCGAGGATAATATGAAACAGAGTATCCACACATGTTCGGTAATTCTCCCTCCACTTGTGGAACGACTTAATAACAACAGAAAGTAGCATAAAACATAATAATTTCGGGACGATATTACCTTAACGAGGAGGTAATGTAACATCCTGAAATTCAGGGCATAGATTACGAATGACGAAACTACCGTAAATCTGTTTGTAATTTAACTCATTCAGTTTTAGTGCATCTAAAGTAAAATAAATGAGTTTATTTCAAATAATATAAGATGTCAAATGTTACCTTACTTCCAAATATGTAAATTGTTAACCGAATCAAACCGCTCAAACTGCAACACCAATTAATGCATCAAAAAAACTGAAATTTTGTATTAAGCAATTTTGAGCAAATAAAATATTAAAAAATTAGAGTACATGTTCCCTTGTTTGCAAAAATATAAAGAACATCCAAAATGGAGTTCGTATGCAAAACATACAACTATTTTAAGAAAACAAACTGGTATAACACCGGTTTTACCTGTTCTGCATAAACTGTTTTAATCCGTTGATGCACTTACGCTTTTCCGAAGGGATTTCCGAGAGCGTTTATGGACTCAGGTTATAGTCTATTATTTAATTTCACACTTGAAATAATTTTTACAAAATTATTTACAAAATTTGCAAAAATGGACACCGCGAGCCGTTAAGATGTGAAACTTCAAACGCAATTTCCTAGAGATTCGTAACTCCAAAAATTAATCCGATTGATGTTCCGTAATCCTTGAATTAAACTATATCCAACGATATTCTCGAAAAAAAATTATCGACGCACGGATCCCAATACACCCGGTTTTATGTGTTTTGGGCCATTAATGGAGGAATAACCCATGTGGGGCCCACATGTGACTTTAGAAACTCAAAAATCTGATATTTTCCTCTCTTGTATCATCCCACATGACTATAGCTTCTCCCTTTCTTCTTCTTCTTCTTCTTCTTCTTCTTCTTCTTCTTTGTGTGCAAGTTTCACCAAGAGAGTACAAGATGAGTTGGAGGTATGGTTCACTTGTGTTGTGAGTGAGAACTTCAACTATAAAAGGAAGCTCACACCATCTCCATTTTCACACAACAACTCCAGCTCTCTTTCAAATCTCTCTCCCCCTCCATATCTCTCTAGCCTAATCACCACCATACTGTTGGATTAGTGTCTAAGTCCGTAACTATATTTGGTATGTACTTGACCCGGTTGTGCATGGTCCTTTTGGGTTGCCTTCACCAAAGCAACTTGACAAGGTAATTTGATGAGATAGAGAGGATAATTTGATTTATTAATGTATTATAAGAATAAAATATTAAAGGAGAAATCATATTTAATTAATTAGTATTAGTCATAAATTAATTAGGAATTAATTTGGTTACTAAAAGAGATTAATTAAATAAAGGGGCATAAACTGTCAAATGTATGATAGTTGAGTTTTGTGCTGGGAAACCTAATGGAATAAGGGGGAACGAAATTATGATGAGGGATCATCATATTTTCATCCAAGGGCCTTATTCCAGAAGGTTCCTTGGGTTACTTGGTGGCTAAGTTGTCCATTAGGGTTTAGACTGAAACCCTAGCAACCTGCACTATAAGTAAGACCCCAAGGCTCTAATTTTCAGAGACTTGCTTCCCAAGAGAAACCCTAGGCCGAAATTAAGCATCCTCCCTCCTCTCTCATAGTTTCCTTCTTACTTGGGGTGTTTGTGATCCACTAGAGGAGTTACAATTGTGACTCTAAGCTCAAGAGAAGAAAATGCAAACCACTATTTGAAGAGGTAAACATCTAGATCTGATTCTATATGTTAATTAATGAAATATGCATGCTAGTTTAGGGGTTGTAAGTCTTGGATTCATTGCATGTACAATAGAGAAACCTAGATCCAAGCATTAGGGTTTGTATGAGCACATAACATTGTTCTTATGCATAAAACCCATCAGTGGTACCAGAGACTTGATTGGTTTCTGTTGTATGTGATGTAATTGTCGTATTTCTGCTGAAAATCGATTTTTTGGCCTCTGCCCGACTCAACTCAACAAGTCAGTATCTAGACTCGGCGAGTTGGCACAACTCATTTTTTGATAATAAAATCCGAATTTTATTGTATGCAAATGATTATCCTTACCAAAACAAAAGATAATTTCAAATCTTTTGAATAATAGTTTCTTTATATGATAAATATGGATTATTTAAATTATTTGGTAATTATCTTATGACTAAAATTGGATTAGCTCAAATATAGATAATCATAAAATTAATTGTTTGATTTATATTATTTGTTATTTGATCCCTTATGTTTTGAAAAGTTCAAAACTTGTCCTCAAGTTTTGAAATTTAAATTTTATGATTCAAAGTTTAATTTTGAATGATTTAAATTTCAAACCCTTAGAATTTTACAAGTTTAAAATTCAACCCTATACTATTATATTATTATAAGATTAATTAATATATATGTATAAGAATAAGCTAGTCTTATTGCTAGTAGGCCTCATTCACGAAGCCAGTCTATAAGTTCGGTATAAGGTTGTTGCCTATAAAATGGCGCTTAATGGGTGTACACTCACACCCACCGCTTGCTTGACTGGTGAAGGGTCCTTAGTCGAACGGATAGGATATGGCACTTAATATCTCATTATAAGTATAATGAATATTACAAAGTAACTAACATGTTTTTACAAATTCCCAATCTCAGTTACTTTATGGTAAAATGTGAAAATGATGCCATTCCATGGAATTACACTTTGCACCGTTGTCAAACGTTAGTGGAGCGTGCATGGTTAACCGGCACACTAATTTGGGATTAACATTGGTGGCGAAGGGTGGCTCGATGTGTATCATAGATCAATGGAGCGTGCGTGGCTTACTGGCACATTGATTGGGTGATAGTGACATTGAGTGCACCATGTTGGTTCGCATGGTTATTCACAACTTGTTTGCGATCCTCGATATCCCAGTCGCAAATTTGAAGTGCATATCGAGATTTAAACATGTCATTGAAAAGTTCAATGAATCTCAACGATCTAGGAGTTTTCAAATACATTTAAAACTTAATCTTCTTTTTCGTTTTTCATGGTGAAAATTAGTGAATCGTCATTCACTTACCTTCAAATTATTTACTTTTAGATTACGGCATCCCTTTTCTAAGTTGTAAATAATGTTGTTGGATCCTAGCCCTAATTTCTCATTTGGGTGTTTAATTGGGAATTCATTTCTAATCAAACTTTGTTCCTTTCTATTTCAGATGTCTAATGTAAACGCAAACAACAACGCTTCAAGGTCATTCTCGCTAATGAATCTATGCCAAAAGGTGACATTTGATGGGTCGAATTTCAACGAGTAGATGAGATACATTCGTATGATCACTCGTTACGAGGACAAAGAATATGTCCTCGATGAGAAACTTGAAAAGATCAACCCAGATGTTGCTACTCCTGAAGAGTTGGCCGCCTTTGAGGCCCACGAGCATGATGCCACGAAAGTTCGTTGCATCATGCTGGCCACCATGAACCTCGAACTCCAAAAGTCCTATGAGGACATGTATCCATATGAGATGCATCAAGATTTGCTGGACAGATACCACCAAAGCGCAAGGCAAGAACGCTATGAGATCATTACTAACATGATCACCGCTAAGATGGGGAGTGGAGAATCCCTAACCTCGCATTTGCAGAAAATGTAGAGGTATGTTGATCGTCTTCTCAAACTTAATGTTAAGTTTGATGAGGATTTGGCTATCGACATCATCCTCCACTCCTTGCCTTCCTGCTACAACCAGTTCAGAATGGCCTACCACATGAATAAAGAGGAGGTCTCCTTGAGTAAGCTTCAAGGACTGCTGAGAGCAACCTCAAGGACAAATCTGTTGCATCATCCTCTGTTGTGTATTCTCCCGTGTTGGCAATTGGCCAAGGGAAGGGAAAGAAGAGGTAGGCTCCTTCAAAGAGCTATCGGAAAGGGAAATCCCGTGATGGTTCATCCTCTAGTGGGACCAAAGTAGGTTCTGCTAAACCCTCCTCTGACCCTGAAGAAGCATAGTGATTCTATTGCCACGAGAAGGACCACTGGAATCGAAGCTACCCAAAATATCTGCAGGACATTAGAGATGGGAAGATAAAGCCCACCTATGCAGGTATGTATTCTATTAAATCTAACAACTCATCACTTGCTACTTCATGGGTTCTTGATACAGGATGTGGTTTCCACATTTGTTCCAATTTGTCGGGCCTAAGAAGAAGTAGGGAGGTGGAACATGGGAAGATAAACTTGATTATGGGAAACAGAAGATTGTCGCTTGTGACCAGAGTCAGAGTTTATTCTTTAGTGTTGAGTAATGGGTTAGGATTAGATTTAAATAATTGTTTTTATTTGCCAGATATGGCAAGGAACATCATTTCTTTTCATGGATTATATAAACAAGGTTTCATATATTCATTTGATAATAGTAATGGTTCTATTAATGTTTATTTGAATGGTGTTTTTTATTTCAATGCATTACCTTGTAATGGGATTTATGAATCTGTGTTAGTTGTTGATAATTTGGGAAATGATGTGTTGAATATTGATTCGTCCAATAGTTTGGACAAAGCATGCTTGTGGCATTGTCGCCTTGTTCATGTAAACAAGAAACACATAGCCCAACTCCAAAAGGATGGAGTCTTGGAGTCATTCGCCTTAGGGACGATGACGTGTGTGAATCTTGCTTACGTGGGAAGATGACCAAGTCACCCTTTACTGGCACTTGTGAAAGGGGTGAGGGTCTATTGGATCTCATACACACTGATGTGTGTGGGCCCTTTAGATCCACCACAAGGGATGCTTGCCACTTCTACGTGACTTTTACGGATGATTATAGCACATATGGATGTATCTACTTAATCAAGCAAAAGTCAGAAACCTTTGAAAAGTTCAAAGAGTTTAAGAATGAAGTGGAGAATCAGCTGGGCAGGAAAATTAAGATGCTTCAGTCAGACCGAGGAGGAGAGTACCGAAGTCTTGAGTTTCATGACTATCTAAAGGAATGCAGAATCGTTTCACAATTGACGCTTCCGAGAACGCCAAAATTGAATGGTGTGGTTGAGAGACGTAATTGGACCTTGTTGGACATGGTTCGTTCTATGATGAGTCGGGATTCGTTACCGATAGCTTTCTGGGGGTACGCCTTAGAGACAGCCACCCACATCCTAAATTTAGTTCCCATCAAGAAGGTCGCAAAAACACCTCACGAGATGTGGACAGGGAAAGCTCCCTCGTTGGCACATATCAAGGTTTGGGGTTGCGAGGCTTTCGTATGATGAGAGACTCACGAGAAACTCGAACCTCGTAGTGAGAAGTGTGATTTCATTGGCTATCCAAAGAGGTCCTTTGGCTATCTCTTCTACAGACCGAGTGACAATGTTGTCTTTGTTGTGAGGAGAGGGGTTTTCCAAGAAAGAGAACTTAAAAGCCAATGAGACAGTGGGAGGCAAATTGACCTTGAAGAGATTCAAAAGCAAAGCGATGAAGGAACTTCTAACACTGGCACTCAACCTAAGGAGGAAACTCCTGTTGAACCTGTTGACGAGTCCTTACCTCTTAGACGTTCCAGTAGGGCTAGTGTTCCACCCCAATTTTATGGATTCCATATTACTACTTAAGGGGATACATTTATTAGTGATAGTACACTAGTGTATTTGGACGAACCTAGTAGCTACAAGGAAGCCATGGCAGGCCCGGAGTCTGCTAAGTGGAAAGAGGCAATGGACAACGAGACTCAGTCCATGTACGACAACCAAGTTTGGAATTTGGTTGATAATGTACCGGGTCGTAAGATAGTCGGGTGCAAGTGGATATTCAAGAAGAAGATATACATGGATGGGAATATGCACACTTATAAAGCGCGATTGGTTGCGAAGGGCTTTACTCAAACTCCTGGAGTTGACTATGATGAGACCTTCTTTCCAGTTGCCAAGATAAAGTCTATTAGGGTGATGCTCGCAATAGCTGCGTTTCATGATTATGAAATATGGCAGATGGACGTGAAAACCGCTTTTCTTAATGGAAAGTTGGATGAGGATGTTTACATGAATCAGCCAGAGGGTTTTGTTGATGCGAAGCATCCAAATAGAGTGTGTAAGCTTTAAAAATCCATTTATGGATTAAATCAAGCGTCTCGCAGATGGAATCTTTGTTTTGACGAGAAGGTCAAAGAGTTTGGATTTCTGCGAAGAGAAGATGAGTCATGTGGGTATGTCAAGGCCAGTAGGAGTATAGTGAGCTTCCTCATATTGTATGTCGATGACATATTTCTCATAGGAAACGATATCCCAACCTTGCAGGAGGTTAAGTCCTGGCTTGGGAAGTGTTTCGCTATGAAGGACCTCGGAGAGGCTGCGTATATTCTAGGAATAAGGATAGTAAGAAACACAAGTAAGAGACTGATAGGACTCAATCAGGATACATACTTGGATAAGGTACTAAAGTGTTTTAGTATGGAAAATTCCAAGAAAGAGGAGTTGCCAATCCAAAGCAATAACAAGTTGAGTAAGACTCAATGCCCGAGTACAAAGGCAGAAATAGTTGATATGAGCCGAATACCTTACACTTTCGCAGTTGGCTCTATCATGTATGTTATGACTTGTACTCGCCCTGATGTGGCCTTCGCTTTGAGCATGGTCAGCAGATATCAAGGGAACCCTGGTAGAGCGCATTGGATTGCTGTCAAGAATATTATTAAGTACCTACGAAGGACCAAGGAATGGTTTCTAGTCCTTGGTGGGAGTGATGACTTAAGGGTACGAGGGTATAGTGACGCTAGCATTCAGACAGATCGGGATAATTATCGATCGTAGTCGGGCTGGGTCTTTACCCTGAACGGAGGAGCAGTGACTTGGAAAAGTTCCAAGCAAGAGACTGTGGCTGATTCAACGTGTGAATCAGAGTACATTGCGGCAAGCGAAGCGTCGAAAGAGGCTATATGGTTTAAGAACTTCATTGGAGACCTTGGAGTTGTGTCATCCATAAAGGAGCCCACGGAAATTTTCTGTGATAATGAAGGAGCGGTTGCCTTAACCAAGGAACCAAGGGATCATGGCAGATCTCGACATATTGACAGAAAATACCATTTTATTAGACATCGGGTAGAAGAGGGACTCCTCATTGTGAAGAGGGTATCGTCAGGAGATAACCCAGAAGATAACCCAGAAGATCCTCTTACGAAGGGACTGAGTAGGGCCAAGCATTTGCAGCACGCTAAGAGCGTTGGGCTAAAGGACGATATTAGTTTGGATTAGATAGGTAGGAAACTTGTAATAGATAATTTTGGATTCAACATTTGATGATTAAATAAAGATGTGTTATTTATAAGAAAGGTTACTATCTTATGTTGATTATTTATCTATTGTTTCTATTTTTCATGTTTTTGATGGGTTTTAGCCATAAGAACATCCTATGTGCTCATACAAACCCTAATGCTTAGATCTAGGTTTCTCTATTGTACATGCAATTCATCCAAGACTTTAAACCCTAGATCTAGCATATGATAATCAATATTAACATAACAATGGGTTCAAGATATTACCTTGATTGTTATGTAGCAATAACAATCTCAAATCCTCCTTGTATTGACTTTAGAAAGCTTAGAGTCACAATTGTCACTCCTCTAATGGTTCACAAACACCAAGAGCAAGAGGATGAAGAATGAGAAGAGAGAGAGGCTGTCCAAAACGTGTGAAAACCCTAAGGAACATGTCCAACACGTTTTTGGGGCTTAAGGGTCCTTTATATACATGTAGGCTATTTGGGTTTTGAACTAGGAAACCCTAAACTGACTGCTTAAGCCCTAAGCAGCCCATGGACCCTTCTTTAATAAGCCTTGGACGATTTCTAATGGGTTTCCCCATAGAATTCGGCCAACCTTATATTATAAGGTAATCCATAGCCCAATTGCAATTATCTTATAATTACAATTCCAGTCCCTTAAGTTTAATTAATCTCTTTCAGCCACCAAATTAATTATCAATTAATTCTTGACTAATATTAATTGAACAATATGATTTCTCCTTTAATATATTATTCTCATAATATATTAATAAATCATAATCAATCCTTTCTCTCCATAATTCATCCTATCAAGTTGTTTTGGTGAAGGCAACCCAAAAGGACCATGCACCATCGGGTCAAGTACATACCAAAATAGTTATGGACTTAGACACTAATCCAACAGTCTTCCACTAGGATAAGTCTAACAACTATTATGCATATGACTTCAGATCCTGATCTGCAATCATAGCTTTCTAAATCCGCTGTCAACTCTGATCTTATCAGATACGCCTGTCCTTTAGATAAGGGATCATATATTCCTCCATTCTAGATACCGTATAGATATGAGACACGAACTTAATCATTCTCTCTATACTATTTCCCAACTTCCAATTTATGATGACTGACAACAAACTACAATTGAACACATCAAATTAGTCCCGGCTTGGCCAAGCGCTTAGATGTCATCACTAAATCATCGAGAGGCCCACAAATATCGCTTTTATCCTTCTTTGGATAAAAATAACGGATAAACTTTGACCTAATTCTCGCTTGCACTCACTTACCGAATCACACACAACAATATGTTTTATAACACCAAGTTACTGGTGGGTTTACATATTATCAATGTGCAACCGACTCACAAGATACAACTCACACATCTCGGTTTCAAGAATATAAGATGTTATCGTCTCACCAATCATTCGTGATACAATTCATGAAGTGATCCAAGTGAGCGTGGGTTTAATCCAATGCTCAAATCATATTCATAAGCACTCATGAACGTTGCAGCAAACATTTGCTTATGTCTAATATACTTCAGACAATCGACAAACCAATTTATGACAGTCTTCATTCATACCTACTTCCAACATATGAACGACTGTGGCCCGTTCGAATAATTTGACTGTTCTGAACCAATTAAATTATTCAGGAAGTCAAAACATGCAAAGTGAAACACAAGAATAATACTAATCCCATATGGCCCCAAACCTTTGAGTATAAATAAAACACCTTTTATTTATCACCATATCGATTACTCATTATTTGTTGTTTTAGGTAATCAACTTCTTACTTGAATTATAACTACACTTGTCCCATGCTCTTAGCATGCACACAATGCTAACCTACGATCCTTACTTTGTGAAATAGATCAAATGAACACATTTCCAATCATGCTCATTTCACAATTCCCAATCCTTATCACAAGCGTAAGAATATCAAATTCTTGCCACTTATAGAATATGTTAGATTCTAGCATTTTATGCAATGATCCTTTCATAATATCACTGCACTAAAGTCACAATGACTATTGCCAGTGAAATTACAAAGTCCTCTATCGGAGGTTGTTACAAGACAATTCCATAGATGTGATGTCTCTCACTCAAAGTACATTCCTTTGAACATCCTTTTGCATAAAAGTTTCTAATCTAGACATACATTCTCAATATTCAACTCCCAATATGGAAACATTTCCATGTTTTCCATATGACAACTCATTCTTAATATAATCTTATCTATTCATAATAATTTTGATATGGTCCATCCAATATCATACTTCCAACTACTCACTAGCAACCAATCCTCAGTGAGCTTTGGATCGTCCTTTGATAGTTGTTTAATTATCTTAGTCAAAACCGATTCTTGTCCTTTTTCCCTCTAAATGCGCTATACATTTGGAAAATTTTAGAATGGTCAAATATTATAGCATTTGCAATCGATCCTATACTCGAAACATATGGGACACGATGCATAATGTCTTACATTAAGACATTATAGCCTTTAGTATTTTGAAATGAAGCATAACATTCTCTCCCTTAATTACAGAAAAAACAACTATTCAACCCTTACAACTTTGCAAAGTATGACTCTTGTTTTCTATAATTAATATTGCTAACTTGCAATACTTGCCTTAATAATCATACAAGAATAACTTATATGCTCTCACTATCACGATGATTATTATAAACATAACACTTATGCTCCCACTAGCTTTGACACGTATTCGGAAACAACTTAACTTTTAGAAAAACAATGCCTATTGAATTTCTTTAAGTTCATATTTCTAATACCCAATTCTTTGATAATATTTTATCAAGGCTTCTTAAACTTATACACCTTTGCCTTAGATACCTCATATGTGTGTCTAAACAATTCAGACTAATTTCCAAATCTCACAATTCAAATCATGGAAAGGGATACCGTAACCATAATCGAATTCGAGAATACAATTTCACATCACTATCTTCTTAAAATCTTCCTTAGTGAAAACATTTCCTCACAGTCATTCTAATGAAGGAGGGAATCTTATGACACTTAGATTTTAATGGTGTATGTGTTCCTATCCATGCGAATTTGTCAAAACCAAGGTTTGTGACAAATCCAAACTCATATGGACCGAACTTTCTCAATCTTGATTTCTTGCCTTATGGTAACACAGCTGCCCACCATGTCTTCCAAGTAGTTAAGCAGCGCACCTTTTCCTATCAATGTACTTTTCATTGATCAAGGTCCTTGCCATTTATGCATTCAAATGAGAACTCATAGGACTCATATGCATAATTAACTCAATTGGAACGGCACAGAAACAATATAGTGTCAACACGATAGGTTGTAAACCTCAACTCGTGTGCTAGTGATGATCGATAAGGTTTATTCTTGATTAGTTCTTGAAACTTTTCGAGATCATTAAGACTCCCACTGATTCCTTGACATATAAGATTCTTTTGTCAATAAACATTTCTTGACAAACCAATATTCAAGAGTTAGTGTAATTTTTGTCAAGACAAAACACTTCACAAAATTGGTCCTAGTTGGTCTTTGTCTTATCCAAGACATCACAACTTACCAATTCCAAATGTGCAAGAATAAGAAAACCTTTTTCTAAATTCTACATTTGATGAATGTTATAAACCTTTTTAAGACTTGTCACTCAATGTCACAATCTTAACTCTAAGACTTGTTTTGGAATGAAGTATGATTGACTTCTTGATTTAACCATTTCTCCAATTCTTTATTCCTCTTCTCAGACATACAATTGTACTAAGATTTACTTAGAGGATCAATTGAGATATGGTTCTTAATCATTAAGACAGATCATAAAGCATAAAAGGTACTCTCCCTTCTTCTTAGAATAGAGAAACTTTTATCTTTCTGCCTATTTGATTCTTCTTATTCGTTCTGCTATTGATTTAAACTCTTTCAATCAATTCAGAATTACACTTAATCTTATAAGTATAATCATATTTACTAAACCTTTAGTAAATCATGACGAATATCTTTGTCACTCTTATGGTGGACTTGATCAATACACAACTTTGTGTACTCGATCTCCTAGTCCTTTCACTTGACACTTTGTCAAAGAATTAGTCTAAATTTCCCAAATGTGAAAGTTTTTCATTCATCATACAATACTTGTTGGATGATTCCAAGTTTCCGTCCAACTGAAACTTGGGCGATGAGAAACTCTCCCTTTGTTGTAGAAATATGCGAACATCAATTTTTCATAACGATTTCATTGCAAGGAAATAAATAAGTCAAACCAAAATTTATTTTATTCATAAAAGCAGCGGAAAACATTTGTCCTTACAATGCAAAATCAACTGAAAACTATGTAGTCAAAAAGAAAATTTTCTAACAACTCTATCATAACTTTCTAAGCTCAAAATCTAATCTTCAAATCCATGCGATCAAGATCCATTTCTTCGTGATTAGACTCATCTTGCTCTTTCATCAAGCTTCCTCTCTTTTCACTGATCCTGCAAAACATTCAAATGCAACCTTATCACATCATGTATTAAGAATCAACGGATAGAAACTTAATGGAGTCAGATAGTGGATTTTACCTGAAGCACAACCATACTCTTTGACTCTCCCATCTTTTGGACTCTTCAGGCTCTTAGGGCAGACTTGTATCCAACGCCCTTTCACTTGGCAGCAAACGCAGGTCGGTTCTCCTAGAACGTCCTCGGAAGCATGGTTAGTTGACTTTCCCAACAAATACGCTTCATTGCTTTGCCAAATCATTTCTGATTCAGCAGCAATAAGCATGTAAGGTAGGTCAATGAAGTTTTCGTCATGATCCATCATATAATACTTTCTTTTGAACTCATTATATGATTCAGGGAGTGACTGCAGAACCCAGTTCACAGCCAACTTATCAGGGAATGACGCACCCAACATTATCAACCTATCGATGTGTGATTTCATTCCTAGAACGTGGGCACACATGGGTTTACCATCTTCATGTTTCATTTCAATAGGGCTTTAGTGACATTGAACCTTTCAATTCTTCGATCTTGTGGGTTAGGGAGAACAACGGTAGGAGGAGGAGGAAGCGAAACATGATCTTTTGTTCCTCGATCGAATCGTGGAATATCATCTTCATGTGGAATGCTTGTTCCACGGGATTTGGGAAGACCATAGTTGTCGTACTTTGACATCTACAAAACGGGAGAAAATAAATTCAAGTTAGTTGATTGATTGAGTCCTTAATAAATCACCCAAATGAGATATTAAGGCTAGGACCCAACACAATACGCTACAACCTAGAAAAGGGATGTTGTAATCTAGTTGCAGAATATTTGAAGGTAAGTGAATGACGATTCACTAATTTTCCACCATGAAAAACGAAAAACCGATTAAGTTTTAAATGCTTTGAAAACTCCTAGATTCTTTGAGATTCATTGAACTTTTCAATGGCATGTTTAAATCTCGATATGCCCCTCCAGTTTGTGACTGGGATACCGAGGATCACAAATCGGGTGTGAATAACCATGCAAACTTACATGGTGCCCCTACATGTTACAGTCACCTATTCGATGTGCCGGTTAACCACACACGCTCCACCGAACTATGACAAACATTGAGTCACCCCTTCGCTACCTTTGCTTAGAACCATTTAGTGTGCCGGTTAACCACACATGCTCCACTAACGTCTTCGCAAGGGTACAAAGTGTAATTTCATGGAATTGCATCAATTCACTTTTGCTTAGAGTAACTAAGATTGGGAATTTGTAAAACATTTAGTTACTTTTGTACTTCATTATACTTATAATGGAAGGTTTATGTCCTATCCTACCCGTTTGGCTAACGACCCTCCACTAGTCAAGAGTGCGGAGGGTAAGAGTGGATACCCATTCAATCGCCATTTTATAGGCAATTTCCTTAAACACCTCTTATATACTAGCTTCATGAATGAGGCCTACTAACAGTAAGACTGACTTTTACTCATAAATATATATAATGTTATACTTTTAATGTTATATATATAGTATAGGGTGTATTTTACACTTTTAAAATACTAGGTGGTCAAATTTAACAATTATACTTTTAATTCAATTAGATTATGAACCAAAACTTTATGGATTTATTAAACCTTTTTTAATTATACACCTTAATTAATTAATAAAACCATAAGGGTGTGATTTGAACTTTTCAAAACAATATTAGGGTTTTAGAATTTAACATTTCTAAAATTAAACTTTTAATCAACTTTTAAATTCCAAAAACATGAGGGCAAGTTTTGAAACATTTCAAAACATTAGGGTTTAGAATTTAAATATTTCAAAATCAAACCTTTTAATCAAAATTTAAATTCCAAAACTTGAGGGCAAGTCTTGAAACTTTTCAAAACACAAGGATCAAATAGCAAATAACTTAAATTAACCAATTAATTTTATCATTATCTATATTTGACCTAATTTCAATTTCTTGCAAAGTAAGTTACCCAATTGATGTGTGTAAAACGAACTAGTTTTAATCCTACTAACTTAGACACAAAATAAACACACGAAAGTCAGTGTACCTATCGATTAGTAGTTTAGTTCAGGTAAGTAGGATATCGAACACAGGGAACGGTAAACAATTAAAATAAATGCTAATATTATCTAAATAAAACAAGTAATAGAAAGAGGGTTTTCTCTAGTTTTGCAAGACTAGAAACTTAAACAATTAACTAAAACTTAAACTAAGAAACTAAGAGCTACGCAAATAAAACTCGAATAAATTCAATAATAAAGAGGACTTCTGTTTAGGTTCGACTCATTTGTTCCCATGGATGATTTCAATGTATCGGATTAATTCTTCATTGGCTACCGACTAAGATGATTAGTTTCACGTTCGCTAATACTAATCCTTAGGAAACAAATTAACTCAAGCAGTGGCCAGTTGTCTAAATTAACGAATTTCCTAGTTATTGATTCGGGTTAAATAACACATGTAATGGTTAATTAAATTGACCCTTCAATTAACCTCTTGCTGATGTTCATCAAACAATCTCACACATTAACTTACCTATCTTCTAGTTAATTCTAGTTTCACATTCGTTATTCCTAGACATACAACTATGTGGTCACAATAAATCATATGAAATTAGCAACTAAGAGATGTTCATACAACTTAATTACTGATTTATTAACAGAAGAATAGTTATTGTTAACACATAAGGTTCTTTAACAAGCTTAATAAAACATAATCACCAATTAAAATTAATCCTAATCAAATAATCAATCCATGTTCACAAATTCATCTACCTAAACAGAAGTTATGAGTTTTTAGCTCATGATTACAGCAGAAACAAGCACAAAAACGAAATCAATTGGTAAAAACATAGTTCAAACAAGAGATTAGGTAAGAGTAAACTTGATTTTGACTTGATTCTCCTTAAAATTGAATGTAGGGTTGATTCCCTTGCTTCCCACGCTCCAGCAGCACCATTAGTCAACAATTGGCCTCCAAGGGTTCACCTCTATATGCTAGGGTATCGATCTGAAAGTCCCTTTATATAGATTTTCACAAAACAGAGGCTACTCGGTGAGTCCAATGACCTACTCGGCGAGTCTGTCACTTAAAACCCGTGTACGACAAGTCGGCGCGTCCAGAATCGCGAAACTTCTGACCAACTCGGCGAGTTGATGGCCTACTCGCCGAGTCCATTTGGAATCAGCATTTTCTCAAAACATGAAAGTCATCCGAAATTGTGTCTAGTTTTCAGAACATTTTGAATCCCGTCAATCGGAGTTATGGTTCATGAGATATCGCCAAAACACTGACAAGGGGTCAAGTTGTCCAACAACATCCTTCTTTCTTCAAAATCCAAGATCCAAGCTTCTAATCACTAGTTCCGCTTCCTTTTCCATCCGAGCATGTAATCGTTACATGAAAGTGAAATATTTAAGCTAATTAAGCACCTTTGGTTCATTATTTGAGATAAAATTAACATAAAGTATTAAGATAATGCATGAATTTTATAACTAAATATATCCATATCAAAATACCCCACACTTGACTTTTGCTTGCCCCCAAGCAAAACTGAATTTTACTACACTAATATTACATAAGACAATCCCAATCGAACCCAGCCATTATGCCAAGACCGCAACGCATGCATTTGTGTCTAAAATTTTCCTAATAACCCCCCATACTCCAAATACTCACAATCCTCATAAACATTCGCCCACTTTTTCCGAACAATGCTCATTTTATGCATCCCTCCGAATCTATCCTCAGAAAACCTCTTAACCTCAAGGTATTTTTGGTTGAGCAACCCAAGCATACATAATCTAGACAATTACAATTTATGATACCACTATGGAGCTCTTTGGAATTCTTCACTTCTTTGACATTTGATCTTTAATTTTTTTGAATTCACCACCTTGTTGTTTGATTTTTGGTATCTTCAACTTTTGAATTTCTTCAGAATTTTTGATCTTTTGATCTTCACTTTGATTGCTCCAAAATTCTTACAACTTTTCTTGTAATTCTCTTTTTTTTTACATGTACCTCACTTTTTTTTCACTCAAAACCCTACATGCTTAAGCAAGGGCGCTCAACTTCAACCTTTATTGGTTAACGATAATAATTTTCCTGGATACATTTCTGGTACACGATGCTAAACATATTGCATCCCTCAAACTAAGTGGGGTCGTGTTTTTGTCCCATGATTTCACTAGAATAAGGAAGCCACAAATGCACTAGAACGTATATAGGCTCAACTAAACATTTGGGTCTTCATAAAATCATCAAATATAATACTAGCATGATCCCTAATTGCTTTACCAAAATTTTCTAATTTAGCCCTAGCAATTTTAATGCCAAATTATCAAAAATTAACTAAAATTTTAACTAATATAACCAACCCCCTACCCCACACTTAATTTATGCAATGTCCCCATTGCATATTATGCATGATAAAGAACAATAAAATAAAGAGAGAATTGGAACAAACTCCCCTGGGATAGTAGTGGCGAGGTTGATATCTCTTCTCTTCAACTCCATCTTCAATTGACTTTAGACATGGGAACAACTCATCCATGTCCAAATATAAGGGAAAAACTCTTGGAAATGCTCGGAAAATGATCTTCAAAGAATAGAACCAATGCCCATATCGAATGTCATCAAATCTTCAGCTCAAAAGTAAGAAGAATGAGTGAATCGTCGAGTAAGTACGTAGACTCGCCGAGTTGAAGCGTAAATGGCAGAAGAATCGTGAATTTTCACATGGACTCAGCGAGTCCATGAGATGCTCTCGGCGAGTAGACCGATGTGTGACAAAAATTTTATTCTGCCCAAGTCCGTTTCTGATGTATGGGGGTTATATAAACTAATAATTTCCCTCATTTTTCTTCAGGGAATAAACACTCTATAACCCTTCTATCAATTGGACTCATAGCTTGACTCAAAACTTCGTTTCCTCTCTCGCCTAGACTCAATTTCTTGCTTCGTTAGCCTTGACTCTAGACCCTCACATGCATCCTTACACTCAAACTGAAAAGATCAAAAACAAAAACCAAGTAATAAAAAAACATTAAAATAAAAAAAAATCCTAAATTATCCTTAAACACTAGAAGTTTAAAAAGAAAAAGAAAAGCAAACTCTAATGACGGGTTGCCTCCCGCAAGCGCTTCTTTTTGTGCGAGTCTTGAGCTGGACTCCCAACTTAATAAACTTTCAATAAACTCAATGCCAATCCATCCATTGCATTAAATATTTTCTTTGGACCAATTCGTAAAATTTGGCTCTTTTCTTCTAAAATTGGCCAAACGAGCTTGAATACATAAAACCCAAGAATTCTGACAAGGGTTGGGACCGGTTGGATACTAATCAGAAACGGATCGCGCTTCAGAACTTTCTCCAAAGTTGGAATCGTCACCCCATGCTTCGAAACACAAACCGGAAGAAAAGGGGGCCACGTCGTGGTAATAGTCAAACCACAACTTGGTTCCTGCAATTCATCTTGTTCTTGTTCTTCATCTGACCCTTCTGCCAGCAACCTTTCCAGCTCCTCCAAATCTTTTTCTTGATTAAATTCTTCATATTGTAACTTTAGCTCTTGTGACTCAGATTGCTCTTGTTTGTTAGTCAAGAAGTTATCTAACCATCTTCCAAATTTCTTCAAATCATCATCTGAGTCATACTCCTCATCTTCTTGCTTAATTTCCTGCACTACTTCCTTAAGAAAAGCATCAAAAGCATCGAGATTTGAAAAATACATAATAAATAAAAAAATTAAAAATTAAAAATTAAACTATATAAAAAAATCAATAAAATAAAAATGATAACAATTAACAAATAAAATTAACTATTTGAACCGTTCCCCGGCAAAAACTTGATGTGTGTAAAACGAACTAGTTTTAATCCTACTAACTTAGACACAAAATAAACACACGAAAGGCAGTGTACCTATCGATTAGTAGTTTAGTTCAGGTAAGTAGGGTATCGAACACAGGGAACGGTAAACAATTAAAATAAATGCTAATATTATCTAAATAAAACAAGTAATAGAAAGAGGGTTTTCTCTAGTTTTGCAAGACTGGAAACTTAAACAATTAACTAAAACTTAAACTAAGAAACTAAGAGCTACACAAATTAAAATCGAAAAAATTCAATAATAAAGAGGACTTCTGTTTAGGTTCGACTCATTTGTTCCCATGGATGATTTCAATGTATCGGATTAATTCTTCATTGGCTACCGACAAAGATGATTAGTTTCACGTTCGCTATTACTAATCCTTAGGAAACAAATTAACTCAAGCAGTGACCAGTTGTCTAAATTAACGGATTTCCTAGTTATTGATTCGGGTTAAATAAGACTCGTAATGGTTAATTAAATTGACCCTTCAATTAACCTATTGTTGATGTTCATCAAACAATCTCACACATTAACTTACCTATCTTCTAGTTAATTCTAGTTTCACATTCGTTATTCCTAGACATACAACTATGTGGTCACAATAAATCATATGAAATTAGCAACTAAGAGATGTTCATACAACTTAATTACTGATTTATTAACAGAAGAATAGTTATTGTTAACACATAAGGTTCTTTAACAAACTTAATAAAACATAATCACCAATTAAAATTAATCCTAATCAAATAATCAATCCATGTTCACAAATTCATCTACCTAAATAGAAGTTATGAGTTTTTAGCTCATGATTACAGCAGAGACAAGCACAAAAACGAAATCAATTGGTAAAAACATAGTTCAAACAAGAGATTAGGTAAGAGTAAACTTGATTTTGACTTGATTCTCCTTAAAATTGAATGTAGGGTTGATTCCCTTGCTTCCCACGCTCCAGCAGCACCATTAGTCGACAATTGGCCTCCAAGGGTTCACCTCTATATGCTAGGGTATCGATCTGAAAGTCCCTTTATATAGATTTTCACAAAACAGAGGCTACTCGGTGAGTCCAGTGACCTACTCGGCGAGTCTGTCACTTAAAACCCGTGTACGACAAGTCGGGGCGTCCAGAATCGTGAAACTTCTGACCAACTCGGCGAGTTGATGGCCTACTCGCCGAGTCCATTTGGAATCAGCATTTTCTCAAAACATGAAAGTCGTCCGAAATTGTGTCTAGTTTTCAGAACATTTTGAATCTCGTCAATCGGAGTTATGGTTCATGAGATATCGCCAAAACACTGACAAGGGGTCAAGTTGTCCAACAACATCCTTCTTTCTTCAAAATCCAAGATCCAAGCTTCTAATCACTAGTTCCGCTTCCTTTTCCATCCGAGCATGTAATCGTTACTGAAAGTGAAATATTTAAGCTAATTAAGCACCTTTGGTTCATTATTTGAGATAAAATTAACATAAAGTATTAATATAATGCATGAATTTTATAACTAAATATACTCATATCACCAATTAATACAAATAATCAAACTTTAATCAAATAAGGAAGTTATTATCTAATCAGTTGGTAATTATCTTTTGTTTAATCAAGGATACACTCAAAATATGATTAAAATTCGAATTTTAATGACTCATAACAGTTAAGGCAAGTATCTTTGAGTAAAACAACAAGAAATCCCGAAACTGCCTCCTTCTGACGCTCGAACTCTCCGAGTTCCTCTATGGACTCGCCGAGTAGGAGCCAACTCGCCGAGTCCACATTGGAACTCGCCGAGTTCATCAGTCAGAAAGCCAAAATTTCGATTTTGCAACAAGAATGAACATTATAGGCATCAATACAATAGAAACCAATCAAAGCTCTGATACCACTGATGGGTTTTAGCCATAAGAACATCCTATGTGCTCATACAAACCCTAATGCTTGGTTCTAGGTTTTTCTATTGTACATGCAATTTATCCAAGACTTTAAACCCTAGATCTAGCATATGAAAATCAATATTAACATAACAATGGGTTTAAGATATTACCTTGATTGTTATGTAGCAAAAACAATCTCAAATCCTCCATGTAATGACTTTAGAAAGCTTAGAGTCACAAATGTCACTCCTCTAATGGTTCACAAACACCAAGAGAAAGAGGATGAAGAATGAGAAGAGAGAGAGGCTGCCCAAAACGTGTGAAAACCCTAAGGAACATGTCCACCACGTTTTTGGGGCTTAAGGGTCCTTTATATACATGTAGGTTATTAGGGTTTTGAACTAAGAAACCCTAAACTGACTGCTTAAGCCCTAAGCAGCCCATGAACCCTTCTTTAATAAGCCTTGGACGATTTCTAATGGCTTTCCCCATAGAATTCGTCCAACCTTATATTATAAGGTAATCCATAGCCCAATTGCAATTATCTTATAATTACAATTCCAGTCACTTAAGTGTAATTAATCTCTTTTAGCCACAAAATTAATTATCAATTAATTCTTGACTAATATTAATTAAACAATATGATTTCTCCTTTAATATATTATTTTCATAATATATTAATAAATCATAATCAATCCTTTCTCTCCATAATTCATCCTATCAAGTTGCTTTGGTGAAGGCAACCCAAAAGGACCATGCACCATCGGGTCAAGTACATACCAAAATAGTTATGGACTTAGACACTAATCCAACAGTTTTGACTTCTCGAATAATAAGATTATTCAAACAGTCCACAATCGTTCATATGTTGGAAGTAGATATGAAGTAAGATTGTCATGAATTTGTTTGTAGATTGTCTAAAAGGTTTTTTGTGACATCCCCTAATTTCTCGGCCAGAAAAAACCGATTTAATTTATGCTTTTTAAAATAAAATCAGAGAAATCTTTTTAAAAGATGTTGCGGAATTGGTCCCCAAACAACATATGATAAAAGTTTATCAAAATCCTTCATTAAGAAGGTATATATTTTCCATATATATCAAAACCTTGGATGTCATGTTCCGATACAGATCAAAAGCATAGACAAGACATTATAAGCCTTTCAACAGTTATTTACAACTACTGGCCTATAATCCAAAAATCTCTATTCGTCCTCCAACTATGCTCGGGGTCCACTTCCTGTAACATAAAGAGCTGAGTGGGTCAGGCTTGGGAGCCTGGTGAGCATATAGGGTTTTCAACCCACAATAATAATAAACTTACTAAGTTCATCAATCAACAATAACCTTGATTATCCGTTCCCGTTATCCTTACTTTATGTCCCTAAACACTTATCACAAGGGACCTAGCCTAAAGAATATCATCGAGATGGACACTACTGCTAAGGGGTTTCCCCAGCCATACATGTCCTAAAGGCAACCATGAGGGGGATGAAGTACAGCGAATGAACACTCTCAGTTCATTAACACCTACAGTTTGCGGCCTGCTAATATTTCCCACTGGACTGTCTAGAAAGTCCGTGGTCGTCGTCCAAACTCCGCTAGATGACTGGATCTCAAAAAACATCGAGGCCTCTCCTCAATTTTATTTTATCACACATCACTATCTACCCATGTTCTACCCAAGATATTTGTAGATAAAAATACAAAATACTTATACAATTTAAAACTTGTATAAAACCTCAACTCAACAGTCACCTCAAATAAACAATTAATATATTTACACATAGCACGTATTATAAGGTATATACTTCGTATCTATGTATAAAATGAAAGTAACTATACACTCACATGATTTGGTGATAATCGGGCAGCAATTCGTTTCCTAAAACGATCGTTTCTAATAAAACCGAGAGTTTTTTTGAGAAAACAGGCTTTGTAAAAGTCGGGCTTCGAAACCGAAAAAATAAATTTTTCGGGTTTCTCCGGCACTTCGTGGCGTATTCCGGGCTTTACAATAGATACTGGGGCTTCGCGGGATGTTAAGATGAAAGAAATATGGGTTTAGGGGTTAAAATTGACAAATGTTCAAAGTTACCCGGGAGGTCTCGCACCCTTCTATTTATAGGGTCCGAAGTCCTGATCCAATGGCTGAGAAGCTTCTGATCCGACGGCTGAGAGGCTTCGCAAGGGGTGGCTCACACATGGTCTACGCATGCGAGGGCTCGCTGGCAGTCTGTGATTGGACCGAGGCATGTGTCCAATGCGCAGGTGGTCAGCATGTGCAAAGGTCTCAGTGGCACTCCCTGATTGGACCGCGGAGTCGTATCACACATGAGAGGCTCGGAGCTAGGGTGCGGGGTTCGGTCCATATGCTAGCCTCGGATTGGACCTCCCTTCGGTCAAATCAGAATCCTACACGTGGCTTCGCATGACTCAGCAGCTTTGGTGACTCAGTAGGACACGTGGCACTTTTTCAGCGAGGGTGACGTGGCAACTCGTGACTATGTGAATTTTCTCGATTTTCGCGCCAAAACTTCTAAAATCCATAACTTTCTCATACGAGCTCCGTGTTTGACGTTCTTTATATGAACGCGTAGCTAAAATTACGCTCTACAACTTTCATTTAGACTTCGTCGGCTAATTTTGACTTTAAATTTGATATTATTATTTTTAACAGACCGGGACAGGAAATCCGTTAAAAATTCATAACTTCTTCATCCGACGTCCGTTTTCGTCAGACTTTTTACCGTTGTGCTCCTAATGACGAGACCTTCAATTCTCGTTTAGGTTATGTTGGCTAAAAATCGCTCGATCTAAAATTCGAGTTTTTAGCTGTCTACTGCTAAGTTGAAACTTCAAAAAATCATAACTTCCTCATACGAAGTCAGATTTGGGCATTCTTTTTATCGAACTTCTCGGTTTAACGAATACTATGAATTTCGTTTAGATCATTGATGCTAAAAAGTAGTTTATCGAAAACTCACTTTTTACGACATTCAACACTGTGCCGGTTTGGTCGCGAAACTTCGACAAGTCATAACTTCTTCGTTATAACTCGGATTTTGGTATTCTTTATATCCCCTAAATCCTTGTTTCGACCACTACAACTTTATGTAAAGATATCGGGCTTATCTTACACTTTAATTTTGACGCTTATTTTTATTCTTAATTAATTAAGCCCTAATAATTAAGCATAAAACACATAATTCATATAATATTCACATAATTCCTTTTCATTTCTTCAAAATGAGTTACAAAGGTTAACCTAGAGTATCAACTCAATATAAATGCCTAGGATAGAAACACGAGTGTTACATTACATCACTTACTCACTCACTCGTGAATGCTACGGCTCCCGGTAGGCTTACATCACTTACTCACTCGCCATGGGCTCTCCCCATCGTTTTCCCTGTTATTACAAAGTGATTACTCCCACTTGGATTCTTCCACTCTCTTACCATCCCACAATCTCATCAATCCAACACCATGTTGCGTTCACTAAACTCATGCTCCGCGACCCATCATGGATAGGTGCACCCACCCAGACTGAGCATCACTACCCCTGACAGCAATTGTCGCAACAACGCACTTTCCCTCAATACTAGTTATATTCTTGAACAATCCCCGTCCGAACAACCAGTTGATAGGTTCCCACTGGAATGATAATTACCCGGTATCCCACTTTCCATCTCATAAACTCGAGTCTCAAAATAATCCAACGACTTAGGGTATCATACTTGGATACCCCGATACACTTATCGCAGAATCTCACGCTCGCTTTCCCCAACCTCTGATCTTCCACTCACGGAATCATACTAGGATACTGCGATACACCATCATAGAATCTCATAATGTCTGCTACGAATAGTGATCTTCTTCTCGCACAACCCATAACCTCGAAATACTCCGCTCACAATTTGAACCACGGAGAAATCATCAATGTCTGAGATCACGTTGACGACTATCCGAAACCCCATCCTCTTGCTGATAAAAACCCATGCGAAGCTGCTCATAATGACTCTGAAACTAATTGACAAATCAAATGTTGCTCCTCCCGGAGTATTAAATAAAAATCTATACAGCAAAATGGAAATCCCAACAAATGAAACGGGACCTCAACGAGCCAACCGCCTCGAACCCATCCATTGCAAACCTAAAAAATCCCTAGCCACAATAAATTCTCTGACCAACGGCCACCTTCCGTGGATTCACACATCCTTTCTTAAACACATTGTCATAAATTTTCCCATCTTGCATCTGGCTTCATCTACCAATAACCCAGGTCTCATGTGTCCGCACTATAGACCTCCATAACCAGTTCTCTAATCGTATTTCAATGGATCGTTGATCCTCTCAATAGAACACCCAGTTCTCCCCCACTCAGGCTTCGAACCATCGCTAATTGGCATACCAATAGTCTACTCCACAGACTATTTCTCCAGGTACATCACCCTTGACTCTTGGAACGTACCACATAATCACTCAATGATCTTCCTGATGGAAACCAAGAAACTCCAATATCTCGTAACTCATACAAAAATCTCAGAACCCTCCCAACGTGACTGCCTCTAATCATCTCGAAGCCTCAAACCGACACACTGTAACGCTCGTAGATCAGGGCTAGTCAATTTAGAGACGATAAGCATCAAAAATCACTTTTTATGGAAGATTATTTAGAAGGAGTAATCTTAACTAAGTTGTAGTATATGTTACAAGGATTTCGTACATATAAAGAACGCCGAAATTCGAGTTATAATGAAGAAGTTATGACCTGTCGAAGTTTTGCGACAGAACCGGCACGACGCTGAGTGACGTAAAATGTGAATTTATGTTAGAGCGATTTCTAGCCTTAGTGATCTAAATGAAAGTCATAGAGTTCATTAAACCGAGAGCGTGCATAAAAAGAACATCCAAATCTGACTTCGTATGAAGAAGATATGATTTTTCTAAATTTCAACTTAGCAGTCTGCAGCCCGAAACTCGAATTCAAGATCGAGTGATTTCTAGCCGAAACAATCTAAAATAGAATCGAAGATCTCGTTGATAGTAGTTCAACGGTAAAAAGACAGACGAAAACGGACGTCGGATGAAGAAGTTATGAATTTTTAACGGACATTTCCTGTCCCAGCCTATTAAAAATATAATAATAAGAATAAAGTCAAAATTACCCGACAGAGTCTATATTAAAGTTGTAGAGCTTAGTCTCACCTACGCGTGGATATAAAGAACGTCGAAAACGGAGCTCGTATGCGAAAGTTACGCAATTTTGAAGTTTGGTATGTCGGTGTACGCTAAGCGTAATGGAGTACGCCCAGCGTACCCATATGCATGAACTGAAATGGGCCACGTCGACCTGACCCAACACTCGAGTATAGGGGATCGTAAGCAATGACGTCTTCGGCCTGATCCGAAGCGTACGCCCAGCATAGCGCTTAGTACGCCCAGCGTACTCTGAAATTACGCCCAGCGTAATCCTAGTTTCAGGACCCTATAAATAGATGTTGAGGACTACCGAGTTTTGGTTCTCCATTCTTCCCTTTCTCTCCTGTTTTGCATCGTTTTCATGCAAGAAATATCCCGAAGCCCCGGTATCATTCCCGAGACCCGAAGCAAGTCCCGAAGCCCCGAAGATCCCGAGAAGTGAAATTCCCGAGCCGAAGCTCTGCCCGTGAGAAGCCGGTTTTTGTGAAGATCTACCGGTTTCACCGAAGAATACTACTTCTACAAGTCGTAGTGTTGTTCGATCGTCTTCTGATCAAGTGAGTGTATAGTCACTTTCATCTTACACATAGATATGAAGTATTTTATAAAATACGTGTTATATGTATATATATATATATATATATATATATATATATATATTGTTGTTTATATGTGTGAGTGTGTAGTTACTTTCTTCTAACACATAAACATTTTATTGTAATACATAAACATATTGAAATGTACAATCATCCAGTAAATAAGATTGACTTTTTGTTAAATACAGAAAAAAAACGTCCTTTCTTCCCCAATATTCCCCCAACTCATTTATTTTTCCTAGGGGTTCCATTCCATTTTTCAAGTATTTGCTATGAAATACGTGCTATGTGTTTACATATTATTTGTCGATTTGAGATGGGCATAGAATTGATGTTTTATACAGGTGTTAAATGATTTAAACTGTGTAAGTATTTGTATCTGCGAAAATGTTGGGTAGAACATGGGTAGATGGGATAGTTGGTGACTATGGAGTTAGCGCCTAATGTATAAACCTTGGCGACGATGTGACTTCGTTCCTATTTGATGAACCTTGGCGACTATAGAGTTAGCGCATGTTGAGTAAACCTTGGCGACTATGGAGTTAGCGCTTGTTGAGTAAACCTTGGCGACTATGGAGTTAGCGCTTGTTAAGTGAACCTTGGTGACTATAGAGTTAGCGCCTGATAGCTATGGATTTAGTACCTGGTAGATAAACTTTGGCAGCAATGGACTTCGTGCCAATTCCTTAGGTAAATCCTTAGGAATGAATGAATGAAGGATTGTTGGTTCTTAGGGTAAAACCTTAAGAAATAAAGAAGATAATGGGGATGGGTAATTGGGTTGATTATTTCATGATTAAATATAATAATTATATTATTGTGGGTTGAAAACCCTATATGCTCACCAGGCTCCAAAGCCCGACCCACTCAGTTTTCTTTGCATTATAGGTAATGGCACAAGGGTATAAGTTGGTGGACTTGACGAGAGATTTTGGATTATAAATCAGTAGTTATAAATAATTGTTGTAAGGTCTATTTTATATTTTTTTTATGCTTTTGGTCTGTATCGGAACATGACATCCCGAGATTTTGTTATTTAATGAAAATACATTTCTTTAAGAAATGCTTTGATAAATTTTATTTTATCATATTTTATTTTGGGAACAAATTCTGCAACTCTTTTAATCAAAGGATTACTCTGATATTATAAAACAAAGCATAAACAAATCGGTTTTTTCTGGCCGTGAAATTGGGGATGTCACACACACCGCCGGATACCCCAACTGTTCCGAATTAGTCCCTATTCTCAATTTGGAAATAATGCACTATCACGCACCTCGTCTCTGATTCCTCGATCATCCTCCCATCACGGGAATCATTATAAAAGTCAGAGACCCCACTCTCACAGTCGATACACAACGTAGACAACGAGGGCCACCACCCCGATATACTCCTCTTAATCACCCGGAACTGTTGTTAAAAGTATGCTTTCCTCAATAAGGAACCTCCTTGTTCTCTTCCATCTTAGTCCCCACTGATGACTCCTTCAGGGTATATATAAGAAATATACCTCACAACAAACACATTGTCCAAATACATTGGTGAAAAGGTCACCATCATATGCTACCCCACGGGGTTTACCTCCACTTCTGAAATTGGAAACTCATTATCTCTTTTGCTCCTCCCATGAAATGGGGACAGTGCAACTCTTGTCACATGGGGTGACGTCTCATCTATCGGTCGATTTTTCAACTCAAACCGCGATCCTCCAATAAGCATCATCTCTACTTATCCTTGAGTCTTGCAACTCCGGCTGGCATCTCACCAATAAGATCTCTCGGAAGCTAACTTGATCCCTCTCTCAAGGTATGCTCCATTGAAACTCACTCGACATGGCCCTCTGGCCCCACACTCTATCATATCTGATCTCAGACTACTCAAACACAACAGGATAACTGGTAAAACCAGAAACACTAACCGCCACGAACCATGGTACTCGAACTATATGACCACCCCTCAATCTTCTACGAATCATGATACTCGAACCATGTGATCACCTCTCATTCTACTACTTAGAACCTCTGGAATTTTCATTTTATCGAGTATGGGTCCTCTGCTTTCAATAGTACAGGCCCATACTACCTGCCACATCTACCCATACTTTCCACAAGGATCATCCCATATTTCCTAAGTTGTTGCTCATCCTCCTCAATCACCAATCCCGTCATACCTGGTCACTCCTCTATGAATACTCTCCCCTATCAGCTTACTCATCTGACAAATGTCACTCCCTAGGCTCTTCCTAAGTTCTCACATTTCTCTGCCATCAGCTACTGAAGAACTCCCTATGATATCAGCCATCTACCTCTTGAATATCGTCATATTCACTTAGTAGCGGACTCCCATCATCAAGAGTTCCCCAAAGCATGAAGCAACAGTATTCGAGCATCGAATAATCTCCACCAACACGCAAAACCACTCTAGGTTTCCACTTCACTTGCTCTATTCACACTCAAAAGGTATCATTGAACTCAAGCATCCCTACCCCTCATGGGTATCTAACTACTCCCTCAGTAGGCTCCTCCAAAGCTCATCTAGGTATCTCTCCTAGATTACTCCTCTACCCAAAGTTCTCTCTAAATGATTCATGTTGGATACTATTACTTCGCACATACTCAAAGCACATTACAAATAACAACAGCTCCTAGGCTAAGGCATCACAAATCAGGCAACTCTAGCCCTAATATAGGAAATACCTAGCCTATCTTCTAGCATGAATCTCTAATATCTCAATAATAACTCATAACACAAATAAGTAAAGGTGTTCACAAATAAGTAAGGGTATTTTGGGAATCACCGTTCGGACTCTGGCTGATTGTACACACTGCTCATTCTCGTTTTCTCTTAGAAACTCTTGCTCGTTTTAGAAAAATAATTTCTTTTGAACAATTTTCTCAACTCCCCAGTTTGAGTCCAGACATACCCGAAGGTGCATCCGAATCCCTCAAACCAAGGCTCTGATACCAACCTGTAACACCGTAAATTTTCAAACAAAATTTTCTTTATTTTTAAATCACAAATATTCTCATAATACATTTCACAAAATCCCATTTATTTAATTCACCAGCACAACTCCATAATTGTTCGTTTAATAATCCAGGATCCTCAAATCATAACTCTTTCTATGGTGTGTACAATCAAGCCAGCGCCTTCCCGCGATCCTGAGAGAACCTGAAACACATATCACATAACACCGTAAGCACAAAGCTTAGTGAGTTCCCCAGAATACCACACACATCCCATTACCCCCTCGTGGCTATACTCACACTAAGACCCTCCTGTTAATGTGTCTCAGTGGGGCCCTCTGGTCCCACAACTCAGATAGACCCTCCGGTCCCTCAACTCAGTAACTCAATTAATAACAATATACATATCACAACAACAATAAGCAGGATATCTCAATACACATTATATGCACATAAGAAAATGCATACTATCACATAACTCGGGTAAGCACATAAGATCAATATTTTCACATATTACTATAACAGCATAAGTCACAAAGACAGTATGCACGATAATACATATCTCATTATAAACAAACAAGACCCTCCGGTCCATAATGTACTAAGCCCTCCGGTCTACAACGTACAGTGACCCTCCGGTCAATAATATACTAAGACCCTCCGGTCAATAGTGTAAATACGACCCTCCGGTCATCAACAAGAATAAGACCCTCTGATCACACACAAATTACAACACAAAAAAGTATAGTGAGAAGACTCACCTCGGATGGCGAGCAGATCCTATAAATGTTGCTGCTACACTCCGACTTCTATCATTGAGCCAAACCCACAATTAACCCCATTATGATCTAAGAACAAATCTTCATATATTAGGTATAAATATGGTACACTAAACCATCCCATAAATAACCCAAGCCTATTGGGCCCACCAAGGCCCAATACCACATGGGTCCTCAAAGGTCCACTAATGGCCCAACTATGGCCCAATTTTCCAAATTAGGGTTTTCACATAAAATGACGATTAGGGTTAAGTATATCTCACTTAACCCATTAAAGACTTAACCCATTAAGTCCATTACTCCACTAAGCCATCACACAATGGAATCGGGATGAGTCACAACTTCAGTCCACTGGTCCAAACACGGGTCCCAATAGGCTCAAACCAACAAACCCAAAATTAGAGTTTTCTAAACCCTAATTAGGATTTCTGGTCCAATCACGAGCCAACCCAGTCCAATAATAATCAATTGGGCCAGCTAGGGTTAACTATGCCAAGCACCACCCGCTACCACCTCAGGTAGTGGTGGTCAGTGGCGGTTCACGGTGGTGGTGGTGGGTTTTCCGACCACATAAACATGCATAACAACCTTACATGAAATACACATGCACACAACCACCTCCCATGGTTGCTGGTGGCGGTAAAGAGCGGCAGAATGCGACAATGGGTGGCAGCCACCACCCCCCCCGGTGGTGGTGGTGGGTTCTGTCACACCCCAAAACCAAGAACGGCGGAAACGTTCTGGGGCGGAGGACATCATGTACAGTATCACAACAATGAAAAGTAGTAAACAAGCAACAACATCATCCATTGCATTAATAATATAATTATTATACAAGTGTTCTGTCAAATTTTGATAAACACTAAAGCATAAATCAAAATGAAAGATGAGTCTTGAACAAGCTCCATCTTCCTTTCTCCTTGCATCGGTACCTATCTATGATGACCTGAGGATACAATTAATTTTGAAAGCGAGTATCAGCTTTGAAGCTGGTGAGATCATAAGTATTTTAGTGTCTTAATTTGTATGTAAGTATTTGTATGTAAGAATTTGTATATGAACTGTAAGTATGAAGATGTTTGTAAAACAACTATAAACGTTTGAAAAACCCTAGAAATCCCTATGATTCCTACTATTATAACAGGGAGTCTTCTACCAAGACTTAACTGATCTCTATGTAGTCTTCTACCAAGACTTAATTGTTCTATATGTTCGTCTCTTGTAAAAGTGTGAAATTTTCCCAAGTGTAACTATCATTATCAAAATATAGTTTTTACATTTATAGTTTAAGTGAAAAGATCACTAAATATATGTACGGGGAAAATTAATGTAGTACTAAAACGTGGCGCTATAAGAACTACTGTTGTACTAACTACCTTAAACCGGATTTATATTAAGGCATCATGTGATTAATTGCACCACTTGTGGTTGTTGTATGGCAATTCTCTGAAATCGCTTGCGTTTTACTTGAGTTTGACATTTTCGTTTCTTGAAATCTGAGTTGTTGTTTTGAGCGGTGGCGACTTTTACTATTTGTTGATTTCTCGGATCGTTAACACGATCGGGATTGTCAATTCCTTTTTCAGTCTCGGTTGCGTTGACAGTGCTGCGATTAGCTAGGATAGCTGTCACGGTAGCCATCACAGCAGCTGTAACGGCGGTTTGGAAAGTAGCGGCGTCCATAGGAAAAGTAGAGGTTTCATTGCTTGGATGATTGTTTCCGGATGACGACATGATTCTGTAATACGAAAGACAAGGAATTTGTGAGCGATTCTGGTTGACTCTAGACGTAGTTCGACTGTTTATGTAAAGAATAGAAGTATGTTCTCGAAAGTTTGACCTACATCCCTATGATGCAGTCCTAGTACAGATTGAAGGTATGATTACAAAGGTTTGACCTACATCCTTATGATGCAGTCCTAGTACAGAATGGAAGTGAGTTTGTAGAATGTTCTCAAGACGTTTGTCGTATAAGCCGAGGTATCGTGGGTTGGTGAATAACAGGATCCAACCACTGAAAGAGACTTGGAAATGTCTCTAGAGATAGATCACTATAGTCGAATGACTTGACTAAATCATGTTCCAGATAGACTCCAATGAGAGTATGATAAGAGTACTTGAATAAAGAATGACACAGAAGTTAGCCGGCTGTCAATATCTTGGATATTCACGACGTAAAGATTCGGGAAAATGACCTTGTAAAGGTCTTACATCATATCCACAGAAGATAGTTCCTGACAGCATAAGGACCTAACCTAAAGTACTTACAGTACAAGGTAATTTCATATAAAATGCCACATCAGGCAAAGACAGAAAACAATTACTTTCTAAAAAGGGAAGCAAAGTAAAGAGTCTACTACTGACGACGGTCACCCCTCTGGTGAACTCTCAGTTCAGCCAGTTGACGTTCTACATCAAGTAGGTGTCTTTCGTACACCCCCTGGTGTACTCGGAGCTCTATGACTTCGGCTCGTGATTAAGCCAGTGCTTGCAGCAGGGTTTCATGGTTTCTCTCTGATTTCTCGCGAGCATCTTCTAGACAAATGGTGTGGAGGGTATGCATTCTCGCATTGGCGACAACTTCGGTAATCTGATGTAGGGCTGTCCTGCCTTGAATCTCATTTCGGGTCACTCTGCGGACCAAGATTGGCAAGACTCTATCTGCTGAGCCCCCATTGTTCAAGTCGCAAAAGCTTCGGTCACCATTAAATGGCATGGGTTGATCTTGTCCTTGGCTCCATATTTCCAAGCATTCCACTC
Organism: Lactuca sativa; assembly: GCF_002870075.4. Lineage (NCBI taxonomy): Eukaryota > Viridiplantae > Streptophyta > Magnoliopsida > Asterales > Asteraceae > Lactuca > Lactuca sativa. The sequence continues at coordinate 307,971 of NC_056631.2, forward strand.
ACTCAGGGTCGGGCCATGAAAAGTCGGACGAGGGTTAGGAATTGGAAAGGGAGCTGCTTAGGGTAGGTTCTCAACCTCTGGTTCAGAGTTAGCATCATACGAAAGGTCTTAATCATGGTGATCATTCAAGGGGATAGGATGATCATTCTCTGGTTCTTCTCCAAACCAACCAGTTATGACCTCACTCAGAAGGTACTGGTTGCCGTGGGGATGGAGTCCAGCTATATTTTCTATGCGAGAATTTAGGGTAAGAGAATAATTATTAGATGAACTATCTAGATAATTATTTAGAAAACCTTCATTAGTTACATCGCTATTTGTGAAGTGCATACCAGCTATGTGTAATCTAAACAGGGTAGACCTTCGAATAAGTGATCTTAACTCCAAATTCACATAGAATCGGGGTAAAGTAAAATTTCACAGATTCTAAGTCTATAACATCCTAATTACATATATCCTTAGTGTATCCACTTAGCAACTATCAACTTAGTAATGAAGATCCCGTTTTAGTTCTCAAGTATAACGTACTTATAGTAACACCAAATACTCCTATAGTATTTTAAATTTTAATGTTATGTTCTATTGTTCTCATTGTGGTAGGGTTGGTAAGATTTTAGCATTGTTGCAACCACACAATTAAACTTAGGCACATGCTAGTCAACCCTCGGATAATATAGGTGATCAGGCTATATCTTCCCAGTTTTGACCATATGTCTCTAAGTCCACTTGTGTTGCCCAACAATCATAATTCTTTTGTATTGTCCTAATGACACTGATTTTAGTATGAATGCAGGCACGTATACTTTATTAAATATTTTATTATTTAAAGTATAAACTCTTGGTCAGAGTATTTTTAATCCCTTATGTATTTATAGTTAGTATATCTTTTATGGGTTGATATACCTAATTCACTATAAACAATGCTCTGATACCAATCTGTCACACCCCAAAACCAAGAACGGCGGAAACGTTCTGGGGCGCAGGACGTCATGTACAGTATCACAACAATGAAAAGTAGTAAACAAGCAACAACATCATCCATTGCATTAATAATATAATTATTATACAAGTTTTCTGTCAAATTTTGATAAACACTAAAGCATAAATCAAAATGAAAGATGAGTCTTGAACAAGCTCCATCTTCCTTTCTCCTTACATCGGTACCTATCTATGATGACCTGAGGATACAAGTAATTTTGAAGTGAGTATCAGCTTTGAAGCTGGTGAGATCATAAGTATTTTAGTGTCTTAATTTGTATGTAAGTATTTGTATGTAAGAATTTGTATATGAACTGTAAGTATGAAGATGTTTGTAAAACAACTATAAACGTTTGAAAAACCCTAGAAATCCCTATGATTCCTACTATTATAACAGGGAGTCTTCTACCAAGACTTAACTGATCTCTATGTAGTCTTCTACCAAGACTTAATTGTTCTATATGTTCGTCTCTTGTAAAAGTGTGAAATTTTCCCAAGTGTAACTATCATTATCAAAATATAGTTTTTACATTTATAGTTTAAGTGAAAAGATCACTAAATATATGTACGGGGAAAATTAATGTAGTACTAAAACGTAGCGCTATAAGAACTACTGTTGTACTAACTACCTTAAACCGGATTTATATTAAGGCATCATGTGATTAATTGCACCATACTATCGACTGGTAACAACGACATAAGAATGGTCGTAATAAGGAATGACGTTTGGCACCTGCAGACCTGCAGGTCCCGCTGTAGCTAGCAGCAAGGTGTAGGATAGTCAATCCAGTATATATCTATACGCAAACTCACGCTCTCCCTTCAAGAGACTCTGGCTACAACTCGGGTCATGACATTTAAGGCATGCTCCGATACACATCACAATAATTAACGTATTCATATCTATGAAACGTAATGAACTGTTCTAGTTGTAATGTACGTGCTCTCTACCTAGCAAGTATAGTAATGTAATCGTTCTAGTATCGTTGTATATGTTCTATTCCTAGTATCGTAGTATATGTAATGTACTGTAATGTTCTAGAAAGTATTGACTCATGAATGAACTGACTCATTGTATGATATCGCGTTCTAGTAATTGTTCTAGTATCTTCCTAAACTACCCATATGGTAGTATACTAGTAATCTATCTGGTACGTATGGACATGGATGTATACCCTTGCTACCCAAGGGCATGGGATGAACTGGAAGGACCTTTTATGACTATATATGTACACATGATATATATAACTAATATTTAAACGACCTTCGGATGAGTACCCGATATCCCACCAGACCACATCTCAAGCGCGAAAAGGAAATAGGGTGGATAGCCTTCCTAAGTCTTTTAAACATTTCTTATATAACTATATATATATATAAAGGCATGCAATTTATAATATAAAAGCATAAATAAGTTTTGTAAAACATTTGAAACATAATTATTATCTTAAGAAAAGATTGACTTGATGTCAATCTATAAAACAATTTGAAGGCATAGGTTTGATAAAACAGTTTAAGTATAAGGAAACGTTTGTTTGAAACACAATTGTAAATAAGTTTGAAATGTAATATACAGAGTAAAATGTACAGTGTAATAAAGAGTTTAAAACATATAAAATTGTTTATAAAAATCATTTGAAGGAAACTGTTTGGTAAAACGGCTAATGTGTAGTAAATCATTTGAATGTTGCATATTAATCACATGTGATTGATATAATAACTAGCATAATTCTACTTATTAATCACATGTGATTGATATAATAACTAGAATAATTCTACTTGTATCCCCCCCCCCCACCATAAAACATTTAAAAATAGTTTGAAACATTATTTAAGGGGTATGAACTCACCTGCAGTAAGTGACTGGAATTGAACGGACTGTTATCGTAAGTAAGGATCGGGCAAGTGCTCGGTGTCAAGTGAAGACTTTAGACACACACAATGATCCTAATTACATATGAAGACATATGTATATAAATAATTAGTGATTAAAACACTAATTATACAAGTATAAACAATTAAACGCAAGGAAAACACTTTTGGTCAAGTGCTAGGAGGCTAATAGGTCGCAACAAAGGAGTGCAATGCCCCTAATGGGAGTTTATGGTCTAATGGCCATATGTTTTGGAGTTTACGGCCCAGGGGAGTAAACTCCTGGTCGTAAACTCACAACCAAGTCCCTAAATGAAGTCTAATAATTATACAACTCATGTGGTGAATTGCTTCAAGGCTTAAACAAGTGTTTGGGCTTCTTATTAACTCCTTTGAGGAGTTTATGGCCCTGGGACCATATTCCATGGAGTTTACGGCCGTAAAATCCCTTGTGAGGGTGTTTATGGTGTTTTCAAGTCTCTAAATTAACTAGGAACTAAACTAGGCTTTTGTACTTGGCTTTAGAAGAGTTTATGGCACCATTTTATGGAGTTCACGGCCCTAGAACCTTTTGGGTCGTAAACTCCCTTACTCTTGGTGTTCTAAGTGTGTTAGCTAGTCCAAAACTCATTTAGGTACATGCCCAAATTAGTCTCTTGGCTTAAGGAAGGTTTTAAGGACATTTTAGCACTTAAACATGGAGTTCACGGCCCAAGAACACCCTTGGCCGTGAACTCACTTTTCATCATTGATTTTAATTGTTTTTGGTGTCCTAAACATGCAATGGTGGGTTCTAGTTCGAGTTCTAAAGCTTTGAGGGTCATTGGAGCCCTTTAGGACCTTAAAATGGAGTTTACTCCCCAAGTGTTCTTGGGCGGTAAACTCCCAAATCTTGGGGTCTTAATCCGTTTTTGATGTTTTCTTGTCATATACTCACTAGCATACTAGTCTAAGGTAGTTACAATTCACGGGGAAAGGACTAGGTAGCATTTAAGCCACATTTTGGAGTTTACTCCCCAAGAACGTTCTTGGGCGGTAAACTCCCGAGTCTCACAGATTTGATATGTAATTGGTGTTTCTAAACACAATCTAAGCTATATAACATAACTAGATCGAAGTACTCACAATTTGGGATAAAAACCCGAAGATCCGTGAGAGAGAATTTTGACTTTTCTCTAAATGGAATTCAACAAATGAACCAATTTGGTTCAGAATTCTATTTATAGTCCTGAGATATTTTTTGGCAGAAAATATTTTTATTCTTGGAACAAACTCTAATGTCCTAGAGTATTGGAATAACAATGTTGCACAAAACCCTAATGCATCCACTCTCCTAATATCTCCTTAAGTGTAAAATCCTGAAAACTGCCAAACTTATACTCGAAATCTGAGTTTTCACTGTAACTGTTCTACTTCTATTGGCTTCAAATGGTTTGTTCAGAATGGAAATTTCGGGTTGTCACATCATCCCCCTGTTGAAGGGAATTTTGTCCCGAAATTAGAATTTAGGCAAGGAAGTATGTATGAAAGATCGAGTCGTGAGGAGGAAACTTCCTAATTGATTGGTTCTAGCGCACCTAAGTGAAATCGGGTTCTCGGTTGGAATCCCAACGAACCTTCACTATCGGGCGTTGGCGTTGCTTCGTCCGCTTGACCTCTCGGTCGAGGGTCACTACGGTTCTAATACGAAGGCGAGGATCTCGATGAGTGGACTTACAAGATTCCTAACGGAAAGGTATGGTTTCACGATCGAGACGCGAAGAGTAGAATGTACGCTACTGAGTTCGCGGAGTAGGTCTAGTTTGTGCGAGGCACAGGACTGATTCTGATAAGAATCTCGGAGGTCCTAACTATATTGGATTTAGCTTTCCACGCGATACGAAGCGTATTAAGCCATTCCCAGAGTGAGTTAACCTAAAGAGCTTGGTCACTCACTTGGAATTCCAAAGGTTCCTTTTCTTGCTTAACTTCCCAGTCAAAGGCCACCCTTTGCTGGGTCAGAGTCGTATGGGTTTCTGAAATTTGCGAGGAGTTCTGAATGAATTATGACGATAGGTCGGTAAGACCTAGAATTTGGCGAAAGACTGTCGGCGTCTCTGGTGTCGATAAATGCTCAACAGTTTTGACAAATTGAAAGAGTACTCAAAATTTCCCACATTACAATAGTGTGTCATACAAATTTGACTTTTCAATTTCAAAACTCGTGCCTAGAGAACTTCGCTAAAAGTTCCTCTGTAGGAAATGTTTCCATGGGTTTTCTTCTTACTACGAGGGTAGGTAAGTAAGTCATTTCATGGAGAAATGACGAACTGATCCAAGTAAGAAAGACGTACCCTACTCATTTAGCTCATGAAAGCTATGGGCGTATTGGTCCTATCTGAAGGGTATCACTACGGACTCGAAGTGTCCGCATCGAGTTCGGAAGATAGTCTTCCGGACATCCTTCCCTAACACTCGAACTGGTGATATTCGGATCTCAGATCCATTTCTGAAAGTAATTATTTCCTTGTGTTTGCCCAACCATTTCATCTATGTGCGGCAGAGATAACGATTTCTAATGAAAAATCTTGACGGAGTCCTCGAAATCCGAGGCACATACGATGCAATCCGTTGATCTCTGGGAGAATAAGACTGGGGTTTCTCCAGGGTGAGAAGCCTAGTCTTCTTATTCTATCGCTGTGCAGTTTGCTAGGTTGTTTGTACTATTCCGGTATCTCCGTGGGTGTTTAGACTATAGGGTGATCTGTTTACACGAGTCGTACTGGGTTCTAAGTTTGTTCACATGACGATGCGATTTCTCGTAGGCTTAGGCAGTTCTCCGTCCTGAAGTTCATTTTAGAATTCATACCTGGTTTCACAATCACTTTTTCGTGTATACGAGTCGTATATAATTAAGATTGAAAAGGTAGTTGAATAACTGATTCTTCTTTAAGCTCACATCCCCTGGGGGAAAAAGAAGTTAAAGTGGAATCATCAATTCTAAACCTGTAGAAGCTTGATTATATATCACTCTTATGTATACCTTCCTCAGTGATAGATCAATCGCATGAATCCTTGGATTAAACTTGACGTACTACATGAGTGGTACTTCGAGGATTTCTTCGGAAAGAAAATAACTAAGAGGTACTCCTGGCATGATTACTTTGGTGTTCTGATATGACGGCTTCGCTGGAAAAGTGATCTAGAAGAAAGAGATGTACGTAAAAAGTTGTTTTTGTGAGGATCAAATTGAATCGAGTCGTATGATAATGTCGGAATTATACTGAAACTAAAAGACATTAGATTTGAACATAAGACGTTTACAGAAAAAACACAACCGTGCAACCATGAATAGAGTTACAGTACTTTAGATTTACCACAAGACTATTGCTGCGAATAAGATATACTACAAAAGACAAGTATACGCAGCACGAGAATCCCTATACAGACAAGATCTCGCAAAAGGTAAGACTCTAGTTGCACTAGTCCTGGATAGTTTATAAGTCTGATACAACGAAACGCCTAAATTACATTAATGAGGGTTCCGGAGTAGGCTCTCCTGCGGCTGTGATCCTGAGAATCTTCCCATTAGCACCCGAGTTCTTTGTTATCGGGCAATCTTTCTTGAAGTACCCAATTTCACCGCATTGGTGACATATCTGGACAGCACCAACATTGGTGGTGGAAGTGAAGTATCGAGTAGGAGTTATGGGGACACGGTTGCTTTCGTTGATCTTCTCTTTTGGAAAATTCATGTGATAATGCCCTGCCTCACCACAACTATAGCAAACTAGGCTTGCTCCAGTGGTGGAGGTAGTTCTACAGAAACGAGCAATGTGCCCCATCTTGCTGCAACTATTGCATTGCCAGGCTCGGCAAATTCCCTTGTGGTGGTAGTTGCACCGGTAACACTTCGGGAGTGTTCCTTTATATGGTCTGTCCGGTACTGGGATAGCAGCAGTTTCCACTTGTGGTTGTTGTATGGCAATTCTCTGAAATCGCTTGCGTTTTACTTGAGTTTGACATTTTCGTTTCTTGAAATCTGAGTTGTTGTTTTGAGCGGTGGCGACTTTTACTATTTGTTGATTTCTCGGATCGTTAACACGATCGGGATTGTCAATTCCTTTTTCAGTCTCGGTTGCGTTGACAGTGCTGCGATTAGCTAGGATAGCTGTCACGGCAGCCATCACAGCAGCTGTAACGGCGGTTTGGAAAGTAGCGGCATCCATAGGAAAAGTAGAGGTTTCATTGCTTGGATGATTGTTTCCGGATGACGACATGATTCTGTAATACGAAAGACAAGGAATTTGTGAGCGATTCTGGTTGACTCTAGACGTAGTTCGACTGTTTATGTAAAGAATAGAAGTATGTTCTCGAAAGTTTGACCTACATCCCTATGATGCAGTCCTAGTACAGATTGAAGGTATGATTACAAAGGTTTGACCTACATCCTTATGATGCAGTCCTAGTACGGAATGGAAGTGAGTTTGTAGAATGTTCTCAAGACGTTTGTCGTATAAGCCGAGGTATCGTGGGTTGGTGAATAACAGGATCCAACCACTGAAAGAGACTTGGAAATGTCTCTAGAGATAGATCACTATAGTCGAATGACTTGACTAAATCATGTTCCAGATAGACTCCAATGAGAGTATGATAAGAGTACTTGAATAAAGAATGACACAGAAGTTAGCCGGCTGTCAATATCTTGGATATTCACGACGTAAAGATTCGGGAAAATGACCTTGTAAAGGTCTTACATCATATCCACAGAAGATAGTTCCTGACAGCATAAGGACCTAACCTAAAGTACTTACAGTACAAGGTAATTTCATATAAAATGCCACATCAGGCAAAGACAGAAAACAATTACTTTCTAAAAAGGGAAGCAAAGTAAAGAGTCTACTACTGACGACGGTCACCCCTCTGGTGAACTCTCAGTTCAGCCAGTTGACGTTCTACATCAAGTAGGTGTCTTTCGTACACCCCCTGGTGTACTCGGAGCTCTATGACTTCGGCTCGTGATTAAGCCAGTGCTTGCAGCAGGGTTTCATGGTTTCTCTCTGATTTCTCGCGAGCATCTTCTAGACAAATGGTGTGGAGGGTATGCATTCTCGCATTGGCGACAACTTCGGTAATCTGATGTAGGGCTGTCCTGCCTTGAATCTCATTTCGGGTCACTCTGCGGACCAAGATTGGCAAGACTCTATCTGCTGAGCCCCCATTGTTCAAGTCGCAAAAGCTTCGGTCACCATTAAATGGCATGGGTTGATCTTGTCCTTGGCTCCATATTTCCAAGCATTCCACTCACTCAGGGTCGGGCCATGAAAAGTCGGACGAGGGTTAGGAATTGGAAAGGGAGCTGCTTAGGGTAGGTTCTCAACCTCTGGTTCAGAGTTAGCATCATACGAAAGGTCTTAATCATGGTGATCATTCAAGGGGATAGGATGATCATTCTCTGGTTCTTCTCCAAACCAACCAGTTATGACCTCACTCAGAAGGTACTGGTTGCCGTGGGGATGGAGTCCAGCTATATTTTCTATGCGAGAATTTAGGGTAAGAGAATAATTATTAGATGAACTATCTAGATAATTATTTAGAAAACCTTCATTAGTTACATCGCTATTTGTGAAGTGCATACCAGCTATGTGTAATCTAAACAGGGTAGACCTTCGAATAAGTGATCTTAACTCCAAATTCACATAGAATCGGGGTAAAGTAAAATTTCACAGATTCTAAGTCTATAACATCCTAATTACATATATCCTTAGTGTATCCACTTAGCAACTATCAACTTAGTAATGAAGATCCCGTTTTAGTTCTCAAGTATAACGTACTTATAGTAACACCAAATACTCCTATAGTATTTTAAATTTTAATGTTATGTTCTATTGTTCTCATTGTGGTAGGGTTGGTAAGATTTTAGCATTGTTGCAACCACACAATTAAACTTAGGCACATGCTAGTCAACCCTCGGATAATATAGGTGATCAGGCTATATCTTCCCAGTTTTGACCATATGTCTCTAAGTCCACTTGTGTTGCCCAACAATCATAATTCTTTTGTATTGTCCTAATGACACTGATTTTAGTATGAATGCAGGCACGTATACTTTATTAAATATTTTATTATTTAAAGTATAAACTCTTGGTCAGAGTATTTTTAATCCCTTATGTATTTATAGTTAGTATATCTTTTATGGGTTGATATACCTAATTCACTATAAACAATGCTCTGATACCAATCTGTCACACCCCAAAACCAAGAACGGCGGAAACGTTCTGGGGCGCAGGACGTCATGTACAGTATCACAACAATGAAAAGTAGTAAACAAGCAACAACATCATCCATTGCATTAATAATATAATTATTATACAAGTTTTCTGTCAAATTTTGATAAACACTAAAGCATAAATCAAAATGAAAGATGAGTCTTGAACAAGCTCCATCTTCCTTTCTCCTTACATCGGTACCTATCTATGATGACCTGAGGATACAAGTAATTTTGAAGTGAGTATCAGCTTTGAAGCTGGTGAGATCATAAGTATTTTAGTGTCTTAATTTGTATGTAAGTATTTGTATGTAAGAATTTGTATATGAACTGTAAGTATGAAGATGTTTGTAAAACAACTATAAACGTTTGAAAAACCCTAGAAATCCCTATGATTCCTACTATTATAACAGGGAGTCTTCTACCAAGACTTAACTGATCTCTATGTAGTCTTCTACCAAGACTTAATTGTTCTATATGTTCGTCTCTTGTAAAAGTGTGAAATTTTCCCAAGTGTAACTATCATTATCAAAATATAGTTTTTACATTTATAGTTTAAGTGAAAAGATCACTAAATATATGTACGGGGAAAATTAATGTAGTACTAAAACGTAGCGCTATAAGAACTACTGTTGTACTAACTACCTTAAACCGGATTTATATTAAGGCATCATGTGATTAATTGCACCATACTATCGACTGGTAACAACGACATAAGAATGGTCGTAATAAGGAATGACGTTTGGCACCTGCAGACCTGCAGGTCCCGCTGTAGCTAGCAGCAAGGTGTAGGATAGTCAATCCAGTATATATCTATACGCAAACTCACGCTCTCCCTTCAAGAGACTCTGGCTACAACTCGGGTCATGACATTTAAGGCATGCTCCGATACACATCACAATAATTAACGTATTCATATCTATGAAACGTAATGAACTGTTCTAGTTGTAATGTACGTGCTCTCTACCTAGCAAGTATAGTAATGTAATCGTTCTAGTATCGTTGTATATGTTCTATTCCTAGTATCGTAGTATATGTAATGTACTGTAATGTTCTAGAAAGTATTGACTCATGAATGAACTGACTCATTGTATGATATCGCGTTCTAGTAATTGTTCTAGTATCTTCCTAAACTACCCATATGGTAGTATACTAGTAATCTATCTGGTACGTATGGACATGGATGTATACCCTTGCTACCCAAGGGCATGGGATGAACTGGAAGGACCTTTTATGACTATATATGTACACATGATATATATAACTAATATTTAAACGACCTTCGGATGAGTACCCGATATCCCACCAGACCACATCTCAAGCGCGAAAAGGAAATAGGGTGGATAGCCTTCCTAAGTCTTTTAAACATTTCTTATATAACTATATATATATAAAGGCATGCAATTTATAATATAAAAGCATAAATAAGTTTTGTAAAACATTTGAAACATAATTATTATCTTAAGAAAAGATTGACTTGATGTCAATCTATAAAACAATTTGAAGGCATAGGTTTGATAAAACAGTTTAAGTATAAGGAAACATTTGTTTGAAACACAATTGTAAATAAGTTTGAAATGTAATATACAGAGTAAAATGTACAGTGTAATAAAGAGTTTAAAACATATAAAATTGTTTATAAAAATCATTTGAAGGAAACTGTTTGGTAAAACGGCTAATGTGTAGTAAATCATTTGAATGCTGCATATTAATCACATGTGATTGATATAATAACTAGCATAATTCTACTTATTAATCACATGTGATTGATATAATAACTAGAATAATTCTACTTGTATCCCCCCCCCCCCCCATAAAACATTTAAAAATAGTTTGAAACATTATTTAAGGGGTATGAACTCACCTGCAGTAAGTGACTGGAATTGAACGGACTGTTATCGTAAGTAAGGATCGGGCAAGTGCTCGGTGTCAAGTGAAGACTTTAGACACACACAATGATCCTAATTACATATGAAGACATATGTATATAAATAATTAGTGATTAAAACACTAATTATACAAGTATAAACAATTAAACGCAAGGAAAACACTTTTGGTCAAGTGCTAGGAGGCTAATAGGTTGCAACAAAGGAGTGCAATGCCCCTAATGGGAGTTTATGGTCTAATGGCCATATGTTTTGGAGTTTACGGCCCAGGGGAGTAAACTCCTGGTCGTAAACTCACAACCAAGTCCCTAAATGAAGTCTAATAATTATACAACTCATGTGGTGAATTGCTTCAAGGCTTAAACAAGTGTTTGGGCTTCTTATTAACTCCTTTGAGGAGTTTACGGCCCTGGGACCATATTCCATGGAGTTTACGGCCGTAAAATCCCTTGTGAGGGTGTTTATGGTGTTTTCAAGTCTCTAAATTAACTAGGAACTAAACTAGGCTTTTGTACTTGGCTTTAGAAGAGTTTATGGCACCATTTTATGGAGTTCACGGCCCTAGAACCTTTTGGGCCGTAAACTCCCTTACTCTTGGTGTTCTAAGTGTGTTAGCTAGTCCAAAACTCATTTAGGTACATGCCCAAATTAGTCTCTTGGCTTAAGGAAGGTTTTAAGGACATTTTAGCACTTAAACATGGAGTTCACGGCCCAAGAACACCCTTGGCCGTGAACTCACTTTTCATCATTGATTTTAATTGTTTTTGGTGTCCTAAACATGCAATGGTGGGTTCTAGTTCGAGTTCTAAAGCTTTGAGGGTCATTGGAGCCCTTTAGGACCTTAAAATGGAGTTTACTCCCCAAGTGTTCTTGGGCGGTAAACTCCCAAATCTTGGGGTCTTAATCCGTTTTTGATGTTTTCTTGTCATATACTCACTAGCATACTAGTCTAAGGTAGTTACAATTCACGGGGAAAGGACTAGGTAGCATTTAAGCCACATTTTGGAGTTTACTCCCCAAGAACGTTCTTGGGCGGTAAACTCCCAAGTCTCACAGATTTGATATGTAATTGGTGTTTCTAAACACAATCTAAGCTATATAACATAACTAGATCGAAGTACTCACAATTTGGGATAAAAACCCGAAGATCCGTGAGAGAGAATTTTGACTTTTCTCTAAATGGAATTCAACAAATGAACCAATTTGGTTCAGAATTCTATTTATAGTCCTGAGATATTTTTTGGCAGAAAATATTTTTATTCTTGGAACAAACTCTAATGTCCTAGAGTATTGGAATAACAGTGTTGCATAAAACCCTAGTGCATCCACTCTCCTAATATCTCCTTAAGTGTAAAATCCTGAAAACTGCCAAACTTATACTCGAAATCTGAGTTTTCACTGTAACTGTTCTACTTCTATTGGCTTCAAATGGTTTGTTCAGAATGGAAATTTCGGGTTGTCACATCATCCCCAGAACTACATTGGAGGATATACAGGTGGATGACCGCCAGAACTACATTGAAAGATCGGTAGCGATCCCCGACAAGAAGACGAAGGCCTTGAGGAACAAATTCGTAGATTTGGTGAAGGTGCAATGGCAGCACCGAAAGGGTTTAGAATGGACGTGGGAGCCTCAGGATGAGATGATGGAACATTACCCAAAGTTATTTGTAGCGGTGGACTTCGAGGATGAAGTCCGATTCAATTGGGGGAGATTTGTACCATCCAAATCCTTGAGGTACTTAAATTCTTGAAATTTTGCATTTTGGGGGAGGATCACGACGTGAGAATGCCCATTTACCATTTGACTCGTATTTTCGAACCTCATGATGTGAGGCATAAGATCTCATGCCGTGAGCCAAGTTTGATGACCCAAAACCCTAATTTTCGATTATTTAATGGAATGAGAGCGCTAGGATCGCCCATCCTCAACCTCTCTCACTCTTTAGCCCCCTAAAAACCCTAACTTCGACCTCCTTGATACCTTGGGCCATTGTTGGTGATTTTGAAGAGCTTACTTGGAGTTTTTTGGTTCTTTGAAGTGGAAGAAGGCTCTTGTGGTGTTTCATTTTGGCAATCTAGTTTCTACCACTGAGTTTGTGAGCATTTGTAAGTCATAAAGCTCCTATCTTTTGCCTTAAGCATGCTAGATCTAATCTTTGGAACCTTTCTTTGCATGGTTGGGTTGTTTAACATGCACGAGATCCATAAATTTGGCAACTTTATGGATCATTGAGACATCTTCTGTATGTGAGTCCTTGGATCTGAGTTTTGGTGTGGGTTTTGGACTCCAAGCTTGAGTCTTGATCTTAATACCCTTCTTTTGACTTAGTTAGTGTCTAAGTCATGCATTGGACATGCATGACTGAAAGCTACGATTTTTTATGGTCCTAAGGTTCGAGGAAGGTGTTATGGAAAGTCTCAGTGTATGCCTTAAAGGATTAAGAGATTAATGCTCAAAGTTGGTCAGAACCGATCTCACAACGTGAGAAATGGAAACTCACGTCGTGATCCAGGTGGTTGTCCCAATCTGAGGACTATGTTGGATGAGTGAAACTGAGTCAACTCGTTGAGTGGTTCTTGGTCGAGTCGATCCTCACGACGTGAGCCTTAGACGACGTGAGGGTGAGCTAAGGAGAAAGTTGAACTTTGACCTTAGGCGTTGACTTTTGACTTGATTTGACTTTTGGTATATTCTTGGTTTTGAAGGGCAAATCTAAGGTTTGCCTTGCATGATTATCTAAGTGTGGAATAGCACCTGTGTAGCTAATCGTGAGAGCAACAGTAGTTGATTATCGATCGAGATGTGAGTTTTCCTTCGCTATATTCGTGAGTCTAAGGCACTAATGTCGGCCCACTAGTTTACGATGTAGAGTGATGATTGTCTTTGTGATAATTGTTAGTTATGCATGTATTTGCTTGATGACTTTGTGATTCCTGTTGTGATATTATGTGGTATAAGTTGGGGGTGAAATAGACCCAGTATCCAGTTGAAATAGACCGAAGGGGATTGCAAGCACCCATATATGTTTGACAGTATCCTGTTGAAATAGACCGAATGGGAGTGCAAGCACCCATATATGCTTGATAGTATCTGGTTGAAATAGACCGAAGGGGTAGGCAAACACCCAGATATGCTTAGGAGTATGTTTGTGTAGTATGTGGTATTTTGGGGGAACCCACTAAGCTTTGTGCTTACAGTTTTCAGTTTATGTTTCAGGTACTTCCAGTTTGAAGGGGAAGGGACCGTCTGATCGCACTGCATCACCCTATGTTTTCCACATTTGCGATTTTGGGATTTTGTACTCTGAGAATATGCTACCATGATACGTATTTGACTAATTTATTATGAGTAGTCTATGTTTGAATGAACTTTAAAAAAAATAAATAAATAAATAAATAAAAATAAAAAAATAAAATTATCTTTATTTTAGGATGTTACACCATCGAGGTGTCCAACAACACTGAATCCAACGCAATGAGTAATCTATGTTTGAATGAACTTAAAATAAATAAATAAATATAAATAAAAATAAAAATAATAAAATTATCTGTATTTTAGGATGTTACACCATCGAGGTGTCCAAGAACACTGAATCCAACGCAATGAGTTTTAAATAGCTCTCGCCATACGTCATAGTGCAATTTGTTTAGATCAAGGATCAGGGGTGCATAAGATTGGGTGGTGGTGGTGATGCTGAAGGGTTTGTTGTTCACCTGGGGTTGAGCATTGTCAGCCATGAGATCGTATAAAGGAGAGGTGCGAGAAGAAAGTAGGAGAAGTAGATGAATAATACGACATCAATGCAATGATGGTAGTCGGTTAAGGTTGAGCAAAAAAGGCAAATGGATGGATAGCAGAGAAAGAATCCATGATACCATGTATGTTTTAAATGTTTTCGTATCAGATTTCTCATTGCTTTGGAGCAAGGTTGTCAAGATCATGATCTTACTTATGATTGTTTTATGTTTTGCAAGATTGTGATTGTAAGATCAGATCGAGATTGAAAGATCCTACCAAAATGAATTCATATTCAAATTTGCTCGAAAGATATTGGGTGTAAAGTATACATTATAACTTGATATTGATGAAGACGTCGATAGTGGAATCAAATTTAACTTCTTAAGCATGAACCATAAATTTTGTTGCTACAAACCGTAAGAAGAAAATATCTTAATTAGAAAAAAAAAATAAAAAAAAAATCGTTTTGATCATGTTCAACTTAAGACATGAGATCACAAAGGGATTGTTATGAGTGCATTCTGCCTAGTTTAACATGAAATAATAAAATAGTGATATTCTACAAGACTTCTCGCAATGGTCGATTTCAAGTTAAATAGACTATTTTTGAAACTCATGTATATAATAAAACTAAAGAGGTGAGATCGAGGTCGTGGTGTGATAAAGATCGTTTTTCACTTATAGGATTTTAAAATCATAAGATCTTAATATCAAGATCAGGATTTTAATGAACGTAAAATACGTACTAATAGATATGGATGTCTAAAAGTTGAAAGAGCTTTTAAGCATCCAATTCAATTCAAGGTGGAATGGTTGTTTTGTTTTTTTTATCGGAGGTGTGAAGTTTTGTAAGCTATTTTCTGACTTACAAATAAGTCTATTGACTAAAAAAGAGTTGGCAGTGGTTAAAGTTAAAACGACACTTTTGAGTTTGGTATAGAAAGAATAAAGTTTTGTTGAAAGAATTTAATACATTTTTTCGTATCTAGTTATTTTTCCTCTTTCTTTCTGTTGTATAGATGTTCCTATCTCATCGGAGAAATAACAAGTCCAGGGTTTTTGCAACTATTGAAGCACCTCTTCTTGTTAAATGATTCCGCACACACTTTTTTGCACAACAGTAGTGGTGGTAGTGTTCCCGAGTATCAAAACAAAAAGCATACAAATCATATCATACCCAGTCACCCGGCAAATGACATGCTTTTCAGACAATATGTATGCTATGTATATGACGGGCTTGGATGGTTTCCACTTTCCTGGTCAGATGCATCGCTTAAAAGCATTTATTACCATCATATAATAATATAATATTGTGAATTAGTTTCCAAGGAAGTCGATCTGTTTACAAGGAAGGCTACACAATTCTTTTTGTATGATTATGGAAATAGGAAATGATTATGAAGCAACTTTACAGTAAGTATATGCTTCCTCTTCCTTTCCTCTCCTCTCTACAGTCTACAGGCAGCCCAAATTCTTATTATCTTCAGGGTCACAAATATACACAATTATCTGCAGGTGGGGTCCATGCCATTTGGACTGCTACTCAGACGCTGACAGATGAGGCTGATGATGATGATGATGATGATGGTGGTGGTGGCGGGGTCACTGAGCCATTATCCTTATCCTTTATTTTGCTGTTGCTGGTTTTCCCTTGATCCTTGTTCACCATCACCGGTTTAAACTGGGAAAAGAATACAAATATGAAAAAGTCCACACAACATATTAATATGTTATATTGACATGATTTGATACCTGGTATATAGAATATATAACATTTCTTCTTATTTGCGCCATCATCTCAATAAAAAGATTGTAGCCTTCAAGCTTGTACTCGATCAAAGGATCTCTTTGTGCATATCCACGTAACCCTACAGCTTGTTGAACAAATTTAAGTGCTTGCAAGTGTTCTTTCCATAGCCTATCTATGTTGCTCAATATCAGAAACCTTTCTGCTTCCTTCATCAACCCTGGAGCTTCTTTCTCCACAATATCCTATGATAATAATAATAATTAGGTGGTGCTTCTCTTCTACAATTCACAATTTACATCCATTCTTTCTTACCCTCTTCTGTAAATATGCTTTGCGTCCACAAACACGAAGATAAATCCTCAAATCTTCATAAGTCGCACACTGGCTTGCCAGTAAATCTGGAGTCAAGTCATTCAAAAGATAGCAATACCTGTACTCACAAAAATCATCTTTAATGGAGTTTTAAGAGAAAATAAGCAACCTCTTCAGACTACAACTTACTGCTGGAGTTTTGCAATAAGCTTTTCAAAATCCCAGTTTTCCTTTGGAGCATCAGAACCAATATTTGCCTACAACAAAGTTTAACAAAAATACAATAGTAAATCATTTTTACCTCTTTTATTAATCATTTGTATACCTCTAATATGTCATCCATTGTGAGTTCAGAATATTCGATCAATAGAGATTGAAGATCTTCAGACTGTAGAGCTCTCCTTCTCTCCGTATAGACACGGTCTCTTTGGCTGTTGAGAACCTCGTCATACTCAAATAATTGCTTTCTGATATCAAAAAAGTAATTCTCCACTTTTCTTTGAGCTTCGTCCAATGCTTTCGTCAACATTTTTGATTCAATTGGTAAATCCTCAACTCTAAAAGCCCTCATCATACCCTACAACTTGCAACTTTTTAAACTGGTTTCCAAATTAAGCATTAATAATCATATCAAAAGAAAAGAGAAAATTAAACCTGAATTCTATCACCCCCAAAAATGCGAAAGATATTATCTTCCAGACTAAGGAAGAAACGCGAACTTCCAGGATCCCCCTGCCTGCCACTTCTACCACGCAGCTGTATACATTTCATTTGGAAACTAATATATTATTATTATTATTATTATTATTATTATTATTATTATTATTATTATTATTATTATTATTATTATTATTATTATTATTATTTAATTGTTAAGTTAAATTATAAAAATTGCACCTGGTTGTCGATTCTCCGTGATTCATGGCGTTCCGTCCCGATGACATGAAGTCCCCCAGCTGCTACAACCTGTGACACGGAAGCACAACATTTTTATTATTCTTGATTTCTTTCATGTCATTTACACTTGACGCTTGTTTTTAATAAAGAAAGTCTCAGTTGGAACTTGGAAACAAGAATATATATATATATATATATATATATATATATATATATATATATAGATCAAAGAGAATTTAGGGGCCACTAAGTCATGTATGCGTAAAGTGGCTGTCTAAATCACCACTTTACCCTTACATTCCAAAAAATAAATTTCACAATATTCATCAGAGTTAGGAGGAAAAAAGAAGGGCAAATGTGTAAAGAATCGGTGTCTTAATACATTAAGCCAGGTTTTAATAAAGAAACAACCATGTATAGCTAAGCTAGCTGCCCAGATGAAGTGGTTAACCCATTAAGTCGCAAAGAAACAGCCCCTTACCTTCTTCCTTTCTTCCTCGGTGTAAGTCTTATATTCTTTTGCAATTTGTAGGAAAGAATGGCGCAATTTGGCAATTACTTCATCTTGAGCCGGACCCTATAGATACTACCCAACATTAGAGTTGTTTAGGGAATGAACCTGTTACAAAAACAAAGACATCATCTATCGACAGACAGGTGGCACCTTTTCACAAGCATAAGATAACCGCTCTTCTGCTTCCAACTCAGCTAAAGATCTTCGACCCCATGAACTGACAGCCAAATGTACAGCGTCCTCAACCACCAAGCTATTTTCTTGAGATAGTGAACACGGGAACAAACTTTCACTCACCTAAAAATGCACCCAAAAGTAAGAGAATACATATGGCTAAAAGCAAATACACACACACACACAGACCTTCCATGTCTTCTTTGGGGGAGCTTTCTTCACAGAAACAAAAACTCCCTCAGCTGGCTTTACAATGCTGCAACATTTATTAAGTGAAAGCTGTTTAAGGAACTAAAAGCAAAAATAGATTTTGTTGTATTCTTACCTTGGCATGAGCAACTCACGTAGCTTCAACCTAGCCATAAACTCTGCATTACCACCAAGAATTATATCGGTTCCTCGGCCCGCCATATTTGTAGCAATAGTAACTGCACCAAGGCGACCACTTTGTGCCACAATCTCAGCTTCTCTTTCCACATTTTCTGGTTTGGCATTTAGAACCTAAGTTGCTCCAAATATCAAATATAATGTGAGTGTATTATTCATTTTATCATTTATACATATGTTGTTCTTCTCTTAGAAAAACAAGATAGGAATAGGATTCAATGAATCACCTCATGAGGGATTCCAGCTTCACGGAGTTGTTTGGACAATGTGTCACTCTGTTCAACACTGGTTGTCCCAACAAGCACAGGCCGCCCTGTCTTGTTCATTCTAGAAATTTCTACCACCACCGCCTGCCATTTTCCCGTGGTTGCCCTAAATACCACGTCTGAGTCATCCTAAGCATCACATCATATCACTCCTTTTCAATATTCATTTCATGAAAAAACAGAAAGAAACCACGTGGTGGAATATTTCAAATTAATGAACCTTTCTTATCATAGGCTTGTTTGTGGGCACAATTGTAACTTTGAGCTTGTAAATACTTTCAAACTCTGAACTCTCAGTTGCAGCGGTGCCAGTCATGCCACAAAGTTTTGGGAACTAATAGAAACGTAAAAATCCCATTAGCTTCAACAACTATAACAAGTTGACTTGTCAACCCTCTAAAGATCACAAAGATGCTTAGAACCTGAAGAAAGAAGTTTTGGTAGCTAATTGAGGCCAGTGTCACCGTCTCATTTTGTATGGGCAAGCTTTCTTTGGCTTCCACCGCCTGGTGAAGCCCATCACTCCAACGCCTCCCCTGTAACACAATAAAATACACCTCATTTACTTCCAACTTGGAAACAAGATATATATAAACTAAAAACTGAAATCCTTTACCTGCATGACTCGACCACTAAACTCGTCCACTATGAGAACCTCTTTGGCACGTATAATATAGTTGACATCTCTGAGAAAGAGCTCTTTAGCTTTTATTGCATTCAAGACAAATGAGGCCCACTGTTCTCGAGGATCATATAGATCCTTTACTTCTAGAATTTCCTCAGCATCTGCATAACCCTGTTCTGTGAGTAAAACATTTTTCTGCTTCTCATCAACCTGCAAGAAATAGCCAAGTGGCAGATGCACATTAGAAAAGAAAAAAAAAAAGACATGTGATGTATATTTGCAAGCATCTTTCTTTCTGAATCCTGACCGTATAATGTATATCTCGCTCAAAAGCAGCAGCTATTTTAGCAGCTTTGTAGTATTGTTCGCTTGGTTTTTCAGCAGGTCCTGATATAATAAGAGGAGTTCTTGCTTCATCAATTAGAATTGAATCGACCTCATCGATGACACAGTAATTGAAACCTCTTAATACAAGCTCATCAACACTCTGTAGACCAAGAGAAGAAGTTATAAGTGAAAATGAATGGTATAAGAGAATATTATTGAAGACTGCGTATAGCATAAATTACTTTCCATGGCAAGATTGTCTCTTAAGTAATCAAAACCAAGCTCACTATTGGTGACGTATGTGATGTCACACAAGTAATTCTGCCTCCTTTGTTCACTTGTCATGTTTTCTGCCAAATAATTGATTGTCAGGGGGATACTTTCAACTAAGAAACCTGAGATCTAGAATACACCAGCACTCATAGCTAATCAAGTACAATTGCATCTATTAGGAAAGGAAAAATGTCAAAAAGAACAAGAAAATGAAGAGGAAAACTCTGACTTTTCCAGTTAGACAGAAAGATGAAAATCAGCCAAAAAAATCTTAATAACATCATATCTCATGTATGCTATTTAAGTAATGACATGTTTTTTGAGTTTTGTGGGCCTGGGTTGTAGCATAGGGCACATCGTTCTTTGAAGTTGCAATAGGATGACATGGGCACCAAGGTAAAAGGGCACTGAGCCTAGTAGCCTACCCACAAAAGGGAAAAGCCTTCATCAAACTAGGTCATAATGAGTCTATTACTGTAAATATTGGGCAATTTTTGATGTTGTCAATAACCAAGCCCACAAACTCTTAATCCAACTGATACAAAACAACAAAAAGAGCTAAATTGTCAAGCCTTGTATGGTACTGATGATTTTCTAATTAATATGGTCACTCTAAAGTGTTTATGTTGTGCTTGGATATGATACTTCCTTACTCATCTTTTTTACAGTTTGCAACAAACATGGCATACAATGCAAAAATCCTAGTTATCACACCTAATTCTTGTCACCAGAATTTTGAGGTACATGAAGAAAGACTCTAGCTAAGGGTTGATCTTATTTGGATTGAAAGTTAGATAACAAAGTCCTCTTAACTTTGTTATCCATCCACCTTCAACAATTATACAATAACCATATGCATATAAATCAAAAGAAGAAGAAGAAGAAGTATACGCTGGATTAGGCCAACCGTGAGTCCAAGAAAACGGGCAACTTGACCGACCCATTCACAGTCCCTCCTTGCAAGGTAATCATTCACAGTAACAACATGAACTCCTTTACCACTTAAAGCATTTAAATAAGCTGGTAATATGGCCACCAGAGTCTTTCCCTCTCCCGTCCTCATTTCAGCTATTTCTCCTTTATGAAGTACCATGCCACCTACATCACCATAGCATGTTTGTAAATTGTAATGGACATTAAACTTTCATGCTTTTTAAGCAGCCTAGTTTCTCATTTCAGGTTTGATGTTGTAGCCGAATTGAACTCAAAACAATTTAGTATTTATTTACCTATCAGTTGAACATCAAAAGGACGAAGACCTAGAACCCTCTTCGAAGCCTCTCTCACTATAGCAAACGCCTCCTGCACGATATTATATATATATTTAGAATGATAAGCCACGGAGCACAACACTTCTAACAGCCAAAGTAATGATTTAAGAACGTTGCAGAGAAAGAGGAATATAGGTCTTCCAACAAGAGGTGGTTTATGAACCAACAGGACCGAAAAAATAAAGTCAGTTATCTCTTTTTCTTGCATTGTATTATCCTTACGCAAATTCAAAGGGGAAAATGTGTAGAGAACAATACATGGTCTCCAAATCCCAAATGTGATATAGAAATGAGATGTGCTTACAGGTAAAATAGAGTCTAAAGATTGGGGACCTTGGCGAGCTCGTTGCCTCAAGAGAGTGGTCCTATCCCTCAGCTGAGAGTCCGAGAGAGACGTCAGCTCGGATTCAAGAGAGTTGATGAGAGCGACGGTGGCAGAGTATTGCTGCCTGGTGGACTCCCCGGTGTCAGCCCCACCCTTGAAGATTCCGCCCAGTAGACCTCCTAATGACGCCGCCGCCACTGTCATCGTCTTCCGCTCTCTTGGAGCGTAAAAATGACAATATCCGTGTGCCGAGTTATTTTTTCCACCCCGGAAAAGGAAGCTACTGCTACTGGTGCATTCCCTTAATAGTAGAAGATGTCGAGTGCAATAACTATTGAGTTGACGATGAAAAGTGGGAAATTTGGAACTGAAAGGTGAAACAGAATAGGAGGATGGGGAGGAAAAGTTATTGGTGGGCGACAGAGATGGGAGCGCCATTCCACTTCCCAAAAATTACTACTACTGTTATATACTTGCTACTGGGTACCCCATGACTTCGAAGGTAAGAACCCCTTCTCAGTTATGCAACGAAGAAGATGAGTGGGGAAAATTGGATGAGACTAGCAAAGCAAACTGCTTCGGATAAGGTGTCGATCTTGATATACCGAAATCGGGAAAAAAGTAAATTATACTTTTGGTCCATGTTGTTTACACCCATGTGTAGTTTGAGTCCAGCTTTTTGAAAATTGATATGGGTCGTCTCTATAGTTCCCAAAAGTTGCATGGCTGGTCCCTCATATTGTTACCATCTAATGTTGTTTGTTTTTTAATAGGTAAATCTCCAGTCTGAGAATCATATTTGTAGACATCTATAAAAAAAAAACAAAAAAAAAAAAAAAAAAAAAAAAAAGATGAACCAGTCTGCAAGAAAAAGATTGTTTTCTTTTAAAGTCTACAGATCGTGTAAAAAAAATAAAATGTATATAAACTTTGTTTTTTGAAATTTAAAAAGACTTTCAATAATTATAGTTTCACAATACTTAAATTAAAATTATACAACTATCATTATAGTTTTTTTAATTTTTAAATTTTTTGTTAATACTTAAAATTCAAAAGATTTGTTTTATATAATTAGGAAACATATTAATTATTGTGTTTTCATGTTTTCATCCTCTAACTTATTAAATTATTAGATACTATTAGTTTTAAAACTATTATATTTCTCACATACTATTTTAAATTGAATTATATTTTTTGTGATATTTAAAGTAATGTTAATTGTAAAAAAAAAAAAACTAGATGGTGTAAGAAAGTCATGTGTCCCATATCAGTTCCTTGAAAAAAGAAAACAAGGGTGAGACTTTTATATAACGAATATATAATTGAATATAAAATTGAAAAACATAGACCTTTTGATCCTTATAAATTATAATGTATGGTTGCATCCTTTAAAAAAAATACATGCTCAGATGTTTGAAGAGGTAAGAAGTGGATGGACCAAGTCTGCCTCAAGAAGAGGCCCCTAGACCTTTTTAGGTCTACAGTCTTCTAAAAAACAAAAGGTCTGCAAGGTTAAATGTATGTGCGCCATCTACAGGGACGCGGACAAAAATGGTATCAAGAAGAGCTTTTGAGAAAAAAAACAAACAACACCTAAGATGTTCCACTTAAAGGAGAGCATGTGTCCCTTAGATGGTAAAATTGTCTTTTCAACCTTATTTTATACTATTAACAACTTTAATTAAGGCTATGATTTACAGAGCTACAGTTCATCATCTTCTCCAACTTTCTCCTTGCAATCATTTGCCTTAATCTTAAACATTGCAATTAGAAAAATCTTGAGAGAAAAAGCAAGGAAACAAGATGTTCCAACCACGATGTGGCATAATTGTTGTTCATCAATTTGTGTAGATGTGAATGAGGTTTACAATTAATTTAACATAGCAATGTTTTAGCTTAGATCTTTGAAAAAGAATGTTTTTTCTTAAAAAAATCATTCTTTTATATAGGGTCTTTCGATTTTCTTTCCAATGAGAATCAATCATGGTGTATTTTTTTTCCAAAGTTCCAAGAAGAGAAAGTACCTAGATGGAAAGGTAACATATGTGGAGTATGTTAACATTGGTGAGTTCTCTATATATGAACTCAATGTGAGGGACATGTTTGATTGATGGACGGAAGAAACATGCAGGGTTAAGATGACTCAGAGTGGACAACGGCAAGTGTCGTTTTTGTGACGTAGACAGCCTTTAATGGCATTACCACATGGGAACAACACTCCCGCCTCCCCCTTCCCCTTCCCGTTATGTGGTCTTCAGTGGTGATGGCAATAAGCTACAACACGATTTTCTCTTTGATTTCTTTCTTTCTTCCTCGTTTTTTCTTCATCTCAACATCGTTCCTTACATGGAACACCACCCCAAAAAAAAGGTGGAGATTAAGAAGATTTTTGGTGCTTACCTGGCCTCACCACCCCGTTAACCATACCCACCACCCTAACTCCCAAGGACCAACAGTGATATCAAAATCCTCGAGAGGAACCACCCATGACAAAATCCCAATAATAACCAAAAGTGATATTTTTCCCAAACCACATGGACCAAGACTATATCTTACTCTAATTATTATGTTTTGATAAAATAATATAATAAATAAAAAATTGTCATTAAAATTTTAGAAATAAGATATATGTTTTTATGTGACATTTTAAATGTAGATGGAATAGAAGAAAATTCTGGTACTAGCAGTACAACATGTTTGTATAGTGTTTATTAGGGGTGAGCATAGTGACAAAATTTAAAAATAAAAAAAAAATGAAACCAAGTTGATTAAAGAAACGGAAGGCAAGCAAAAGCAATTAAAGCAAAAACAGAATTTGTGAAAGAAAAAGAATACAAATTAGTGATGTTACGTAGTATGCTTGCCAAAATCAGAACCTCCCTTTCACCCTTGGCTACAACATAATAAAAACTTTCAAAATTACTTTTAGTTGCAGCAACCAACGAGAGAAATGTGATCATGACCTTATATAAATGTTAGTAAACATACATACTATCATCAATCATACATGGTGGTCTTGATGATTTATAAACTTTGCATGGTCTTGCCAAGAACAAGATGGGTAACAAGATTAATTAAGTTATGATTCGATTATCTCATATCACTCTTCAGGGATTTGGAACTCAAGGTCCAACTTTCTCTTCGGGTGAGTTCTGTCAGCACTACAGTCGTACAAGACTCATTATAAATCATAACAACTGAACTAAGATCGAATGTGAATCAACAAAGCCCAAAGCTATGTAACTAACGCCTATCAAGTCCACAATTTAAACACTCGTCTTTTTAATGGAAGAGAATCATAGCAAAGATTTCCGAAAACCTAACTTCATGACAATAATAATGAATGTCATAACTTTTTGTGTTGTCCCCATAACATAAGAACGCAATACTTTCATTTTTGGTAACTTTCATTACTTGTTTTATTTATAACTCATAATTTGGTCCACATGATTCTTTTTATATTTTCCTTATTAAGGGAGGCACCTGCCCCTGCCACACTCAAGTCTTATGAACATCGATTAGCATATATACATCACGATCACCAACATATCTATTAATCTACTGGATATCATTCACTCACTCGATCAATCAAGAAAGCGCTCAAGGGTGAAAAAATATTATCAACATCATTAACCTTAACGTTCAAGTTTTTACCTTTCTTAGATGAATAAAAAATACAGCTTTTTAAGCACTTCATTGACATTAAAAAAATGACTTGGCATGTTGTTTAGAAAAATGTTTGATTATCAATTAAATGTCTAAAATACCCCTCAATAAAAATAAAATGAAATAAACATATGGAAAAAGATTTAAGTTGAGACATCATACAATAATTAATAATGGGCAAAAAAATGATTAAGATTATGA
The DNA here is from genome assembly GCF_002870075.4 of Lactuca sativa. Lineage (NCBI taxonomy): Eukaryota > Viridiplantae > Streptophyta > Magnoliopsida > Asterales > Asteraceae > Lactuca > Lactuca sativa. The sequence goes on from NC_056631.2 coordinate 333,684, forward strand.
AGTTGTAAAAAAGATAGTGTTGCATTTTATTATGGCCCAAAGATTTGCGTTTTAAATTTGTTTAATAATGTGAACTCTCAAGAATATAAATTGCTTCCATCTCAATAAAAGTGTTGCAAATTTTGAAAAAAAAAATTGAGAGTATGAAAAATTTTCAAGAAATAAATGTGGTGGAAAAGTTTGAAATAGTAAAAAAAAAGTACATCACTTGTTTTGAAAGATGGAGTGTTAGTCGTAGGTGTATAGTATTTCCATAATAAAGACAACCAGATTGTGAAAAAATAGCTAATACATTATTTCCATAATAAAATTAATCTATAATAGAGTTGGAAGATACACTGAATTTGATGATAAACAATTGAGAGAGAAATAGAGAATGGCGAAAGTATGTGTTCTTTTGTGTTGTAATACCGTTAATAAAAATAAGATTTCAGATAGAGGGAGGAGTGTAATAAAAAATATATTGTTAATGGTATTTACCTGATAATAGTTGGTCTAGCTGGAGGTCTTGCTGTAAAGACATAAAAATCAAGTGACATTGGTGTGGGTCCACTTGTTTCATTTCCATTTCCATGGTCGGAAACTGACACTAACACTGGCACTGGCATGACTCTTCTTGATTTCCTAGTTGCAGGTGACAACATAGTCGATGGATTAAAATATGTAGACTCTTTCTTTGGTGGAGGTCGTGGAAGCAAAGTTGGTTCAGTAGGTGGAGGTCCATAGGAGAAGTACCTACCAATATCATCAGATTTTTTACTTAATAAATAATCAACTGAGAGGATTATTAATATTACCTAACAACCTACCTATGCTCTAATGCTTGGTGTGTTGAAATTCTAGCTTTTGGATCATACATAAACATCTTAGATAACAGATCCAATGCATCATCACTGGCCATTGGAAACGTCGCCCGAAGTGGCTGCCCAGGAACATACTGGTACTCAACATAATCAGGAAGATAAATCATATCTGCCCACTAAGAAGCTTTGGGAGTCCCAAATGCAGCAAATATTTTCCCCAACTGATCCATGTCACTGCTACCCTGACAACAATTATATGTTATGTTATGTTATGTTTATTTATTAAATAAAAAACAAAGGCTTTTAGCTTTCAAATAAGCAACCAACCTGTAGAAAAGGGCGGCGTAGAAGGAGCTCAACAAATATACAAGTTGATGCCCAAACATCAACCCCAAGACCATACTGTTTGGCACCAAATAATAGTTTTGGAGCTCTATACCATCGAGCAAACACCTACCTTATCAAAAATATAAAATGACTTATTGTTATGATATTATGATACACATGAACTGATTGATACAAAAGAAAATTTGGATACCTACCTGGTGAGTGAACCTTCTGCCGAGGCTGCCAAATATGCATACCAGTCCAAAATCTGCAAGTTTTAGTCGTCCATTGGGTCCTATCAACAGATTATTTGGTTTCATATCCCTGCCAACACAACCAACATCCATTTCAGGTTCATGTGGGCCATTAGGCATTAACAACTACTTCAAAGCTAAAAAAATCATCAACTACCTACCTACCTGTGCAAAACCCATTTCGTATGGCAAAAGGCAAGTCCTTTCAATGTCATTTGAAGGTATGACTTTATATCGGTGGGGGAAAGAATAATGTTCCTATCTCAGATAACAGCTTCCAAATCAGTCTCCATAAACTCAAAAACAACATGCAAGTTCCCTTTATGAGGAAAAGCATCAATCAGCTCTATTATATTTGGATCCTTGAGCTCTTTCAGCAACTTGATTTCTCTTAGAGCAGTAAAATTTGCCCCTTCCTTCTGCTTCCCAGGCTGGATTTTCTTTATTGCAACAGTTTGCCCTGTCTATCCCACAACCCACAACTTAAATAAACATCACCATTCACCAATGCAAAATCAAACACTGAAAAATGCATGCAAATGTAAAAGCAATTTGTTATGCGTTTTCTATTTCTTTTGATATCTTAATATATAGAGATTATATGTACAGAGTAAAACATACACACAATTATCCTTATTGTTGGTTGGTATAATGGAATTACTTTCCAGTGACATACCCTAAACCCCTAAATTTTATTCAACTAAGAATCATGGGGAGATTATTTTAAAGGGAACAGAAACCCTAAATTTTATGCTACATACCCATTCAATAGCCACACAGAGTATTACAATACCTTGGTATCAATGGCTTTGTAGACGACGCCATAGGTACCTTCCCCAAGTACTTCACATTTCAGGTATCGATCAGCTACTTTCTTTGCTAATAAGCGATCCACTTCTGACATCTCTTTTCCTCTATTCTTATTACTTTTGGCCGACGCACAAACTATGCCAAATTTGTGCTTGTTTCAACAATTATATTAGATTTCTTCATAATGATGCCCAAAGCCCTTGTTAGATGAAAGGGGATTTAAGCAAAGACAAAGTTAAAATGAAAATGTTTTTCTCTCATTTAAATTTAAACATATAATTTAGATAAGTAAAAAAATAATTTAACAAGTCTTTAATTTAAGGATTTTGAAATTAAAATATAATTTTATTAATGAATTTGATATTCGTTTATTATTACACTTATTGTAATTATTATATTTAACACTATATGAAATTTAATAAATATATAAAATCATAAAATGACATATGCATAAAAATTAATTTAAATAACTATAAAATGACATGTGGTCAAATGAATAAGAGTATAACATGTGACATAAAAATCTTTATTTATTAAAGTATATATTTTATAAGCTAATTAACAATAAATGGGTGTTTGGGATTACTTTTTAACCTAAAAAAAATCATTTTTGACAAAAAGATTTTTAGATTTATAGCTTTTTTTAAATGGGTTTTTAAAATGTGTTTGGATTAACTTTTGAGGGGGTAAAAACCAAAAAGTCAAACGACACCAAATTTCATCAATTTCTTACTTCTAAAACAACTTTTTTTTTCTTCTTGCTAAAAAATCAATCTAGAAGAACTTTTGAAATTGCCAAGCACAATTTTAAACTTTTGGGTTTTTGAAAAAACCAAAAGTCCAAAAAATCAATTTGAAAAGTAATCTTAAACACCCTTTAATATTTTTTTCTTGAACACCTTCACTAGTAAAAATTTGATGTTTGTGTTTAAAGTTTTCAGGCAACATAAAGAAAAGAAAGAAAAGTTATATTATATTATATTATATTATATTATATTATATATAGGGCTAGGTTATAATGTGGATGGTAAGTATTGTGTGGATGTAGGGATGAATGTGGACCAAGACTTTAAAATACATATTCTAATAGAATACATATTCTGATTGAATGAGCATTTTGAAAAATAACAAATTTTTGAACCATGAGTTAAAGAATAGCAACATTCTTAAAGAATAATCATCTATTATTAATATTATTGAAGAATCTAAGGTCCAAAAATAAACAAAAAAACAATTTTTACTGTTACATTCTATAAAAATACAGTGTCATTTTTTTGAATTTTTGTCAAGTTCTATAAGAATACAAGCTCCATAGTAAGTAAGTCTTGAAAAAATCTCCATTCTATAAGAATATTCTCCTTCTTCCTAGAAGGGGATTTATTTCCTTTGACTTTAGATCTTCAACTAACGAGTAAACAAAGACTTGTATTAAAAAAATAGAAATACGCATGGGAATAAGATTATACACATAACAAGAAAACATGTGGTTTAGAAATTAAGTTTGATGGCTGAATTAAGAAAAACTTGACAGCTTCAAACCTTACAATTACTAAAAGCTATGTGGGTTATGACCTTTTTAGAAAACAACATCACTATATTTTCAAGAATTCATGTGGTTCATTCATTGTCTTCTAACACACTTAGAAACACCATTATGTATATATACAGAGAAACAAATCCACATAAATACATCAATTCTATAGAAATTGCTACGCATAAGAATTAGGTGTACACATCTAAGAATCGACTCAACTGGTACATTTAAGAAAAAATTAAGGACACCAAAACTCAGAATTATGTAAAGATGTGGACGAAGGATAAGAAAAAGAAAACATGTTATCAATCGGAGCAACACTCCTCTTCATCTTCGTGGGTTGTCCAGTACCGCTGTAGGAGGGCTTTTCGATTAGTCAAGAGGTTGCAGGTACCCGGTGGTCAGGAGGGCAGCATCCTCCTTCGCATCTCCCCAGATCGTGTGTTGTTGCTGCCTTGACCCTCTCCGATCAGCCTTCTCCCTTCTTTTCACATTTGATTGTCAGAGCAGACCCTGCGCTGCTTTTCCCCTTCGGTCTCCCCGACCCCGGAGACGACGACCTCCCCTTTTCCTTCTGTCTCTTCAACCTCTTCGAACCCCGGAGACGATCTCGATTTGTCACGACATCCGGAATAGCGGACAACACACCTGAGAGCTTCCCTCCGATGATCTTGACATCTTCGATGGAAGCATGAGGCGATTTTGTGCCGACGATCTTGACATCTTCGATGGAAGCGGGAGGCGATTTTGTGGGTGTGGATGAAATAGGCAGTAGGATTTTAAATAAAGTAATTTGCCTAAATTAAAGGGTGGAAGATTTAATTAATTATTTATTAAAATTCAATAATACTTGGTCAATATTAATCTCTACATCCACACAATATTTGTTAATCCATATTTAAACCTACATATATATATATATATATATATATATATATATATATACACACACACACACACACAAACCTTATGAACAATAATATTTCAAAAGTTGACATTTTTGGCACAATCTTTATTGAAATTGCTACTTTTGGTCCCTACCTGATTTCACTACTAGTGTAAGCCAATAAGAATGAGATTGGTGTGCCTGATTCCACCGCTAGTCTAAGCCAATAAAAATGGGATTGGTGTCGACAAGGCTTATCGTTTCCCCAGTCGGTGTACTTTCCCAACAAAATCCCAAATGTCGATTCCAATACAAAACCATCTCCGTTTCTTAAATCCCACTATTGACGTCGATGTTTTTTCTGAAACTACGAAAATCGCTACAAGCTTCCTCCAAACTCCTCCCAAATATCGAATGCTCTATAAGCGACATATCGTTTGTGTTTTTGGTTCTTACATGATCGACCCTTCGATTGTTGCTTATTCTAATCTTTCCGGTTAACTTCCCTGTTTACTTTGGCATGGTGACTTTTTGGTTATAATCTATGTATATGCTTTTGATTCAATTTCAGGAGTGGTTAATTTGGAACCCTAGGTTTTCTCTTGATCTTTTTATGAGGTATATACTTTTCGTAAAATAGCATCAAATCGACATTATCCTCTTCATATTGTTGTCTATAGCTCAACCTAGACATGAGGTAAACGATAATATTCACAAATAATTTATATTTGAGTTGATAAATAGATTTGCTTTTCCACCTTCAATGGTTCATATTTGGTCAATACACTTAATTGATTGTATCAGTTGAAATGTTGTGTGGTCTTGCACCATAGGTGTTTGATGAAATGTCTACACCCCCCCCCCCTTTGTCATCATTAAACTGATTATATAAGCATCTTTTACTCTATCAAAGCTACAGATTCAACTTACAACTTAGTTTGGTTTTTTTCCTATATGAATCTTGTATGTCAGACATGGAAAGAGTAAGCTTTTTCTAAATACTTTGTGTAACGTCCCAAAAATACTAAGTAAAACTTTTCTTTAAGTCAACCAAATAGTCATTCGTTCATTCCAACTACTCAATCAAAGTGTAAAGAAAATGTATCAAAATTATCAAAGTACAAAACAAAATCATAGAATGCGGAACACTAGTAGATGTTGTGCGATCATGTTGGGCCCTTCCTTTTCTTACCAGAGGTACCTGAAACCATAAACGTAAAACTATAAGCACAAAGATTAGTAAGTTTTCCCAAAATACCACATACATATAAACGGGCCCCGCCCATAGCTTAACGAGGCCCACCCAAAGTGCATACAGGCCCCGCCCACAGCATAACAGGCCCTTCCTAAATTTCATACGGGCTCCGCCTAAAATGATATATAAAACATGCATACACATGCAAGAGTCACAAAGACAACAAGCACATACATACATAATCAACAAGTGTCACAAAGACTACTATCATCCTATAAACATAATCCAGTGGACCAACATTGGTGCCTTCAACCCACTAGTACAGTGAAGAGACTCACCTCAAACCGAAGATAACCAAATCTCACACTCGTTGCTGCTACAAAAGCTCCTCATATTAAACATATCCAAAATAGTCCTAATTAAAAATTAAGGTGATAATCCATAATCAAAGGTCCATTTCATACGCTCTCTCTAGGGTAAAAGACCATTTTACCCTTCCAAAGCTAAACCCCACCCAACTCGACCTAATGCTCAAAAATGACCAATGACACCTTTTGATCGTACACCATACGTACTCTAGCTCTACGTCATATGTATAACCTTCCCATAGAAAATAGGGCAAGGTTACGCTACGTGCTGTGTAATCCAAGGTTACGCCATGCATAACCAAGCAGTTGCCAAAATCCATTTTTAAGTCCTTAATACCTTAAGACCAAAATCCCACACTCATATCTAAACCTAATGGACATCTAAAATGATAAAGTTCCTAACTTTATACCTTTTCATAGCTTAATGGAGCCCAAAACCAAACCCTAGTCCCATAACTTCCTTCAATGTCCTCAAACCCCTAAATAGGTGAAATGCAACCATCAAGATCTCATTTTATAACATATAATCCTCAGAAATGATAAAATATGCCAACCTTAAGCTTTGGAATAGCTTTTACTCACAAGAACCAAAACCATGGGACCAAAAGCATGAAAAACTCTAAACTATCTTAGATCCAAGCCATAAAACCATAAAGGTGTAATGCCCCGTTCCCGGTACATAATTATTTAAATTATTCAAGTATTTAATTGATCCACTCGACGAGTTGGTAGCCCTAAATCGTCAAGTAGATGGTAGAAAGGACGCGGGATTTAAAGAGTCTACTCGGCGAGTCCAAGCATGAACTCGACGAGTAGGTCTGCCAGAGGGAAACCCTAATCCATAGGGTTTGCACCCTATTTAAGCAGCATATCAGGCCTCCATCCCAACATCCATTACCTCCACTCCTTACTACCAAATCCTTAAGCATCCATTGAGTGTTCTTAAGCTTTTCTTGCCGTTTTTTGTGTGATTTGAAGCTAGGAGAAGGAAGGAAACATTCAGTGATTCAAGAAGAGGCAGTAGATCCAGAGCTTGTGTTGCATTTCAGAACCTTTAAAGGTATAAAGCTTATACCTTGGCTTATTCTCACTTAAATCTTCATGAAAGCTTGCTTGTTGTCATTTTTGAGCCATTTCTAAAGTCATGTTCGAGTTGTAAGCATTTGGAGATGTAAGGACTTCAGATCTAGGCACTTATGAGCTCCAGAGCTCAAAGTTGCCACCTTTATTCGGCCATATCCCCATTCTATGCATTAAGCCTTCATTATTAGCTAAGTTTTGGTGTGTAAGCCTCATAACACCATGCATGCACATAAATTTAGCAACTTTACGTGTAATTCTAGTCTAAGAAGTCTAGATCTATGAGTTAGAAGCATTGGAGTGGTTCAGAATTGACAGAATGGATATGTCACATGGAGGATTCGACGAGTTGTTCTTGGACTCAGCGAGTCGGGTCGTGAACCCTAAATCCTTTTCTGTTTGTGAGTAAAACCATTGAGTTAGGAGGTGAATCAGTGGGTTGGATATGATTAGGGCTTGAAAGCTAAAGAACTTGACGAGTCTAAGGAGGGAATCGACGAGTTAAGGTCGATATGTCCTGATATTTTGGTAGGAAGAACTCGACGAGTTGACTTAGTTAACCATGTGCTTGAATTGTTCATGAACTCACCGATTTGGGAGGTGACTCGATGAGTTAGGGTTGACTGGGGGTTGACCTTGAGTTTGACTTTGACCAAGACGTTGACTTGGACCAGGGGTAAAATGGTCATTTTACTCTAAGGAGGATTACCAGATTTTGATTCAGTATTATTGTGGAATTGATAGCCGGTGAGTTTCTGGAGCAGCAGACAAGGATTCCTCACTCGAGTTTTTAGCAGTCAGTCTTGTGAGGTGAGTTTTCCTCCAGTAGAAACGGGTCTAAGGCACTAATGCCAGCATGTTTATGTAGTTGCATTATGTCGGGGTAAGCCTGATGTCGGGGTTAGCCCGATGCAATTTATATGTTTCCGGACTTCGGTCGGGGTGGTCCCGAGAAGTAGTTATGTATGCTTGATGTCTTTGTGATTCATGCATGTTTATGTTATGTGTTATATGTTCCGGAATCCGGTTCGATGTCGGGCAAGCCCGATGCAGTATATGTGATTATGCTATATGTTCATGTTTATGTTATGTTCATATATTCCGGACTTCGGTCCGATGTCGGGCGGGGCCCGATGCAGTGGGCAAGGCCTAGTATGTATTATATATGTTATTGTATGGTATGTGGTAGTTTATGGGAGCTCACTAAGCTTCGTGCTTATAGTTTTCAAATTTGGTTTTAGGTACTTCCACTAGCAATGGGAAGGGCTTGGGATGATCGCATGGCACACACCATAATCATAGCCTGGGAGTTTACTCTGATGTTTTGATATGAGATTTTGATTTGAGACAGATACTATGATGTTTTATGATACATGATTTATGATTTTACTTATGAATTTGGATGGTTTATGATTTTAATAATGATTTGAAAACGAAATTTTTGGGTCTTTCTTTGGGATGTTTCAAAAGGTGAGAACTTTATACCTCCATAAGTTGGAAAAAGAGATGAAAGTTTTGGATCTTCAAGCTATGAGCTCACCAATGCTTCTTCAATGCATTCCTTCTTCACAACAACACACAAAAAATCACACTAAGGCCTTAAACTCTCACAAATGGGGTTATGGTTTCGAGAAGACTGGTGGATGGGGTGGAGGCCGGAGGTAAGAAGGGACTCAAAGAGATTAAGCTCCTTAAATAGGGTCCAAGACCCCAAATTTAGGGTTTGAACCTTGTGCGGTTACGCCCTACGTAACCTAGGTTCGCCTTGCGTACTCCATCAAGTATCGTGTCCAAGTTAATGATTCACGCCTTTTGTAACTCAACTGACTACGCCTCACGTACATCCAACATTTTCAAAATGTAAATAAACCTTAAATATAAAGAAATGCACCTGGAAGTCAGGTGTTACAATTCTCCTCTACTTGAATCAGACTTCGTCTTCGAAGTCTGTTGCTGTAAATAACTCTGGATAGTGCTCTCTCATCTCTTCCTCAGGTTCCCATGTCTACTCTGAACCCTTCCGATGCTGCCATTGCACCTTCACCAACCATACTTCCTTTTTTCACAACGTCCTTGTCTTCTTATTGAGGATCACAACCAATCTCTCTATATAGTTCAGGCATTCTTCAACCTGAATATTCTCCAATGGAACTACTACAAAACCATCAACCATGCATTTCCGCATATGAGAGACGTGGAACGTGCTATGAATCTAACTGAGCTTGTTCAATAACTCCAAACGATATGCAACCCTGCCCACCCGGGCAATAACCCTAAACAAACCAATATACCTGGGGCCCAGCTTACACTGCTTCCTGAATTGAATGACACCTTTCCAAGGTGACACTTTCAGGAGTACCATATCCCCAAACTGAAACTCCAAATCGGATCGTTGTCTATCAACATAACTCTTTTTTCGGCACTGTGCAGTCTGAAGCATGTCGTGCACCTGTTGTAACAACTTTGTAGTCTTGAGTACCACCTCCAAACTCTCCATGAATCGTTGATGACCTCAACGCAACAAATCGAGGTTCGAAACTTCCTTCCGTAGAGCATCTCAAAAAGATTTTGATTAATATAGGTGTGACAGTTGTTCTTGTATGAGAACTAAGCCAATGGGAGATACGAATCCCAACTACCACCAAAGTCCAAACCACATGCTTGGAGCATATCCTCTAGAGTCTGAATAGTTTGGTCACTCTGATCATCGGTCTTCGGGTGAAAATTCATGCTGAAGTACAATCAAGTACCCAACTCCTTATGAAATCTCTTCCAAAATCTGGAAGTAAAGCATACATCTTGGTATGAGACCATCGTTACGAACCCCATGTCGCTCAACCACCTCTCGGATGTAGATGTCTGTTAATTTCTCTACCAAGGTGCTCTCCTAGATAGGGATAAAGTACGCACCCTTGGTTAGTTGATCCACAATGACCTAAATCGAATCCACCCTTCGCGTCATCAACGGTAACTTCGTGATAAATTCCATCGTGATCTCTTCCCATTTCTAAACGGGGATAGCCAACGACTCCATCTTGGCATGAGGTCACTGATGCTTGGCCTTGACTTTCCTGCAAGTCAGGCCTTTCTCCACATACTAAGCCACGTCTCGCTTCATGCAAGGTCATCAATAATCAAGTCGGAGGTCTATGTACAGCCTTGTCGCTCCCGGATGGATAAAAAACCTTGACTTGTGTGCCTCCTCCATCAAAATTTGTCGTGTACCAGTGAAATATGAAACCCAAACCCTCCGGTGCAAGGTCACCAAACCCCAACTATCATAATCAAAAGAGGACACCTGACCTACTATGTGCTCACTCTTCTGGTGCTCCTCCTTCAAGGCCTCAACCTGAGCCTCACGAATCTGCTCCAACAATGGGGTAACCACCGTCATCCTCAAACATAAATCTCGAATAGGTGCGCTAGTCACCTTACGACTCAACGCATCGGCCACCACATTAGCCTTCCTGGGGCGGTATAAAATATCGCAGTCGTAATCTTTCATTACATGCAGCTACCTACGTTGCCTCGTATTTAAATTTGGCTGATCTGTCAAGTACATCAAACTCTTGTGGTCCGTATAAATGGTAAAACGGACCCCGTAGAGGTAATGTCACCAAATTTTGAGGGCAAAAACCATAGACCTCGGTTTTAAATCATGTGTAGGATAATTCGCCTTATAACGCTTCAACTGCCTTGACGCATAAGCGATCATGCGACCCCGCTGCATATGCATTGCACCCAATCCTGTGATGGAAGCATCACAATAAACCATGAGGTCATCAGCCCCCTCAGGCAGAGTCAAAATAGGAGCCTCGCACAACCTCTGCCTCAAAGTCTCAAATGCTGCATGTTTCTCTGGCCCCCAACGGAAAGTAACTGACTTTTTTGTCAACCTGATTAACGGAACTGCGATTCTAGAGAAATTATCAATGAACCTCCGATAGTACTCTACTAAGCTAAGGAAAATATGAATCTTAGATGGAGACATCAGAACCTCCCACTGCATCACAACCTCAATCATGGCCGGATCGATCAATATACCCTTCTGATTAACAAGGTGTAACGTCTCGAATCTTGCAGGTATATCTTAAAAGCCATTCTTCCTTTTATTAGTTATCATTGTTGGTCCCTGGAGTTGGTTGTGACGGGACACGAGAAGTATAAGGACTAAAGTTGCATCTTTGGGACTAGAAGTAGTATGTTGAGCGTACATAAGGGTACGCTAAGCGTACTAGGTGCGCCCTAGTATGCTAGGCGTATTTATGTCCGATGAAAACCCTAATATTTGGGGTTGAGGACTATATAATCACCTTTATGGCTCATTCATTTGCTCATCCCCAGCCTCCATACCTCAGAAAACGTCCCCAAACCATAGAGTGTGTGAAGAAGTGTGAGCTAGTGTGCATCTTGGACCTTGGAAGTGAAGACATTACTTCAAGGAGCTAGAATAGGAGAGCAAGGCTGTAGATCTGAAGTTGTGTTGTGCCATTAAAGCTCCAGAAGGTAAAAAGATTGAAACTTTGTGCTTGCTTGTTTATAGATCTAGACATTTAACTTTATGGAGGTTTTATGGTCCCAAGAGTCCCAAGAAGATGCATGTGATGTTTAGGCGAAATAAACTGTCCTTTCAGAGCTTAGTAAAGGTCCTAAGTGATAAAAATCAATTCCCAAAGGCTAGATTTGTCCCATGCATGAAGTAAGAAGGTCTTAATGGGTTAAGACCATGAGTTAAGGACTTTCTGGACGTCCAAGGTGATAAAGTCCTGAACTTTATGGTCCCAAGGCATATTTGGTCGATGGATTTGGGATATGGGCTTAAGTGCTTAAGCCATTAAGCACTTATTAAGATTTTAGTAAAATCCAGCGTACGCCCAGCGTAAGTTCTGTATGCCCAGTGTACGGGGTCAACTATCCCGATGGCAGTCAGCGTAGAACAGCATTACGCCCAGCGTAACCAGGGAGGTACACCCCGCGTACGCTCTCTGTTTGGGCTCTTGCCATTCGGGGTTAGAGTTTGTGGGCTAAATATATTTGGGCCTTGTTGGACTCTGCAAAAAGCATATTTTGGGCCAAGTTATGTTAATGGATCATGGAGATAGGCCCAATAAGGAAGTTGGGCCCAATTTGGTAAATTGGGCCAATAAAGGACTTTAGTGTATGGACCATCAAGATAAGGAATTGGTGTTGGATCTTGGACCAACAAAAAGGAATGTACTTTATGAATAATATGGACACTTAGTCAAGGGAGTAATGTCGGGTAATAACCTAGTATTTATTATGGTGTGTCAGCTCGGGATTTCCCGTGAGGCAACGGTTAGAAGTTCAGCATTTCGGCACTACTAGTCAGGTGAGTTTACCTCACTATACTCAAGGGTCTACGACACCAAGGCCGGCCCTTTGAATTGTTATTGGTTATGTTATGCTAGTATGACCTGTTAGTTACATATACTAGAGAGTAGGATAATATTATATGTTATGTGGTACATCAGTTCGTTGTCTAGACTGTTATGTGATTATCTGTACATGTGCACATGTTTGTTTATTGGTTGAGGCTTATCTGTTTTGTGCGAAAGCCAATAAACCTGGACATTCCAACCTAAAGGTTGAGGGCCTAGAGTATTCCATCCCAAGGATGATTGGACTCATAGTATATTAGCATTCCAACCGAAAGGTTGAGGGCCTGGGGTATTCCATCCCGAGGATGATTGGACCCATAGTATATTGGCATTCCAACCAGAAGGTTGAGGGCCTGGGGTATTCCAACCCGATGGTTGATTGGACCCATGGTATGCTGTTTATGGTTATATGTGTATTATTGTGAGTACGGGTATTTTAGGGGAACTCACTAAGCTTTCGGGCTTATAGTTTTAGTTTATTGTTTCAAGTACATCAGGGGATCGCGACAAGGCGAAGGCGTGATCGTAAAGCTCCTCATATTTGTTTATGTTTCTGGGAAAACTCTGATAAAGACTATTTTGAAAACAAAAATTGTAATAACTATCGGATTTAAATGTTTTTAAAAGTTTAAAATTTTGGTTTAAATTTTATGGGTGTTACAAGTTGGTATCAAAGCCTTGGTTTGACTGAATTGGAGGAAACATTCGTGAGAATCCAATCTCAAATCAAGGAAAGGTATTCAAAATGATTTCTAAAATGGTTTTCACAATAAGTAAAGGAGGATGCAGGGTGTACGATCAGCCGGAGCCATTAAGTGGCCCCAAAATACCATTCAATTACTTGATTATGTGATATGTTAGAACAACATGCTAGTGCTAGGCTAGGGTTCTTCAGGAATTGCATGATAGAACTGCATGACTATATGATGTCTGCTAGCCTAGGGTTCCTCTATATGAAATTGACATCATTACTGTAGTTGCTTAGTGTGTGCATCACGACTGTACATAATTGAGATCTTATAGCCTGAGAATGTTTGGTTTAGCCTTATTTCCTATTATTGTTTGATGAATGGATTAGGGTAGGATCAGGTATTTGAAAGTCTATAGGGTTCAACGTTATGTATGGCTAGTATACACTAGTGTTGCAGGGTTGGTGGAAGTTGCATGGATGAGTAGGTTGTGTGAGACCGGTAGGTCAGTTGTAAGACAGTTAGCCTTCCTCTAGGAGTGGGGTTGAGCGACCACCATGTGTATGTATAGTGTTAGGGCGTTGTGATGATACTTGAGGCAAATATGGGTAGGTGTGGAAGGTAGTATTGGACCCGTACTACTGAAAGCACAGGACCCATATGCGCAGCAAGGAAGTCGCAACCCCTAGGGCTTTATAGGGAGTTGGTTCCCAAGTATTTATGCGGATTATTTGATATCTCCCTGTTTATATTTCAGTATGGTGGTTACGAGGCGTTTCGTGACTGGATCCGGATCGGGATCAGGACAGGGTGACCAGGAGGCCCTAGCGGCACCTAAGATTGTCGGCCAGGAGGAGCCAGTGATGACGGAGGATCGGGTTAGGGAGATCATCCTTGAGGAGGTGGTCGAGATTGTCCGAGGTCTGATTCCAGAGTTGTTTGGGACTATTAAGTCCACTATGAGGGAGTTCTTTGATGACAGATATGCAGCCCTTGCTGAGACGGTTGTCGATGCAGCTACCACGACTGTCATAGCGGCAAGAGGGGGAGGAGCCAGTCGGGGCTTCCAGTACCGGGACTTCGATAACACGAATCCCCCGAAATTTGATGGTGTTCAGGATCCTATCATAGCTATGAGGTGGCTGTCTAATGTGGAGGGATGTTTCTTCACATGCTCGTGTCCTACTAACCAGAAGGTCAGGTATGCCCTGAACCTGTTACGGGCCAGGTCAAAGGATTGGTGGAGGTTGGTGACTGGGTCATACACAGATGATCAGATAGTTGCGGTTACTTGGGAGCAGTTTCGGGATATGTTCCGTGCTCGCTACATTCCTCGGGTCGAGCGCGAGCGGTTGTCACAGGAGTTCTTTGATCTGAAGCAGGGTACTGAGTTGGTGACGGAGATCACCCGCATATTTATAGAGAGGGAGATGTTTTTCCCAGAGTTTGCCTCGGAGCAGGCCCATATGACGCGTTATCTGGGCGTGCTCAAGACTGACATCCGTCAGTTTGTCGCTACTCAGAGATGTGACACACTTCTGGACCTACAAGAGGCCATTAGGCGATGTGAGTTGGAGATTGAGTTGCAGCTGAGGGAGCAGCAGCGGGCCCCGTTGTACGTGCAGCCGGCGCCGAAGTGGCCTAAGACCGCTGATTCTAGGATTGGGGGACAGTCAGGCCGCACTTGTGGGAAGTGTGGGAAGGCTCGTTCAGGGACATGTCGAGTAGGGAATGGGTGCCACCGTTGTGGTAAGCAGGGCAATCTAGCCAGGGATTGCAGGCAACAGACTCCAACTTTCGGGGTCATACTTTGTTATCATTATGAGCAGGTGGACCATATTAGGGCCCAATGTCAGTTATTAGCTGCCAAGTCGGCACAAGCTCCAGCATTGGCTACCTTTGATGGGTTTTATACAAACAATCCTAAGTGTGCATGCAACCCTAGTTTGGATCTATGTTTTCACTATTAGATACACAACCTTATGAACACAAGAATAAAACCCTAATGTGCATTGCTATTTTCGAAATTAACATACAAGATTGGATTACATACCTCTTGTTGTTATATTGCAATAACAACTTAAATCTTCAAATCCTAAGTCTTGAAAGCAAGCACCACAAGTGTAGTGCCTCTAATGGCTCACAAACACCACAAGCAATTGGATAGGCTTAAGATAGAGGAGGGAGGAGATGGAATTCGTCCTTGGGACATCTTAGGAGCATGTACACGAATTCTAAAGGCCTAGGGCTCTTTATATAGGGTTTAGATTAGGGTTTCAGTCCTTATCCTTATCCAGTTGCTTGCCCACCAAGCAACCACAAGATAAGCCTTGAAAAACCCTTATCTACTTATCCTTGGACGATTATAAGGATATCTTTATCCTTGAAATCGTCCATCCTTTAACAAGGATAAATATTGCCCTATCTTGCAACTATCTTATAATTACAATTCAGCCCCTCTAGTTTAATTAATTACACTTGATCACAAAATTAATTCCTAATTAATTATTGACCAATATTAATTAAACAAATATGATTTTTCCTTTAATATATTATTCTTATAACATATTAATAAATCACAATAACCTCTCTTTCTATTTAATTTCTCCACTCAAGTTGCTTTGGTGAAGGCAACGCAAAGGGACCATGCACAACCGGGTCAAGTACTTACCAAATATGGTTACGGGCTTAGACACTAATCCAACAGTCTCCCACTTGGATAAGTCTAGTAACCACAAATGTAACGTGCAACCCGATTAGCAATTGTAGCTCTCAAAGACGCTGTCAAACTCTGATCTTATCAGTAACTTGTCCTCTAGATAAGGGATCGTACAATCCTCTGTTAGATATCATGCTGACAATTCTATGGAATGATTAGTCAAGCATTTAGGTTTCTCGATCTCCAATTTATTCGACATAGAACTTAATCGAACACATCAATTTAGTTCTGACCGGGCCCAGCACATAAGTCAAATCAAATCATCGAGCGGCCGAGATATCTCTTCTACCCTCTTAGGATAAAATTTACAGATAAGCTTCGACTTATATGCATTTACTTATTCAATAATAAACTATACACAACAATGCGTTTTATAACATTGAGTTACCAATGCGTTTTCGCATTATCAATGTACAATCAATTAGCAAATAATAAACCATATATCTAGGTTTGAAGACTATATGATATTATCGTCTTGCGATCACCTCTTATATATCATATTCCATACAGTGATTCCAGCAAGCGCGAGTTTATTCCAATGCTCAAAACCAGTTCATAAGCACTCATGAATGTCGCAGCAACCCTTTGCTATGTCTAATACCATTTAGACAATCTACACACCAATTCATGACAATCTTCATTCATATCTACTTCCAACACATGAACGATTGTGGACAATTTGAATAATTCGATTATTCCTAATAAACTCAATTATTCTGGAAGTCAAAACATGCAAAAATTGAAACAATAGTTAAACAATTAACATATGACAGTAGCTTTACTTATAAATAAAACTCCTTTATTTAATCATCAAATGTCAATTACATTTATCTGTTACACGTTTCTAAAACTATCTAATCTATGTTAATACCATCCTTCAACCTAATACTCCTAGCATGCTGCAAGTGCTTAACCCTACTCAGTCCCTTCGTAAGCGGATCTGCTGGGTTATCTTCTGATGATATCCTCTTCACTACGAGTTGTCCTTCTTCTACACGATGTCTGATGAAGCGATATTTTCTGTCGATATGTCGAGATCTACCATGATCCCTCGGTTCCTTGGTCAAGGCAACCGCTCCTTCATTATCACAGAAAATCTCCATGGGCTCCTTTATAGCGGGTACAACTCCAAGGTCACCAATGAAGTTCTTCAGCCATATTGCCTCCTTCGACGCTTCGCTCGCTGCTATGTACTCTGATTCGCACGTTGAATCAGCTACAGTTTCCTGTTTGGAACTCTTCCAAGTCACTGCTCCTCCATTTAGGGTAAAGACCCAGCCCGATTGCGAACGATAGTTGTCCCTATCGGTTTGGAAACCGGCGTCACTGTACCCTCACACCTTTAAGTCATCACTCCCTGCGAGGACTAAAAACCATTCCTTCGTCCTCCGAAGGTACTTAAGGATATTCTTCACAACAATCCAATGTGCTCTGCCAGGGTTCCCTTGATATCTACTAACCATGCTCAAAGCAAAGGCTACATCAGGGCGAGTACAAGTCATAGTGTACATGATTGAGCCAACTGTGGAAGCGTATGGAACTCGGCTCATTTGAGCTATCTCAGCTTCAGTACTCGGACTTTAAGTCTTACTCAATTTGGCATTGCTTTGTATCGGTAATTCTCCCTTCTTCGAGTTTTCCATACTAAAACGTTTTAGTACTTTCTCTAAGTAAGTGTTCTGACTAAGTCCAATTAGTCTCTTACTTCTTTCTCTTACTATCCTTATTCCCAAAATGTATGAAGCTTCTCCGAGGTCCTTCATAGCGAAGCACTTCCCGAGCCAGGACTTAACCTCCTGCAAAGTCGGGATGTCGTTTCCTATGAGTAATATGTCATCGACATATAAAACTAGAAAGCTTACTATACTCCCACTGGCTTTGACATATACACACGACTCATCTTCGCTTCGTACAAATCCAAACTCTTTGACTTTCTCATCGAAGCAGAGATTCCATCTGCGAGATGCTTGCTTAAGTCCATAAATGGACTTCTCAAGCTTACACACTCTATTCGGATGCTTCGGATCCACAAACCCTTCTGGTTGAGCCATGTAAACATCCTCAGCCAACTTTCCATTAAGGAAAGCGGTCTTGACATCCATTTTCCAAATCTCATAATCATGAAATGCGGAAATAGCTAGCATCACTCTAATAGATTTTATCTTCGCAACTGGTGAGAAGGTCTCTTCATAGTCAACTCCGGGAGTTTTAGTAAAGCCCTTCGCAACCAATCGCGATTTATATGTGTGTACCTTTCCATCCACGTCGGTCTTCTTCTTGAAGATCCACTTACACCCAACGGTCTTACGTCCGGGCACATGATCAACCAAATTCCAAACTTGGTTATCATACATGGATTGGATCTCGCTATCTATTGCCTCTTTCCATTTCACAGACTCCGGGCCTGTCATGGCTTCTTTATAGCTATTAGGTTCATCAAGATTTATTAGTGTACCATCACTAATATACGTGTCCCCTTCGGTAGTAATATGAAAACCATAAAACTGGGGTTGAACTCTAACTCTATCGGAACGTCTAAGAGGTAAGGACTCGTCAATTGGTTCAACCGGAGTTTCCTCCTCGGGTTGAGTGCCAGCGGTAGAGGTTCCTTCATCTATCGACTCTTGAATCTCTTCAAGCTCGATTTGCCTCCCACTGTCCTCTTGGCCTATGAGTTCTCGCTCTCGGAAAACTCCTCTCCTCGCAACAAAGACAACATTTTCCTTCGGTCTATAGAAGAGATATCCAAAGGATTTCTGCGGGTAACCGATGAAAATACATCGCTCACTTCGAGGTTTAAGTTTTGTCGTGAGTGTCTCGTCTTACGAAAGCCTCGCAACCCCAAACCTTGATATGTGCCAACGAAGGAGCTTTCCACGTCCACATCTCGTGAGGTGTTTTGGCAACCTTCTTAGTAGGGACTCGGTTAAGGATATGGGCGGCAGTCTCTAAGGCATACCCCCAAAAAGAGATTGGTAGTGAAGCACGACTCATCATAGAGCGAACCATATCCAATAAGGTTCGATTACGCCTTTCTGCCACACCATTCAACTGCGGTGTCCTAGGAGGCGTCAATTGTGAAACTATTCCACACTCCTTGAGATAATCGTGGAATTCAAGACTTAGGTACTCTCCTCCTCGATCGGATCGAAGCATCTTGATCTTCCTGCCCAATTGATTCTCCACTTCATTCTTAAACTCTTTGAACTTTTCAAAAGTTTCTGACTTTTGCTTGATTAAATAGATATACCCGTATCTACTATAGTCATCGGTAAAAGTCACGTAGAAGCGGTTCCCATCCTTCGTGGTTGATCTAAACGGTCCACATACATCGGTATGTGTTAGGTCCAATAAACCTTCAACCCTTTCGCACGTACCAGCGAAGGGTGACTTAGTCATCTTTCCAAGCAAACAAGACTCGCACGTGTCATCTTCCCTAAGGTCGAATAACTCCAACACTCCATCCTTTTGGAGTTGGGCTATGCGTTTCTTGTTAACATGTCCAAGACGACTATGCCACAAGGATGCTTTATCCAAACTATTGGAAGAATCTATATTCAAAACATCATTTCCTAAGTTATCAACAATCATAACAGTTTCATAAATTCCATTACATGGTATAGCTTCAAAGTAAAAGACACCATTTAGATAAGCTAAAATAGAACCATTCTCATTATTAAAAGAAAATCTAAAACCTTGTCTATATAAACCATGAAATGAAATGATGTTTCTAGCCATTTCTGGCGAATAACAACAATTGTTCAAATCTAAACATAAATTATTCCTAAGCACTAAAGAATACACTCCAATCTTGGTCACAGGTGACGATCTTCTGTTCCCCATGATTAGATTGATTCTTCCTTGCTCCACATCCCTACTTCTTCTTAGTCCCTGCACATTAGAACAAATGTGGTAACCACAACCGGTATCAAGAACCCAAGAAATAGCATGACTATAATCGTTAGATTTAATTGTGTATATACCTGCGAAAGATGGCTTGATCTTTCCTTCTTTGATGGCTTGCAGGTACTCTGGGCAGCTTCTCTTCCAATGTCCTATCTTGTGGCAGTGGTGGCACTCTGCCTCCTTAGGGTTAGGGCAGGGCTTAGCGGGATCAACTTTGGTCCCACTAGAAGAGGCACCATCTCGGGCTTTAACCTTTCGATAGGTTTTAGATGAAGCCTTCCTCTTCTTTCCTTTTCCTTGACCAATAGCCAAGACAGGAGCAGCGGGTGGATTGGGAGTTGGTGCAACAGACTTGTCCTTGAAGTTGCTCTCAGCGACCCTCAAGAGACCTTGGAGTTTGCTTAGGGTGACCTCTTGTTTGTTCATGTGGTAGGTCATCCTAAATTGATTGTACATCGGAGGCAAAGAGTGAAGCACCATGTCGATCGCCAAGTCTTCCCCAAAGTTAACATTCAACTTGCGAAGACGATCGACATACCTTTGCATCTTTTGCAGGTGCACGGTAAGAGACTCTCCATGACCCATCTTAGCAGAAATCATGTTAGTGAAAATCTCATAACGCTCTTGTCTTTCGTTTTGGTGGTATCTCTCCAATAAGTCTTGGTGCATCTCGTATGGATACATGTCCTCATAGGACTTTTGGAATTCGGAATTCATTGTGGCTATCATGATGCAGTGAACCTTCGTTACATCATGCTCATGAGTCTCAAAAGCACTCATTTCAGCCGGAGTAGCGATTTCTGGGTTGATCATCTCGAGTTTTTCATCAAGGACATACTCCTTGTCCTCGTAGCGAGCAATTGTGCGAATGTATCTTATCCATTCACTAAAGTTCGTTCCATCGAAAGTAACCTTTTGGCAAAGGCTCATCAATGAGAAGGAACTATCGGCAGCGTTGTTTGATTTCGACATCTACAAAGGAAAAGGAGAAAGATAGATTAGAAAATGAATCCCGAATTATCACCCAATAAGAAAAATTAGGGCTAGGATCCAACAACAATATTTACATCTTAGAAAAGGGGTGCCGTAATCTAAATGCAAATAATTTGAAGGTGAGTGAATGACGATTCACTAATTCTCCATCATGAAAAACCTAGCTCTAAGTTCTAAATGTATTGAGAATTCCTAGGTTCGGATGAGATTCATTGAAACTTTTCAATGGCATGTTTAAATCTCGATATGCCCCTCTCGTTTGTGACTGGGATACCGAGGATCACAAAGCGGGTGTGAATTACCATGCAAATTCACATGGTGCCTTCGTTGTAACGATCACCTATTCGATGTGCCGGTAAACCACACACACTCCATCGAACTATGATAAACAACGAATCACCCTTTGCCACCTTCGCTTAGAACCAATTAGTGTGTCGGTAACCACGCACGCTCCACTAACTTCTTAGCAAGGTGCAAAGTGTAATTTCATGGGATTGCATCAAATTCACTTTTCCTAAAGTAACTAAGATTGGGAAATTTTAGAAAACATGTAGCTACTTTGTATTTCTTATTATAATTTTAATGAGAGAATGAGGTTGCCCTATCCTACCCGTTCGGCTAACGACCCTCCACCGATCAAGCAAGCGGTGGGTGTGAGTGTACACCCATTAAGCGTCATTTTATAGGCCGCAACCTTATACCCACCTTATAGACCGGCTTCGTGAATGAGGCCTACTAACGGTAAGACTAGCATTTTAATTATACATATATATATATATATATATATATATATATATATATATATATTTATTAAGCTTGTAATAATATAATAGTATAGGGTGTATTTTAAACATTTCAAAAATACTAGGGTTTTAATCTTCAATTAAAATTTTCGAAATTTAATGTCACTTAAATTAAAATTTTAATTATTAAAACTCTTGATTTAATAATTATCTTAAATTAAACTATTAATTTAAATTATCAAATCATAAGGGATTATCTAAATCTAAAAGATAATTACCATTTAAGCATTTAAGTTATCCTAATCCCTTATATCCCTCTATAAATTTCGAAAATAGGGATGAGATAATTCATGATCTTTAATTACCATATTTAACTATTAAAGGATAATTACAAGATATGGGATTATCCAGATGTCACAACTGGAAATTTTGTGTCATGTAATCCATACATTCAAGCTAATGTGAATCAAAACTTCAATCAAATACATCATACTAGTACTACAAATAGTCATCAAACAATTGGAGACCCTAAAAGTCCTTGTTAAGTCCATTTTGGACTAGGACTCCCTTATTGGATCCAAATGGACCAATAAGCTTCCAATTAGACTATCATGGGCTTAGAACCCTAATTGGGCTCTAATTGGACCCACACTAATTTATTTCAACATTTTGGGCCATGTTGGGCCTAGAATGAAATGAATTGAAAGCCTTGATCCATGATTAACCTAATCTAGCTTATTAAAGCATAAAAATCACAATTTTATTTTATAAGGCCAATAAGCACCCAAACTACCTCTAATGTTGGGCTTAGGGGCAAAAAGCCCAAAAATCCTTTCTTCTCTCCCCATTCTCAGCCCAAGCCCAAGGAAAAAGGGAGAGTTGACCTTGGATTGCCACCTCACTTTTATTTGTTGGGTTTCCATGCACATAACTCATGTTTCCAAGCAAGCATCATATCAAGATCACTTCTTTCTTCTCCCTCTCTCACTCTCGGCCATACTCACACACACACACTCACAAAAATCTCTCAACTCTCTCAAGAACATCCCTTCCTCTCCACTCAAAAATCTCGAGTTTTAGGAAGCATTCAAGAGGAAATTACCACAAAATTCTTCATCTAAGGTAAGAAATGCTTGGATCTATGAATTAAATTCCTTGTTTTATCAAAATCCTTTCCTAATCTATGCAAAAATCGTGATCTTGCACCCTAGAACCATCTCAAACTCGAGATCTTCATCAAAGGGAGCTAAGGCCAAAAATCACTTCATTTTCCTTCCATTTTCTTTGCAAAACCGAGCCCCCACACCCAAGGTGAGCTTCATACCCCCTATTTTCTGTTTTTATGAGTTTTGTGGGGGGGGGGGGGGTAGGGGGAATACAAGTGAAAGTGTAGATCTATATGTGTTTTGTATGCCTTGTATGATTTCCATTCTTATATGTATGCATTTGTGTGTTATAATGTTGGATCTAGCCATAAAATCCCTCAAAACCGAGGTATATCTTGTGTTAAATGATTTTAGCTTCAAATATATTTCTACATACAAAGTGTTTCAAGAAAAATGGTTAAGTGGTTTAGTAACAATTTTCTTTGGGTTAAAAACACAAATTTTGGGCCTAAAATGTGAAAAATACAAAATTAAGGGTCCAAATTGGCATATCACGAATTCTGATGGATGAGGTGTGCCAAAACAGTTTCAATAAAACAATTTCTGGAAATATACTCATTTAGGGGATTAAAAACATAAATTCCAAGCTTAATGGGCTAAAAATGACATTTTTGGCCCAATGAGGCCCATTATGCGAGATTTTCTGTTTTGGAGGGCCAAAACTGTATTTTTCTGTAAAACAGTGGACTATAAGTGTTCCAAATCCTATTCAAAGGTTTAAAATGCTTTTTAAATTTAAAAAGGACCAAAATTGCAAAAATATTACAATTTGGGCCAAAATTGTCAAAGTTGCGAAAAAGAAGGGTTATAACCGAGAAAACTGAAATTTCAGGGACTTAAACTGTTTTCATTGAAAAATATGCAGAAAAATATTAATTTCAATAATTTTTGGTGTTAAAATGTCAAGAAAATCGATTCAAGGACCAAACCGGAAATTATTTTACAAAAGGGTTGAAAAAGTAAATTTTACAATCAATGAGGGGCTGAAACAGAAAACTTTCAAGGCTATTTCAATACATGCAAACAATGGTACCACGAATATCAACGAAATACAATACATTACAATACCAAAAGTCGTTGTTAAACGAATTGGCTCGGTCTCGAACCAATAGAAATCTACAACTACTAACACTACGACACTACGATACTACGATTTATACAAGTAACGTTTGGTAATACATTATACATGCGAGTGTGCACAGACGTCTACGCACCATCTTTGGGCCCCAAAAGTGTAAAATCTTGTTCATTGAGCCTAGCTAGCCCAATGACCTGATCTTAAGGCCCGAAGACATTTTTTTTACGGAGTGTTGGGTTTTACCGATCCGACACAACGTAAATGGACTTTCAATGGCTTGTATACTACTGGTCCCCAAGGGTCCTTTGGTATAGCTAGTAAAGTCTACATTTTATGCGAGGCGGGTCGGGGACCCCTCGTACATTTTTATCCCCAACCGGTTAATGGAGTCATCGGGGTCTTCGTGACCTCTTTCTCTTCGGATGTGGGACTACACATAGTCAGGGCGATTGGATAACGTGATTAGTACGGACGACGCCTACGGGATCGTTAGTATAGCTATAGACTAGTCGTTTGTGTAACGCGTGTTTGTAGCAAATAATCATGCTCAAAAATAATCCAACGTCGCCTGGGACTGACACTACACGCTATGCAATGTTTTCAATGTGACTTCATGGAATTCAAGGAATTAGGAAAACATCGGGTTTTCCTAGGGTTTTCAATACATACAGATTTGAAATGCATACAATTTTAAATGAACAATTTTCACAAGCATAGAAACAAACAAGCATACCTATGGATCTTCACAACATTTTCAAAAGCTTTTCTTTCAGAAAATATCGGATTTTCTGGTAGTTTTCAAACAATACAAACATTGGATTTCAAACACTACTTATGAACTCACCAACATTTCATATGTTGACGTTTTTCAAAATACTTGTATTCTCAGGGAACCAGTGAACCAAAGGAAAACATATTCGGTGATGGCTTGCAGTTTGATTATGAACGAATCGAACAATTTATTTTTGGGAATGTAATGTTTAAACAATGTATGACATGTAAACGCTACCGGTTGTACTATATTAATGCATGGTGACGAATGTTGTTATGTTTCATATATTCAATGTTATGGTATTCAATTGAGTCACGACAGCCCCCGGACGTTTTCGCCGTCTGGTTCGGGGGTGTGACACCAAATCCCCAATTTTT
The DNA here is from genome assembly GCF_002870075.4 of Lactuca sativa. Lineage (NCBI taxonomy): Eukaryota > Viridiplantae > Streptophyta > Magnoliopsida > Asterales > Asteraceae > Lactuca > Lactuca sativa. The sequence continues at coordinate 358,783 of NC_056631.2, forward strand.
AGGATCTTATCTTGGGAAGGAGGCAAATCTCGAAATCTAAGGGTTTGCAAACCCTAGATTTCGAAATCTTGGATTGAAAGGAAAGGATTCAAAAACCCTTTCAAGATTTTCGCAAATTAGGGTTAGGAAACCCTAATCTCGAAATCTATGGCCTCCTAGGGTTTATTGGCTATAAACCCTAATTTGTCAAGTTCATACAATTGAATAAAACTAATTGAAAACAAGTTAACCAAAGGCTCTGATACCACTGATGGGTTTTATACAAACAATCCTAAGTGTGCATGCAACCCTAGTTTGGATCTATGTTTCCACTATTAGATACACAACCTTATGAACATAAGAATAAAACCCTAATGTGCATTGCTATTTTCGAAATTAACATACAAGATTAGATTATATACCTCTTGTTGTTATATTGCAATAACAACTTAAATCTTCAAATCCAAAGTCTTGAAAGCAAGCACCACAAGTGTAGTGCCTCTAATGGCTCACAAACACCACAAGCAATTGGAGAGGCTTAAGATAGAGGAGGGAGGAGATGGAATTCGTCCTTGGGACCTCTTAGGAGCATGTACACGAATTCTAAAGGCCTAGGGGTCTTTATATAGGGTTTGGATTAGGGTTTCAGTCCTTATCCTTATCCAGTTGCTTGCCCACCAAGCAACCACAAGATAAGCCTTGAAAAACCCTTATCTACTTATCATTGGACGATTTTAAGGATATCCTTATCCTTGAAATCGTCCATCCTTTAACAAGGATAAATATTGCCCTATCTTGCAACTATCTTATAATTACAATTCAACCCCTCTAGTTTAATTAATTACACTTGATCACAAAATTAATTCCTAATTAATTATTGACCAATATTAATTAAACAAATATGATTTTTCCTTTAATATATTATTCTTATAACATATTAATAAATCACAATAACCTCTCTCTCTATTTAATTTCTCCAGTCAAGTTGCTTTGGTGAAGGCAACCCAAAAGGACCATGCACAACCGGGTCAAGTACTTACCAAATATGGTTACGGGCTTAGACACTAATCCAACAACCTTGAGGGTCATGGATGGGAGGCTAGTTAGGGCGGAGCCTCCCAAGGCTCAGGGTCGTGCTTTCCAGCTTACGACCGAGGAGGCCAAGGCAGCACCGGATGTGGTTGCTGGTAGGTTTCTATCCTTTATCTTATTTATTATATCTGTCTTATGCTTATATGTAGTACCTATAAATAGGTACGTTCTTGGTAAACTCCTTGCATGTGTTGGTCTTACTCGACTCGGGGGCGAGTTGGTCTTTCGTATCTCAGACATTTAGTAGGGAGTTTAGAGTGCCTATAGGCGAGCTAGAGTGTCCGTTGCGAGTCCCTATCGCTAACGAACACGGGATTTCTGCTGCTTCAGTTTACCGAGGGTGTGAGATGGAGATCTTCGGGATATCCTTCCCAATAGACTTGATTCCAATTCCCATGAGGGATGTATGCGTGATGATAGGGATGGACTGGCTCAGTCGGTTCGGTGCCATGATTGATTGCGAGGGTCAGCGGGTAGTAGTTCAAACACCAAGCGGGGGAGAACTTATTATTTATGGCGAGGGCACCAGAGTGGGATCATGATTTTGTTCAGCCGCCAGGGCTCGACAGTACATTCAGCACGGGTGTGCGGGTTATCTAGCGTACATGATGGATACACGAGTCAGGAATCAGACATCAGTATCAGAGGTTCCAGTGGTTCGAGAGTTTGCTAATGTGTTTCCGGAGGAGTTGCCAGGGGTACCTCCGGAGCGGCAGGTCGAGTTCCGGATCGACCTGGTTCCAGGTGTGGCTCTGATTGCCAAGGCACCATACTATTTGGCGCCGCCTGAGATGCAGGAGTTGTCATCTCAGTTGTAGGAACTGCTAGGAAAGCAGTTCATTCGTCCGAGCAGTTCTCCATGGGGAGCACCGATCCTCTTCGTCAGGAAGATGGATGGTATGCACCGGATGCGCATCAATTATAGGGAGTTGAACAAGTTAACGGTGAAGAACTGTTATCCACTCCCGAGGATAGACGATCTCTTTGATCAGTTGCAGGGTGCATCTTGGTTTTCCAAGATTGATTTGAGATCAGGGTATCATCAGGTCCGGGTCAGAGAGGAAGACATGGAGAAGACCGCGTTCCAGACTCTTTATGGTCATTACAAGTTCGTGGTGATACTGTTTGGGATCACCAAAGCACCAACAATATTTATGGATCTGATGAATTGGGTCTACAGAGCAATGCTGGATCGCTCGGTCACCATGTTTATAGATGATATCTTGGTGTATTCCAAGACTCGAGAGCAACACGAAGAGCATATCCAGGAGTTGTTGGGAGTTCTGAGACGAGAGCGGCTATATGCCAAGTTCTCGAAATGCGAGTTTTGGTTATGGGAGGTCCAGTTCCTCGGGCACCTCGTTAACCAGGATGGAATTTTGGTCGACCCGGCCAAAATCGACGCAGTCATGCAATGGGAGGTTCCGAAATCTCCCTCGGATATCAAGAGTTTTATGGGATTGGCAGGGTACTACCGGAGGTTCATACAGGATTTCTCCAAGATTGAAATACCCCTCACTCGTTTGACGAGGAAGGGGGTGGATTTCCGGTGGGGCCCTGACCAGTAGGGGGCGTTTGAGAGCCTCCGTCAGCGATTATGTGAGGTTCCAGTTTTGACACTCCCGGAGGGAGTTAAGGATTTTGTGGTGTTCTGTGATGCATCCATCACAGGTTTAGGAGTGGTCCTCAAGAAGAGAGGGCGAGTGATAGCCTACGCATCGCGACAGTTGAAGCCGCATGAGATGAGATACTCGACGCATGATTTGGAGCTGGGAGCGGTGGTGTTCGCTCTCAAGATATGGAGAAATTACCTATATGCGGTCCGTTGTACCGTTTACACAGACCACAAGAGCTTGAGACAAATCATGGACCAGCCGAACCTGAACATGAGGCAGCGCAGGTGGCTGGATGTAGTCAAGGACTACGATTGCGAGATCATTTACCACCCAGGTAAAGGGAATGTGGTTGCGGACGCTCTGAGCCGCAAATCAGCAGGACCTTCTTATACGGTGGTGTGTATGAGGATATCAGTGGATTCCCCACTTGTGAGTTTGATCAGGGAAGCTCATGCAGAGGGCACGCGGCGAGAAAATTGGAAGCTTGAAAGGATTAAGGGTGAGAACACCCGGTTCGTGCAGGATAGGCGTGGGTTGTTGACCCGTTGCGGGCGGGTCTGGGTTCCGATGACCGGTGGGGTCAGATACTTTGTTTTGGAGGAGGCTCATAAGTCTCGCTTCTCCATTCACCCGGGAGCTACCAAGATGTATCGGGATTTACGGTTGAGTTATTGGTGGCCATGTATAAAGCGAGACATCGCATGGTATGTCGAAAGGTGCTTGATCTGCAGAATGGTCAAGGCCGAGCACCAAAGGCCGCATGGTAGGTTGCAGCCTCTGGAGGTTCCCATGTGGAAATAGGAGCAAATCGAGATAGATTTCATCACCAAGCTACCAAAGACGGCTAAGGGCTTTGAAGCTATCTGGGTCATCGTGGATTGATTGACCAAGAGTGCCCACTTTCTAGATATACGAAGAGTTCGTTAGCCAAGAAATTGGTCGAGGTATATATCCGCAAGATCGTTGCTCGCCATGGGGTACCAATTTCTATCATTTCAGATTGTGATGTTAGGTTCACATCCTAATTCTGGCAAAAGTTCCACGAGGAACTGGGCACGTGGCTGCACTTCAGTACAACCTATCATCCACAAACTGACGACCAAAGTGAGCGGACTATACAGACTCTCAAGGATATGTTGAGGGATTGTGTTATCGACTTTGATAGGAGTTGGGACTCCTACCTACCGCTTGTAGAGTTTTCCTAAAACAACAGCTTCCACTCCAGCATAAGTGCCCCACCCTTCGAGATGTTATATGGACGGAGATGTCGCACCCCAGTTTGTTGGGGTGAAGTTGGTCACAGGGTGATGGGCCGAACCAAGGTGGTTCTATAGACTACTGAGAGGATTCAGCAGATTAGACAGTGACTACAAACCGCACTGATCCGGCAGAAGAGTTACGCCGACCGGCGCCGATCTGAGTTGGAATTTCAGGTTGGTGATATGGTACTCCTGAAGGTTTCACCCTGGAAGGGTGTCATCCACTTCAGGAAGAGGGGGAAATTGGGTCGCCGCTTCATTGGGCCATTCAGGGTTATTGCCAGCGTTGGTAAGGTGGCATATAGGTTGGAGCTCCCGGAGGAACTGAGTCAGATCCACAACACCTTCCACGTCTCACAAGTGCGGAAGTGCATCCTGTATGAGGATGCGATAGTTTTGTTGGATGACATTCAGGTCGATGAGCGCTTGAATTACGTGGAGAGACCGGTGACCATTCTTAAGAGAAAGGTGAATATCCTACGAAGCAAGGAAGTGCCTTTGGTAAAGGTACAATGGGAGCAGTGGAGAGGATTTGAGTGGACCTAGGAACTAGAGTCTGAAATGAGATAGCACTACCCGGATCTTTTCGCTGCATCTGACTTCGGGTACGAAGTCTAGGTCAAGTGGGAGAGAGTTGTAACGTCCCGAATCTTGCAAGTATATCTTGAAATCCATTCTTCCTTTTATTAGTTATCATTGTCGGTCCCTAGAGTTGGTTGTGATGGGTCACAAGAAGTATAAGGACTAAAGTTGCATCTTTAGGACTGGAAGTAGTACGTTGAGCGTACATAAGGGTACGCTAAGCGTACTAGGCACGCCCTAGTATGCTGGGCGTACACTCATGTACGCTGGGCGTACTTATGTCCGATGAAAACCCTAATATTTAGGGTTGAGGACTATATAATCACCTTTATGGCTCATTCATTTGCTCATCCCCAGCCTCCATACCTCAGAAAACGTCCCCAAAACGTAAAGTGTGTGAAGAAGTGTGAGTTAGTGTGCATCTTGGACCTTGGAAGTGAAGACATTACTTCAAGGAGCTAGAATAGGAGAGCAAGGCTGTAGATCTGAAGTTGTCTTGTACTATTAAAGCTCCAGAAGGTAAAAAGATTGAGACTTTGTTCTTGCTTGTTTATAGATCTAGACATTTAACTTTATGGAGGTTTTATGGTCCCAAGAGTCCCAAGAAGATGCATGTGATGTTTAGGTGAAATAAACTGTCCTTTCAGAGCTTAGGAAAGGTCCTAAGTGATAAAAATCAATTCCCAAAGGCTAGATTTGTCCCATGCATGAAGTAAGAAGGTCTTAATGGGTTAAGACCATGAGTTAAGGACTTTCTGGAAGTCCAAGGTGATAAAGTCCTGAACTTTATGGTCCCAAGGCGTATTTGGTCGATGGATCTGGAATATGGGCTTAATTGCTTAATTCGTTAAGCCCTTATTAAGATTTTAGTAAAATCCAGCGTACGCCCGGCGTACGGGGTCAACTACCCCGATGGCAGTCAGCGTAGAACGACATTACGCCTAGTGTAACCAGGGAGGTACACTCCGCGTATGCTCTCTGTTTGAGCTCTTGCCATTTGGGCTTAGGGTTTGTGGGCTAAATAGATTTGGGCCTTGTTGGACTCTGCAAAAAGCATATTTTGTGCCAAATTATGTTAATGGATCATGGAGATAGGCCCAATAAGGAGGTTAGGCCCAATTTGGTAAATTGGGCCAATAAAGGACTTTAGTGTATGGACCATCAAGATAAGGACTTGGTGTTGGATCTTGGCCCAACAAAAAGGAATGTACTTTATGTATAATATGGACACTTAGTCAAGGGAGTAATGCCCGGGATCTGGCTATCATGTCCTCCAATGTCTCACATGTTGAAAATCTAACAAACTCCTTGATATCTGGTCTCAGCATGTCGTGGTACCGAATCTTCTTCATCTCATCGTCTGCAGCATATTGGGTTACCAATAAGGCTCTCTTTCAACACTTGGCGGTGATCTCTGCCGCATTCCCAGTTGTCTGGCGTAGGTCCTGAAACTCCCTAGCAAATTGTTACTCCTCAACATGTGGTGCAAAATCTACTCGAAATCGGGTCACAAATTCAAGCCAGGTCATGGACGTAGTAGTTGCTGATCCCAAAGCATATCCAACATCCTCCCACCAATCCTGGCCACGCTCCCTCAGACACCCTGCAATGAACCTCACCGTCGGCTCATCGGGCAGAAGCTCATCATCTGGGCACACTTTCTGTCCGCTATCGACTGCCTGGCAGCAATGTGGTCTTTCCTAAGGACCCCCTTCCCACAACTCTCCGCCATCATCTTCGTAAGAGAATCCCTCTTATACCTTGTAACTACCTCATGAATATAATTACATGTCACTGACACTAGATAATTCTTCAACTGCTAGGTCCTACCCTACGATGCTTTGACTCAAACAAGAGTTGTGAAATAGATTTGAACCTATCCTTCTAAAATTACCTAGTCCCTAAAACATGTAACTTAATGTATTCATTTAATAGTTAACTAACACCATTGTGGTGTTCTAAAAGCACAAATCAAGAAACATTTGAGCATTGTAGCCCAATATAGTGCCTCAGCTGTTAGAGCAAAAAAGTGACCCTCTTAAACTTGGAAATCCGCAATCTTTTTCTGTCAACCGCAACAATCTTTCTGCTACCACAATCAACTTTCTCCCGACCGCAATAAAGTGTCTACCACAGTCTCAAGAAGTGAACCGCAATCTCTTTCTCTCTATGAAGACTTAGTTAAGTCCAACTGATTTAGCGTGATAACCTTTGTTTATCCAATGGACCTTGCATGGCTATACTAGTCAGTATCATTTGTTTATTCTGGATATAACTTTTAGAGGCTCTATAAATAGAGTGCTCATGTTTAGTATCAAACACCTCTTACCACTTCTTCACTACGATCTTTTGATATTTCTCTCTGAAATATAAAGATCACTTTCTCATATCTCTATCTTACTGATCATCATTGAAGATCCTCTTCACTTTAAAATGATCTCACATACTAACTCGTGTTTGAGTGCAAACCATGTTACGAATCAGTTTGGTGTTTACTTGATATAATTTGTCATTTACATTTCCTTTACATTTCGACACTTTACATTTCCACAACTAACAATCTAACAAATCTAACTTATTATTGTTGAGGTTTCATGATCCTTTGAGATTAACTTATTCCGCAACTATAATCTTGCACTAACGTTTGTTCAAGTGCTTCCAAAAGTTCTTCTCTCAACAATTGGTATCAGAGCCAAAGTGGTTGCTTTTAAAACAAAACTCTGATTTTGAAAAGCCTTCTATACCACTGAAGCCTATCTTTAAAAAAAACAAAAAAAAAACAAAGGAAATATAACACAAGCTTTATCATTAAACATTTCCAACAGTGTTGGTGGTTCTAACCGAGCCCCAATACTTTTTGCAAGCAAATATCACCACTAGTCTCAAAGAATGGAGAGGTATCTGAAAAGACTTGGTAGAAATGTGTGGAGATCTGTTGGTGGTTGTCGAGGCCAACACAAATAATAACCCTAAATATTACACACTAAAATAGTGTATAGTGGTAAAGGGATCGAATCCACGGAGATTGGTTCAATTTATAACTCTATGAAAAAATCTCTTTGTAAAAATACTTGTAAAATGACAATAAAAATAAAATGGGGGGTTTTGGTGTTTTGAAATACTTGAAACAAACTAGAATTAACTATGATTTAAATAGACAAATGCAACAAAAATAAGAGTTTGATGTAAAATCAATAAGGGAGAGATGGTTGACTTAAAGTTTCCTCACTTTGACTTTTGATGAACATATCATTAGAATCCAATGGTGCAATACTTTGATTTAAATCCTTAATTTGGCTATAGTAATCCAAGGAGCTTGAGATTACCTAGACTTTTCTTAATTGTTGAAATGGCTAGAGAAGCTCATAACAATTTCCTTAGTCAAAGTCACTAATTCCAAATAGCATGTAATTAGTGAAAGTCAACTAGCATTAAGAACCAAAAAGTCACCAAATCCAAGAGGGGTCAAATGCTTTCACCACCATGTTGGAGGAAATGTTTTTATGAGTGTGTGAAGCAAAAACAACACAAAAATCATTTGTTGCTTGCTAATTTGAAGATCCTTTACTTAATCAAGAAATTAGCCAACTAATCACCACAAACATATTTAAACTCATGAACTAAAACATACAAGTAGTGATAAGATGTTAAAACACAAAACATTCCCATAAAGATTTAAGAACATGTTCATGGATTCTTCAACATTCAACAAAAGTTCAAAGGATTAACCAAAAGTCAACCAAGATTAGTTTAGCCAAGCATGGCTAAACACAAAGAAACAAAGTTAGAGAAATTTGTACCAAACATTAAGCAAGAATCAAGAGGTAAAAATATGATATTCTTCAAGGGTTCTTGGCCTTCAAAAGTCTCCAAAACTCCAGAGAGAATCTTCAAAAATCGGATGTCCAAGAGTATGCAAAAGATGGGCACCAACCTTCCTCAAATAGCTCAAAAGAAGGATTTCCGAAATTGCCCCTGCAGGGCCTTGCGCGACCCGCGTGCTGCTGCGCGGGTGGTACCTGACATAGGCTCCTTTGAGATTTTGGGCCTCTAAAGCATATCCCACTAGCCCAGATCGAATCCAATCACCTCCTAGCTCATTTTCTTCAAGTTTTTCTTCATTTAAAGCCCAATTTGACCTCTCTAAATCCTCCAAAGCTCGTGAACTCGCCCGATTAATAATTTTCATACGCTTGAATGTTCCCCCACATCTTTCAAATTTAAAGCTCAATTCTTCGAAGCCTTCAAGCAATTGACAAGTCCACCCCATGAATCACCTTCATAGCCATCAAGCATGAAATCTCCAATTCCCTTCAAGCCCAATCGCCTCGCAAGAGTGCCGCCCCGCTAGTTTCCAAGAAAATCTGCAATAATGCTCAAGAAACTAGAAAGTACCCCGAAATGGTCATAAAAATAACAAAAGGGAAAATATGCATGAAAGTTAACTAAAATGCGAATGAAATGTACTAAAATAAACTATAAAAATAAGTAAATAAAATGAAGCTATCATCTGTAGAAGAGGGACCTCGTGTTCCAATTCTTACTCCTATTCAAATTGATGTGATCAAGTCCGACTAGGTGGAGGTCAAGCTGTAATGAATCGTCCCACTAAAGATGATCTCGATAAGATGGAAAGTGATGTTATTGCTTTCTATGAAATCTCATGTGGAGTGGCCCCAGACAACTTTGACGTCATTATCAACTGCAAATCAGCCAAAGAAATCTGGGATGTTCTCAAAAACTTATATGAAGGTTCCGAGCAAGCTAAAGACAAGAAACTCACCACTGCACTCAACGAGTTCAACAACTTCAAAGCTCATCCAGGTGAGAGTCTTGAAGACTCATTCAAAAGATTAAATCTTATTTTCACAAAGTTATCAAACGTTGGCACCGTCCAAAGCAATCATGAAACAAACCTTAAGTTTCTCAATGGTTTGGGTAAGCATTGGACTACGGCAAAGATGATTGTCCACGAAGATAAGAAGATTTACACACTATCTCTCTTCAAGTTGTATGGTGAACTTCAGGCACAAGAATCAACCGTGCTAAAAGATTTTGCAGACTTTAGAGGTCCACTTGCCCTCATAGCTCAAACCACACAAAAGAAAACCACCCAATCATTTGACAATTATTCTCTTGCATATGACAACCCACCGCAATCATATGAAGCTGATACAGAATATGATGATGATGAAGAATTTCAAAAGACCATTGCCCTGGTTAGCCAACAATTCAGTAGGCTACCGCCAACCTCATTTCGTAAAAATCGATAGTTTATCAAACCACCCTTCAACCGTAACTTCAATCCTCAAAATAATATTTCCCGATATCCTAGAAACCCTCACCATGATGTTTTTATCAAACCACCCTTCAACCGTAACTTCAATCCAAAGAGGCACCGCAGTCCATCAAGTCAATTGACTCTGGTACCTCAACTGAAGCCAAAAATGATGTTTTTATCTGTCACAAGTGCAACAAAGAAAATCACTTTGCTAAAGACTGCAAAGCAAATGTGGTAAAAGACAAATCATTCTATCTTAGAATGGTTCAGGAGATGGAAGAGAAAGAAAAGGCAAGGGCATACATGGACCAAATTAAGAGGGATCATCAAGTGTAGTCATCCGGAGATGAAGATGAAGATCTTAACAATATCAAGGGCAAAGGAAAAATTTGCATGGTAGCAACTGCTGATGAGGACGGATCAACAAAGTTGGAGAAAAACTACTGCTTCATGGCAAAAGATGAAACTCTCAACATTATCTAACAGGTAAAACTCATGATCCAATCTAATAATTACATCATGCATGATTGTCAACCTTTCTTGGACAAACTTAATGACATTTGTGTTGCCGTCCTTTTAGACTATAACAAGGATTTAGATGAGAAGAACATAGCGTACTAAGAAAATTTTCATGCGAGAGGACGACTAGAAGATAAGAGACTTAAAGTTGCCATGTTAGAAAAGGACCTAGTGTTAGAAAAATATGTCACAAAGTTATGTGAAACTCAGTTAGGAATAGCTTTGAATCAAAGGGATTTAGCCCAAAAAGAAAATGTATGCTTAAACCTTTTAATTGAAAAGTTGTTTAATGAGAGTGAAGCTATTGAAAATCTTGTGAATAATGGGACTATTGATAACACATACAATTGGGACTGGTCCAATGGTTATTCAACTGCAAAGGACTCATCTCTTTGTTTTAACAAGGATCGTCCATATGTCCCTTCGGATCGCGAGTTTCATTTCCCTGTTAATGACAAAACATTTCCCGCAAAAATAAAATGTCACTTCGGTAAACTTCATGATCTGAGTAACAATTGTGTTATTGAAGAGATTCGCCCCGAATCCTCTGATCCAATACCAGTCACTGACACAAATTGCCCCAATTCTCAGACATCTTCGAATGTAGATGAAATAATTGTTTTGGAAGGACCAGAATTAGCCAATGATTGTCCATTTTTACCTTCCATAAAGTGTCCCAACAAAATTTCATCCTTGACATACTCTACGGTAGTCCATTCATCCTTACCCCAGACCACAGTCAAAAGCACAGTGACTATTCAGCCCATCCATCATGAATTACCAATTTAGAATTTTGAATATGGTCACTGTTCACAAAATCTTGAATTTTATAGTTTAGATGATTAAAGTCCTCGTTTTTCAAAACACTCAAAATTTTTCAAGACACCGCAGTTGAAAATTTATGACTACGGTTCTCCAAAAACACACGCAAAATTGGCTTTCAAAGAACATCTCAAGTCTCGAAAAAAAAGCGGGATGATAAATACAAAAACAATTTCAAACATCCCTAGGTTTCAAAGCAAAAGAATTTAGAAAAAACCTATCAATGACAAAAATCTTTCGAAAATCACTGCAGTCAAAGAATCAGACAAAAAGGAGTGTACAGTAACAAAAACTTTTTCAAACTCTCCTGCAAAATCCCAAAAGAAAGTAACATCTTTTCAAAGGTATATTGTTCAAAAGTATTCCTTAAAAGATCGAAAATGGAAAGGTCTTTTGCCAGCTCTTAAATCGCAAAGTCATATCAGTCACTTCTCATGTCAAAACCTAGGAGAAATTCACGTGTAAACACTTTTTCAAGTCCCAAGGTTTCTGCAACCAAAACTCATTCATGGACCGGACAAAAGACTCAAACTACACCCTCCGGACTTAGGTAATCTCCTCCTCGATCGGGTCGAAGCATCTTGATTTTCCTGCCCAATTGATTCTCCACTTCATGTTTGAATTCTTTGAACTTTTCAAACGTTTCAGACTTGTGCTTGATTAAGTAAATATACCCATATCTACTATAATCATCGGTGAAAGTAACATAAAAGCGGTTTGCATCCTTTGTGGCGGATCTAAAGGGTCCACATACATCGGTATGTATGAGATCCAACAAACCCTCACCCCTTTCACACGTACCAGTGAAGGGTGACTTGGTCATCTTTCCAAGCAAATAAGACTCACATGTGTCATCTTCCCTAAGTTCGAATGACTCCAACATTCCATCATTTTGGAGTTGGGCTATGCGCTTCTTGTTGACATGTCCAAGACGACAATGCCACAAACATGCTTTATCCATACTATTGGAAGAATCCATGCATAAAACATCATTTCCTAGGTTATCTACAATCATAACAGTTTCATTAATTCCATTACACGGTATTGCTTCAAAATATAAGACACCATTTAGATAAGCATAAATTGAACCATTCTCATTATTAAAAGAAAATATAAATCCTTGTCTAAACAAACCATGAAATGAAATGATGTGTCTTGCCATATCTGGTGAGTATCAAAAATTATTCAAATCTAAACTTAATCCATTCCTAAGCACTAAAGAATACACTCCAATCTTGGTCACATGCGACGATCTTTTGTTTCCCATGATTAGATTTATTCTTCCACGCTCCACATCCCTATTTCTTCTTAGTCCCTGCAATTCAGAACAAATGTGGTAACCACACCCGGTATCAAGGACCCAAGAAATAGCATGAGATGAATCATTAGATTTAATTGTGTAAATACCTGCAAAAGACGGCTTGATCTTTCCTTCCCTGATGGCTTGCAGGTATTATGGGCAGCTTCTCTTCCAATGCCCTATTTTGTGGCAATGGTGGCACTCTGCCTCCTTTGGGTTAGGGTTGGGTTTAGCAGGATCAACCTTGGTCCCACTAGAAGAGGAACCATCTCGGGACTTTCCCTTGCGGTGGCTCTTAGATGGATCCTTCCTCTTCTTACCCCTTCCCTGCCTAATAGCCAAAACAGGAGCAGCGGGTGGATTGGGAGTTGGTGCAACAGACTTGTCCTTGAGGTTGCTCTCAGCAACCCTTAGGAGACCTTGGAGTTTTCTTAGGGTGACCTCTTCCTTGTTCATGTGGTAGGTCATCCTAAATTGATTGTAACACGGAGGCAAGGAATGAAGTACCATGTCGATAGCCAAATCTTCCCCAAAGTCGACATTCAACTTGCGAAGACGATCGACATACCTTTGCATCTTTTGAAAGTGTACGGTTAGAGAATCACCATGTCCCATTTTAGTGGTGATCATGTTAGTGAAGATCTCGTAACGTTCCTGCCTCGCGTTTTGATGGTATCTCTCCAATAAGTCTTGATGCATCTCGTACGGATACATGTCCTCATAGGACTTTTGGAATTCGGAGTTCATTGTGGCTATCATGATGCAATGAACCTTCGTTGCATCAAGTTCATGAGTCTCAAAAGCAGTCATTTCAGCCGGAGTAGCGACTTCTGGATTGATCTTCTCAAGCTTCTCGTCAAGGACATACTCCTTGTCCTCGTAGCGAGCAATCGTGCGAATGTATCTTATCCATTCGCTAAAGTTCGTTCCATCGAAAGTCACCTTTTGGCGAAGGCTCATTCGCGTGAATGAGCTAGCAGCAGCGTTGTTCGCGTTCGACATCTACAAAAGAAAGGACAAAGTTTGATTAGAATTTGAATCCCTAATTATCACCCAATATGAAAAATTTAGGGCTAGGATCCAACAACATTATTTACACATTAGAAAAGGGATGCCGTAATCCAACATGCAAACAATTTGAAGGTAAGTGAATGACGATTCACTAGTTCTCCACCATGAAAACATAACCTTAAGTTCTAAATGTATTGAGAATTCCTATGTTTCGATGAGATTCATTGAACTTTTCAATGGCATGTTTAAATCTTGATATGCCCCTCTCGTTTGTGGCTGGGATGCCGAGGATCACAAAGTGGGTGTGAAAAACATATTATGGGATCACATCAATTCACTTTTCCTAAAGTAACTAGGATTGGGAATTTGAAAAACATATAGTTACTTTGTATTTAATATTATACTTTTAATGAGGAGATAGATTTGCCCTATCCTACCCGTTCGGATAAGGACCCTCCACCGATTAAGCAAGCGGTGGGTGTGAGTGTACACCCATTAAGCGCCATTTTATAGGCCGCAACCTTATTCCCACCTTATAGACCGGATTCGTGAATGAGGCCTACTAACGGTAAGACTAGCATTTTAATTATACACACACACACACACACATATATATATATATATATATATATATATATATATTAATCTTGTAATATTATATTAGTATAAGGTTGGATTTTAAACTTGTAAAATTCTAGGGTTTGAAATTTAAATTGTCTAAATTAAACTTTTAATCACAAAACATAAATTTCAAAACTTGAGGACAAGTTTTAAACTTTTCAAAACATAAGGGATCAAATAAAAAATAATTTAAATTAATCATTTAATTTCACAATTATCCATATTTGATTTATTTAAACAATTCACTAATTCAATTAAAATAATCAATCAATTATTACATAAGGAAATTATTATTCAATTAATTGCTAAATATCTTTTGTTAGGTCAAGGATATACTTAAATATATGTTAAAATCGGATTTTATATTGACCCATGAAGTTCTTCAACCATATTGCCTCCTTCGACGCTTCGCTCACTGCAATGTACTCTGATTCGCACGTTGAATCAGCTACGGTTTCCTGCTTGGAACTTTTCCAAGTTACTGCTCCTCCATTAAGAGTAAAGACCCAGCCCGACTGCGAAAGGTAGTTGTCCCTGTCGGTTTGGAAACTGGCGTCGCTATACCCTCGCACTTTTAAGTCATCACTCCCCCCGAGGACTAAAAACCATTCCTTGGTCCTCCGAAGGTACTTAAGGATATTCTTGACCACAATCCATTGGGCTCTGCCAGGGTTCCCTTGATATCTACTGATCATGCTCAAAGCAAAGCCTACATCAGGGCGAGTACATGTCATAGCATACATGATTGAGCCAACTACGGAAGCGTATGGTACTCGGCTCACTTCTGCTATCTCGACTTTGGTACTCGGACTTTGAGTCTTACTCAACTTGGCATAACTTTGTATCGGTAATTCTCCCTTCTTCGAATTTTCCATACTAAAACGTTTTAGTACTTTATCTAAGTAAGTGTTCTGACTAAGTCCTATTATTCTCTTACTTCGTTCTCTCACTATCCTTATTCCCAAAATATAGGAAGCCTCTCCGAGGTCCTTCATAGCGAAGCACTTCCCGAGCCAGGACTTAACCTCCTGCAGTGTCGGGACGTCGTTTCCTATGAGTAGTATGTCATCGACATACAAAACGAGGAAGCTAACTATACTCCCACTGGCTTTGACATATACACATGATTCATCTTCGCTTCGTACAAATCCAAACACTTTGACTTTCACATCGAAGCAAAGATTCCATCTGCGAGACGCTTGCTTAATCCCATAAATGGACTTCTCAAGCTTGCACACTCTATTGGGATGCTTCGTATCGAAAAAACCCTCTGGCTGAGGCATGTAAACATCCTCAGCCAACTTTCCATTAAGGAAAGCGGTCTTGACATCCATCTGCCATATCTCATAATCATGAAATGCAGCAATGGCTAGCATTACCCTAATGGACTTTATTTTTGCAACTGGTGAGAAGGTCTCATCATAGTCAACTCCGGGAGTTTGAGTAAAGCCCTTCGCAACCAATCGCGCCTTATATATGTGTACATTTCCATCCACGTCGGTCTTCTTCTTGAAGATCCATTTGCACCCAACGGTCTTACGTCCGAGCACATTATCAACCAAATTCCAAACTTGGTTGTTATACATGGATTGAATCTCGCTGTCCATTGCCTCTTTCCATTTTGCAGACTCCGGGCCTGCCATGGCTTCCTTATAGCTATTAGGTTCATCTAAATTTATTAGTGTACCATCACTAATATACGTGTCCCCTTCGGTAGTAATATGAAAACCATAAAACTGGGGTTGAACTCTAACTCTTTCGGAACGTCTAAGAGGTAAGGACTCGTCAATTGGTTCAACCGGAGTTTCCTCCTCTGGTTGAGCGCCAGCTGTGGAGGTTCATTCATCACTCAATTCTTGAATCTCTTCAAGCTCGATCTGCCTCCCACTGTCGCCTTGGCTTATGAGTTCTCGTTCTCGGAAAACCCCTCTCCTTGCAACGAAGACAACATTGTCATTCGGTCTATAGAAGAGATATCCAAAGGATTTCTGCGGGTAGCCGATGAAAATACATCGCTCACTACGAGGTTCGATCTTGTCGTGAGTATCTCGTCTTACAAAAACCTCGCAACCCCAAACCTTGATATGTGCCAACGAGGGAGCTTTCCCTGTCCACATCTCGTGAGGTGTTTTGGCAACCTTCTTTGTAGGGACTCGGTTAAGGATATGGGCGGTAGTCTTTAAGGAATACCCCCAGAATGAGATAAGTAGTGAAGCACGACTCATCATAGAACAAACCATGTCCAACAAGGTTCGATTACGCCTTTCTTCCACACCATTCAACTGCGGTGTCCTAGGTGGCGTCAATTGCGAAACTATTCCGCATTCTTTGAGATAGTCATGGAATTCAAGACTTAGGTACTCTCCTCCTTGATCGGATCGAAGCATCTTGATTTTCCTACACAACTGATTCTCCACTTCATGTTTGAATTCTTTGAACTTTTCAAACATTTCAGACTTGTGCTTGATTAAGTAAATATACCGATATCTACTATAATCATCGGTAAAATTCACGTAGAAGCGGTTCCCATCCTTTGTGGTTGATCTAAACGGTCCACATACATCGGTATGTATTAAGTCCAATAGACCCTCACCCCTTTCACACATACTCGTGAAGGGTGACTTAGTCATCTTTCCAAGTAAACAAGACTCGCATGTGTCATCTTCCCTAAGGTCGAATGACTCCAACACTCCATCCTTTTGGAGTTGGGCTATGCGCTTCTTGTTGACATGTCCAAGACGATAATGCCACAAACATGCTTTATCCATACTATTGGAAGAATCCATGCATAAAACATCATTTCCTAGGTTATCTACAATCATAACAGTTTCATAAATTCCATTACACGGTATTGCTTCAAAATATAAGACACCATTTAGATAAGCATAAATTGAACCATTCTCATTATTAAAAGAAAATATAAATCCTTGTCTAAACAAACCATGAAATGAAATGATGTGTCTTGCCATATCTGGTGAGTATCAAAAATTATTCAAATCTAAACTTAATCCATTCCTAAGCACTAAAGAATACACTCCAATCTTGGTCACAGGCGACGATCTTCTGTTTCCCATGATTAGATTTATTCTTCCACGCTCCACATCCCTATTTCTTCTTAGTCCCTGCAATTCAGAACAAATGTGGTAACCACACCCGATATCAAGGACCCAAGAAATAGCATGAGATGAATCATTAGATTTAATTGTGTAAATACCTGCAAAAGACGGCTTGATCTTTCCTTCCCTGATGGCTTGCAGGTATTATGGGCAGCTTCTCTTCCAATGCCCTATTTTGTGGCAATGGTGGCACTCTGCCTCCTTTGGGTTAGGGTTGGGTTTAGCAGGATCAACCTTGGTCCCACTAGAAGAGGAACCATCTCGGGACTTTCCCTTGCGGTGGCTCTTAGACGGATCCTTCCTCTTCTTACCCCTT
Source organism: Lactuca sativa (assembly GCF_002870075.4). Taxonomy (NCBI): domain Eukaryota; kingdom Viridiplantae; phylum Streptophyta; class Magnoliopsida; order Asterales; family Asteraceae; genus Lactuca; species Lactuca sativa. Next base: position 376,297 of record NC_056631.2, read on the forward strand.
CCCTGCCTAATAGCCAAAACAGGAGCAGCGGGTGGATTGGGAGTTTGTGCAACAGACTTGTCCTTGAGGTTGCTCTCAGCAACCCTTAGGAGACCTTGGAGTTTTCTTAGGGTGACCTCTTCCTTGTTCATGTGGTAGGTCATCCTAAATTGATTGTAACACGGAGGCAAGGAATGAAGTACCATGTCGATAGCCAAATCTTCCCCAAAGTCGACATTCAACTTGCGAAGACGATCGACATACCTTTGCATCTTTTGCAAGTGTACGGTTAGAGAATCACCATGTCCCATTTTAGTGGTGATCATGTTAGTGAAGATCTCGTAACGTTCCTGCCTCGCGTTTTGATGGTATCTCTCCAATAAGTCTTGATGCATCTCGTACGGATACATGTCCTCATAGGACTTTTGGAATTCGGAGTTCATTGTGGCTATCATTATGCAATGAACCTTCGTTGCATCAAATTCATGAGTCTCAAAAGCAGTCATTTCAGCCGGAGTAGCGACTTCTGGATTGATCTTCTCAAGCTTCTCGTCAAGGACATACTCCTTGTCCTCGTAGCGAGCAATCGTGCGAATGTATCTTATCCATTCGCTAAAGTTCGTTCCATCGAAAGTCACCTTTTGGCGAAGGCTCATTCGCGTGAATGAGCTAGCAGCAGCGTTGTTCGCGTTCGACATCTACAAAAGAAAGGACAAAGTTTGATTAGAATTTGAATCCCTAATTATCACCCAATATGAAAAATTTAGGGCTAGGATCCAACAACATTATTTACACATTAGAAAAGGGATGCCGTAATCCAACATGCAAACAATTTGAAGGTAAGTGAATGACGATTCACTAGTTCTCCACCATGAAAACATAACCTTAAGTTCTAAATGTATTGAGAATTCCTATGTTTCGATGAGATTCATTGAACTTTTCAATGGCATGTTTAAATCTTGATATGCCCCTCTCGTTTGTGGCTGGGATGCCGAGGATCACAAAGTGGGTGTGAATAACCATGCAAGTCTACACGGTGCCTTCATTGTTACAATCACCTATTTGATGTGCCGGTAAACCACACACACTCCACCGAACTATGATAAACAATGAATAACCCTTTGCCACCTTTGCTTAGAACCAATTAGTGTGCCGGTAAACCACACACGCTCCACTAACTTCTTAGCAAGGGTGCAAAGTGTAATTTCATGGGATCGCATCAATTCACTTTTCCTAAGGTAACTTGGATTGGGAATTTGAAAAACATGTAGTCACTTTGTATTTAATATTATACTTTTAATGAGGATATAGAGTTGCCCTATCCTACCCGTTCGGCTAAGGACCCTCCACCGATTAAGCAAGCGGTGGGTGTGAGTGTACACCCATTAAGCGTCATTTTATAGGCCGCAACCTTATACCCACCTTATAGATCGGCTTCGTGAATGAGACCTAGTAACGGTAAGACTAGAATTTTAATTATACACACACACATATATATATATATATATATATATATATATATATATATATATATATATATATTAATCTTGTAATATTATATTAGTATAAGGTTGGATTTTAAACTTGTAAAATTCTAGAGTTTGAAATTTAAATTGTCTAAGTTAAACTTTTAATCACAAAACATAAATTTCAAAACTTTAGGACAAGTTTTAAACTTTTCAAAACATAAGGGATCAAATAACAATTAATTTAAATTAATCATTTAATTTCACAATTATCCATATTTGATTTATTTAAACAATTCACCAATTCAATTAAAATAATCAATCAATTATCACATAAGGAAATTATTATTCAATTAATTAGCAAATATCTTTTGTTAGGTCAAGGATATACTTAAATATATGTTAAAATCGGATTTATATTGACCCATAAAGATAAAGACAAGTTTCCATAAGATAAATAGCAAGAAATCTCGAAACTAGCTCCTTCCGACGCTCGAACTCGCCGAGTACCACAATGGACTCGCCGAGTTGAGGCCTACTCGCGGAGTACACTATGGTACTCGCCGAGTTCATCAGGTAGAAGGACAAAAAACGATTTCGCAATCAACAATCAAGCAACTAATGCATCAATTCAATAGAAACCAATCAAGGCTCTGATACCACTGATGGGTTTAAGTCATAAGAACATTCCTATGTGCACATACAAACCCTAATGCTTCGATCTAGGTTTCTCTAATTGAACATGCAATGTATCCAAGACTTTGATTGATAGATCTAGTGTAAACATTCAAATCATAACATATGAAATCCGATCTAAAGGATTACCTTGAATTTCTTGCTTGAATCTTCTTGTCCTTGGAGCTTAGAGTCACAATTGTCACTCCTCTAATGGCTTACAAACACCAACTAGCAAAAGGATGATAAGAGAGAGAGAGAGAGAGAGAGAGATAGAGGGAGAGAAATCGGCCAGGGTTTCTTCAGATGCAAGAGTGCCGATTTCCTTCACCCAAAGGGTCTATATATACTAGTGAGCTAGCTTCCTAGGGTTTCACCCTTAAAACCCTAATTAGATAACTTAGGCCCTACGCAATACAACCTCCTTAATGATAAGCCTTGGAAGATTTCTAGGCTCTTCCAAACCCTAAAATCGTCCACCCCTTATCCATAAGGAATTACATCCCAAAATACAACTATCATACAATTGACAGTTTATGCCCCTTTATTCAATTAATCTCTTTAAGTCACCAAATTAATCCCTAATTAATTTATGACTTATATTAATCAAATAACAATATTATTATTCCTTATATTATTCTCATAATATATTAAAAATATTTCTTCTCTCATTATAAATCATCCTATCAAGTTGCTATGGTGAAGGCAACCTAAAAGGACCATGCACAACTGGGTCAAATACTTGCCAAATATAGTTGCAACCTTAGATACTATTCCAACAGTAATTGTTGGATTAGTGTCTAAGTCCATAACTATTTTGGTATGTACTTGACCCGATGGTGCATGGTCCTTTTGGGTTGCCTTCACCAAAGCAACTTGGTAGGATGAATTATGGAGAGAAAGGATTAAATATGATTTATTAATATATTATGAGAATAATATATTAAAGGAGAAATCATATTGTTTAATTAATATTAGTCAAGAATTAATAAGAATTAAGTTTGTGACTAAAAGACATTAATTAAACTTAAGGGACTAGAACTGTCAGTTGTATGATAGTTGAATATTGAGCTAATGGACTCCATATTAAAGGGGTGGACGAAATCTATGGGGAAACCCATTAGAAATCGTCCTAGGCCTTTAAGGAAGGAGTCCATGGGTTGCTTAGGGCTTAAGCATCCAAATTAGGGTTTCCTTCTTAGATAACCCTAATAACCTCTCTATTTAAAGGACCCTTATGGCTCAAAAACGTTGTGAACTGGTTGTCTAGGATTTCCACACGTTTTGGGCAGCCTCCTTCTCTTCTCTTCTTCATCCTCTTGCTCTTGGTGTTTGTGAACCATTAGAGGAGTGACATTTGTGACTCTAAGCTTTTTAAAGTCATTACAAGGAGGATTTGAGATTGTTATTGCAACATAACAATCAAGGTATGATCTAAACCCTAATTCATATGTTATATTGATTATCATATGCTAGATCTAGGGTTTAAAGTCTTGGATAAATTGCATGTACAATAGAGAAACCTAGATCCAAGCATTAGGTTTTGTATGAGCACATAATATGTTCTTATAGCCAAAACCCATTAGTGGTATCAGAGACTTGATTGGTTTCTATTGTATTGATGCCTTGTTAACTTGTTCATGCTTGAAAAATTCGATTTTGGTGAGTCTGCCTAATGAACTCGGCGAGTCCCATTGTGGACTCGGCGAGTAGGCCCCTACTCGGCGAGTCCATAGGGGTACTCGGCGAGTTCGAGCGTCAGAAAGAGGGGATTTCGGGATTTCTTGTTGTTTTTCTCATGGATACTTGCCTTATCTGTTTTAGATCATTAAAATCCGATTTTATACATATTTATGAGCATATCCTTGATTAAACAAAAGATAATTACCAATTGATTAGATAATAACTTCCTTATATGATTAAAGTTGGATTATTTGTATTAATTGGGTAACTTATTTTGCAAGAAATTGAAATTAGGTCAAATATAGATAATGATGAAATTAATTGTTTAATTTATATTATTTGTTATTTGATCCTTGTGTTATGAAAAGTTTCATTTTTTCCCCTTTAGGTTTTACAGTTTACATTTGAACTCAAAAGTTTTGTTTTGAAATTTAAATAGTTGAAACCCTAATGTTTTGAAAAGGTTTCAAAACTTGCCCTCAAGTTTTGGAATTTAAATTTTTGATTAAAAGTTTAATTTTGATGTATATTTAAGTTCTAAACCCTAATGTTTTGAAATGTTTCAAAACTTGCCCTCAAGTTTTGGAATTTAAAAGTTGATTAAAGGTTTAATTTAGGAATGTTAAATTCTAAAACCTTAGTATTGTTTTGAAAAGTTTATATCACACCCTTATGGTTTTATTAATTAATTAAGGTGTATAATTAAAAGAGGTTTAATAAATCCATAAAAGTTTTGGTTTACAATTTAATTGAATTAAATGCATAATTGTTAAAATTGACCACCTAGTATTTTAAAAGTGTAAAATACACCCTATACTATATATAATATTAAAAGTCTAACATTATATATATATATATATATATATATATATATATATATATATATATATATATATATATATATATATATATGTATGTATGTATGTATGTATGTATGAGTAAAAGTCAGTCTTACCGTTAGTGGGCCTCATTCACGAAGCTAGTCTATAAGGGGTGTTTAAGAAAATTGCCTATAAAATGGCGATTGAATGGGTATCCACTATTACCCACCGCACTCTTGACTAGTGGAGGGTCGTTAGCCAAACGGGTAGGATAGGACAAAACCTCCCATTATAAGTATAATGAAGTACAAAAGTAACTAAATGTTTTACAAATTCCCAATTTTAGTTACTTTAGGCAAAAGTGAATTGATGCAATTCCATGAAATTACACTTTGTACCCTTGCGAAGACGTTAGTGGAGCGTGTGTGGTTTACCAGCACACTAAATGGTTCTAAGCAAAGGTAGCAAAGGGTGACTCAATCTTTTTCATAGTTCGGTGGAGCGTGTGTGGTTAACCGGCACATCGAATAGGTGACTGTAACATGTGGGGGCACCATGTAAGTTTGCATGGTTATTCACACCCGCTTTGTGATCCTCGGCATCCCAGTCACAAACTCGAGGGGCCTATTGAGATTTAAACATGCCATTGAAAAGTTCAATGAATCTCAAAGTATCTAGAGTTTTCATAGATTTAGAACTTAAAATTTCTTTTTCGTTTTTCATGGTGGAAATTAGTGAATCGTCATTCACTTATCTGCAAATATTCTGCAACTCGATTACGGCATCCCTTTTCTAGGTTGTAGCATATTGTGTTGGGTCCTAGCCTTAATATCTCATTTGGGTGATTTATTAAGGACTCAATCAATCAACTAACTTGAATTTGTTTTCTCCCGTTTTTGTAGATGTCAAAGTACGACAACTATGGCCTTCCCAGATCCCATGGAACAAGCTTTCCACATGAAGATGATATTCCACGATTCGATTGAGGAACAAGAAATCATGCTTCACTTCCTCCACCTCCTCTAATTATTCTCCCTAACCCACAAGATCGAAGAATTGAAAGGTTCAATGTCACTAAAGCCCTATTGGAAATGAAACATGAAGATGGTAAACCCATGTGTGCCCACGTTCTAGGAATGAAATCACACATCGATAGGTTGATAATGTTGGGTGCGTCATTCCCTGATAAGTTGGTTGTGAACTGGGTTCTGCAGTCACTTCCTGAATCATCTAATGAGTTCAAAAGAAAGTATTATATGATGGATCATGACGAAAACCTCATTGACCTAACTTACATGCTCATTGCTGTTGAATCAGAAATGATTTGGCAAAGCAATGGAGCATATTTGTTGGGAAAATCAACCAACCATGCTTCCGAGGATGTTCTAGGAGAACCGACCTATGTTTGCTGCTAAGAGAAAGGGCGTTGGATACAAGTCTGCCATAAGAGCCTGAAGAGTACAGACGATGGGAGAGTCAAAGAGTATGGTTGTGCTTCAGGTAAAGTCCACTATCTAACTCCATTAAGTTCCTATTCGTTGATTCTTAATACATAATGTGATGAGATTACATTTGAATGTTTTGCAGGATCAGTGAAAAGAGAGAAAGCTTGATGGAAAAGCAAGATGAGTCTAATCACAAAGAAATGGATCTCGATCGCATGGACTTGAAGATTAGATTTTGAGCTTAGAAAGTTATGATAGAATTGTTAGGAATATTTAACTACATAGTTTTTCTATTGATTTTGCATTGTAAGGACAAATGTTTTCTGCTGCTTTTATGAATAAAATAAATGTTGTTTTGACTCATTTATTTATTTATTTATTTCCTTGCAATGAAATCATGAAAAATTGATGTTCGCATATTTCTACAACAAATGGATGAGATTCTCAATTATGTTATTTATGGAAATGTCAAGAAGTTACCAAATAGGGAGAGTTTCTCATCGCCCAGGTTTCAAGTGGACAGAAACTTGGAATCATGCAACTTGGTTGCGCGATGAATGAGAAATTTCATATTTGGAAATTAGACTAATTCGTTGACAATGTGTCAAGTGAAGGACTAGGAGATCGAATACAGAAAGTTGTGTGTTAATCAAGTCTACCACAAGAATAACAAAGATATTCGTCATGATTTACTAAAAGTTTAGTAAATATGATTATACTTATAAGATTAAGCATAATTCTGAATTGATTGAAAAAGTTTAAATCAATAGCAAAATGAATAAGAAGAATCAAGTAGGCAGAAAGATAAAAGTTTCTCTATTCTAAGAAGAAGGGAGAGTACCTTTTATTATGTTTTTATGATAGGTCTTAATGATTAAGAACCATATCTCAATTGATCCTCAAAGTGAGTCTTAGTGAATTTTATGTCTAAGAAGAGGAATCGAGAATTGAAGAAATGGTTAAATCAAGAAGCCAATCATACTTCATTCCAAAACAAGTCTTAGAGTTAAGATTGTGATATTGAGTGACAAGTCTTAAGAAGGTTTATAACATTCATCAAATGTAGAATTTGGAAAAAGGTTTTCTTATTCTTGTACATTTGAAATTGGTAAGTTGTGATGACTTGAATAAGACAAAGACCAACTAGGACCAATTTATGAAATGTTTTGATAAAGGCTACACTAACTCTTGAATAGTTGTTTGTCGAGAAATGTTTATTGACAAGAGAATCTTATATGTCAAGGAGTCAGTGGGAGTCTCAATGTTCTTGAAAAGGTTTCAAGAACAAATCAAAATAAACCTTATCGATCATCACTGACACACGAGTTGAGGTTCACAACCTATCGTGTTGGCACTATCTTGTTTCTATGTCGTTCCAATTGTGTTAATTATGCATGTGGGTCATATGAGTTCTCATTTGAATGCATAAAAGGTAAGGACCTTGATCAATGAAAAGTACATTGATAGGAAAGGGTGAGTTGCTTAACTACTTGGAAGACATGGTGGGCAGTTGTGTTACCATAAGGCAAGAAATCAAGATTGAGAAGGTTCGGTCCATATGAGTTTGGATTTGTCGCAAACTTTGGTTTTGACAAATTCACATGGATAGGAACACATACACCATTAAAATCTAAGTGTCATAAGATTCCCTCCTTCATGAAAATGACTGTGAGGAAATGCTTTCACTAAAAGAGATTTTAAGAAGATAGTGATTGTGATAATTGGATTCTCGAATTCGATTATGGTTACGGTATCCTTTTCCATGATTCGAATTATGAGATTTGGCAATTAGTCTAAATTGTTTAAGACATACATATAAACTATCTAAGGCAAAGGTGTATAAGTTTAAGAAGCCTTGATAAAATATTATCAAAGCATTGGGTATTAGAAATATGAACTTAAAGAAATTCAATTGGCATTGTTTTTCTGAAAGTTAAGTTGTTTCTGAATACATGTCAAAGCTAGTGGGAGCATAAGTTTTATGTTTGTAATAATCATCGTGATAGTGGGAGAATAAATGTTATGATTGCATGATTATTAAGGCAATTATTGCAAGTTAGCAATGTTAATTATAGAAAACAAGAGTCATACTTTGCAAAGTTGTAAGGGTTGAATAGTTGTTTTGCTATAATTAAGGGAGAGAATATTATGCTTCATTTCAAATCTAAAGGCTTAGGTTGTGGAATGTTAATAAACTTAGTCAAGGATACATAGTGTGTTCTTAAATTTCGATCATGATTACGACATTCCTCTTCATAGTTCGAATTATGAGAACGTAGCACATAAAATATTATGGCAGAAGATTGATAAAGTATCAAATCTATATGTAAGACATTATGCATTGTGTCCCATACGCTTCGGGTATAGGATCGATTGTAAATGCTATAATATTTGACCATTCTAAATTTTTTTTTTCAAATGTCTAGCGCATTAAGAGGGAAAAAGGACAAGAATCGGTTTTGACTAAGATAATTAGACAACTATCAAAGGACAATCCAAAGTTCGCCGAGGATTGGTCGCTTGTGAGTAGTTGGAAGTATAGTATTGGATGGACCATATTGACATAATTATGAATATATAAGATTCTATTGAGAATGAGTTGTCATATGGTAAGTATGGAAAGGTTTCCATATTGGGAGTTGGATATTGAAAATCTATGTCTAGATTAGAAACTTTTATGCAAAAGGATGTTCAAAGGAATGTACTTTGAGTGAGAGAAATTACATCTATGGAATTGTCTTGTAACAATTTCCGATAGAGGACTTTGTAATTGCATTGGCAATAGTCACTGTGACTTTTGTGCTATGGCATTACGAAAGGATCATTGCATAAAATGTTAGAATCTAGCATATTCCATAAGTGTCAAGAATTTGATATTCTTTCATTTGTGAAAAGGATTAAGAGTTGTGAAATGAGTATGATTAGAAATGTGTTCATTTGATCTATTTCACAAAGTAAGAACCATAGGTAAACATTGGGTGCATGCTAAGAGCATAGGACAAGTGTTGTAATTCAAGTAAGAAGTTGATTACCCGAAACAACAAATAATGAGTAATCGATATGGTGATAAATAAAAGGTGTTTTATTTATACTCAAAGGTTTGAGGCCATATGGGATTAGTATTATTCTTGAGTTTCACTTTGCATGTTTTGACTTCCTGAATAATTTAATTGGTTGAGAACAGTCAAATTATTCAAACGGACCACAGTCGTTCATATGTTGGAAGTAGATATGAATGAAGACTGTCGTGAATTGGTGTGTGGATTGTCTTAAGTGTATTAGACATAAGCAAATGTTTGCTGCAACGTTCATGAGTGCTTATGAATATGATTTGAGCATTGGATTAAACCCAAGCTCACTTGGATCACTCCATGAATTGTATCACGAGTGATTGGTGAGACGATAACATCTTATATTCTTGAAACCGAGATGTGTGAGTTGTATCTTGCAAATCGGTTGCACATTGATAATATGTAAATGCACCAGTAACTTGGTGTTATAAAACATATTGTTGTGTGTGATTCGGTGAGTGAGTGAAAACGAGCATTGAGTCAAAGTTTATCTGTTCCTTTTATCCAAAGTAGGATAAAAGTGATATCTGTGGGCTCCTCGATGATTTAGTGATGGCACCTAAGCGTTTGGCCAAGCCGGGACTAAATTGATGTGTTCAATTGTAGTCTGTTGTTAGTCACCATAAATTGGAAATCGGGAAACAACAAATAGACAGAAAGAATGAGTTAAATCCATGTCTCAGTCTATACGATATCTAGAATGGAGGAATATATGATCCCTTATCTAAAGGACACGCGTATTTGATAGGATCAGAGTTGACAGCGGCTTTAGAAAGCTACGATTGCAGATCAGGATCTGAAGTCATACGCAGAATAGTTATTAGACTTATCCAAGTGGGAGATTGTTGGATTAGTGTCTAAGTCCATAACTATTTTGGTATGTACTTGACCCGATGGTGCATGGTCCTTTTGGGTTGTCTTCACCAAAGCAACTTGATAGGATGAATTATGGAGAGAAAGGATTAAATATGATTTATTAATATATTATGAGAATAATATATTAAAGGAGAAATCATATTGTTTAATTAATATTAGTCAAGAATTAATAAGAATTAAGATTGTGACTAAAAGACATTAATTAAACTTAAGGGACTAGAACAGTCAATTGTATGATAGTTGAATATTGAGCTAATGGACTCCATATTAAAGGGGTGGACGAATTCTATGGGGAAACCCATTAGAAATCGTCCTAGGCCTTTAAGGAAGGAGTCCATGGGTTGCTTAGGGCTTAAGCATCCAAATTAGGGTTTCCTTCTTAGATAACCCTAATAGCCTCTCTATTTAAAGGACCCTTATGGCTCAAAAACGTGGTGAACTGGTTGTCTAGGGTTTCCACACGTTTTGGGAAGCCTCTTTCTCTTCTCTTCTTCATCCTCTTGCTCTTGGTGTTTGTGAACCATTAGAGGAGTGACATTTGTGACTCTAAGCTTTTTAAAGTCATTACAAGGAGGATTTGAGATTGTTATTGCTACATAACAATCAAGGTATGATCTAAACCCTAATTCATATGTTATATTGATTATCATATGCTAGATCTAGGGTTTAAAGTCTTGGATGCATTGCATGTACAATAGAGAAACCTAGATCCAAGCATTAGGGTTTGTATGAGTACATAGGATATTCTTATAGCCAAAACCCATCAGTAACATCTTTTCAAAGGTATATTTTTCAAAATTATTCCTTAAAAGATCCAAAATGGAAAGGTATTTTGCCAACTCGTATATCGGCAAAGTCATCTCAGTCACTTCTCATGTCAAAACCTAGGAGAAATTCACGTGTAAACACTTTTTCAAGTCCCAAGGTTTCTGCAGCCAAAACTCATTCATGGACTGGACAAAAGACTCAGACTACACCCTCCGGACCATTGACCAAATCCGGTGTCTGGTTAAAGCCTCTTTCTTATAGACTTTATCTTTTTAAAACATCCCATTCAATCCAACCTCGTAACATTCCAAAAGTTACTAAGCACCCAGGATTAGGTCTAAACACTAACACGAAACCTATCCCTGAAACTCATGTGCATGCATCTAGTCAGAAAGGTATTTGTCCCGGGATCCAAACTCGTTTGGGTGCCCAAACTAACCCATTAATCTTGTAGGCAATATGCAAGGAGGAACAAGAAGAGGAGTGGTTAATTGATAGTGTCTGCTCCTTGCACATGACTGGTAGGTTAGAATACCTTCGTGACTTCAGACCTATATGTAATGGTGGACATGTCACATTTGGTAACAATGCAAATGGCATCATCAGGGGTTATGGTGGGTTAACAACAAGAAATTTCTCAATTCAAAAGGTTGATTATGTTGAATTCTCAAGCATAATTTGATCAGTGTGGGTCAATTGTGCAAAGTTGGTCACAGAGTTGAGTTTGATAGTGACTACTGCTACATTTTGACAAGTCATAGAAGCACCTGCTTGATTAATTCTAAATATGAAGGCACAATGTATCCTTTGGATGTATCATTAGTCATTGAAGAACTTGTCAGTGGTCTTCCAATTATGAAATACAACAATGATACACTTTGCCCAGCTTGTGAGTGTGGAAAGCAAACAAAGGAAAGCCATCCATTGGTTATCGATTCTTCAATTATTGAGCCGTTGGAGTAACTTCATATTGATATTTGTGGTCCATATACCGTAGCCAATCTTCATCATAAGAAATACATATTGGTTATAGTTGATGACTACACTCGTTTCACTTGGGTCTTCTTTTTGAGACTCAAATCGGATACACCGCAGGTCCTAATTAACGTCATCAAAGAAATCGAGCTCCAAATCAAGCTACCAGTAAGAAGAATAAGAAGTGACAATGGAACCGGATTCACTAATCAGCTCTTGATTAGTGTATTGGTTTCAAAGGGCATCAGTCACAACTTTTCAGCTCCCTACACACCGCAACAAAATGGAGTTGTAGAGCAAAGAAATCATACGTTGGTTGAAGCAGCTAGATCAGTGTTAAATTTTGCCAACCTTCCTCTAGACTTCTGGGCCGAAGAAGTGGCAACTGCATGCTTTGTTCAAAATCAAAGCATCATTTGCAAGCGTCTAAACAAAACTCCATATGAGGGCCTGAACAACCGCAAACCAAATGTCAGATTCTTTCACATTTTTAGTTGGAGAAGTTTTGTGATCAACAACAAGGATCATCTTAACAAATTTACACTCAAATCAGATGAAGACATTTTTCTTGGCTACTATACTAATAAATTGGCCTATCGGGTTCTCATCAGACGAACAAGACTGATAGTTTAATGCTTCAATGTTAAATTTGATGACTATTATATCCGCAACACTGCTCCTTCAACTGAAACCAAATCCATCCTGGAAAGTGATATCCCGACCTCTTTGGGTCCCCTAAACATAGTTGTAGTTAACTATGATGATCTATTTGATCCCGTAGAAACGAAACATCTTTTTGAAATCCTTGTGTCTCCGGTAGCTCAACAACAACATGTTGAAGTATCTGGTCCATCTCTCTGAAGAATTGTCACTCAACACTTCCACCTCGCTGGTTGAGGGGGAAAGTTCAACTCCGGTTCAAATAACAACTATCGAGGTTCCAGTACTAGAAGATGCAACTCTGGTGTCTACTCACAGAGTCCCAATCCAACCAAATGCTCCTTCAGACTCTGAGGATGAAGAAATTAAAAACATTGACATAAGATCAGATTTAAGGGTTATCACTCATTCATCTTTCTAGGGGGAACTCCCATCCATAGTTCCGGGGGAACCTCCTTCCACAACTACAGTTCAAGCTCCTACAATCCAAGATACTTATGCGGGTTACTCTCAAGTCGAGGGGGGGATACCTTCTCCAACTGGAGAATGCTCTGACGTTGAAGATATTGCCTCTACTGCAGCCACTAATCACAAACAATCTTGCCTTCGTATTTGGACAAAGGATCACCCACCGGGTCAAATCATTGGTAATCCATTCGCAGGCATACAAACTCAATCTTCCAGTGATCTAACTGACCATTGCCATTACGCAACCTTCATGTCCGCAGTCGAGCCTCGAACCATAAAAGAAGCACTCATGGAGCCCGAAAGGATCACCATAATGCAAGAAGAAATAGCTGAGTTTGAAAGGAACAAGGTGTGGAAGCTAGTACGGAAGCCAAAAGGCCACAAAATCGTCGATACTAGATGGGTTTACAAGAACAAGCTTGACGAATTCGGTGCGGTAGTGAGAAACAACAAGACTTGTTGCTAAGGGGTACAATCAACTGGAAGGTGTTAACTACGATGAAACGTATGCCCCTGTAGCCCGAATGGAAGCCATACGCATCTTCTTGGCGTATGCGACACATAAGAACATCAAGGTTCACCAAAATGATGTAAAAATTTCCTTTCTCAATGGTGAAGTGAAGGAGGAGGTTTACTTGCAACAATCTCCAAGCTTCGAAGGTCAAGAATTTCCAAACTATTGCTACAAGCATGAGAAGGCGGTTTACCGTCTTAAACAAGCTCCAAGGGCATGGTATGAGACTCTTTCAGAGTTTCTCATCATTTTAGGGTACAAAAAAGGTGTGATTGATCCCACTTTATTTAGGAGGGAAAATGGTAACCACTTAATGCTCATCCAAATATATGTGGATATCATATTTGGTTCAACAGACCATAATATGGTGGATGATTTTGCAAAGCTCATGACAAGCAAATTTCAAATGAGCATGAATAGAGAGATAAATTTCTTTCTAGGTCTTCAAGTAAAACAAGTCCCACAAGGGATTTTCATACATGAGGAAAAATACACCTCTGAGCTGCTGAAGAAATCCTTAATGGACGATTGCTCCTTAGCCAAAGTCCCAATGGCCTTTAGATACAAGATCTCTGTTGATCTTACCGGAGAGTCAGTTGATCACAAAACTTATCTAGGAATGATTGGTTCGTTGATGTACCTAACCGCAAGTAGATTGGACATTGTCTTTGACACATGCTTATGAGCTTGATACCAAGCCGACCCTAAGGTATCACATTTGACCGCAATCAAGCAAATCTTTAGATACCTTAAGGGAAGCAAAGCTCTAGGCCTCTGGTACCCAGCAAGAAATGACTTCATCCTATAAGGCTTCACCGATGCGGATCATGCCGGTTGTAGATTAGATCAAAAGAGTACCTCCGGTGGCTGGCAATTTCTATGAGGAAGATTAGTCAGCTGGTCTTCAAGAAAGCAAAATTGTGTCTTGTTGTCTACCGCAGAGGCAAAATATGTGGCCGCAGCCAGTTGTTGTTATCAAGTTCTTTGGATGAAGACTCAACTGATGGACTACGGGTACATAATGCTGCAGGTACCGATTTATTGTGACTTAGAAGGTGCCATTTTGATTTCTCACAATCCAATTCACCACTCAAAGGTGAAGCACATTGAATTGTGGTACCACTTTATCAAAGACCACATACTTAAAGGTAACATTCAACTGATTTTTGTTCCTACACATGAGGAAATAGCTGATGTTTTCACAAAAGCACTTGATGCCACTAAATTGAATAACTTTTTAGAAATGTTAGGATTGATGAATCCTGGCCTGCAATTCTTTTTGAATTGATAGCTACCGCAGTCATTTTCCTATGAAGAGCTTGCTTCTTTTCTTTTCAAAAACAAAATTCTTGAAGCATTCTCTTCACTGCGGTTCTAGAACAATATATATTCATCATATGTCCTTTTGGTATATCAGGTATACCGCAATCACATATAATCTATATATTTTTCGGGTCCTTAATTCCTTTTATTTCTAACTGCTTGATCAAGTGTTTCCTCAGCTCATGCTACCGCAACCATACCCTACTGGACCACAGTTATTTGATCTCAACCGCAATCATCATCATTTCACCACAGTTATATTAAATGATCCGACATTTACTTCATAAAGACAAAGAAATTTATGTGATACTTAATGCTCTTTAATAAGAAAGATATTCTTCCCAACATTCATTTTATAGCATACAATGTTTCAGACTCTTTTCAAATCATTTCTTTTAGTCAGGCCTACTTTAGTCTAATAAACAAATAATGTGTTTTTCTGTAAAATGCAATCTTTATTGAAATCTTTTTCCTTAACAAGTCTTATCACTCAGCCGTTAATTGTCTAATCCATTTCAACTCCCTACCTTTTGACAACGGAAAATAACCCTCACCACACGATTTCTAGACATTTGATCATGGGTCTGACATTTCCTTAAATGCTCCTATTTTCCAGGAAAAATATTTTCGTTTTAATTTAATTTAATTTCTACTGATAATGTAAAAACCCAAAGGTTGATTAGTTTACTAGCTATAATTAAATTAGCAATAATAATTTTTTCAAATCCGTAGGTATTAAACCCCCTTTTCCTCCCAAAAAAGCTTTACGCTTTCTGAACCCTTACGACGATCCTTCTCTTCTTCATCTTCTTGCTCTAAGTTTTCTACAAGTTCCTAATCTTTTCAAAAATGGTGAAATCCTGCATTTCCAAGAAAAAATCAAAGGCCTCGGGGTCTGCTAAACTAACTGGTTCTGAAACAACAATCAAGGCTCAGCCCCCATCCATTGCTTCAAGCAATTTTAGGGTTGTGTTTGAAGATCATCCCAACTACAATGAAGCAATCGGATTGATTGTGACAACCCGAATTTCCATGAACAAACCATATCAAGCCAATAGAAGTTAGAACAGTTACAGAGAAATTTCAGACTTTGGGTATAAGTTTGAGTATTTCAGGTTTAACACTTAAGGAGATATCAGGAGAGTGGATGCACTAGGGTTTTGTGCAACACTGTTATTCCAATACTCTATGATATTAGAGTTCATTCCGGGAATAAAATATTTTCTGCCAAAAATCTCAGGACTATAAATAGAAATCTGAACCATATTCATTCATTAGTTACATTTCCAATTAGAGAAAATCCATTTTCTCTCTCACGGATCTTCGGGTTTTCATCCCAAATCAATCATAGTGTGTGTACAAGTCCTCACTTGACACCTAACAATCCTACACCGTTCAGTTCATCCAAACGACTATCTACAGGTGAGTTCATACCCCTTAATCAATGTTTTAAATGATTTTAAATGCTTTAATGGGGGGGGGGGAATACAAGTACAAAACAACATGTTATTAAATCATTCATATGTATTTTATAACTGTGTTTTCATTCAACAGGTTTCACATACTACAAAATGTGATGCATGAAATGGTCTTCTATGATAAAAATATTTTGTTATCAAATGTATTACTTTTGAAATGTTTATTTAAAATGACATAAAGTCACTCTTTATTATTGTTTCAAAACTCTTAGATATCTTACAAAACCATTAATTTTACCTTCTTGAACAAAACTATACTTATACACTTATGTTCATATAAATGTTTTTGAGATTATAGTTTTCATCCTTCATTCAGTTTCCCACACTCTTGTGTAGCAAGGGTGTGTAAACCTACTCGAACAACCAATTACCTTGCAGTTAATTATCATAGGGATAGTTAGAAGATACAAAACATTATTCCTATTACAAGGAATCACACAAGAGTCAGTTCATTCATGAGTCTATACTAGTACATTACCTGATACATGAGTACATTTACATATACTTACATGATACATGAGTACGTTTACATATGCTTACATTGTAACATCCCAAAAATACAGGCCAAAAATTTCATTTTTAAATACGTCATTATAAAACCAACAGTATAGTAAAACATCTGTAATATCATGTCATGTCAAAACCAAAGTAGAAATAATCAAACGTGTTATCATAAAATAATATCAAAGTGTAATCCCAAAGATCTCATGTGTGGAAAACCATAGTGTGATGTGCTGCGATCAAGCCGGCTCCCTTCCTTTAAACACGAAGTACCTGAAACCAAAACTGAAAACCGTAAGCACGAAGCTTAGTGAGTTCCCCCACTGTACCACATACCATATAATCACATAACATACATATACTTCCAGGCATATCTGGGTGCCCGACCTACCCTTTCGGTCCTTACGACCGGATACTGCCGTGCATATCTGGGTGCCCGACCTACCCCTTCGGTCCTTACGACCGGATACTGCCAGGCATATCTGGGTGCCCGACCTACCCCTTCGGTCCTTACGATCAGATACTGGGGACTATTTCACCCCCTACTGCTACCACATATCACATAACATCATATCATACTAGCACATAAAACATAACACAGGTAGTAGCAACCCTAGATGAATATCACAGAGACCAACATCTATCATACAACTCCTACTGGTGGGCCGACATTGTGGCCGTAGACCCACCGCTACTGGAAGGTAACTCACCTCACACTGTTGAAGTCCTGTAGACACAATCCCACACTGCTGAAGTCCCGCAGACTCAACCCCAACTGCTGGATGACAGATTCCCGATCTGTCAATATCAAAACATCACCCCAATTAATAATTAGGTCCCACTACATAACCATAAACACTTACTTTGGATAATAACATTACCCCAAGCTTGGCTTATTCAAGCCCAATGCCCAATCCGTAGGCCCAAAGTCAACTAGGAATCAAAGCCCAACACATGGCCCAATTTTCCAAATTGGGCCTAGGCCTATACATGGTCTCATTCTAAGGCCCAACATCATATACTCATTAAGGCCCAAACTATGGACCATCTATGGCCTCAGTTAAGCCTAACTGATTTAGCGTGATAACCTTTGTTTATCCAATTGACCTTGCATGGCCATACTAGTTAGTATCATTTGTTTATTCTGGTTGTAACTTTTAGAGGCTCTATAAATAGGGTGCTCATTTTCTGTATCAAACACATCTTACCACTTCTTCACTACGATCTTTTGATCTCTCTCTCTCTCTCTGAAATATAAAGATCATTTTCTCATATCTCTATCTTATTGATCATCATCGAAGATCCTCTTCACTTTAAACTGATCTCACATACTAAATCGTGTTTGAGTGCAAACCGTGTTACGAATCAGTTTGGTGTTTACTTGATATAACTTGTCATTTAAATTTCCTTTACATTTCCGCAACTAACAATCTAACAAATCTAACTTATTATTGTTGAGCTTTCATGATCCTTTGAGATTAACTTATTCCATAACTATAATCTTGTACTAATGTTTGTTCAAGTGTTTTCCAAAGTTCTTCTCTCAACATCACCTAATTAGGCCATCCTATACAACATCCTAAATCCATACTAGCATGTTGTTCTACAAGCTCAATCAACCATGCATATAAAGGCATCTCTCCTAGCATTCTATCAAGCAATCATGAGTAGATAATGTAGCATGTAATTCTCATATACTCATGTCAAAACAATAGCATATCACATATATAGGTATTTTGGGAAATACTTGTTGGAATTGTGTCTAAGGCTGCAACTATATTAGACAAGTATTTGACCCGGTTGTGCATGGTCCTTTTGGGTTGCCTTCACCATAGCAACTTGATAGGATGATTTATTAAGAGAGAATAAATATTATTAGTATATTATGGGAATAATATAAAGAATAATAATATTGTTATTTGATTAATATAAGTCATAAATTAATTGGAATTAATTTGGTGACTTAAAGAGATTAATTAAATAAGTGGGCATAAACTGTCAATTGTTTGATAGTTAAACTTTAGACTGTAAATCCATATAGATATGTATTGGATGGATTCTAGAAGCTAAGGATTGCTTCAAATCGTCCAAGGGGTTATCTAAGGAATGGATTTGGATAGCCTTAAGAGAAGATTATCCAATTAGGGTTTAGGTTGTAACTGTAACGCCCGTGTTTCTGGGCTTGCCATTTTTAGCAATGTAATAGTCTAGGTTAACCTTTGTAACCCCAATTTGAAATAATAAAAATGTATTATTTGTGAATTATGTGAATTATGTGATTTATGTGTTTATTTTCTTAATTATTATAATTTAATGAATTAATAATAAAATGAGCGTCAAAAATTAAAGTATTAGATATGCCCGATATCTTTGCATAAAGTTGTAGTGGCCGAAACGAGGTTTCCGAATATATATATAGAACGCCCAAATATGACTTCGTATGAGGAAGTTATGAATTTCTGAAGTTTCGACTGGGCAGTATGCAACCCGAATACTTGATTTGAGATCGAGCGGTTTTTAGCCGAAACAATCTAAACGAGAATCGAAGATCTCGTTGTTAGTAGCGAAACGATGAAAAGTTAGGCGAGAACGGACGTCAGACGAAGAAGTTATGAATTTATAACGAAGTTTTTCTGTCCCGGCCTTCTAAAAATAAATAATAAAAATAAAGTCAAAATTAGCCGAAGGAGTCTAAATGAAAGTTGTAGAGTATGGTCTGACCTACACGTGGATATAAAGAACGTCGAAAACGGAGTTCGTATGAAGAAGATATAAATTTCCGAAGTTTATTAAATAATTTGTATTTTAATTTAATTAGAAATCCCGGCATTATCCGAAGACGAGTCATCGGACTCATCCGAAGTACGCCCCGCATACTAGTGTACGCCCCGCGTACACCGAGGCATGACGACATTCGCACTCGAGTACTTCCGATACGTAAGCCATGACGATCCGAGGCATACGCCCTGCGTACCCTCGTATGTCCCGCGTAACCCTGAGGTCCAACCTCTATAAATAGGATCCGAGGCAGGCTTAGTTCTTTTGCAAATTCCTTCCTTCTCTCTCTAGCCTTTGCCTCGTTTTGCGTGCCGTTTGTACCCCGAATCCCCGGTAATATTCTCGAGCCCCGAAGCAAGTCCCGATATCCCGAAGATCCCGAGAAGTGCGATTCCCGAGCCGAAGCTCTGCCCGCGAGAAGTTTGATTTTTGTAGAGATCTTCCAGATCTGCTGAGGATTACTACTTCTACAAGCCGTAGTGTTGCCCGATCATCTTCCGATTAAGTGAGTGTATAGTCCCTTTTCAATACGCGATATTATACAAGTAATTGTTAAACGTATTTAAGAATACGGGATGTGAGTGTGTAGACATTTTCATTCCAACGCAGTATTATGAAGTATTCTGTATAAAATACGTGCTATGTGTATATATTTTGTTGTTATATGTGTGAATGTATATTCACTCTCTTCTATCTCATAGTTCTGATATATTATCTATGAAATATGTGTTATGTGTGTATGCCTCTTCTGTTATGTGGAATATGTATTGATTAAAGCATGCTATACAGGTTTTTAAACAATGTATAAAAATGTATATTTTTATCTACTAATATGTTGGGTAGAACATGGGTGGATAATTGGTGTGAAATAAACAGATGAGAGGCCTCGGTGTTATTGGTGTTATTCTAGTCATTTAGCAGAGTATGGATGACGACCACGGACTATCTAGACTGTCCTGTGGAACACTAGCAGGCTCATTACCTGTAGGTGTTGTGAACGACGTGTTCACCGGTGTACTCTATCCCCCACATCGTTACCTTTAGAGCACTTATTGTTGAGGAAGCCCCTCTGCAGTAATGTCCGTCCCGATGAAAATCCTGAGTTAGGTTCCTTATAATAGATGTTATTTTAGGGACGTAAAGTGAGGATAACGGGAATGGGTAATCGGGTTTATTGTGGATTGTTGAAATTAAATATAGCTATTGTGGGTTGAAAATCTATATGCTCACCAGGCTCCCAAGCCTGACCCACTCAGTTTATTTGTATTACAGGAAGTGGCGCAAGAGCTTAAGATGGGCGAATCATCAAGTTGTTTTGTTTACAAGTCTGTATATGTATATATTTGTTGAATGACTTGTAATGTTATCGTTTATGCTTTATGATCTGTATCGGAACATGACATCTCGACTTTTGATTATGAAATGAAATCATATTTCTATATGAAATGTTTTGATAAATATCTATTTTATCATGGTTTATTTTTGGGAACAAATTCCGCATCTCTTTTAAAATTAAAAGGATTTACTCTGAAAATGTTTAAAAAGCATAAATGAAATCGGTCTTTTCTGGCCGAGATTTTGGGGATGTCACAGTAACCCTTAAGGAGTCTACAAGTATAAATAGACCCTATGACAAAGGGAAATCGGACTTCATCTAAAAATATAGAAACCCTGGCCGATTTCCTCCCCTCTCCTCTCTCTCAAATCATCCTCCTTGCTATTTGGTGTTTGTAAGCCATTAGAGGAGTGACAATTGTGACTCTAGAGCTCCAAGACAACAAGATCAAACAAGAGATTCAAAGGTATAATTCTAGATCTGCTTTAACATTGTTCTTATACCTAAATAGTCATTAGAAGTCTTGGATTCAAAGCATGTTTAATTAGAAAGCCTAGATCCAAGCATTAGGGTTTTGCATGCGCACATAGGAAAGTTCTTATGGTTAAAACCCATCAGTGGTATCAGAGTCTAGCTTGGTTTTCATTAAATTGTTGCTTATTTGTTTGAAACTTGTTTGCAAAATTCGAATTTTGGGTTTCTGAGTCGTAAACTCGACGAGTCCCATGGTGGACTCGACGAGTTGGCCTAACTCGACGAGTTCAAGCGTCAGGAAAGGCTAGATTCGGGATTTTTCCATACTTATCTTATGGAAACTTACCTTTATCATATTAGATCAATCCTAATTCGATTTTTTGATATATATGACAATTATCTTGATCTAATTAAAGATATTTATCAACTAATAAAATATTTAATTTCCTTATATGATAATTAATTAATTATTTTGATTAATTTGGTAATTATCTTGCAAGAAATCTTGAATAAATTAAATATAGATAATTAGGAAATTAATTGTTAATTAAAATTATTTGTTATTTGATCCTCCATGTTTTAAATGTTTAAAACTTGTCCTCAAGCTTTGAAATTTATATTTTGTGATTAAAGGTTTTAATTTAGACAATTTAAAATTCAAACCCTAGATTTTAAAATGTTTAAAATACAACCCTATACTAATATAATATTACAAGAATAATATGTATATATGTATAACTAAAATGCTAGTCTTACCGTTAGTAGGCCTTATTCGCGAAGCCGATCTATAAGGTGGGTATAAGGTTGCGGCCTATAAAATGGCGCTTAATGGGTGTACACTCACACCCACCGCTTGCTTGATCGGTGGAGGGTCGTTAGCCGAACGAGTAGGATAGGGCAACCTCATCCTCTCATTAAAAGTATAATAAGTAATACAAAGTAACTACACATATTTTAAATTTCCCAATCTTAGTTACCTTAGGAAAAGTGAATTGATGCAATCCCATGAAATTACACTTTGCACCCTGCTAAGAAGTTAGTGGAGCGTGTGTGGTTTACCGGCACACTAATTGGTTCTAAGAAAAGGTGGCAAAGGGTGATTCATTGTTTATCATAGTTCGATGGAGCGTGTGTGGTTTACCGGCACATCGAATAGGTGATTGTTACAATGAAGGCGCCATGTGAATTTGCATGGTAATTCACACCCGCTTTGTGATCCTCGGTATCCCAGTCACAAACTAGAGGGGCATATCGAGATTTAAACCTGCCATTGAATAGTTTTCAAAGAATCTCATCTGAACCTAGGAATTCTCAATACGTTTAGGACTTATAGTTAGTTTTTTTGGTGGAGAATTAGTGAATCGTCATTCACTTACCTTCAATTTATTTGCATGTTAGATTACGGCATCCCTTTTCTAGTATGTAAATGTTGTTGTTGGATCCTAGCCCTAATTTTGCTTATTGGGTGATAATTAGGGATTCATATTCTAATCCATCTTTGTCCTTTCTAATTGTAGATGTCGAACGCCAACAACGCTGCTGCTAGTTCTTTCACATTGATGAGCCTTTGCCAAAAGGTCACCTTCGATGGAACAAACTTTAGCGAATCGATAAGATACATTCGCACCATTGCTCGCTATGAGGATAAGGAGTATGTCCTCGATGAGAAGCTCGAAAAAATCAACCCTGAAATCGCTACTCCGGCTGAAATTACCGCTTTTGAAACTCATGAGCGAGATGCAACGAAGGTACATTGCATCATGATAGCCACCATGAACTCCGAATTCCAAAAGTCCTACGAGGACATGTACCCGTACGAGATGCATCAAGACTTATTGGAGAGATACCACCAAAACGCGAGATAAGAGCGTTATGAGATTTTCACTAACATGATTTCCGCTAAGATGGGTCATGGAGAGTCTCTTACCGTGCACCTGCAAAAGATGCAAAGGTATGTCAACCGCCTTCGTAAGTTAAATGTTGACTTTGGAGAAGACTTGGCGATCGACATGGTGCTTCACTCTTTGCCTCCAATGTACAATCAATTTAGGATGACCTACCACATGAACAAAGAAGAGGTCACCCTAAGCAAACTCCAAGGTCTCTTGAGGGTCGCTGAGAGCAACTTCAAATACAAGTCTGTTGCACCAACTCCCAATCCACCCGCTGCTCCTGTCTTGGCTATTGGTCAAGGAAAGGGAAAGAAGAGGAAGGCTTCGTCTAAGAACTATCGCAAGGTTAAAGCCCGAGATGGTGCCTCTTATAGTGGGACCAAAGTTGATCCCGCTAAGCCCTGCCCTAACCCTAAGGAGGCAGAGTGCCACCACTGCCACAAGATAGGACATTGGAAGAGAAGCTGCCCAGAGTACCTGCAAGCCATCATGAAAGGAGAGATCAAGCCATCTTTCGCAGGTATATACACAATTAAATCTAACGATTCTAATCATGCTATTTCTTGGGTTCTTGATACCGGTTGTGGTTACCACATTTGTTCTAATGTGCAGGGACTAAGAAGAAGTAGGGATGTGGAGCAAGGAAGAATCAATCTAATCATGGGGAACATAAGATCGTCGCCTGTGACCAAGATTGGAGTGTATTCTTTAGTGCTTAGGAATAATTTATGTTTAGATTTAAACAATTGTTGCTATTCGCTAGAAATGGCTAGAAACATCATTTCATTTCATGGTTTATATAGACAAGGTTTTAGATTTTCTTTTAATAATGAGAATGGTTCTATTTTGGCTTATCTAAATGGTGTCTTTTACTTTGAAGCTATACCATGTAATGGAATCTATGAAACTGTTATGATTGTTGATAACTTAGGAAATGATGTTTTGAACATAGATTCTTCCACTAGTATGGATAAAGCATCTTTGTGGCATTGTCGTCTTGGACATGTCAACAAGAAACGCATAGCCTAACTCCAAAAGGATGGAGTGTTGGAGTCATTCGACCTTAGGGAAGATGACACATGCTGTGACATCCCCAAAATCTCGGCCAGAAAAGACCGATTTTTCATTTATGCTTTTAAATATTTTCAGAGTAAATCCTTTTGATTTGAAAGAGTTGCGGAATTTGTTCCCAAAACAAAACATGATAAAATAATATTTATCAAAGCATTTCATCAAGAGATGCATTTCATTATATAATCAAAACTCGGGATGTCATGTTCCGATACAGACCATAAAGCATAAACGATAAACATTACAAGTCATTCAACAAATATATACATATT
Source organism: Lactuca sativa (assembly GCF_002870075.4). NCBI lineage: Eukaryota > Viridiplantae > Streptophyta > Magnoliopsida > Asterales > Asteraceae > Lactuca > Lactuca sativa. The sequence goes on from NC_056631.2 coordinate 400,823, forward strand.
CAGACTTGTAAACAAAACAACAAGATGATCCATCCATCTTACGCCCTTGTGCCACTTCCTGTAATACAAATAAAACTGAGTGGGTCAGGCTTGGGAGCCTGGTGAGCATATAGGGTTTTCAACCCACAATAAATAAGTTATATTTAATTTCACCAACCAAACACTATCCCGATTACCCATTCCCGTTATCCTCACTTTACGTCCCTAAAACAACTATCTCAAGGGACCTAATCTAGGATTTTCATCGGGACGGACATCACTGCGAAGGGGTTTCCTCAACAATAGATATCCTAAAGGCAACCATGAGGGGGATAGAGTACACCGGTGAACACATCGTTCACAACACCTACAGGTTATGAACCTGCTAGCGTTCCACTGGACTGTCTAGAAAGAGTCCGTGGTCGTTATCCATACTCCGCTGAATAACTAGATCAACAACAACAACAACATCGAGGCCTCTCATCTGTTTATTACACACCAACTATCTACCCATGTTCTACCCAACATTTTAGTAGATAAAAATATACATTTGTATACATAGTTTAAAGAAAACCTGTATAGCATGCTTGAATCAACACATATATCACATAACAGATGAGGCACACACACACATAACACATATCTCATAAAGAAATAAGCAGATCTATAAGATAGAAGAGAGTGAATACTCATTCACACATAACACAACCAAATATATACACATAACACGTATTTTTATATAAAATACTTCGTATTATTGTATTAGAAGAAATAACTACACACTCACTTGATCAGAAGACGATCCGACAGCACTACGGCTTATAGAAGTAGTATTCCTCAGCAGATCTGGAAGATCTCCTCGAAAATCGAACTTCTCGCGGGCAGAGCTTCGACTCGGGAACCGCGCTTCTCGGGATCTTCGGGACTTGCCTCGGGGCTAGAGTATGATACCGGGGCTTCGGGGTAGCTTCGGGGGTTTACGCGCAGAGCTTCGGCACAAAAACGAGAGGAAATTAGCAAATGACTCGGCTGCCTTCGGATTCCTTTTATAGAGGCTGGAGCCTCGGAGTACGCGGGGCGTACAGGCGTACGCAGCGCGTACGCGTCCGAAATCGTCATTGCATGCGTCATCCGAAGTGTCGACACTATGCGGAGTACGCGATAGCGTACTCACGTACGCGGGGCGTACGTCGGATCGGACTGATGACCCGGCTTCGGATAATGCCTCCAATTTTGATTTAAAAATAAATACAAAATGATTAATAAACTTCGGAAATTCATAACTTCTTCATACGAACTCCGTTTTCGACGTTCTTTATATCCACGGAAAGGTGAGACCATGCTCTACGACTTTCGTTTAGACTCCGTCGGCTAATTTTGACTTTATTTTTATTAATTATTTTTAATAGGCCGCGACAGAAACTTTCGTTATAAATTCATAACTTCTTCGTTTGATGTCCGTTCTCGCCTATCTTTTATCGCTTCGATACCAACAATGAGATCTTCGATTCTCATTTAGATTGCTTCGGCTAAAAACCGCTCGATCTCAAATCGAGTATTTCGGGCTGCACACCGCTAAGCCGGAACTTCGATAAATCATAACTTCCTCATACGAAGTCAGATTTGGGCGTTCTATATATATTCGGAAACCTCGTTTCGACTACTACAACATTAACCAAAGATATTAAGTTTATTTTACACTTAAATTTTGACGCTTATTTTTATTCTTAATTAATCAGACCACATAATTAAGCAATTAAGCACAAAACACATAATACTCAAATAATACATTCTTATTATTTCAAAACGGGTTACAAAGGTTAACCTAGACTATTATATTGCTAATAACGGCAAGCCCGGAAACACAGGCGTTACAATTCTCTCCACCTTAGAATGATTCCGTCCCCGGAATCACACATCAACAAACAAATGCGGATAGCGACCCATCATGTCACTCTCCGTCTCCCAGGTGAGATTCGGCCCATTCGTGTGTTTCCATCGGACAAGCACTAACCCAACCATCTTGCGTCGCAATTTCTTAGTCTTTCGGTCAACAATTGCCTCTGGTTCTTCAATCAACCTTTTGTTCTCATCAATTCTCAATTCAGAAATTGGAATTATGTCGGGAACTTCTCCCGTGAACTTCCTCAAATAACACACATGAAAAGTGTTGTGAATTCCATTCAGTTCTTCGGGTAATTCGAGCTTGTAAGCTTGGTTCCCAATCCTCTGAAGAACTTTAAACGGCCCAATAAACCTTGGACTTAACTTTCCCCTTTTACCAAATCTTATAAGTCCCTTCCACGGCGAGACCTTAAGCAAAACCGAATCTCCAACTTCAAAAGTCATCGGTCTTCGCTTTTTGTCAGCATAGCTCTTTTGACGATCCTGAGCCGCTAACATTCTTTCCCTAATTATTTTCAACTTTTCAGCAGTTTGATGAACCAACTCCGGTCCCATAAACTGCTTTTCCCCAGCCTCAAGCCAACAAGACGGCGTACGACACTTCTGTCCATACAAAGCTTGGTAAGGTGCCATCTTAATGCTCGAGTGAAAACTATTATTATAGGAAAACTCTACCAAAGGTAAATGTTCATCCCAATTACCTAGGAATTCCAAGGTACACGCTCTCAGCATATCTTCAAGTGTTTGTATCGTTCGTTCGCTCTGACCATCAGTCTGCGGATGGTAAGCTGTACTTAAACACAACTTGGTACCCAATTCCTCTTGTAGACTTTTCCAAAACCTCGATGTGAAACGGCTGTCACGATCCGACACAATCGTTAACGGAACACCGTGAAGCCTCACAATTTCCTTCACGTAAGAATTCGCAAGCTTCTCCATAGACCATTTCTCCCTGGCCGCTATGAAATGCGCACTCTTAGTGAATCGATCAACGACCACCCAAATCATGTCGTGACCATTCTTTGTTCTGGGCAGTTTAGTGACAAAATCCATAGCAATGTCTTCCCACTTACCCATAGGCACAGACAAAGGTTCTAAACTCCCGTACGGTTTCTGATGTTGTGTCTTGACTCTCGCACAAGTCACACACTCGGCCACATACTTTGCAACATCAAGCTTCATCGTCGGCCACCAGTAGTAGGGTTTCAGGTCCCTATACATTTTAGTGCTACCCGGATGAATCGAGTACATGGTCTTGTGAGCTTCTTCCATCAGAAGATCTCTGACTCCTCCTGTCTTAGGTATCCAAATCCGATCTTGGAACACCTTCAGTCCATGACTGTTTACACCGAACACCAACGTTTTGCCCAAACGTTCCTCCTTTCTGTCATTCTTCTCAGAAGCTTCGCTCTGAGCTTTCTTTATACTTTCCAAAATAGTTGAGACAACTTCAATTCTCAACGCTCTTGGCCTTTTCCTTTCGGGATTGACTTTCCGACTGAGAGCATCAGCAACAACATTAGCTTTACCGGGGTGGTAAAGTATCTCGCAGTCATAGTCTTTAAGTAATTCTAGCCAGCGTCGTTGCCTCATATTCAATTCTTTCTGATTAAAGAGGTATTGGAGACTCTTATGATCAGTGAAAAGTTTGCACTTTGTGCCATAGAGGTAATGCCTCCATATTTTCAGAGCGAAAACTACCGCTGCCAACTCCAAATCATGAGTCGGGTAATTCTTTTCATGCTCTTTCAGCTGTCGAGACGCATATGCTATCACCTTTTCTCTTTGGGTCAAAACACAACCCAATCCAACCCCAGACGCATCGCTATAGACAGCGAAGTCTTCAACTCCATCGGGTAGAGAAAGTATCGGTGCCTCGCATAGCTTCTCCTTTAGCTTCTCAAATGCTTCCTTATGCTTCTCACCCCAAGCATAAGTAGCTCCTTTGTGGGTCAAAGCTGACAATGGACTAGCGATCGAAGAAAAGCCTTGGATAAACCTTCGGTAATATCCGGCTAATCCTAAAAAGCTTCGAATCTCCGTGGGACTTTTCGGTTGTTCCCACTTCGTCATAGCTTCGATCTTTGCTGGATCAACCATTATCCCTTCTTGGTTGACCACGTGACCCAAGAATTGGACTTCACGAATCCAAAAATCACATTTGGAGAACTTAGCATACAGCTTCTCCTTCTTCAGAACTTCCAACACTTCTCGCAAGTGTCTGCCATGCTCCTCCTGGCTTTTCGAGTAAATCAGAATGTCGTCTATGAACACTATCACGGATTTATCAAGGAATGGGTTACAAACCCTATTCATCAAATCCATGAACGCTGCTGGAGCATTGGTTAGTCCAAACGACATAACCAAGAACTCGTAGTGTCCATATCTAGTTCTGAATGCAGTCTTCTCGATATCTTGCTCTCTTACTTTTAGCTGATGATATCCTGACCTAAGATCGATCTTCGAGAAATAGCTCGAACCTTGCAATTGATCAAACAGGTCATCAATCCTCGGCAACGGATATCTATTCTTTATTGTTGCCTTGTTCAGCTCTCTGTAATCAATGCACATTCTCATACTTCCATCTTTCTTCTTTACAAATAACACCGGAGCTCCCCAGGGCGATGAACTAGGTCTAATGAAACCGTTGTCCAATAACTCCTGAAGTTGCATCATTAGCTCCTTCATCTCCGTCGGTGCTAATCGATAAGGTGCTTTCGCAATTGGCGTTGTTCCTGGCAACAAGTCAATACGGAATTCCACTTGTCGATCAGGCGGTAATCCAGGAAGATCTTCGGGAAATACTTCCGGATAATCACACACAACTGGAATATTCTGCATCACCTTCTTTTCCTTCTTAGCATCAATCACGAATGCTAAATACGATGTACACCCCTTGGTCAAACATTTTCTGGCTTTCATCAATGAAATGATTCCAGAATTCACTCTGCGTTTATCTCCATACACCATAAACGAATCTTTCCCAGGCGGGTTTACTTTGACTATTTTCTTCTTGCATAAAATTTCGGCATCATTGACGCTAAGCCAATCCATTCCCAATACGATGTCGAAACCATTAAGTTCGATAGGCAATAATTCCTCGTGGAACTTATTCCCATTCAGATCAATTAAGATGTTTTTCATGCGATAGCTAACAGGTACAAACTTGCCACTAGCAACTTCGACTAATAAAGCATTATCTAGTCTAACAACAGGCAAAGCTAGCTTTCTACCAAATTCATGCGATATAAAGGAGTAGTTGGCTCCAGAATCAAATAAAATTTGGGCAGGCAATTCGTTAACGAGAAAGGTACCTGAAGCGACATCAGCTTCATCTTTAGCAGCTTCCAGTGTCATCTGGAATGCTCTCGCCTTAGGCTTTGGCGGAATGCTGGGTCTAGCTGCCTCCTTCTTCTTCGGGCAGTCTCTCGACATATGACCCTCCTCACCACAACCATAGCAAACTTTCTTTGTGAGGTTACACTCATTGGCATAGTGCCCTGGCTTTCCACACTTGTAGCATGTGTTCGCCACCTCACATCTTCCATGATGCTTCTTCTTACATTTGTCGCACCATTTCGCTTCACCTCCACCTCCCCTCGAACCAGACTTCGAGAACTTGTTTTTCTTGTTGGACCCTGAAGTTCCATCGAACTTCCTCTTTTCTCCAACATCTATTCTTTCCAGACCCTTTTCCTTCTGCTGGGCCTCCACATTCTTAGCTGCACGAACAGCCGTTTTCAGAGTGGTTGCCATTTTGACTGTCGGACCAAAGTCAGCAGGCAGTCCGTTAGCAAACCTCTCAATCTTGGAGAGTTCCGTCGGCACTAGGTACGGAAACAACTTCATCTTCTCAGTAAATGCAGTAGCATAGTCATCTATGCTCATCTTCCCTTTCTTCAAGTTTTGAAACTCATTGTTCAGATCAATCAGATCTATCTCCGAACAATACTGCACCCTTAACTGTTCCAAGAACTCCTCCCATGACATTTTCAGAGCTTCTCCTCGTGGCATAGTATCTGCCAACAACTTCCACCAACTCAAGACTCCAGTCTTCAGTTGTCTAACCGCAAAGACGGTCTTCTGCTTGTTGCTACAGTCGCAACTTTCAAATACCATCTCCATTTCGGAGATCCAATCCATTATCTCAACCGGCTTTGGGCTCCCAGAAAGACTTGGCGGTTTGGCGCCCAAGAAATTCTTGTACATACGCCCATCCTTGTTGTTTCTCCTTTCTGGATTGTTCCTTCGTTCCTCTTGAGTCCCAACTTGACTCACCATGCGACTATTGTTCCCTTCCTCCGATTGCTCGGGAATCAATTCCGGTTCCTCAATAGGTATGATAGGTTCATCCCTATTATTATTCAACATTTGTCGCATCTCCTCCCTTTGTTCGGCAAGCATAGCCCGAATCATCGCTTGCACCGCAGCCATTGTTATTGGTTCTGGTGCTGCTGCTACAACAGGTATTTGCTCAATCGCTGGCGGTTGATTCCTGTTTTCATCTGCGTTTCCAACGCCACTCCTTGTTCTCACCATTTTTGATCTACACACCGAATAATTTCACCTTATTACTCCAAACGATTACATGCTAGTTCTAATATCGTAGACATACGCTTAGAATCCTAAACACATAAACCTTCAGATCCGGTTGGCAACAAACCGTAGATCCGAACAAATAATATCATATATGGCAACATATAACATTTAGCACATAAAAGCATTTTAGGCAACTTTCCTAAAATAAACTAGTGCTCGTGTCTAAAATCCAACAGACACACATCTCAAAATTCCACTTAGCATTCTAAGTTTAAGTCTAGAAATCCTACAAATTCCTAGTTCGCTTAAACTAATGCTCTGATACCAACTGTGACATCCCCAAAATCTCGGCCAGAAAAGACCGATTTTTCATTTATGCTTTTAAATATTTTCAGAGTAAATCCTTTTGATTTGAAAGAGTTGCGGAATTTGTTCCCAAAACAAAACATGATAAAATAATATTTATCAAAGCATTTCATCAAGAGATGCATTTCATTATATAATCAAAACTCGGGATGTCATGTTCCGATACAGACCATAAAGCATAAACGATAAACATTACAAGTCATTCAACAAATATATACATATTCAGACTTGTAAACAAAACAACAAGATGATCCATCCATCTTACGCCCTTGTGCCACTTTCTGTAATACAAATAAAACTGAGTGGGTCAGGCTTGGGAGCCTGGTGAGCATATAGGGTTTTCAACCCACAATAAATAAGTTATATTTAATTTCACCAACCAAACACTATCCCGATTACCCATTCCCGTTATCCTCACTTTACGTCCCTAAAACAACTATCTCAAGGGACCTAATCTAGGATTTTCATCGGGACGGACATCACTGCGAAGGGTTTTCCTCAACAATAGATATCCTAAAGGCAACCATGAGGGGGATAGAGTACACCGGTGAACACATCGTTCACAACACCTACAGGTTATGAACCTGCTAGCGTTCCACTGGACTGTCTAGAAAGAGTCCGTGGTCGTTATCCATACTCCGCTGAATAACTAGATCAACAACAACAACAACATCGAGGCCTCTCATCTGTTTATTACACACCAACTATCTACCCATGTTCTACCCAACATTTTAGTAGATAAAAATATACATTTGTATACATAGTTTAAAGAAAACCTGTATAGCATGCTTGAATCAACACATATATCACATAACAGATGAGGCACACACACACATAACACATATCTCATAAAGAAATAAGCAGATCTATAAGATAGAAGAGAGTGAATACTCATTCACACATAACACAACCAAATATATACACATAACACGTATTTTTATATAAAATACTTCGTATTATTGTATTAGAAGAAATAACTACACACTCACTTGATCAGAAGACGATCCGACAGCACTACGGCTTATAGAAGTAGTATTCCTCAGCAGATCTGGAAGATCTCCTCGAAAATCGAACTTCTCGCGGGCAGAGCTTCGACTCGGGAACCGCGCTTCTCGGGATCTTCGGGACTTGCCTCGGGGCTAGAGTATGATACCGGGGCTTCGGGGTAGCTTCGGGGGTTTACGCGCAGAGCTTCGGCACAAAAACGAGAGGAAATTAGCAAATGACTCGGCTGCCTTCGGATTCCTTTTATAGAGGCTGGAGCCTCGGAGTACGCGGGGCGTACAGGCGTACGCAGCGCGTACGCGTCCGAAATCGTCATTGCATGCGTCATCCGAAGTGTCGACACTATGCGGAGTACGCGATAGCGTACTCACGTACGCGGGGCGTACGTCGGATCGGACTGATGACCCGGCTTCGGATAATGCCTCCAATTTTGATTTAAAAATAAATACAAAATGATTAATAAACTTCGGAAATTCATAACTTCTTCATACGAACTCCGTTTTCGACGTTCTTTATATCCACGGAAAGGTGAGACCATGCTCTACGACTTTCGTTTAGACTCCGTCGGCTAATTTTGACTTTATTTTTATTAATTATTTTTAATAGGCCGCGACAGAAACTTTCGTTATAAATTCATAACTTCTTCGTTTGATGTCCGTTCTCGCCTATCTTTTATCGCTTCGATACCAACAATGAGATCTTCGATTCTCATTTAGATTGCTTCGGCTAAAAACCGCTCGATCTCAAATCGAGTATTTCGGGCTGCACACCGCTAAGCCGGAACTTCGATAAATCATAACTTCCTCATACGAAGTCAGATTTGGGCGTTCTATATATATTCGGAAACCTCGTTTCGACTACTACAACATTAACCAAAGATATTAAGTTTATTTTACACTTAAATTTTGACGCTTATTTTTATTCTTAATTAATCAGACCACATAATTAAGCAATTAAGCACAAAACACATAATACTCAAATAATACATTCTTATTATTTCAAAACGGGTTACAAAGGTTAACCTAGACTATTATATTGCTAATAACGGCAAGCCCGGAAACACAGGCGTTACACATGCGAGTCTTGTTTACTTGGAAAGATGACTAAGTCACCCTTCACGAGTACGTGTGAAAGGGGTGAGGGTCTATTGGACTTAATACATACCGGTGTATGTGGACCGTTTAGATCAACCACGAAGGATGGGAACCGCTTCTACGTGACTTTTACCGATGATTATAGTAGATATGGGTATATCTATTTAATCAAGCAAAAGTCAGAAACCTTTGAAAAGTTCAAAGAGTTCAAGAATGAAGTGGAGAATCAATTGGGCAGGAAAATCAAGATGCTTCGATCCAATCGAGGAGGAGAGTACCTAAGTCTTGAATTCCACGATTATCTCAAGGAGTATGGAATAGTTTTGCAATTGACGCCTCCTAGGACACCGCAGTTGAATGGTGTGGCAGAAAGTCGTAATCGAACCTTATTGGATATGGTTCGCTCTATGATGAGTCGTGCTTCACTATCTATCTCTTTTTGGGGGTATGCCTTAGAGACTGCCGCCCATATCCTTAACCAAGTCCCTACTAAGAAGGTTGCCAAAACACCTCACGAGATGTAGACAGGGAAAGCTCCCTCGTTGGCACATATGAAGGTTTGGGGTTGCGAGGCTTTCGTAAGACGAGACACCCACGACAAGATCGAACCTCGAAGTGAGCGATGTATTATCATCGGCTACCCGTAGACGTTCCGATAGAGTTAGAGTTCATCCACAGTTTTATGGTTTTCATATTACTACCGAAGGGGACACGTATATTAGTGATGGTACACTAATAAATCTTGATGAACCTAATAGCTATAAGGAAGCCATGGCAGGCCCAGAGTCTGCAAAATGGAAAGAGGCAATGGATAGCGAGATCCAATCCATGTATGATAACCAAGTTTGGAATTTGGTTGATTATGTGCCCGGACGTAAGACGGTCAGGTGCAAGTGGATCTTCAAGAAGAAGACCGACGTAGATGGAAACGTACACACATATAAAGCGCGATTGGTTGCGAAGGGCTTTACTCAAACTCCCGGAGTTGACTATAATGAAACCTTCTCACCAGTTGCGAAGATAAAATCTATTAGAGTGATGCTAGCGATTGCCGCATTTCATGATTATGAGATTTGGCAAATGGATGTCAAGACCGCTTTCCTTAACGGAAAGTTGGCTGAGGATGTTTACATGGCTCGGCCATAGGGGTTTGTGAATCTGAAGCATCCGAATAGAGTGTGTAAGCTTGAGAAGTCCATTTATGGACTTAAGCAAGCGTCTCGCAGATGGAATCTTTGCTTTGATGAGAAAGTCAAAGAGTTTGGATTTGTATGAAGCGAAGATGAATCTTGTGTATATGTCAAAGCCAGTGGGAGTATAGTAAGCTTCCTCGTTCTATATGTCGATGACATATTACTCATAGGAAACGACATCCCGACTTTGCAGGAGGTTAAGTCCTGGCTCGGGAAATGCTTCGCTATGAAGGACCTCGGAGAGGCTTCTTACATTTCGGGAATAAGGATAGTAAGAGAAAGAAGTAAGAGACTAATTGGACTTAGTCAGAACACTTACTTGGAGAAGGTACTAAAACGTTTTAGTATGGAAAACTCAAAGAAGGGAGAATTGCCGATACAAAGTAATGACAAATTGAGTAAGACTCAAAGTCCGAGTACCGAAGCTGAAATAGCAGAAATGAGCCGAGTACCATACGCTTCCGCAGTTGGCTCAATCATGTACGCTATGACTTGTACTCGCCCTGATGTAGCCTTCGCTTTGAGCATGGTTAGCAGATATCAAGGGAATCTTGGCAGAGCATATTGGATTGCGGTGAAGAATATCCTTAAGTACCTTCGGAGGATGAAGGAATGGTTTTTAGTCCTCGGAGGGAGTGATGACTTGAAGGTGCGAGGGTATAGTGATGCCAGCTTTCAGACCGACAGGGACAACTACCGTTCATAGTCGGGCTGGGTCTTTACCCTAAATGGAGGAGCAGTGACATGGAAAAGTTCCAAGCAAGAAACCGTAGCTGATTCAACGTGCAAATCAGATTACATTGCAGCGAGCGAAGCGTCGAAGGAGGCAATATGGCTAAAGTACTTCATTGGTGATCTTGGAGTTGTACCTACCATAAAGGAGCCCATGGAGATTTTCTGTGATAACGAAGGAGCGGTTGCCTTGACCAAGGAACCGAGGGATCATGGTAGATCACGACATATTGACGGAAAATATCACTTTATTAGACATCGTGTAGAAGAAGGACAACTCGTAGTAAAGAGGATATCATCAGAAGATAACCCAGCAGATCCGCTTACGAAGGGACTGAGTAGGGTTAAGCACTTGCAGCATGCTAGGAGTATTGGGCTGAAGGATGATATTAGCATAGATTAGATAGTATTAGAAACGTGTAATAGATAAATGTAATTAACATTTGATGATTAAATAAAGGAGTTTTATTTATGAGTAATGTTACTATCTTATGTTAATTGTTTAACTATTGTTTCACTTTGCATGTTTTGACTTCCAGAATAATTGAGTTTATTAGGAATAATCGAATTGTTCAAATTATCCACAGTCGTTCATATGTTGGAAGTAGATATGAATGAAGATTGTCATGAATTGGTCTGTAGATTGTCTAAATGGTGTTAGACATAGCAAAGGGTTGCTGCAACGTTCATGAGTGCTTATGAACTAGTTTTGAGCATTGGAACAAACCCGTGCTTGCTGGAATCACCTTATGGAATATGATATAAAAGGGTGATCGCAAGACGATAATATCATATAGTCTTAAAACCTAGATATATGGTTTGTTATTTGCTAATTGATTGTACATTGATAATGCGAAAACGCATTGGTAACTCAATGTTATAAAACGCATTGTTGTGTATAGTTGATTATTGAATAAGTAAATGCATATAAGTCGAAGTTTATATGTAACTTTTATCTAAGAAGGTAAAAGCGATATCTCGACCGCTCGATGATTTGATTTGACTTATGTGTCGGGCCCGGTCAGAACTGAATTGATGTGTTCGATTAAGTTCTATCTCGAATAAATCTGAGATCGAGAAACCTAAATGCTTGACTAACCATTCCATAGGATTGTCAGCATGATATCTAACAGAGGACTGTACGATCCTTATCTAAAGGACAAGATTGATTAGATCAGAGTTTGACAGCGTCTTTGAGAGCTACGATTGAAAATCGAATTGTACTTGTGCATATAGTTACTAGACTTATCCAAGTGGGAGACTGTTGGAATAGTGTCTAAGGCTGCAACTATATTAGACAAGTATTTGACCCGGTTGTGCATGGTCCTTTTGGGTTGCCTTCACCATAGCAACTTGATAGGATAATTTATTAAGAGAGAATAAATATTATTAGTATATTATGGGAATAATATAAAGAATAATAATATTGTTATTTGATTAATATAAGTCATAAATTAATTGGAATTTGGTGACTTAAAGAGATTAATTAAATAAGTGGGTATAAACTGTCAATTGTTTAATAGTTAAACTTTAGACTGTAAATCCATATAGATATGTATTGGACGGATTCTAGAAGCTAAGGATTGCTTCAAATCGTCCAAGGGTTATCTAAGGAATGGATTTGGATAGCCTTAAGAGAAGATTATCCATTTAAGGTTTAGGTTGTAACCCTTAAGGAGTCTACAAGTATAAATAGACCCTATGGCAAAGGGAAATCGGACTTCATCTAAAAATATAGAAACCCTGGCCGATTTCCTCTCCTCTCCTCTCTCTCAAATCATCCTCCTTGCTATTTGGTGTTTGTAATCCATTAGAGGAGTGACAATTGTGACTCTAGAGCTCCAAGACAACAAGATCAAACAAGAGATTCAAAGGTATAATTCTAGATCTGTTTTAACATTGTTCTTATACCTAAATAGTCATTAGAAGTCTTGGATTCAAAGCATGTTTAATTAGAAAGCCTAGATCCAAGCATTAGGGTTTTGCATGCGCGCATAGGAAAGTTCTTATGGCTAAAACCCATCAATACTTACTTGAGCTTGGCCTATTGCACGCATCACACCCCTTCTTTCTATAAAAACCTTTTTGGAAAATCATTTATGTTTGAAATTTTTTACCAATTCCTCATTCTGAGTTTAGACACGCTTGAGAGTGTGCCCAAATCCCTCAAACCGAAGCTCTGATACCAACTTGTAATGTTCCAAAAATATTAAGTAGAATTTTTCCTTAAGTCAACCAAAATAGTAATTCATTCATTCCAAATACCCAATCAACGTGTAAGGAAAAATGTATCAAAATTGTCATAGCACAAAACAAAATCATAGAATGCGGAACACCGGTGGATGTTATGCGATCATATCAGCCCATTCCCTTTCGAACCAGAGGTAACTAAAACCATAAACGCAAAACTATAAGCACAAAGCTTAGTGAGTTTCCCCAAAATACCACATACCACATACATATAAACGGGCCCTGCCCAAATTGCATATGAGGCCCACCCAAAGTGCATACGGGCCCCACCCATAGCATAACGAGCCCTATCAAAATTGCATATGGTCCCACTCACAACATAACGGGCCCCACCCAAAACGATATATATAAAACCTACATACATATGCAAGAGTCACAAAGACAACTAGCACACACATGCATAATAAACAAGTGTCACAAAGACTACAATCATCCTACAAACATAATCCAGTGGGTCGACATTAGTTCCTTCGATCCACGAGTACGGTGAATAGACTCACCTCAATCTGAAGATAACCAAATCTCACACTCTTTGCTACTACAAAAGTTCCTCACACCGAACATATCCAAAACAACCCTAATTAACAATTAAGGTGATAATCCATAGTTAAACGTCCATTTCATACTCTCTCTCTCTCTCTCTTTCTCTATCTCTCTCTCTCTCTCTCACACATAATCTAGGGTAAAAGACCATTATACCCTTCCAAGGCTAGACCCCACCTAACTGGAACTAATGCTAGAAAATAATCAATGACACCTTCTAATAGTACACCATGTGTATTCTATCTCTACGCCATGCATCAAGCCTTCCCACAAAAAACAGTGCAAGGTCACACTATGTGCTACGTAATCCAAGGTTACACCATGCGTAACCAAGCAATTGCCAAAATCCATTTTTAAGTCCTTAATACCTTAAGACCAAACATCCCACATTCAGATCTAAACCTAACGGACGTCTAAAATGATAAAGTTCCTAACTTTATGCCTTTGCAAGGCTTAATAAAGCCCAAAACCAAACCATAATTCCATAACTTCCTTTAATGTCTTCAAACCTTTGCATATGTGAAATGCAACCATCAATATCTCATTTTTATAACATATAATCCTCATAAATGACAAGATATGACAAGCTTAAGCTCTGGAGTAGCTTTTACTCATAAGAACCAAGACTATGTGAACAAAAGCATGCAAAACTCTAAACTATCATAGATCCAAGCCATAAAACCATAAAGGTGAGAACTTTATACCTCCATAAGTTGAAAAAAGAGATGAAAGTTGTGGATCTTCAAGCTCTAAGCTCACTAATCCTTCTTTAATGAATTCCTTTGTAACACCCCATTATGAAAAGTACTTTGGTTGTGGTTTCAGAGGCCTAGGGTATAAGTGATTTGGTCTTTTATGGGTCCCGGGGTTTATTCTAAAGGTTTTAAGGCTTGAGTGTGTAGTTAGGAGCGTAGGCTTCTCGCCACCTTTCCATGGATATCAAGTTCTTCGGAAACGGACTTAGAATGAAGGAATTATATCACTTTGAAGTTATTGGCAATATTGGTCCTTAATGGAGAAAGACGGCAAGAAAGGACCATGCATGCAAGGTGGCCAGCGCAAGAGTACGTCCAATGTAGACGGGTTAAGTGATCGTGGGTGTGGAGGGGCGTACTCCCAGCGTACGCTCAGAGTTCCCAAACCCTAATTTTAGGGTTGAACCCTATATAAAGAACTTTATGTCTCGATTGACAACCTCCATTTCCACCCTAAAGGAGCTACTACAAAACCCTAATCCATATTTGAGTGTTCTTGGAGCTTAGAAGGTCACTAGAGAAGCATTTTGGTGTTGTGGATCCATTTTCCAAGCAAGAAATGAGCAAGGAAAGGTGGTGGTTAAAAGGAGGGGTTGCAGATCTGGGATTGTTGCTTCATTTCTAACCTTTTCAAGGTATAAAGATCTATACTTGGTGATTATATTCTTAGATCACTTAGATTAAGTTTTTGGATCGTTTTTTGTCCAAAGGTTGAAGATTTGTGGTTCAATCTGATTTCTAGGACTTGGAGTTGCCACTCTCAATTCTAAATGAGTCCCTAAGGCAGAAAGTTTCCATCTTGAATGTCTTATTGGGTTCATGCATGAGTTAAGATCATTTCTATGAGAATGGAATATCATTTTTGGAGTTTGGACTTCTTTGGGGCATGCAAAGTCACCAAGTCAGTGACTTTATGGATTAAGAAGTTGAAAAGGAATTTGATATGTGATTTTAGCTTCTGGATCAGAGTATTAAGCACTTAATGGGAAAGTGACTTAATAGGGGAGTACGCTGAGTGCACATGCAGGTACACCCCAGCGTATACACCATTTGGCTAGTACGCTTAGCGTACATAGGAGTACGCCCAGCGTACTCATTAGATATGGGTCTTGCAAGTTTTGGGCCTCGGTTTGGGCCATGTAGGGGATTTTTCTCCTTTGGGCCTTAATGGGCCATCAGGAGTCAGATAATTTGGGCCAAGAAGATGTTTGGGCTTAGGGTAAGGCCCATTGGAGGGATTGGATCCAATTTAGCAAATTGGGCCATTAGTGGGCCACTAGTAGGCTTGGAAAGCCCATCCAGTGTTGGGTTTTTTAGACAAAATTACAAAAATGGTCCCTGTGGTTTACTAAAAGTCACAAACTCAGCCCCTATAATTTTTTTTATGCAAATGGTCCTTGTGGTTTGCAAAACTTGCAAGGATGGCCCATTTTACTAACTCCGTTAAAATACTGCCGTTAGAGCATCCAATGTGGGGGTATTTTAGTCTTTTCAAGTATAAAAGGGACTGAATTTGTTAAATTTAGCAAACCAAAGGGACCATTTTTGTTATTTTTCTTAAAAAGTAAAGGAACTAAGGTGGTAAGGGTCGAACTCACGACCTCCACTTCCTCTGCATATACTATAACCAAATGAGCTGATCAATCACATGTTTTTGCTTCGTAAAACTAATTTAAATACTAAGAAAACCGTTAAACCATAAATAATAAAAATATCCAAAAACATATTGTTACGTGATTTTTTTTAACAAAACAAATATATTTTTTCGTATTATAAAAAAATATATACAAATAAAGTTCTATGTTTTTTTATGTATTTTGCTTTGTAAAATATATTTTTTATATATTTAAAAATACGTTTTCCGGCAAAAAAAAAAACAAGTTATGTTTTTTTAATACATATTTTTTAAACCGAAAAATAGTATTTAGAAAACCTAATGGGCCAATACAAGAACTTATTCGACCGATTTTGTATTCCAATACAATGTAATAACATATTATATAAAAACGTATTATTTAAATACATATAAAAGCATATTTACATAAAAAAATAAATTAATTGTATAAAATTATTATTTTTATTAATTTATTCAAGTTCTGGTTTGGAAAGAACTTCTTTGACCAAATTAAAAGAAGACAATACATATTAAAAAAAAAAGTTTTTTATGTCCGAAAAACGGTTTTTAGAAAACCGATTGGGCCAATACAAAAACTTATTTGACCGATTTTGTATTCCAGTACAACGTAATAACATATTATATAAAAACTTATATTTTTAATTACATAAAAAAACATATTTACATAAAATAAATACATAAAAAAGATAAAAAAAACATACTTCACATAAAATAAATATATACAAAAAACTTTTTATAATTTTTTTAGGAGTATGTGTTTGTATAATATGTTATTACGTTTTTTTTATGTATTTAAAAGTATACGAAAACTTATTTTTTTAAATACTTCAATCAAATACGTAAAAAAACAAATAATTGTTCGTATTTTTTTTACAATACGCTAAAAATATATTTTGTTTTATTATTTTTTTAAAATATGTTTTTTTTAATATTTTATTATTAATTTATTTACGATTTATAGATAATATTAGTTAGTTTTCGAAAAAATAAATGGAGTGTGGCTCTAGCCTAATTGGTTAAGGCTTTGGTTGATTAAGGGAGAAAGGTAGGAGGCCCAAAGTTCGAATCTAGTACCCTTCATTTTCTATCATTTATATTATTTTAAGACAAATTTCAAAAATGGTCCTTATGGTTTATCAAATGTCACGAATTCAATCCCTTTATACTTGAAAAGACGAAAATACCCTTACACATTCAGTCCCTAACAGCTGAATACTAACGACGTTAGTAAAAAGGGCCATCTTTGTAAGTTTCGCAAACCACAAGGACCATTTACATAAAAAAAAATTAGCAGGGACTGACTTTGTGACTTTTGGCAAACCATAGGGACCATTTTTGTAATTTTTTCATTTTTTTATTATGATTTTGAGCCTTAGATATGGACCAAGTTAGGCTAGGGGGTAAAATGGTCATTTTACCCTAAGAAGGATTATTGTTTTGGACTAAGTGATATTTTTGCATTGATAGCTCGGGGAGTCGAGAGATCAGTTGTTCGGGGATCTGCCAACTAGCGGCGAGGGGTTATTCGTAGGATTCTACAATCAGCTTTGCGATGTGAGTTTTCTCCAGTAGGAACGGGTCTAAGGCACCAATGTCAGCCCTTTTTATGTATGTTAGTGTATACCGGATTTAGATCCGATACCGGGGGTAGCCCGATGCAGTAATGTTCCAGATTTCGGTCTGATGTAGGGCGAGGCCCAAGAAAGGATTATAGGTATGTTTTCGAGCTACGGTTCGATGTCAGGTGGTACCCGAGGCAGTAGTGTATGTTCAGTTATACTTGTTGTCTTTGTGATATTTGTATGTGCCTGGTAGGGAGATGAGTGTGGGCAGGGGCCCGTATCTCATCACTAGCTGAGTGTGGACGGGGTTCCATATCTCATTAGTAGCAGAGTAGAGGCGGGGCCCAAGATAGGCAGGGCCTTAAGACTAGCACTTATAGTATAGTGATTCTGTGTTATGTATTAGCATGTTTATATGTTATTGTTGTATGTGTGAAGCGGGCTGGGCCCAGAGATAAGCATGGCCTAGTAGAAACATATTTGTATACCAAGTGAGGCTCGATGCCAGGCGGGGCCTGATGTTGGAATCGTACGATCTCGAGTGGGGCCCAATGTTTGCAGTATGTGTTTATGTGTATGGTATGTGGTAGTATGGGGAACTTACTAAGCTTCGTTCTTACAGTTTTTAGTTTTGGTTTCAGGTACTTCTGGTAGCGGAGGGAGGAGCTCGGGATGACTGCATGGCACACACCAAGAAGTTTTTAGCCTGGGATGTTTACTCTGATAAAAAGAATATGTTTTGAGATGATACTTTGATTTGATATAACGATTTTTGTTTATGAATGAAATGGTTGATAATTATGGTTTTTATTAATGATTTAAAATGAAATTTTTGATCTGGATTTTTGGGATGTACAAGTTGGTATCAGAGCCTTGGTTTGAGGGATTCGGGCACACTCTCGGGTGTGTCTGAACTCAAATTAAGGACTAGGTATGAAATTTTTCAAAAGAAAATCATTTTTATTAAAACGAGTTTCTAGAAAAGGAAAAGAGTTTTGAAAAGAGAAAAGAACTTTGAAAAAAGAAGAAAAAGGTGTGGTGCATGCAATCAGCTAAGCTTAAGTAAGTTCTCCCAAATTATCCATACATGTTTATTTAGATATGATATGCTTATGAGATCTGCATGCTAGATTAGGGCTAAGGATCTACGAAGGATTCCTAATGTGCATGTTATGTGTATGAGCTTTATGAGTTGCATGCTAATACAGATTCCTGACATGTGGTTAGAATTGCTTGATTATGTTATGGTTAGATTTTTCTTTTGTCTGTATGCTACTTGCTTTGTGCTTTGTGGGAATCTGAGTGATGGGAGTTAGCCATTAGGTGAATACATCAAGTCACATGTGGCCAGGGTTGAATAATCTTATAGTGCTACATTTGGCCCTATTGCACAGCTCTTGTCTGAGTCTAACCGTTGTAGGGATGATTCCTTTACTCGAAGGATTATCTGAGCCTCGTCACATGTGATGGTATTCAGGTAGTGGATAATTGGCATTACGAAGATACCTTCAGTAGCTGAGGACTGGGTTGGGTTATAGATTTCCCTAGGGTCAGCCTAGGGTGAGGTTAGTGTTGGGAGCAATAGTAATAGTGCAAGGGACTTGGTGGAGTCAAGGCAATCTTTGAGGAAAGTACGGATAGATGTGGAAGGTAGTAGGGGCCCATACTACTGAAAGCAGAGGATCTGTACTCGAATCAAAGAGGAATGATATAAAACCAGGGAACTTACATGGCGTGTGTGATCCCTCGGTAGTGATAAGTATTCTGATGATTATTGTGATATGTTGTAGAATGGTGACGCTACGGGGTAGACCAGTTGATGGTTTAGGCATCGGTGAGGGATCAGGCTAGGGCTCAAGAGCCGAGCAGCTCGGGGAGCAGATAAGAGAGTTTATTTCAGCAGAGGTTACACACAGTATTCTAGACCAGACTTTTGTGATCTTTGGTTCGGTCAAGGAGGGCATTTTAGTGCTTCTGGATGAGAAGCTAGGAGCTTTTCGTACTGAGATAATGGCGATGATGGGGGCGAGTACCCTGACATTCCGAGAGTTCAGAGCTTGTGGAGCTCCAGATTACCATGGGGCTCGGGACCCCATCGCTAGCAGCAGGTGGTTGGTCGATGTTGCCAACGATTTTTGTACAATCCGGTGTCCCGAGGGGGACAAGGTCCAACTTGCCTCCTGTCTTCTGAAAGACAAAGCACGGGATTGATGGGAGGAGGTTGGACATGCCATTGGAGATGATGTCGCGTTGGATGCGATGACATGGAGTGATTTTTCGGCCAGGTTCAAGGTCGAGTTTGCACAGATGATTGAGGTGCAACAGCTAGCGCGGGAGTTTCAGGACCTCCGACAGACGACTGGGACTGTGGCAGAGATTACCGCCAAGTTTAGGGAGAGGGCTCTTATTGTTCCACAATATGTCACAGATGAGGAGATAAAAAAGGCCCGATATCATGAGATGTTGAGGGTTGACATAAGGGAGTTTGTGAGCAGGTCCAGCTGCAAGAAGTTGGAGGATGTGATTGCTCGAGCTAAGGAGAAGGAGATTGACCTGGAGCACCTCAGGAAGAGGAATTCGGATGAGATTCAGGTAGCCACGGGTTCAGGCAAGATACCCAAGGGGTTAGACTCGAGATCGAGGGACTATCAGAGCCGCAGCCGATGCGGGAAGTGTGGCAGGACACACGAGGGTGCATGTAGGAGCGGTAGTGGTGGTGATTCTGGGTGCTTCAAGTGTATCCAGACTGGTCATTTTAGCAGAGATTGTACAACTACCACCATCCAGGGATCAGACCTGATATGCTTTCATTGCTGTTAGCGGGGTCACAAGAAGGACCAGTGTCTGAGTTTGCTTTCAGCAGGACATGTGATAGTACCTACCCCTGCGACTTTGAGGATCATCGATGTCCATCAGAGCCAGGAAGGGGCGCCTGCGGCGGGGAGCAGAGATTTCCAGTTGATTGCAGAGGAGTCGCGAGTAACCCCTGATGTGGAAGGTACGTATCTTTCACTTTCCTGTCAGCTTTTATTTGTGATTTATTTGTTATGGTACTGCATTAATGTTAGTTAATGAACTTTGGAATTATGTTCCTGCTTATGATTAAGATTATATGCCATCTGCATACCTTGGATGTTAGAGTAGTAGTTCGAAGATGTTTCCCTTAAGAGCAGGTTCTCAGGATGCAGTCACTGTAGCAAGTGTGAGTAGGGCTCGGGAGGTGTTCTATTAGTCTTCAAGAGTGGTTCTGATTTGGTAATTGGCTAGTTTTAGAGCTCTAGCAGCGGTAAGCATTGGTTGTCAGCAAATCGACCCTTTAGATGGGGAGAAGGATTGGGAAGCCTTTCCAAGCTGGGAGCTATAGGGATCTAGTAGAATCAAAGTAGGGGAGAACTATCCTAGAGGTCAGGAGCAGAAGTAAGTGCAAAATTAGGATGAGTTCGTAACTTTGTTGGGAAGGAAAGCAGCCCAAGTGCCTGTTTGGATAGAGGAGCACATGTGTTGGGAGTTTGAGAAACTTCCCAACATTGGGTTCGTGTATTCGCGGTGGATGATAACTGGTTGGGAACCAGGTGGGAGATTTTCTCGAAAGGATGTGAGTTAGTCAGGATGTAAGACTACGGGATCTTCATAGCATTCCCCAGTAGTTAGGTAGAGCGGGAAGAGTAGTAAGGTTGTAGGATAGTCCTACATTTAGTTAGCAGCTAGTTAGAGGAGTGTGGGCGAGGGCCCGTATCTCCTAGCGAGCGGACCCGTATCTCCTAAATAGCATGATAGAGATCGAGAAAGGATAGTTCGACAAGTTTCATGATGGAGTTGGTCCTGTATAGCCTAGATAGGTGGGACCTATAGGGGAGACCACTCCGAGATACAACGTGGGTGAGACCCGTGGGCGAGACCCGTGTGCTTATAGCAGCGTAGGTGGGACATGATAAGGACCGTAGGGTCAAGATAGGGGATCGAGGATCCCTAACTTAGGGAGCCAGAGTGGCAATGTAACGCCCGGGTTTTGGGGCTAAGCATTATCAAATGATGTAATAGTCTAGGTCAACTATTGTAACTCTTTTGAGATAATAAACATGAAATATTTGAGTATTATGTGAATTATGTGAATTTATGTGCTTATTATTTATTTATAAATTTATAATAAATAAAGGATAAAAATAAGCATCAAAATTAAAGTGTGCGATAAACCCGATACCTTTACATAAAGTTGTAGTGGTTGAAACAAGGATTCCGGGGATATAAAGAATGTCAAAATCCGAGTTATAACGAAGAAGTTATGACCCGTTGAATTTTCGCGACGAAACCGGCACGGCACCGGTAAGTGTAAATAGTGAATTTACGATAAAGCAATTTTTAGCCTTAACGATCTAAACGAAAGTTGTAGTGTTTGTTAAACCGATAGTGTCCATAAAAAGAACGCCCAAATCTGACTTCGTATGAGGAAGTTATGATTTTTCGAAGTTTCAGCTTAGTAGTGTACAACCCGAAGTTCGAATATTAGATCGAGCAGTTTTTAGCTGACACAACCTAAACGAGAATTGAAGATCTCATTAATAGTAGCGTAACGATAAAAAGACAGACGGAAATGGATGTCAGATGAAGAAGTTATGAATTTTTAACGGACCAATCCTGTCCCGGCCTGTTAATAATATAACTTTTAAAATAAAGTCAAAATTAGCCAACAGAGTCTAAACGAAAGTTGTAGATTATGTTCCTGCCTATGCGTGGATATAAAGAACGTCAAAAATGGAGCTCGTATGCGAGAATTATGACTTTTAGAAGTCGGAAAGTGAATTTGCGAAATCTGATGCGAGATCGATGACGTGGCTGAATTCCAGTCGTTCGATGATTATCAGGGCTCGCTTCGGATTGCGACACGTCGCCCCTTGCATTACGCCCAACGTTCGAAATTGAGTACGCCCAGCGTACTTTGGTCTCATGAGGTTCTGAGACGTCCACGTCGCACCACCGAAACTCCACCACGTGCAAAGACAGTTGGAACTCTTATCCGAACTACCCCCAAGCATACGTCCGAGGCTGGGGCTATAAATAGAGGCCGAGGGCAGCCTCTTCTCTTCACTAATTCACTCAACTCTTTCTCTCTCTACACTCTCTCACTACCCCTACCCCCCCCCTAAGCCTAGGTAAACCCCCTAGCACCCGAAGGAAACTCCGAGGCTCCTGGAGTCCCGAGAAAAAGGGTTTTTCGGTTCGGAAAAGCTGCTTCAAGCGAAGCCCGGTTTTCGAGAAAACCCGCTGTAAGTGAGCTATGTCTACGCTATTTTTAATATAGCTTCTAATTAATTATAGTAACATTATTAGGACCTTAAAATAATTATTTGGGCTATTATTATGAGTTATATAAGAGTGTTGTTTAACGCTTATATAATAATAATAATAGCTAGACTATTAATTAGTCTCGGTGAATATTAGACTAAACCCTACTGGTAATGATACTAGGTTTTGTCAAGGGAAAATTGTTTTGAGATAACGAAGCGTTGTCCGAGTACCGAGTCACCACCTTAACAGGTGAGTTCATAGTTACTTTCATCTTACACATAGATATGAAATATTTTATATAAATTACGTGATGTGTGTGCATATTATCTGCATACTTGCTATCTATGCTGGATGAACGATTTTATACATGTTTTATATGATTTAAACTGTATATGTATTTTATATCTACAAAATATGTTGGGTAAAACATGGGTAGATGTAATAGTTGTTGTGTTACAAACTAAAATAACGAGAGGCCTCGTTATAAATGTTATTGATGATCCAGTCATTTAGCGGAGTATAGATGATGACCACAGACTATTCTAGACAGTCCAGTGGAACGCTAGCAGGCTCGCAACATGTCTGTGTTTATTTGAACTGTGTGCTCACCAGCAATACTCCATCCCCCACATGGTTTCCTTATTTGACATGAATTGTCGAGGAACCCTTGAAGCATGTGTTGTCACCCTGATGAAAGTCCTTAAACTAGGTCCCTTGTGTTAGATGTTTTAGGGACGTAAAGTGAGGATAATGGGAATGGGTAATCGGGTTTGTTTGGTTTGATAAAGTTAATAAACTTAATTATTGTGGGTTGAAAACCCTATGTGCTCACCAGGCTCCCAAGCCTAACCCACTCAGTTTCTTGTATTACAGGTAGTGGCGCATGAGCATAGATGTTTGGATGAGAGATAAGGGATTATATGCCTGTAAATATGAAATAATGTAGTAAGGCTTGTGTTTACTGTTTATGCTTTTGATCTGTATCGAACATGACATTCCGAGTCTTTTAATGAAATACATTTCTGCGGAAATGCTTTGATAAATCTTTATCATATTTTGTTTTAGGAACAAATTCCGCAACTCTTTTATTTAAAATGTTACTCTGATTTTCAAACAAAGCATAAACAAATCGGTCTTTTCTGGCCGCGAAAATGGGGATGTCACAGTTGGTATCAGAGCATTAGTTTAAGCGAACTAGGAATTTGTAGGATTTATAGACTTAAACTTAGAATGTTAAGTGATGATTGTGAGATGTGAGCACTAGCTTATTTTAGGAATTATGCCTAAAATTATTTTATGTGTTACATGCTTTGTGCCTGATATTCTATTATTTGTTCGGATCTATGGCCTGTTGTCGACCGGATCTAGAAACCTTATGTGTTTAGGTTTCTAAATGTACGACTACGATATTAGAGCTAACATGAAAACGTTTCGGAGGTATAAGGATGATTTAAACATCTATCCTAAGTAAAGATCTAAATTCACCCTATTCGGTGTATAGATCAAAATGGCGAGAAACCGCAGTGGATCCGGGAATGCAAATGGGAACAGGAATCAACCACCAGTGATTGAACAAATACATGTTGTAGCAGATGCTCCTGAGCCAATTACGATGGCCGGAGTACAAGCCATGATACGGGCTATGTTGGCTGAACAACGGGAAAAGATGAGGCAGATGTTGCATGAAAATAGGGACGAACCTACAATGCTAGTTGAACAGCCCGAATCGAACGATGGGCAGTCAGAAGGAAGGAACTACAATGGGACCGTTGGTCAAGTCAACCCACCAATAGTTCGACAAAACAACCAGGATGACGGAGTCGAGAGGAATGGATGCAAGTACAAGGATTTTCTTACTTGTAAGCCATCGACTTTCACTGGAAAGGAAGATCCGATCGGAGCAATAGATTGGATCTCATAGATGGAGTTAACTTTTGTGACGTGTGGTTGCAAAGGCATGATACATACCACCTTTGTTGTACGTCAGTTTCGAGGAGGCGCTGTGCGTTGGTGGAATACCTTGGGGAAAATTTTGAGCCCCAATGAGCCCCTACAACTGACATAGGCAGAGTTTTTGGTGCAATTCAAACGCAAGTACTGCTC
Organism: Lactuca sativa; assembly: GCF_002870075.4. Classification (NCBI taxonomy): domain Eukaryota; kingdom Viridiplantae; phylum Streptophyta; class Magnoliopsida; order Asterales; family Asteraceae; genus Lactuca; species Lactuca sativa. Next base: position 425,771 of record NC_056631.2, read on the forward strand.
AGCCCAAAACCTGCTTGAGCTAGAGAACCAATTCTTGACCTTGAAGAAAGGACGTATGTCGATTGATGAATACACCAACAACTTCACAGAGAAGATGGAGTTCTCCTTGAGTCTTGTTCCAGATGAGCTAACAAAAATCGACAAGTACGCAAAGGGACTTCCATGGGAGTACGCGGTGCCAGTGCGTCAGGCACCTACTCTGGAGGCAGCTATCTGGGCTGCCAAGTCTGTGGAGGATATGATTAAGGGAAGAGCTGCCAGCAAGGTTGAGGTTGGCGAGAAAAGGAAGTTCGAGGGGAAATACAGCGAGGAGGTGACCTACTACAAGTGTGGGAAGACGGGGCATTACGCCAACGAATGCACCGCCAGCAAAAGGGTGTGCTACGAGTGCCACGAGGAAGGGCACATTGCAAGGGATTGATCGAAGAAGAAAGAGGTGGCAAGGCCCAACATTCCACCAAAGCCGAAGGCGAGAGCCTTCCAGATGACGCTCGAGGCTGCGAAGGAGGTAGCAGACGTCGCTTCAGGTACCTTTCTTGTAAATGGATTACCTGCCAATATACTATTTGATTTGGGAGCGAACTACTCCTTTGTGTCACATAAGTTTGGTGGGAAACTAGCATTACTTGTAGAAAAACTTAAACTAGCATTACCTGTAGAAAAACTTAAACTAGCATTACTTGCAGAAAAACTTGATAATGACCTGATTGTCGAAGTTGCCAGTGGCAAGTTCGTACCTATTTATGATTGTATTAAGAACATGGTCATCGACTTAAACGGAAACGAAATCCACAAAGAGCTGTTACCCATAGAATTGAACGGTTTCGAAATCGTTCTGGGAATGGATTGGCTTGGTGCCAATGATGCCGAGATACTATGCCGAAAGAAGATAGTAAGAGTAAACCCACCCGGAAAAGAGTCGTTCATGGTGTACGGGGACAAACGCAGAGTAAATTCTAGAATCATCTCCTTGATGAAAGCCAGGAAATATTTGTCCAAAGGATGCACATCATATTTGGCATTCGTAATCGATGCAAAGAAGGAAAAGTAGGAAGTGCAAAATATATCGGTCGTGTGTGATTATCTGGAAGTCTTTACCGAAGATCTTCCTAGATTACCACCTAATAGACAAATGGAGTTTAGAATAGACTTGTTACCAGGGACAACACCGATAGCAAAAGCACCATACTGATTAGCACCGACGGAGATGAAGGAGCTAATGGCGCAACTTTAGGAGTTGTTGGACAACGGTTTCATTCTATCTAGTTCATCACCACGGGGAGCCCTGGTGTTATTCATGAAAAAGAAGGACGGAAGCATGAGAGTGTGTATAGACTACAGAGAGCTGAACAAGGCAACGATGAAGAACAAGTATCCATTGCCGAGGATTGATGACCTGTTCGATTAGCTGCAAGGTTCGAGTTATTTCTCAAAGATCGATCTCAGGTCAGGATATCATCAGCTAAAGGTAAGAGAGCAGGATATTGATAGGAGTGTATTAAGAACGAGATATAGACACTACGAGTTTTTGGTTATGTCGTTCGGACTAACCAATGCTCCAACAATATTCATGGATTTGAAGAATAGGGTTTGTAAAACATTCCACGATAAATCTGTGATAGTTTTCATAGATGACATTCTCATCTACTCGAAAAGCCAGAAGGAGCATGGACAACATCTACGAGAAGTGAAGTCTTGAAGAAGGAGAAGTTGTATGCAAAGTTCTCCAAGTGTGATTTTTGGATCCAAGAAGTCCAATTCTTGGGTCATGTGGTTAACCAAGAAGGGATAATGGTTGGCCCAGCAAAAATCGAAGTGGTGATGAAGTGGGAACTTTTGGATTAGTGTTTAAGCCAGTAACTATATTTGGTAAGTACTTGACCCGGTTGTGCATGGTCCTTTTGGGTTGCCTTCACCAGAGCAACATGATAGGATGATTTATGAATAAAGAGGTTATTATGATTTATTAATATATTATATGATTAATATATTAAAAGAGAAATCATATAGTTTAATTAATATCAGACAATAATTAATTAAGAATTAATTTTGTGGCTAAAAGAGGTTAATTAAATAAAAGGGACTAGAACTGTCAATTGTGTGATAGTTGGTTTTGGGCTGTGGATCCTTATGGATCATGGGGTGGACAAAAATAAGGTGCATGGGCTCCTAGAAATCGTCCAAGCTCTAATCTAGAAGGATCCTTGGACTGCTTAAGGCCTAAGTAATCCAATTAGGGTTTCAGGCTGTAACCCTAGCAGCTCATGTATTTAAAGGACCCAGGGGCTACTGAAATCGGCTACCAAAAACCCTAAGGAGTTCCTAGAGCCGATTTTGTGCCTACATCCTCTCTCCATATCATCCTCTTGCTTCTTGGTGTTTGTAAGCCATTAGAGGAGTGACAATTGTGACTCTAAGATCCAAGGATAACAAGATTCAAGCTTCCAAGAAAAGGTAATCATCTAGATCTCTTTTAGATTGTCAATTTTGAATTATATATTATAGATCTAGGGTTTGCAAGTCTTGGATACAAAGCATGTTCATTCGAGAAACCTAGATCCAAGCATTAGGGTTTGTATGTGCACATATGAATGTTCTTATAGCTCAAACTCATCAGTGGTATCAGAGACTTGATTGACTTCTCTTGAATTTGATGTTTTGTTTTATGATTCTTGCTTAAAATCGACTTTTCTTACTCTCTACCTGATGAACTCGGCGAGTCCCATTGTGGACTCGACGAGTAGGATGAACTCGACAAGTCCATATGGGGACTCGGCGAGTCGGAGCATCAGACAGAGGGAATTTTGGGATTTCTTGCTGTTTTGCTTAAGGATAATTACCTAAATTGTTTTAGTCCAATAAAATCTAAATTTTATTACCTTTTTTTATCAATATCCTCATCAAAACAAAAGATAATTACCAATTGTTTAAATAATAATTTCCTTATTTGATAATACTTGATTATTTGAATTAATTGTTGAATTATCTTGCTAGAAATATTGACTAGGTCAAATTTAGATAATTATTAAATTAATTGCTTAAATGAAAATTATTTGCTATTTGATCTTTATGTTTTGAAAAAGTTCAAAACTTGACCTCAAGTTTTTGAAATTTAAATTTTATGATTAAAATGTTTAATTTGAACTATTTAAATCTCAAACCCTAGAATTTCACAAGTTTAAAATTCAACCTTATACTTTATAATATTATAAGATTAATATATATATATATATATATATATATATATATATATATATATATATATGTATGTATAACTTAAATGCTAGTCTTACCGTTAGTAGGCCTCATTCACGAAGCCGATCTATAAGGGGGTATAAGGTTATGGCCTATATAAAGTAACTAAACGTTTTAACAAAATTCCCAATTTTAGTTACTTTAGGCAAAGTGAATTGATGCAATCCCATGAAATTACACTTTGTACCCTTGCTAAGATGTTAGTGGAGGGTGTGTGGTTAACCGGCACACTAATTGGTTCTAAGCAAAGGTGGCAAAGGGTGACTCAATTTTTTTCATAGTTCGATGGAGCGTGTGTGGTTAATTGGCACATCGAATAGGTGACTGTAAAAATGAGGGCACCATGTATATTTGCATGGTTATTCACACCCGCTTTGTGATCCTCGACATCCCAGTCACAAACTTGAGGGGCATATCAAGATTGAAACATGCCATTGAAATTTTCAATGAATATCAAAGGAATCTAGGAGTTTTCAATACATTTAAAACTTTTTTTTTGTTTTTCTCGGTGGAGAATTAGTGAACCATATTCACTTACCTTCAAATTATTTGCATGTTAGATTACGAAATACCTTTTCTAATATGTAAATAATGTTGTTGGATCCTAGCCCTAATTTCTCATTTTGGGTGTTTAATTAGGGATTCATTTCTAGTCAAACTCTGTTCTTTTCTATTTCAGATGTCGAACTCAAACAAAAACAACGCTTCAGGCTCATCCTCATCCGACTCATTCTCACTCATGAATTTGTGTGGGAGAGTGATTCTTTGATGGGTCCAATTTCAATGATTGGATCCACAACATCCGTATGGTCACTCGTTACGAGGACAAAGAGTATGTCCTCGATAAGGAGCTGAGGGGGGTGAACATCAACACTGCTACTCCCGAAGAGATCGCTGCCTTTGAGGCCCATGAGCGTGATGCTACGAAAGTCCATTACATCATGTTGGCGACCATGACTATTGAACTTCAAAGATCCTACGAGGACTACTATCCCTACGAAATGCATCAAGACTTGGTGGACCGGTACCACCAAAGTACGAGGCAAGAAAGGTATGAAATCATCACTTCGATGCTTTCTGCCAAAATGGGTAATGGCGAGTCTCTTACCGCTCATCTACAAAAGATGCAGAGATATGTTGATCGCCTGCTGATGTTGAATGTGAACTTTGATGAAGAGCTAGAAATTGACATTATCCTTCACTCCTTGCCTCCCTACTACAACCAGTTCCGCATGACCTACCACATGAATAAGGAAGAGGTCACCTTGAGCAAGCTTCATGGATTGCTTAGGACTTCTAAGAGCAATCTCAAGGACAAGTCTGTTGCATCAACTCCCACTCCAACCGTTGCTCCTGTTTTGTCCATTGGGCAAGGGAGGGGCAAGAAGAGGAAGACTCCTTCAAAGAGCCACCATAAGGGAAAATCCCAAGATGGTACCTCTTCTAGTGGAACCAAAGTTGGTTCTGCTAAGCCCAACTCTAACCCGAAGGAGGCAGAGTGCCACCACTGCCACAAAATAGGGCATTGGAAGAGAAGCTGCCCGGAATATCTGCAAGCCATCAAGGATGGGAAGATCAAGCCATCTTTCGCAGGTATTTATAGAATTAAATCTAATGATTCATCACATAATATTTCTTGGGTTCTTGATACAGGATGTGGTTTTCACATATGTTCTTATTAGCAGGGACTAAGAAGAGATAGGGATGTGGAGCGTGGAAGAATAAATCTAATTAGGGGGAACAGAAGATCGTCGCCTGTCACCAAGATTGGAGTGTAATCTCTAGCGCTTAGTAATGGATTAGAATTAGATTTAAATAATTGTTGCTATTCACCAGATATGGCAAGAAACATCATTTCATTTCATGGTTTTTTTAGACAAGGATTTAGATATTCAGTTGATAATGAGAAAGGTTCTATTTATGCTTATCTAAATGTTGTTTTATATTTCGAAGCATTGCCTTGTAATGGAATTTATGAAATTGTTAAGGTTGTAGATAACCTAGGAAATGATATATTGTGTGTGGATTCTTCCAATATTATGGATAAAGCATGCTTGTGGCATTAACGTCTTGGACATGTTAATAAGAAACGCATAACCCAACTCCAAAAGGATGGAGTGTTGGAGTCATTCGACCTTAGGGACGATGACGTGTGCGAGTCTTGTTTACTTGGAAAGATGACCAAGTCACCCTTCACTAGCACGTGTGAAAGGGGTGAGGGTCTATTGGATCTCATACACACCGATGTGTGTGGGCCCTTTAGATCCACCATAAGGGATGCGAACCGCTTCTATGTGACTTTCACCGACGACTATAGTAGATATGGGTATATCTACTTAATCAAGCACAAGTCAGAAACCTTTGAAAAGTTCAAAGAGTTTAAACAAGAAGTGGAGAATCAATTGGGTAGGAAAATCAAGATGCTTCGATCCGATCGAGGAGGAGAGTACCTAAGTCTTGAATTCCACGACAACCTTAAGGAATGCGGAATAGTTTTGCAATTGATGCCACCTAGGAAACCTCAGTTGAACGGTGTAGCTAAGAGGTGTAATCGAACCGTTTTGGACATGGTTCGTTCCATGATGAGTCGTGTTTCACTACCTATCTCATTCTGGGAGTATGCCTTAGAGACTGCCGCTGATATCCTTAACTTAGTCGCTATGAAGAAGGTTGCTAAAACACCTCACGGGATGTGGACAGTGAAAGCTCCCTTGTTGGTGCATATCAAGGTTTTGGGTTGAGAGGCTTTTGTAAGACGAGAGACTCACGACAAGCTCGAACCTCGTAGTGAACAGTGTATTTTCATCGTCTACCTGCAGAAATCCTTTGGATATCTCTTCTATAGACCGAGTGACAATGTTGTCTTCGTTGCGAGGAGAAGGGTTTTCCGAGAGCGAGAACTCATAAGCCAAGGAGACAGTGGGAGGCAAATCGATCTTGAAGAGATTCAAGAGCCGAGCGATGAAGGAACCTCTAACGCTGACGCTCAACCCGAGGAGGAAAATCCGGTTGAACTGATTGACGAGTCATTACCTCTTAGACGTTCCGAAAGAGTTAGAGTTCAACCCCAGTTATATGGTTTTCACATTACTACAGAAGGGGACATGTATATTAGTGATAGCACACTAATAAATATAGATGAACCTAACAGTTATAAGAAACCATGGCAGGCCCGGAGTCTACAAAATGGAAAGAGGCAATGGACAGCGAGATTCAGTCCCTGTACGACAACCAAGTTTGGGATTTGGTTGACCATGTGCCCGGACGTAAAACGGTCAGGTGCAAGTGGATCTTCAAGAAGAAGACCGACATGGATGGGAATGTGCACACATATAAGGCACGATTTGTTGCGAAGGGCATTACTCAAACTCATGGGGTTGACTATGATGAGACCTTCTCACCAGTTGCGAAAATAAAGTCTATTAGCATGATGTTGCCATTGCTGCATTTCATGATTATGAAATATGGCAGATGGATGTCAAAACCGCTTTCCTTAATGGAAAGTTGGCTGAGGATGTTTACATGGCTCAACCGAAGGGTTTTGTCAATGCGAAGCATACCAATAGAGTGTGTAAGCTTGAGAATTCCATTTATGGACTTAAGCAAGTGTCTTGCGGATGGAATCTTTGCTTCAATGAGAAAGTCAAAGAGTTTGGGTTTATATGAAGTGAGGATGAATCATGTGTATATGTCAAAGCCAGTGGGAGTATAGTGAGCTTCCTCGTATTGTATGTCTATGACATACTACTCATAGGAAACGACATTCCGACACTATAGGAGGTTAAGTCCTGGCTCGAGAAGTGCTTCTCTATGAAGGACCTCAGAGAGGCTTCCTATATTTTGGGAATAAGGATAGTGAGAGACAGAAGTAAGAGACTAATAGGACTTAGCCAGAATACTTACTTGGATAAGGTACTAAAACGTTTTAGTATGGAAAACTCAAAGAAGGGAGAGTTACCAATCCAAAGTAATGCCAAGTTGAGTAAGACTCAATGCTCGAGTATCGAAGTCAAGATAGCAGAAATGAGCCGAGTACCATACGCTTCCGTAGTTGGCTCGATTATGTATGCTATGACTTGTACTCGCCCTGATGTGGCCTTCGCTTTGAGCATTGTCAGTAGATATCAAGGGAATCCTTGCAGAGCGCATTGGACCGCAGTTAAGAACATTCTTAAGTACCTTCGGAGGACCAAGGAATGGTTTCTAGTCCTCGGTGGGAGTGATGCCTTAAAGGTGCGAGGGTATAGTGACGCTAGTTTTCAGACCGACAGAGACACCAATCGTTCGCAGTCGGGATGGGTCTTTACCCTTAATGGAGGAGAAGTGACTTGGAAAAGCTCCAAACAAGAAACCGTATTTGATTCAACGTGCAAATCAGAGTACATTGCAGCGAGCGAAGCATCAAAGGAGGCGATATGGTTGAAGAACTTCATTGGAGACCTTGGAGTTGTTCCTGCCATAAAGGAGCCTATGGAAATTTTCTGTGATAATGAAGGAGCGGTTGCCTTGACCAAGGAACCGAGGGATCATGGTAGATCTTGACATATCGACATAAAATATCACTTTATTCGGCATCGGGTAGAAGAAGGACTCCTCATAGTGAAGAGGATATCGTCAGAGGACAACCCAACAGATCCGTTTACGAAGGGACTAAGTAGGGTTAAGCACCAGCAGCATGCTAGGAGCATTGGGCTGAAGGACGATATTAGTTTAGATTAGATAGTTTAGAAACATGTAATAGATAAATGTAATTGACATTTGATGATTAAATAAAGGAGTATTATTTATAAGTAAAGTTATTGTCTTACGTTGATTGTTTCACTTTGCATGTTTTGACTTCCTGAATAATTGAGTTATTTAAGAATAATCGAATTATTCGAACGATCCACAGTCGCTCATATATTGGAAGTAGGTATGAATGAAGAATGTAATGAATAGGTGTGTAGATTGTCTAAAAGGTATTAGACATAGCAAAGGTTTGATACAATGTTCATGAGTGCTTATGAACACGTTTTGAGCATTGGAATAAACCCACGCTTGCTAGAATCACTTCATGGAATTTATCACGAGTGATCGCAAGACGATAATATCATATGGTCTTAAAACCTAGATATATATGGTTTATTGTTGTCTGATTGGTTGTGCATTGATAATGCGAAAACGCATCAGTAACTTGATGTCATAAAACACATTGTTGTGTATGATTTGATTAGTGAATAGTAAATGCATATAAGTCGAAGTTTATCTGTTCCTTTTATCCTAAGAGGGTAAAAGCGATATCAGGGCCCCTCAATGATTTGATTTGACTTATGTGTCGGGCCCAGTCAGGACTGAATTGATGTGTTCAATTAAGTTGTATGTCAAATGAATCTGAGATCGAGAAACAAACTGCTGGACAATAAGTATGACTATGTTCCATGTGATTGTCTGCACAGTATCCAGAACAGAGGACTATACGATCCCTTATCTAAAGTACATGTTACTTTAAATCGTCCAGACCCTAATCTAGAAGGATCCTTGGACTGCTTAAGGCCTGAGTAATCCAATTAGGGTTTCAGGCTGTAACCCTAGCAGCTCATGTATTTAAAGGACCCAGGGGCTACTGAAATAGGCTACCAGAAACCCTAAGGAGTTCCTAGAGCCGATTTTGTGCCTACATCCTCTCTTCATATCATCCTCTTGCTTCATGGTGTTTATAAGCCATTAGAGGAGGGATAATTGTGACTCTAAGCTCCAAGGATAACAAGATTCAAGCTTCCAAGAAAAGGTAATCATCTAGATCTCTTTTAGATTGTCAATTTCGAATTATATATCATAGATCTAGGGTTTGCAAGTCTTGGATACAAAGCGTGTTCATTAGAGAAACTTAAATCCAAGCATTAGGGTTTGGGTTTGTATGTGCAGATATGAATGTTTTTATAGCTCAAACCCATCAGGAACGACCAAAAAGTCCCACGGAGATTCGAAGCTTTCTAGGATTACTTGGATACTACCGAAGATTTATCCAAGGATTTTCTTTGATAGGTGCTCCATTGACAGCTTTGACCCACAAAGGAGCTACTTATACATGGAGTGAGAAGCACGAAGAAGCATTCGAGAACCTAAAGAAGAAATTATGTGAAGCACCAATTCTTTCTCTACCCGATGGAGTTGAAGACTTTGCGGTCTATAGTGACGCATCTGGAGTCGGGTTGTGTTGTGTGTTGACCCAAAGAGAGAAGGTGATAGCATATGCATCCCGACAATTGAAGGAGCATGAAAAGAACTACCCCACTCATGATCTGGAGTTGGCAGTGGTAGTTTTTGCCTTAAAGATATGGAGGCATTGCCTCTATAGCACGAAGTACAAGCTTTTCACTGATCATAAGAGTCTCCAGTAACTCTTTAATCAAAAGGAGTTGAATATGAGGCAACGACGATGGCTAGAGTTACTCAAGGACTACGACTGCAAAATACTTTACCACCCTGGTAAAGCGAATGTTGGCAAGAAAGGACCTTGCATGCAAGGTGGCCATCGCAAGAGTACTCCCAGTGTAGAAGGGTTAAGTGATCGCGGGTGCAGAGGGGCGTACACCCAGCGTACGCTCAGAGTTCCCAAACCTTAATTTTAGGGTTGAGCCCTATATAAAGAACCTTATGTCTTGATGGCCAGCCTCTATTTCCACCCTAAAGGAGCTACTACAAAACCCTAATCCATATTTGAGTGTTCTCGGAGCTTAAAAGGTCACTAGAGAAGCATTTTGGTAATGTGGATCCATTTTCCAAACATGAAAGGAGCAAGGAAAGGTGGTGGTTCAAAGGAGAGGTTGCAGATTTGGGATTGTTGCTTAATTTCTAACCTTTTCAAGGTATAAAGATCTAAACTTGGTGATTATCTTCTTAGATCTCTTAGATTAAGTTTTTGGACCATTTTGGTCCAAAGGTTGAAGCTTTGTGGTTCAATATGATTTCTAGGAATTGGAGTTGCTACTCTCAGTTCTAAATGAGTCCTTATGGCAAAAAGTTGCCATCTTGAATGTCTTATTGGGTTCATGCATGAGTTAAGAGCATTTCTATGAGAATGGAATATCATTTTTGGAGTTAGGACTTGTTTGGGGCATGCAAAGTCACCAAGTCTGTGACTTTATGGATTAAGACATTAAAAAGGACTTGGATCTGTGATTTTAGCTTCTGGATCAGAGTATTAAGCACTTAATAGGAAAGTGACTTAATAGGGGAGTACGCTTAACGTACATAGGAGTACGCCCAGCGTACTCATCAGATATGGGTCTTGCGAGTTTTGGGCATCGGTTTGGGCCATGTAGGGGATTTTGGTCCTTTAGGCCTTAATGGGCCATTAGGAGTCAGATAATGTTTTCCAAGAAGATGTTTGGGATTAGGGTAAGGCCTATTAGAGGGTTTGGTCCCAATTTAGAAAATTGGGCTATTAGTGGGCTTGGGAAGCCCATCTAGTGTTAGTTTTTTTATATTATGATTTTGAGCCTTAGATATGGACCAAGTTGGGCTAGGGGTAAAATGGTCCTAAGAAGGATTATTGTTTTGGACTAAGTGATATTTTGGCATTGATAGCTCGGGGAGTCGAGAGATCAACAGTTCGGGGATCTGCCAGCTAGCGAAGAGGGGTTATTCGCAGGATTCAACAATCAGCTTTGCGAGGTGAGTTTTCTCCAGTAGGAATGGGTCTAAGGCACCAATGTCGGCCTGTTTATGTATGTTAGTGTATGCCGGATTAAGATCCGATGCCGGGGGTTAGCCCGATGCAGTTCATATGTTCCAGATTTCGGTCCGATGTCGGGCGAGGCCCGAGGAAGTATTATAGGTATGTTTCCGAGCTGCGGTTCGATGTCGGGTGGTACCCGATGCAGTAGTGTATGTTCAGTGATAATTTTTTTTGTCTTTGTGATAGTTGTATGTGCCTGGTAGGGAGATGAGTGTGGGCGGGGGACCGTATCTTATCACTAGCTGAGTGTGGACGGGATTCTATATCTCATTAAGCAGAGTAGGGGCGGGGCCTTGAGACTAGCAGTTATAGTATAGCAATTGTTTGTTATGTATTATCATGTTTATATGTTATTGTTGTATGTGTGTAGCTAACGGGGCCCAGAGACAGGTGGGACCTAGTAGAAACAAATTTGTATATCGAGCACGGCTCGATGCCAGGCGGGGCCTGATGTCGGAATCGTCCGATGCGGGGCGGGGCCCGATGTAGTGGGCTAGGCCCAATGTTTGCAGTATGTGTTTATTTGTATGGTATGTGGTAGTATGGGGAACTTAATAAGCTTCGTGCTTACACTTTTCAGTTTTGGTATCAGGTACTTCCGGTAGCGGATGAAGGAGCTCGGGATGACTGCATGGCACACACCAAGAAGTTTTTAGCCTGGGATGTTTACTCTGATAAAAAATAATATGTTTTGAGATGATACTTTGATTTGATATAACGATTTTTTTATGAATGAAATGGTTGATAATTATGGTTTTTATTAATGATTTAAAACGAAATTTTTGGTCTGGATTTTTGGGATGTTACAACCTTCTTCACAAGAACACACAAAATATCACACTAAGGCCTTAAACTCTCACAAATGGGGCTAGGGTTTCGAGACGATTAGTGGATGGGGTGGAGTTTGGAGGTAGGGTCCAAGACCCCAAATTTAGGGTTTACACCCTATGAAGTTACCCCCTACATAACCTGGGTATGCCTTGCGTACTCCATTAAGTCCCGCGTCCAAGTTAATGAGTTACGCCTTGCATAACTCAACCGACTACACCTCGCGTACATCCAACATTTTCAAAAAGTAAATAAACCTTAGATATAAACAAATGCACCTGGAAGCCATGTGTTACATTTTGTGTGTGTGAAAAAATCTTAATAAACAGATGAGGGAGCTGAAGAAATTGGTTGAAAAAGGCAAAGTGAAGTATATAGGATTATTAAAACATATGCTTCAATAATTAGAAGGACTCATGTTGTTCACCTAATTACAGCAGTCCAAAATGAGTGGTCATTATCGACAATAGATTTGGAAGATGAAATTGTTCCTACTTGCAGGTTTTGCTCCATTTAATATATTCTTTTTCCGATATTTTTGTTGCATAATAATAAATACCCATAATGATAACAAATTTTGTTTAGTAATAATTCATTTGAGTATATCTTTTGCATAGAACTTGGCATTGGAATTATTGGTTATATACCCATTGGATGGGGATTCTTGGATGTTGGTCCTTCAATGGTTGAGAAATCGATACCGAATGACTTGAGGAATGTATGTATGAAATTTAACTGATATAAAAAAATAAAACTATAGTTCTAAAAACCCTAACTTATTTCATAACATGCCAAGATTTCAAAATGTTGACCGTAACAAGATTGTATATGAGCGAGTAAATGAAATGGCAACAAGAAAAGGATGCACCTCTGCACAACTAGCATTGACATGATTGCACCACCAAGGAAATGATGTGATTCCGATTTTGGGGACTATAAACATTGAAAACTTCAACTAAAATATCAGAGCTTTGTCTATAAAACTATCACCGGAGGAGGTGACAGAATGTAAGTTCCTAATTTGCTTGTGTATCAATCAGATCCGTTTGATGGTGCGAAATCCCAATCAAACGGATGATGTCAGATCAAATAGAAGAGAAGGAGAAGAAGAATAATATGAATCTTGTTTTATTTGATGATTAGAATGTAGATCCAAATACAAGATTCACACACACTCGTTTCTCTCTCGCTAGGCCGTAAACTCTCTTTTGTTCATCAAAAATCTACTCCTCACCCTAACACCTATATTTATACTTGGAGTACATGTGCCGGATAACATGGGCTATAAATGGGTTTACGGCCGTAAGGTGTTTATGGTCGTAAACTCAACCGTAAACATGACCTAACCGTAAACTAGACTGTAAGCTCATAAAATATTACACAAAAATATAATTGCCCAGCAAAGCAAAGTATAAACCATATTTTGACCCAACAATCTCCCCCTTGGTTTATAGCTTTCTTTTCTTAATTGACCCAACAAGCCCCCCCTAAAAAGTAGCTGGCTCTTCTTGTCAATCTTCAATGGGAGCTTGGCTTCAGCTTTAACCTTCGATTTCTTCATAGCATCAGGATGAACATATGAATCTTCAATGAATGACTTCATCTTGAGCACTTGAGGTTTTCTTCAGAATTTGGCATTGAACGCACATTGGGTGATGAGGCTTGACGTACTGATTCTTGAAAGATAGCGCTTTCAGCTTGAGAATCTTCAGAGAGAACATCAGAGAGAACAAATCTTCTGGATCACTTCAGCAGGTTCATAGATAGCAGCAGACTGATTGAGGAGGCTTCAATGCAATCCGTCACATAATCTTCAATTTCAGCTTCACCTTGCTTCTGGGGTTGAAAGATTGAATTTGAAAGAATAATCTTCATTTCTTTCTCCTTCGAATGAGAATTCTTCGATGCTCACGGACAAAGCTTTTGCTCATAAATCTTCAACACAAACTCCATGAGTTTCATCTTCACCTGAAATCACTTTTCAAGACAAAACAAAACTAAAAGAAAACTTAGCACACAAATTAAAACAAAAACAAAAATATTTTTGGATTTTTCATATTTTCTGAAAAAGAAATAAAACAGAAATAACACTATTTTTTTAATTTTTAATTTTCTGATTTTTTTTTTATTTCTCCCCTGATATTTAAATTAGAAGAACACTATGAACAAACTTAACAAAAACCAAAGTAATAGCTAACTTTAAGAGTGATTTGGGATCAAAGTTGTTGGACAACCGTATTCCACTTGTCGGTACCCTTATCTTTACATCTTCGTCTGATCGATCGCCAATATTGTGGTCCACTTAAACAAGAAAAATTTGTGACAATTTTGGACAATTTACCAATGACATGATGCATGCATATATCTAATTGTAACTTTATTATCATGATTAGCCCTAATTCTTAAATAATTTTTTCTTATGACCATTTAACTGACTACAACCAGGGATATTGTTGTCCACCTAAATCGAGCAGCGAGATCTACAGACAATCTGTATGTGTTCAATTTTAAGTGTACTAGAACGTGTTTCCCGCTTCCTGATATGCCCCAACCATCAAGAACTCCAGAGTACTCCTTACACTGGGTGAGCAGACAACCATTCAGAGAGAGGATAGATTCAGAATTCTATTACTTATTGTTTCAGAGGGGTTGAGAAGAAGGTTGCATATGCTGTGTACCAGGTCGGATTAGAAGTCAAGCAAAGGAGACAACATATGGCTAACAGATAAGAGGAATTTCATATATATAACATGCAGAGAAATAGAGTTTCATATGTTGTGTACCAGGTCGGATTGAAAGTCACGCAAAGGAGACAACATATGACTAACAGACAGAAAGAAAGAAAATGATATTCTACAGACCTAATTTATCGGAATTTACCAGTCGCCCCATCCAACCGGAATTAAGGACAGAATCCGCACATCGAGAAAAAAGTGAATCCACAGTTCTAGATACGGGTTATATAATGTGACCGGTAGATTCCCATGTATATCTCCCTACTCAACCTATCCGAGCGTCGTGACATCAGGTTAAACAGATCTAACTAGGTCAAAGTTTGTCAAGTCCTTAAATTCATTAGGTTCAACTTTCCCTAGTCAAGTCCATTTAAAATTTTTCGTGCCTACCAGCGCATCGAACACAGAGCGTAGACGATTCAACTTAGGTACGTTACGTCGATTCAGATTGCCCGTTATCACTTGCTAATTTCATTTCCCAAAACATCTTCTCCAAGCACATTCCATTAACACCATATTTTTTTATTTTCTGATTTTCTAATGTTTTTGTATTTTTTTAAAATTTTAAATTAAAATTTTCTAATTTTTGCTTTGTTTTTATTTCTCCCCCTAAATTTGTGCATAGGAGAGAAACGAAAGTAAATGCGCAAATTTAAACTATGCTAAAACAAAAATTAGTCGTTAAAGCGAATCAGCTTAAGAAAAACTTCGTAGTATAGAGAACAAAATGCAAACCGTAATTCACCGATTGAATCTACATTCGGAAGGTTTGAGAACAACAATCATAATCTCAGAACAGATCCGAAAATTCTTCATATCATTAAGCACTAACCCCATTTGTGATCTCTTCCTTTCTTCCTTTCCCGCAAAAGGACACATACTCTCAACAAAGGTCTGAATGTTGTACAGTTGAGAGATGTCCCCAATCATATGCCAGGAGCAACCACTACCAACAAACCGAAGTCTGATGATATGCCTTCATAACTGCTCCAGCACAGAGCGGGATCAGTTGGTCTTTGGAACCCAGTCCATTTTGAAACTGGGTCGACCTTTGTCATCAACGCAAGGTACTTTCTCCCATGACATGTCCTGTTTATCACAAACAGAAGATATAGAAATATTAGAATCGTTAGAAGATTTGGGAGATTAAGCCTTCGGAACCCATTTGTAGTTGGTTTTAACCCATTTCTTTTTCGATCCGATGGGTGCCTCGGCACTTGATTTGGAACTTGAAGTCGGCCGTTGAGATGACTTTGATTTTGACTTCATGGGAGTATCTCTTGGATTTGGCTTCTTGGCCGACATTTCCTTCTTGTTCTTAAGAGTTGGATGCTTGGCCTAGGGAGTTGAATTCTTGGCCTTCATGACATTCCAGTCGGCATTGTCTGAACGTGACCTTGAGGGGTTTCTTTTGAAAAATCTCCCTCTTGGCGCGCTCTGCCAGCCTTGTGCATAGTAGGGAATATATGCGCGATTAGGACAATTTCTGGCAATGTGTCCAGGTGTTCCACAATGAAAACATGTCATTTTCTTCACTGTGAAGTTGTTTCTTCCTGCCCCTGGTGGCGTGTCCTTGCCTTGTCTCTTGTTGTTCCCACATGCACACTTGCAACAAGCACTTTGTTGCGCTGGAATTGGAGGCCTGTATTTCTCAACGGCAGGTTTGTTAGGAGTAATAGCATTCAAACCAACATATTCTGATTTCAAGGAGTCGTTGGTTTGTTCAATAGTGTTCTCCTTGTTCTCATCTTCTGCTACTTTACCTACACATGAAGTAGAAACATTAGTATTTTCTACCTGAATACCTCCTGACACAAATCTAGCTGGTTTGCCATATCGAAGATGTACCTCCCTGTCAGTTTCTTCCTGTGTCATAGGGATGGATGTGTAGTTATGATTGAAAGGTGGGGGAACACTATCATACCCTAGACCCTTGTTTTGATTATTTTTAAATTTTAATTGGGTTTCAAATAAGGACTCGACTGTCTAACTTGACGCAGTATAATTTTTGAAATTGACATCTGTTTTTCCACACTTAATTTTCAATGTGTCAAGTTCTTCAGTTACAGCAACAAGTTGTCTCTTAATATAGTCATAATTTTCACACTTGTTGCTATACTCTTCCTGAAGTTTCCTAAAGTCCTTGGTTTTTGCTTCTAATTTAGCCTTCAGGGGTTTTTGTCCTTTCCTGAGTTGATATCCTTCATATCTCAGGTCCTCAACTTCTCTTTTAAATAAATCAATTTGTTCCCGAAGAAATTTAATCGTAGCTTCACAAGCTGGAGTACATGTAACTTCAGTGACCGGAATGTTTTCAGAACTCATTGTTTTTCTACACTTCAAAGCATCAAGTTCTACAATTACATCAGCAAGACTAAGATGATTGAGATCTTTTGTCTTCATGATGATAGCCACGTTCATATCCCACGATTTCGGAAGTGAATTCAATAGCTTTTTGTTTATATCAGATTTGGACAAGAAGATCCCAACTATATTCATCTCAGTAGTGAGTGTGATAAATCGTTGCAGCTGAGCTTTAAGGGTTTCTCTAGGGATATAATCGAAAATGTTGAAATTTTGTCTTAACATATCCTGACGATTCTCTTTCATGTCTTCAAATCCCTTGTTGACCTCAAAAACCAATTAAAAAGCACAACTAAAAGCCAAAATCAAACTTAAAAGTCAAACCCTTTGATTATAAACCTCAAAAGTCAACCTTAAAAGTCGAATTTAAAAAGTTAAACTCAAAAGTCAAACTTAAAAG
This sequence comes from Lactuca sativa, assembly GCF_002870075.4. Classification (NCBI taxonomy): domain Eukaryota; kingdom Viridiplantae; phylum Streptophyta; class Magnoliopsida; order Asterales; family Asteraceae; genus Lactuca; species Lactuca sativa. Next base: position 443,073 of record NC_056631.2, read on the forward strand.
TCAAACTGAAAAGCTAAATTTGAAGATTTAAAAGTCAAAGTTTAAAGTCAAAGGTCAAACTTGGAAGTCAAAGTCAAAATTTAAGGTCAAAAGTTTAAAAAATAAAAGTCAAAAATTAAAATATAATTTTATTTATTAATTTTAATTTAATTTATTATTTATTTATTATTATTATTATTACTATTATTATTTTATATATATATATATATATATATATATATATATATATAATTTTGGATGAAAAAAGAATTTAAAATTAAAAGGAATAGAATTTTGGGTTAAAAGTGTCAAAAATGCAAAATTAGAACCGAGGAAGAAACTTTATGAATTAAATTCGGAAGGGAAGTAACAAAGGATCATGTAGCCGAGTTGGATAAGGCGCTGATTTGAAGAGTTGGAGGTCTCGGGTTCGAAACCAAGCACCTCCAAAGTGCGTCTTATTTTTGATGCAAGGACGAGAAGCTATGCGAGGTTGCGAGGCGGTAAACCGAACCGACAGTAAACTCCGAGGCCGCAAACCGAGGCCGTGAACTCCTCGGACTGCAAACACCAGCCGCAAACTCTTCGGAAACCCTAGCTGCTGGCCGCCACCCCCTCGCTGATTACGACCAAAAACACCGATTTTTCGACTTTAAAGCTCCAAAACTCGATCAAAAATCATTTTTTATGAAAAACACGAAGAACAAACCCCCCTTATTTTTCAGAGATCTATCCAAAAACGCAAGAATATTTCGAAAATAAGATCAAATAATGCTCAAAATCTGACAAAATTGACTGATACTACCAAACTCTAATACCAATTGTAAGTTCCTAATTTGCCTGTGTATCAATCAGATCCTTTTGATGGTGCGGAATCCCAATCAAACGGATGATGTCAGATCAAATAGAAGAGAAGGAGAAGAAAAATAATATGAATCTTGTTTTATTTGATGATTAGAATGTAGATCCAAATACAAGATTCACACACACTTGTTTCTCTCTCGCTAGGCCGTAAACTCTCTTGTGTTCATCAAAAATCTACTCCTCACCCTAACACCTATATTTATACTTGGAGAACATGGGCCGGATAACATGGGCCGTAAATGTGTTTACGGGCGTAAGGTGTTTACGGCCGTAAACTCAACCGTAAACATGACCTGATCGTAAACTAGACTGTAAGCTCATAAAATATTACACAAAAATATAATTGACCAGAAAAGCAAAGTATAAACCATATTTTGACCCAACACAGAATTGAAATCGTTTGCTTTAGTTGACGTGGCGAAGGGTGAAAGGAATTTCATGATGCATTTAACATGGTATAATTCTGAGACTCCTTCATTGTCATCTTGGAAAGATACCCAAGATTGTCTTTGTTAAAACCGTAGAAAATTGGGTAATAACGAAAACTTGTGAATGGGTTAAATGAACCAATGTGGAATAAAAATAATAGTATTTAGAATTTTTAAGTCTGCGTTTTTTATATTTTGTTTTGAGTGATGAATATGTTATCAAAAGAATGTTATAATGTATACATCTATTTTTGTAATACTTGTAATTATGAAATACAATTAGATTTATCCATAAGTCACACGACGGACGTGGGGTCAAATGCCCCCTGTAAATTTTGCGCAGTATTTTGTATCGGGCGATGGTAATTATGTTTTTTAAATGTATACATTTAGTCAATTTTTTTTATATATTTAACCGATAAATTTATATAAATTGTTAATTGGAAAAAGATAAAAAAAGTTCAATGAAAACACAAAAAATAATAAATAAAAAACCGACTCGAGGCGAAGCCCGGAGTTTTTTTACTAGTTACCAATCAATTATGGTTTTTAGATAAAACTTATAAAAATGATATTTGTAGTTTGTATTTTTTTTATATGTGTTATTTTAAATATGTAATTTCGTTATTTTCAATAAGCTTTGTTGTGAATTTTGTCTATTTTATAACTGAAATGACTTTTTACCTTTTTATTTTTTTATTTTTTAATATTTACATTTATATTTTAATAATTAAACATTTAAGAGAAGGCATACAATCCTCACCTCATCACATCCTATCCCACCCACCAACCTCCATATCTCTCTCTCTCTCACACATCGAATCCTAAAACACCACATTTCCTCTATGCTTTGTAGTTACCATTCTCCCTTTCATTGAAAAACCCCAATTCATCATTCATTTGAATATTCATCATTTTTAACAAATTGTTAAAAAAATTTAGACTGATTTATATAAAAATAAAACGAATAGAAGGATGCATAAAAAGAAAACGAATAAAAAGATTATTCATAGAAACCTTATGCAAACTAACATGCAAAAACAAACCAAAAAATGAAAAAAAAATCATTTAGTTATAGCAAGACTTGCTCATATTTCTACATCATCATTCTACAAACCAAACAACTGGGTTTAGGAACAAGCTTTTGATTTTTTTCACAAACCCTTTCAAGAATGTCCTAATGCAAATGAAAACTTGGATCTACAAATTTTGTGGTTGTCTTCTTCATCAAGTAAAAATATAAGACCTACTATTCCTTTGGTAACATTTGCTTGTCTTCTTCATCAATCAAGCTCCCAAAATATAATAGGAATTAGGAAATCAAGTTTATCATCTCATATGTTGAATCTCCCAAGAGAAACAACACACTAGATATGCCACCGAAACCCTCATTGTATTCGTCGTTGCATACTTCACCCAATACTTGTCGTCCTTTATCAAGTTGGATTTTGCTTAAGTTACCTCATTTTTGTCTCCCACAGCTTGGTCAATATCTTCAATTTCACATCACCATTAACATCCCACAAGCCCGAACATTCCAGGGTTAAACCTAATTCCAACATTAACTCATTTAGCCCCTCTAAGCATATTCGCAGATGCAGTAGAGATTTGTTACTAATGTATTAATCATACTTAAATACTAAATATGTATGTATGTGTTTTTAATTGTTTTTTTTTGTATTTTTCTGTGTGTATCAGTAAAGTGAGAGAGAGGTGGGTGTGTGGGTCATTTTTTATAGTTAAGAATAATACAATAGTTAAAAAGAAAGAGAATTAAAAAAATGAATATATCAAAGGTATAACATCCATTTTTAGCTTTGAGAGGAACCAAATCGACAACGAAACATTTTAAAATGAACAAAAATTCTAATTTTGAAACAATAAGGACCAAACACTGAAAAAAAATACAAACCGTATGCCCAATTTTTGCAGTTTTGTCTAGTATTTATATGTTACACACATTTTCCAGAATGGATCAGTCGAAGATTTAAAAGGGGGAAAATAAAGTTTTTGGAGAAAATCTTATGCCATGACGTGGTGTATGGAATACCACGACGTGACATGGCACTTTTGGATTGCATGTTCTAATGAACACAGGGAGGTCATGACGTGGTGGCTGCCAGCCCAAGCCTATGATTTTTAGGTTTTCTCCCATAGTCAAGGTCATTAACTCTGAGATTAGGACAATACTCTTTAGCTTTTATTTCTCCTCTTATCCCTTGAGCTCTTTGATGGTGTTTTGGTCACTTGAAGGTTGAAAGAAGGCCTTGTTGAGCTAAGGATCAACTAGCAAACTTGTAACACCCCCTCTGGAACGTATCACAATATTGTCCGCTTTGGGCCACTCAGCACGAGGACTTCCCAGGGGGGTCACCCATCCTGGTACTACTCCCGCCCGAGCACGCTTAACTGCAGAGTTCTTATGGGATCTGCTGCCCTCATGGCTTTAAAACGCGTTGTGATAGGGAAGGTATCCACACCCCTTATAAGGAATGTTTAGTTCTCCTTCCCAGCCGATGTGGGATCAAATCTAACCCACTTTCACCCCCCATTATAGGGTTCGACGTCCCCGTCGAACACATCGACCCGTGCCTTGGCTCTAATACCATTTGTAATACCCCCTCTGGCACGTATCACAATATTGTCCGCTTTGGGCCACACGACAAGAGGACTTCCCAGGGGGTCACCCATCCTGGTACTACTCCCGGCCGAGCACGCTTAACTGCAGAGTTCTTATGGGATCTGTTGCCCTCACGACTTTAAAACGCGTTGTGATAGGGAAGGTATCCACACCCCTTATAAGGAATGCTTAGTTCTCCTTCCCAGCCGACATGGGATCAGATCTAACCCACTTTAACCCCCTATTATAGGGTTCGACGTCCCCGTCGAACACATCGACCCGTGCCCTGGCTCTGATACCATTTGTAACATCCCCCTCTGGCACGTATCACAATATTTTCCTCTTTGGGCCACTCGGCTTCACAACGTGAAAACTTAAAATTCACGACGTGAGACCTGAAAGTGGGTTAGATCTGATCCCACATCGGCTGGGAAGGAGAACTAAGCATTCCTTATAAGGGGTGTGGATACCTTCCCTATCGCAACGCGTTTTAAAGCCGTGAGGGCAGCAGATCCCATAAGAACTCTGCAGTTAAGCGTGCTTGGGCGGGAGTAGTACCAGGATGGGTGACCCCCTGGGAAGTCCTCGTGTCGAGTGGCCCAAAGCGGACAATATTGTGATACGTGCCAGAGGGGGATGTTACAAATGATATCAGAGCCAGGTCATGGGTCGATGTGTTCGACGGGGACGTCAAACCCTATAATGGGGGGTGAAAGTGGGTTAGATCCGATCCCACATCGGCTGGGAAGGAGAACTAAGCATTCCTTATAAGGGGTTTGGATACCTTCCCTATCACAACGTGTTTTAAAGCCGTGAGGGCAGCAGATCCCATAAGAACTCTACAGTTAAGCGTGCTCGGGCGGGAGTAGTACCAGGATGGGTGACCCCCTGGGAAGTCCTCGTGTCGAGTGACCCAAAGCGGACAATATTGTGATACGTGCCAGAGGGGGGATGTTACAAAACTCATCTTCATCTCTTGGTGCATCTTCTGGACTCTTGTTAGCCTCTAATTTTCACCTTTATGGTTCACCTTATCTAGATCTAGGTTTTGAGTTCATTTCCTTCATGTTATATGGATATATATGATTGGTTTTGATAAAGTTGGTAACTTTATCATTTCTTGAGATCCCTTCGTCATCATTTAGATCTAGACTTTCATGTTGATTAGTGTCATTCATGGAGTTTTCCTTCCATTTCTTACCCATTTTGACCTAGTCTTTAGAGAGACAACATGCATATCTATAAAGTAAGGATTTTTAAGATTCATTTGAGGGCAAGGAAGCCTTCTGGAATTTTGGAGCAAAGGACTTAACAAGTTAAGTCCTTAGATGGCTTCTAGCAATAACCACGACGTGGTGGAATTTTGCCTCACAACTATTTTCTCTGGACATGCCCACGACGTGGCTAGGAGGTCACCTTGTCGTGGTGACTGATTGTGTAACGTCCCAAATTTCTAACCCAAAATTTTCATTTTTATTTATTCAAATATATCAGAGTATAATTACATTATGCGGAAAACATTATGCGAATGTGCGTGTGTACAGTTGAGCCTTGCCCTTCTCATGATTCCAAGGAGTACCTGAAAACATTTATAATCAAATTGGTAAGCACGCAGCTTAGTGAGTTCCCCAAAATACCATATACCACAATGCATATATAATGCGACATAATGGCTCAGAACCTTCCGTCGATCCACCAATAATACACATAATGGCCTTCTGTCACACCCCCAAACCAGAATGGCGGAAACGTTCGGAGGAAGATGACGTCATGTAAAATATCATAACAATTGAGTAATAGTAAAGAAAGCAAACACAACCACCATAAATATAATTTAAAAGGTTACATTGTTGCACGAGTTACATGCTTCCAAATAAATTACAATATGATGACAAAATGAGTTTTTAACTGACGCCTTAGCGTCCCGTCCTAAAAAGCTGATAGTTACCTGTTTTCCTGTTTCCCTGAGAATATAATTTGTTTTGAAAAAGTGTCAACAATTAAGTTGGTGAGTTCATAAGAGTTTGTATGAATGTAAACCTTTCTGTGTAAAGTAATCGTGTTTATTTTCCAGAAAATCCAATATTTTCTATAAAATGAATTGTAGTCATAAAATGTTCCAAGACCGAAATGTATAAGTTTTCCGTACTTAAAGTTTGTAATATGTAGTTTTAATTTGCATAAAACCTTTTTATTGTACATTAGCCCCGCAAACCAAAATGTATTGTTAATACCCCATATGAGTTATTATAACCATACTAGCGACTAGTTGGCATGTAACGACGTTCTTCAAGCGTCGAAATGTTATGACATTTGTCACGCTAGACCTATCGGTCTAACTGTAGCTAACAGTTTAGGTGCAAGATTGTCAGTCCCGTATAGATCTATACACAAGTATCAGGTTCTCCCTACAAGAGATTTTGGTTTATAATACAATACTTATGTTATGTACTTAATAGTACGCTGAAGCCAAATGTCTCACGAAATTTGTATCAATAGGTTTATGTATGAAAAGTCCTTTTTCTTGTAAATGTATGTACTATCCTTTCATAGTGTAAAAATAGCGTGAATATTCCATAAACTATACCTGTTATAGTTTGCAAATGTATGTTCCGTCGAAATGAAAACCTTTGTGACTTTGCATCTAAAAGTTTGTAATTTTGGTAGTAACCTTATTTTGCGTATAAAAATGTATATGTGTATATATATATATATATATATATATATATATATATATATATATATATATATATATATATATATATATATATATGATGTAAGAAGACAAAAGTAACGGTTTGTAATTTAACAAAAGTTTCATTGTGTTTCACTTGTATTCCCCCCCCCCCCCGAAAACATAGAAAAACTTTGGAAAATGTAGGGGAATGAACTCACCTTGAGCGTGATTGCAGTAAGATAACGAGATAAAAATGGTGATCTTCGAGTTTGAATACGTGAAGGGTATTGTAATTCTAATGTGTAACATCCAGATTTCCAGGTATCATAATTTAAGTATTTATTTTTTAGTTAAGAAGAGGGACTTGACGAGTTGACGCCTAAACTCGTCGAGTAGGATCGCGACTGATGAATCAAATTAATGAATGGACTCGACGAGTCGGTGAGTCGACTCGACGAGTCTGCGCTGTCGGCAAAAACCCTAAATCTTTGGTCTTGAGCCCTATTTAAAGGCACTTTTAGCCTTCAATTGCGGCTACCTTTCCAGAAGAGAGAACTCTAGCGAGCTTGAGTGTGTAGAGTGAGAGAAAGAGCTATCTTGAGCTTTTTGGTGTGATTTTGCAAGAAAGGAGAAGAGTTCCAGCAAGAGGGACCAGAGGAGGTTGTTGTTCTGAGTTATTCAAGCAAGGAGCTTCATTCTGAGGTACCAAATCGAACCCCTTTTCTTCCTTATTGTGTAGATTTCATTTTGAGGTTAGGGCTTAAATCACTTCATCTTTGGGGTTTTGAATGCCTCAAACCCCTCTTGCAAGTTTGTGATATAGATCTAGACCCTTCTAGGTCCAGAGAGCCCGAAAGTATGAAGCCTTAGTAGAGTAAACCTTAGGGTTTGAAGCTAGGAAGCAATAATGGGGTTTTTATGGTATATAATGCGAGATACACCATGCATGAACGCCAAGTTCAGACCTTTACATGATTTTTGGGTGTTGGAAGGCCAGATCTATATGTCAGAGAAATAGATCTGACCTCAGAAGGTCAAATGAGTAATGCCATGGAGGAAACTTGCCGAGTCCATGAGAGAACTCGACGAGTCGGATCGGGTTGCCCCGCGATTCATGACCAGTGATAACCCGTTGAGTTGAGAGGTTAACTCGACGAGTCGAGTGAGGCCTTAGGAGGAGTCAGAGGACACGTATGGACTCGTCAAGTCACCCAAGTGCACTCGGCGTGTCTGGTCAAAGTTGGACCGTTGACTGAGTTGACTTCAGTTGACCTTAGGGTTGGTCAAACTGATTTAAGAGAGGCCGGTGAGGGGTAGAATAGTCTTCTACCCATTCTTAGAGAGGAAGGATGTAAGGAGAATATTGATTAGAGATGTTATCATTTTGATAGGCGGAGGCTATATCGGGGTTTCGAGCACAAGAGTTTTCTAGACATCTTACGAGGTGAGTCTTCTCACTATACATTACCTAGAGTGGTATCTATGTGCAGAACGGAGGGTCTTATGTGTATGTGTATGATTGAGATTTATGTGCATTGTGTTATATGTATGCTATGTGTTATATGGACTGGACCGGAGGGTCCAACGATTTAGACTAGACCAGAGAGTCCAACGAGTTAGACCGGACCGGAGGGTCCAACGAGCTACGGGACTGGAGGGTCCCGCTGAGACACATTGACCGGAGGGTCATACCGAGTTATAGCATCGAGTGGCTTATGTGCTGTATGTGGTATTTTGGGAAACTCACTAAGCATTTTTGCTTACCGTGTTATCTGATATGTGTTTCAGGTACTAGCAAGGATCGCGGGAAGGCGCCGACATGATTTGTACATAATGACAGAGGATTTTGTATTTGAGATTCTGGGATATGTTTTACCGTGAAAACATTTGATTCAATTGAGGTTTGAGATGAGTTGTATGAGACATGATATGTTTGAAAATGAAAAATTGTTTTGAAAATTTATGTTGTTACATAATGGTTTTAAACACAAAATAATGTGTGTGAATAAATGTACTATCGTAAAAGTGTTTGTAAAAATACTAGATAATATAGGAGATACTTATAATGCTTCTTAAGAATCAACCTAAGGTGTAGCTTTTCTGAGAAGTTTGATAATGTATGAAGGTTGGAAGGTGTTTAGGAGTTTGGTCTTGATAGAATTTGTGAAGTATGTTAACTGTGAATGTTTGAAATGGATCCCAATTTGTAAGTGTGTGTGTGTGTGTGTATATATATATATATATATATATATATATATATATATATATATATATATATATGGAAGGAAAGGATAAGGTGATGTGAGGTTTGTATTGGTAAATGTAATTAATCTTTCTGGGAAAACAATCTACCAATCAAGTTGCATAAAATATCTTAATCCTATGGGGTTTCGGCCAAAGTGGGAGTGATTTCGGTGTAGCATGACCGAAATCTCCTTGCATACACACAATGATATTGATTTCGGTCCTATTAAGTTTCCATTCAAGGTTATTGAAGATACTCCTCCAAACTCTCCAGGTGATAATCCTCCTCCATATCCACCTCCATCATTAAATCCTCCTCCACCATGTCATCCTCCTCCTTGTACTCCTTCACCACCTCCAGGCTCTCCTTCCCAATATGATGCTACCAAAAAGGGGGAGAATAATCAAGAGATTTATGATCAACAAATGCAAATGGTGGTGATTGCATCAACTCCATCTTATCCTGAGATGTATGAAGCTAGAAAGGTTAAAGCTAACTATCAAAAGGAAATTGTTATTGTTGGACAAGAAAGAACCATTCCAAATGTTGATGCAACAATGGATGATTAGCCTACCCCAGACACTGGTGAACAATCAAAGACTTATGACTATGAAGGTTTTCTTGATCTAGGATTCATGCCACAAGTTGTTGTTCCTTTGAATGTCATTTACCCTAATTCATACTTTGAGGGGGAGATTCCTCAAAGAACTAGTAGTGACATTGAGTCTGATAATGATAAACTTAATCTCAGAAAAAGGAAGGCTTCCTTCTCATGGGGAGCTCATGACGCTGAAGCTGTAAGCTCTTCTGCAGTTGGTGATCCTTCAACACCTCCTCATTCCAAGAAAGCAAGCTCATTTTTAATTTGAATGTTTTAGTTGAAATATGGGGGTATAATTGTTAATGAACTAAGAGAAATCATGATAGAGAATAATGTTGTTATTCAAGAAAGTAAAGAAGCCAGAAAAAGAGAACATTCGACTGCCAAACTTACTCAAGCTCTTGCTTCCGTTGATGTTCAAAGTACTAATGATCAAGTCAAGAGAATTGAGTTCTTCAATAATAATATGGACAAACAATACAAGGTTTCTGAGTTGAATGATAGGATCAACAAAAAGAAGTTTGGAAATGTTCAGACTCGAATATCAAAGCTTGATCCCATCATCAAGGTTCGGTGCACTAAACCAATGAATGAGGCATTAAAGCTTCACTTGTTTAGGAAGAAGACAAAGTATGAATACACTGAGGTTGTATTTGCTCGTGAGCTAGTCAAGTATGGCTACATCGAGTTGATGAAAATTCAAGAAATTATTGAAAAACATAAAGGTATTTGTGCTCAAGAGGTGAAATTAGCAATTCATCAGCTACTCAACAAAGTCAAGAAGTTGAATTTTGTACCATCATTGGTATATCTTGACCATCCACCTCAGGAAGAACAGGCGCCCCCAGACAGTCCATGAATATTAAGTTTCTTCTTCCATAAGACATTCATTACTTCAAAATGAAATGCCATTGGGTTTTGAACCATTCATTATATGTTTATTCGAGAACCTGAACATGGTATCTTTTATCTTGATAGTCAAAATCACATGTGTTTTCAACGCACTAATGATCTTCCTGTTGCTCCCACTAAACATTTATTTCATCTTCCCATGTAAGGACTTAGTCATCTTGAACTTGAAAGAGGATATTGTGTGCTAATCTATTTGGAGCTACGCAAAGGATTGGAAGATCTTCAAATTGATGAATTCAGGGTGGTAAAGCCTTAAATCTTGAAAGAAGCTGAAAATTTCTACAATGGTTCTTTTGATGACTCCTCTGAAGAAGAAGATTAGTTTTGACATCAACAGATAGGGAAGATTGTAAGGTCACACCTTATGATTTGAGGAGTCACTCTATACGCTGACTACCAATGCCAACACCAACATCAACATCAACGTCAGCGCCTCAAGCCTTATCAGCTTCAACATGTAGAATAGTAATCTTATGTGATCTTTGTATATTAGGTAATACGGATATGTATAGAAGAGATAGTAGATCTGATATCTTGGTGATAAGGATCAGTTCTTTGTACAGATCATATATAATCCCTTTAATCATGGGGTATACTAGTATATATTAGTATATATACAACATTAGGGTGAAACCCTAATGCTAATCGTCTTTGTGATAACCCATTTTCTTGGTGAAAACAAACCCTTTCTTGGTGAAACACAATTTGGAGAATATCTTGTGTTCTTTACTTTCTGTTCTTTATTTGCTTAGATTAATTTGCTTTTATTCTTTACACTTGAAGTGTATATGGTCGATATAAACCTTAAAAATTCAACACGGAAACATACGTAAAACGAATAAAAACAAAATAAATCAAAATCTGAATTGCCAGTTTCCACGCCGTGGCAATAGATCTTCCACGTCGTAGGAGCTGGATTCACAGAAAACGAAAACTAAACAAAAAAAAAACTTCCTGTGGATCTAGCCCCGCAAGAAGGGTCGATTAATTAATAGAAAACTAAAACTCAATTAAAGCAACTGCTCCCCAACAACAGTGCCAAAAACTTGATGTGTTTTATGTATATATAACACTTTCAAAAGCTTTAAATTTATAATCCTTATCTATTCAACTTAGCTAAAACACAAAATAGACAGTGTACATATTCGCGTAGTAGTAAAGTAGAGTAAGTACAGGATCGATCACATGGAATGGAGTTTATTTTACAAGTAATAATGCTAAAAATGAACCTAAGTAACAAACTTAAAATGGGGGTTTTATCAGATTTTGCAAGTTCAGAAAAACTTAATCTCCTAATTAACTAATCAACTAGAAAACAACTAAAATCTAATTTCAACCAAGAGATAAAAGGCACTTACATTTAATTTCGAATCCCCCTTTTCCTATGATTAACTTCAACTATGGATTACTTATGTTGGTTACTAAATTAATAGTTACTAATTATCATGGTCAGATTAGCTAGTTTAATTCAATTAATGACACTTATAATGTCATGTAGATTACGGACACCTAATTGAGTTTAATATGTGTTTGGACTATGAATGAATAGATCTAGAATTGTCTTCCTATGGTCAAGTTGGACAATCAAGCAAATATAATGGTCAAATAATACTCTCTAGCACAGTTAAGTAACTAACGTTACCACATATACTAGGATATGCTCAATATCTAGCTCTAGTAATTAAATGGTCATAAACAACTATGAATACAAATTCATACAATTAATGGCCAGACAACTACACATAATTTTAGGAGATAAAAACATTAACATGCTACGGTTAATCTATCAAACACAAGTAAAAAACCAACATTAATAATCCATAAAACTAAAATTAATTCATAATCAAATAAGGTTCATATACTTTAAACGAAAAGTAAAGGGTTTTAGTCCATAATTTCAGAAAAACAACTAAACAAGTAATTAAATAGACTAATCATCATGCAAACTGAATGGATTAATGAAATTCTTGCTCGTTATTCTTCTTCTCTCTTCCATTTGGTCGAAATCGGGTCTTCTAAGGTTTTTCTAGAAGTATTATCTCTAAATCATCTCTTAAATCCCCTTCTATAACGTCATTTATATAGGAATAAAACTTGCCATAAACTAATCGCCACCCAGTGGGAAAATGCATGCCACAACGTGGGAAATATTTTCAACTCATAATCAGAAAGGTATCTTCCTTCATTTGAGAATCTTCCAAGTGTCATGATGTGGACCAGAGTTTTCCAGGCCGTGGATATGTCATGAATGCGCATATTTTTCCATATTCTGCAAGCTTCGTCCCCCATATTTCCAACACTGTCATTTTGGCTCCTTTCTTTCGATTAGGGTTACATCTAGAGAGAAGGTAATACCGTAAGATACATTTAGGTATTGTAAGATCAATTAGGTACGCGTATAAGCTTAATATTATTATACATTATGTTTAAATAGTGATACCTCTTAAATTTCAAGAAATGTTGAATATGTTTTATATATATATATATATATATATATATATATATATAAACCATTTGAGTGAAGGAGATGGAGCATATAATTGAAAGGGGGCTTTGATTGGTAATATAGTAATATCAATGTAGTTAGGGGGGGGGACAACACCCACTAGCCCCCTATTGGCTCCGCCCATGGTCGTTCATCCTAGTAAATTGTTCATGTTTTTCTTTTTTGCGGTATATGGATTTCCAATCTTATTATTTTGAATCTTGTTGGATTGTTTGGTAGATTGTTTTAAGTGGTGGAAATGGTGGAAGATCATAAATTTTGATTGATTCTTCGGCTAACAAGGAAAGAGAGGTTAGTCTATGACAATTTAATGGTCTGATAATTAATTTTTTCTTGTTTTTGATTTAATACTCTAACAATATGTATGCATACGTGAGTTAAGGAAGCTTAGGAATTCGTGTATGATATGAGTGCAAATTCGTGTGCGGATTGACTCTTTTTATGCCTAGAAATATACATCCATTTAGTAATTTATTTGTTAGTATTAGATAATACGTAAATGTATTTTTATAGAATAAAAAAAATTCCAAGTAAAGGAAAGTGTTTTTGTGGTCCATCTATTATAATAAATGAAAATTTTTTTGCCACATGTCTTCTTCTCATTCATTTGGACACATGTCATTTTCTAGAATTTTTAAATTTTCTATTTTCCACTTGTCATTTTATTGTATTTTTCATTTTATTAAATTAAAATTTCACATTTAATATGTAAGGTAATATATATGTAAAGTATTTATTAGAAATTGTTTATATATGTAATGTATTCAATACATTAAAGTCTCATTAATTTTAATAATTCAAAATTTTTCTTATTTTTCTTATAAATTCAAACTATTCAAATTATTAAAATTTCATATTTATTTTTTTTAATTAAACCCATGTAATACATGGGTATCACACCTAGTGGTGGAATAAAGGATAGTCAAAAATTAACATGAGGACTTTAACCCAAGTGGTTTCAGGCTTCATGAAGGGGTTCATGGTGATAGATGTGTTCCTAGGTGTATCTTTATGTTATTAGTGTAACCCATAATGTGCATACCTATTCATTATTTCATATTAATTTGTTCGTGTTTTTTATATTTGTAGTGGGGTTGGATTTTTTTTATTTTTATTATTATTATTATTATTATTATTATTATTATTATTATTGTGTATTACTATTTACATCAATTTCTTTTAGAAACAAGGCTACATCAATTGGTTTATGAATCAAACCAACATATTTTGATGATCAAATTTTTAAAGAACACAAAGAATTTTGATGTGGTTATGACCTTATGATATGTATTCTGTCAGAATCATTAAAGTTTGTAAGGGTATTTTATCATAAGATTTGATAATGTGTATTTTTTGAGGCAGAGATAGGGGCATTTCATATATTAGATGATGAAGATAAATATGTTCTCACATAATGATATTCTTACATAATGTAATTATCGCTAGATGTTAGTATCACAATATGTCATTCTTGTAAGAATGGTTGTAATCAATTCGACTCATGACCATTGAAGAAGTTGAAGTGCATTCTTTTAAGGATGATATATTTAAGAATGCTATGTTTTTTAAGAATTTAGATATTCTGTCGGAATATGTATAATTGTATTAAAATGTATAAGATTATTATTTTGTAAGAATATTTATAAATTTATATTTACATTCAGATGTCCATAAATATACAAGGCTCTTGTTATTTTTCAACTAAGAGTTCAAGAATGTTGTATTTTTTTCAAGAAGTTCACCTAATCAAAATATGTATTCTGACAATCTTATAGAATATCATTAGAATAGAATGTCATTCTGACCGAATAACATCGGATATAATTAAAAATTACGTTATAATTAAAATTTGCATTAATTAAAAAATCAAAATTTTTAAATCAAGAGAATTAATTATCTCCAAAAATCCAAAATTTTACTTTTTAAAATTTATCTCAATTGACTAAAATACCCTTATAATGAAATTAAATTGTGTTTTTTCTATTACCTTTAATTTAATAATATGTATTAATCAGTTTTTTAAAATAACTAAAATGATTGGTTCATAATTAATACTACATCCACATAATAAATAGTTAGAATACAATAACCTAAGCCTATATATATATATATATATATATATATATATATATATATATATATATATATATATATATATATATATATATATATATATATATGGGGTGAGAATGGTTGAGAACTCATAGTTTCCCGAGAACCCGATAACTAAAAGTGAAGCGTTAGATTAAAATTAATTCATCAAGAGCATGATCGTCTTCTTACCAATCTCATTTAATCTTTAATTTTTTGTGTTATTGAAAATATTAATACAAATGTCTAGAAATTTGCATAATAAATCTAATTTTCGATTTTTTTTAAATAGTATTTTTCAATTTTTTTAAAGTGTAGATTTTTTAATTTCTTGTTTATAGAAAACATGAATTTTTGAAAAAAAAAATTGAAAACAAATATTTTTTTAAAAAAACTACAATTTTTTAAAAGCATTTTAAAATCAATAATTAAAAAATACTATAATTTTTTAACCAAAAAAATCAACATTTTAGGTACATATATGCATATTTTTACAAATGCATATATACATATTTCATATACTATAATATTTGTAAGAAAATCATAAGAAAACTCATTTTATTTACTAATCTATAAACACAATAGAATAAGTATGTTATTCGATACAAAATAAAATATAAAAAACAAAAAATTGCTACAAAATTTCAAAGTGTTTTCATGTATTTGCGTCAATATTTCCATATTTTCTTCAATTTATCATTTTTCACCTCTTGAAAATTCACCATAATTTCTTCCAAATCTACAAGAAAATTTAAAAAAATTTGATTGATGCAAAACACTTACGAAATGTGACAATAGTCAATTTCGGGTCAGGTCAAAGTCAAACAAAGTCAACGAGTAAAACCGGTCGACTCAATTAAACCTTGTATATTAGGGTTTACGTTATGTAATTACTGTACAACTCACTATTTTAATGAGAAAGCGTCATTTGGAAATTCGTGTGTTTAATTTTCCTTAGCCTTGATAGTGCTGAACAATGAAGCAAAGCGATAATACACTATTTCACACTCATCGGGAGTGTGTAGTACACTAAAACACGGCTTAACAGGGTTTACAGACCTTGTGTTGCGAAGCTGGATACTTAAAAAGGTCATAAATGGAACCTCTCTTAAATCTCTTTCACTCTATCTCTATATATTGCAAATCTCTCCCAAATCTCTCCAAGTATGTCAAATCTCTCCCAAATCTCTCCAAGAATATGGAATCTCTCCAAAATCTCTCTCCGTATGTGAAATCTCTCCAAGAATATGAAATCTCTCCCAAATCTCTCTCCGTATGTGAAATCTGTCCAAGTATGTCAAATCTCTCCCAAATCTCTCCAAGAATATGGAATCTCTCCCAAATCTCTCTCAAAAATTCCCGTAACTTTTCATAATCATTCGAGTCATCCCGACCCTTAACCAGGTCAAAAATCGCTTAAAACGGGGTTAGAATAGGTAAAATACCCCAAAGGACCCGAAACCCCCTTTATAGGGCCGAACCCTCTTGGACAGAAAGCATCTAGGAAGTGAAACCACTGCTGAGGACCGAACCGAGGGCACCTTCGGACCGAACCTCGCATGAGGAACTGAAGCCACCTTCGGGCCGAACCTGTTGGATTAGTGTCTAAGTCCTTAACTATTTTGGTATGTACTTGACCCGATGGTGCATGGTCCTTTTGGGTTGCCTTCACCAAAGCAACTTGATAGGATGAATTATGGAGAGAAATTATTAAATATGATTTATTAATATATTATGAGAATAATATATTAAAGGAGAAATCATATTGTTTAATTAATATTAGTCAATAATTAATTGGTAATTAGTTTTGTGACTAAAAGAGATTAATTAAACTTAAGGGACTGGAATTGTAATTATAAGATAATTGCAATTTGGGCCATGGATTGCCTTTTATTATAAGGTGGACGAATTCTATGGGGGAAGCCCATATGAAATCGTCCAAAGGCTTTAAGAAAGGGCTCCATGGGTTGCTTAGGGCTTAAGCAACCAAATTAGGGTTTCCTTGTTAGATAACCCTAATAGCCTCACTATATATAGAACCCTTAAGGCTAAAAAATGTGGGGAACTTCTTTTCTAGGGTTAGAACACGTTTTGGGCAGCCTCCATCCTCTCTCCTCTTCATTCTCTTGCTTATGGTGTTTGTGAACCATTAGAGGAGTGACACTTGTGACTCTAAGCCTTCCAAAGTCAATTCAAGGAGGAATTGGGATTGTTATTGCTACATAACAATCAAGGTAATATCTTAAACCTAATTATATGTTAATATTGATTTCCATATGCTAGAATTAGGTTTTATAGTCTTGGATTCAAAGTATGTACAATAGAGAAACCTAGATCCAAGCATTAGGGTTTGTATGAGCACATAGGATGTCTTATGACCAAAACCCATCAGAACCCTCCTACCTTCGCCTTCGGGCCATTTCGCCCCATTTCGCCTCTAGCCATTTCACTCCATTTCGCCTTCGGGCCCAGCAGCCTTAGGACCAAACCTCGGCCCATAACCGAGAGGTCTCACAGAAAGCCAAGTTTTTCCCGGTTTTCGACTACGACTTCATTTTAGCTTCGTTTTTCATCATTTTAACGCGGGATTTTCACCCGAAACTTTATTTTAACATTTAGGGACCCATATCTACTAATTTCCCACGTTTTTGGGGATAAAACCTTATCCATGAAGAGTGGGTGAAGTACAAAGGTTGAGTGTTGACTTTCTTTGTATTATGACACAAGCAACCACCATACCCACTCCATGACTAACCCACACTCCTCCCCACCATCCCTAGTCACTTCCTTGTACCTTTCCATCAATCATCAGCCCCTCCCACATTCTAAGAGCTGGAACAAATCAACCTCTCTCCTCATTTTCACTCACTTGCTCTCATTTCACCAAAAATCAAACACAACTTTTCTCTCAAACTTTTTCTCTCTATTTCGAGACTCCAAGGCTGATCATCAAGCTTTATTATACTCTTGGTAAGTGTAATTCATCCTTCTTGTGATTATTACACTTCATTCTACTCCAATCATCGATTGATTACACAAACTCCATCACTTTGATGTTAGATTCTCAAAAATCTTCAAGGCATCTTCAAGTGTTCATGAGTTGAACACTTCCCTTCTCCAACATTCGTCTACTGAAATCACATAAGGTGAGTTCATACCCTTACATTTTCACGTTTTCTTATGTTTTAAAGGGGGGAATACAAGTTAAAACACCAAGAACACAACTAAATTCTTCTAACAACTTTCATCAGAAAAGTTGGACTCCATTCACGGACTGTTTTGGTCAACCTAAACATTTTTGTTTTTAAAACTGTACAAGATGCAAGTAGTTCAAGTTCTTAGATTTAAAATTGCTACTTGCACATCTCCATACGATTTTTCTACAATTTATGGCGATTTTTACAAAACTGCCATCATTTTAAACATCAATCCGGACCAGTCGGTGATTATGGACTTGTTCACACAAGTTAGAGGTCACTAAAAATCATGAGAAAAGTTATATAGAAACTAGACTCATTTTCCAAACTCTTATAATTTATGGATTCTGATTTGGACCTTTGATGATTTTTCTACAAATTTTCTAAGAACAGTGATAGAAAATGTTATCAACAGAAAAATGCTATCAATTTCAAATCACCTTGTAACATGTTGAGCAAGGTGTATATCTTTATGTGATTATATGTTATTGTAATATATGACATTATTGTCTTAGTATATAGACATACATCAATTAAAAAATGGAGTTTGCTAGATAAATCATAGAAATAACAATTTGTTATAATCAAAGTACATCCATTAAATACAAACATTTGAATAAACTATGTGAAGTATAGTTTACGTACATTACCACTATTACCCTTGTTTTGATAAACTATAATAGGTATAGTTTATGATACATCACATAACACACTCATACAAAAAGGGTATAGTTATACAAAAAGAGATTTTCATTACATTAAGCGTGAATTCGTTAATGACTTTTGTGAGACATTCACTTCACTTTACCAATAAGTCCTATATTGTAACCAGAGTCTCCTGGAGGGAGAGCATGATAGTTGTATATAGATCTATATTGAGATTGACAAACCCACACCTGAGCTGCTTGCAACAGCTAGACTGGCAGGTCTGAGGTGACAAATGTCATAACATTTCCGACGCCTGAAGAACGTCGTTTCAGGCCACCTAGGTCATAGCATGGTTATAATAACTCACATTAAGTATTAACAAACATAGAATTTACAGGGATTTCACCGAAATCTAACGGGTTTATGTCAATTTAAACTTGCATTGTTTTACTATAAATATGACAAATTATTTGTACACTCCGGTCTTTGGGTTTTAAGACTACATTTACACATAAATGAAAATATTGGATTTTCTGGAATAGACACTACTTTTAAAAAGAGAAGGATTTCATAATTGCATACAAAAACTTATGAACTCACCAACCTTTGTGTTGACACTTTTCAAATCACTTGTATTATCAGGAAATCACTAAACATGTAACCAAGTGCTTTTGAGGATGGGACATTAAGGCGTCAAACATTTCACATTTTGTCAACATATTGTAATTGATTTGGAAACATGTAATTCATACTATGATGTAACTCTTTCAATTATATATATGTTGGTTGTGTTTGCTTAAATCACTATTGCGATTGTTGTTATGATACTATACATGAAGTCCTCCACCCCTGGACGTTTCCGCCATCCTTGGTTTGGGGGTGTGACACGAAAATACATATGTGATTTACATGTGATTAACATATGAATCACATGCGATTCTATAGCACCTGGTTCCTGGTACGTAAAATTTATCTTAGTGTTTTTCATTTTTAGCCTTGGACTCGGCGAGTTGTAGGTCCGACTCGCCGAGTAGAGACGGGATCTGGAACACGTTTAAGTTGGCGACTCGGCGAGTCCCCACTGTCTGATGAAACCCTAAATTTCAAGGGTTTGCACCCTATTTAAACCCTCTTATCCGCCCCTAAGCTCGCCCCCTTCACCCTCAGAGCTCTATACTTCGTTCAAGCCTTGTTCCTTGTGAGATTGAAGCATTTTGGTGTGTTTTCTTGAAGATTTGGAGAGGGAAGGAGAGTAGATCAAGAAGAGAAGAAGGAGGCCAAGCGTATTTGTGTTATCTCAGTGATTTCCTTGAGGTATAACTTAGTTTCCCTCTGTTTTTATGCTTATTGTCCCTTGTAGCTCCATGAAAGTCCTTCTTGAGCCTTTCCCCAAGCTTGTTTGTATTTTAGGGTTCGTAATAAGTTTTTTAGCCTCTAGATCTAGGCATGATTGAGCTCCAGGAGCTTGGATCTACTGCCTTTATGGAGCCATATTGCATGAAAGCCCTAGATCTACTCTTTTGGTGCATTTTGAGCCCTAAAACCCTCATGGGTGATTATTTACACGTAAAGTTGGAAACTTTATGTGTTAATCAGGCCCTAGAAACCCAGATCTATGAATGACATGAGCTGGATTCAAGCAGAATCGCGTGTATAGTATTTGCTGATGGGTTTTGGTCCTAAGAACATCCTATGTGCTCATACAAACCCTAATGCTTGGATCTAGGTTTCTCTATTGTACATGCAAGTTATCCAAGACTATAAACCCTAATTCTAGCATATGGAAATCGATATTAACATATACTTAGGTTTAAGATATTACCTTGATTGTTATGTAGCAATAACAATCCCAAATCTCCTTGAATTGACTTTGGAAGGCTTAGAGTCACAAGTGTCACTCCTCTAATGGCTTACAAACACCATAAGCAAGTGGAGAAGGTATAAAGAGAGAGGAGAGAGGTAGAAATTCGTCCTTAGATGCTCTAGGGATCAAGTGCATGAAATCCTAAGGCCTTAGGGGTCTTTATATAGGGTTGGGATTAGGGTTTCAGTCCTTATCCTTATCTAGTTACTTGCCCATCAAGCAACCATAAGATAGCCTTGAAAATCCCTATCTCTTGGACCTTGAACGATTTTAAGGATATCCTTATCCTTGAATTCGTCCATCCTTCAACAAGGATAACCATTGCCCTATTTTGCAACTATCACATAATTACAATTCAGCCCCTCTAGTTTAATTAATTACACTTGATCACAAAATTAATTCTTAATTAATTATTGACCAATATTAATTAAACAAATATGATTTCTCCTTTAATATATTATTCTTATAACATATTAATAAATCATAATAACCTCTCTCTTTATTTATTTCTCCAATCAAGTTGCTTTGGTGAAGGCAACCCAAAAGGACCATGCACCATCGGGTCAAGGATATACCAAAATAGTTATGGACTTAGACACTAATCCAACAGTCTCCCACTTGGATAAGTCTAATAACTATTATGCGTATGACTTCAGATCCTGATCTGTAATCGTAGCTTTCCAAAGCCGCTGTCAACTCTGATCATATCAGATACGCGTGTCCTTAGATAAGGGATCATATATTCCTCCATTCTAGATATCATATGAGATATGATTTCAAATCATTCTCTTTGTACTATATCTCGATTCCCGATTTATGATGACTGACTAATTGAACAAATCAAATTAGCCCTAGCCTGGCCGAGCATTTACGTTTCTTATCACAAAATCATCGAGGGGCCCAAAGATATCGCTTTTATCCTACTTTGAAAAAAAGGAACGGATAAACTTTGATACAATGCTTGCTTGCACTTACTCACCGAATCACACACAACAATATGTTTTATAACACCAAGTTACTAGTGCGTTTACATATTATCAATGTGCAACCGATTTGCAAGATACAACTCACACATCTCGGTTTCAAGAATATAAGATGTTATCGTCTCACCAATCACTCGTGATACAATCCATGGAGTGATCCAAGTGAGCGTGGGTTTAATCTAATGCTCAAATCATATTCATAAGCACTCATGAACGTTGCAGCAAACCTTTGCTATGTCTAATACGCTCAAGACAATCTACAAACCAATTCATGACAGTCTTCATTCATACTTACTTCCAACGTATGACTAACTGTGGTCCGTTTGAATAATTCGATTATTCTTAATAAATTCAATTATTCTGGAAGTCAAAACATGCAAATGTGAAACACAATAATAATACTAATCCCATATGGCCTCAAACCTTTGAGTATAAATAAAACGCCTTTTATTTATCACCATATTGATTAATCATTATTTGTCGTTTCAGGTAATCAACTTCTTACTTGAATTATTACACTTGTCCCATGCTCCTAGCATGCACACAATGTTAACCTATGGTTCTTACTTTGTGAAATAGATCAAATTGAACACATTTCCAATCTTTCTCATTTCACAACTCCAAATCCTTTTTCCATAAGTGAAAGAATATCAAATTCTTGCTACTTATAGAATATGCTAGATTCTAACATTTTATGCAATGATCCTTTCGTAATGTCACTGCACCAAAGTCACAAAGACTATTGCCAATGATATTACAAAGTCCTCTATCGGAGATTGTTACAAGACAATTCCATAGACGTGATGTCTCTCACTCAAAGTACATTCTTTGAACATCCTTTTGCATAGAAGTTTCTAATCTAGTCATAGATTTCTCAATATTCAATTCCCAATATGGACACACTTCCATATGTTCCATATGACAACTCATTCTTAATAGAATCTTTTCTATTCATAATAAAGTCGATATGGTCCATCCAATATGGAAACATTTCCATATTTTCCAATACTATACTTCCAACTACTCACAAGCAACCAATCCTCGTCGAACTTTGGATTGTCCTTTGATAGTTGTTTAATTATTTTAGTCGAAACCAATTCTAGTCCCTTTTCCCTCTAAATGCGCTCGACATTTGGAAAATTTTAGAATGGTCAAACATTAAAGCATTTGCAATCGATCCTATACCCGAAGCGTATGGGACACGACGCATAATGTTTTATTTGCTATGTTCTCAAAATTCGAATTGTGAAGAGGAATGCCGTAATCATAATCGAAATTTTAAGAACACACTATGTACTCTTGACTAAATTTATTAACATTTCTCAACCTAATCCTTTAGATTTGAAACGAAGCATAATATTCTCTCCCTTAATTATAGCAAAACAACTTTACAACCCTTACAACTTTGCAAGGTATAACTCTTGTTTTCTATAATTAATATTGCCAACTTGCAATACATGCCTTAATAATCATACAATCATAACTTTTATGCTCCCACTATCATGATGATTATTATAAAACATAACACTTATGGTCCCACTAGCTTTGACATGTATTCAGAAACAGCTTAACTTTCAAAAAAACAATGCTTATTGAATTTCTTAAGTTCATGTTTCTAATACTTAGTGCTTTGATAATCTTTTATCAAGGCTTCTTGAACTTATACACCTTTGCCTTAGATAGTTCATATGTGTGTGTAAACAATTGCCAAACCTCACAATTCAAATTATGGAAAGGGATATCGTAACCATAATCGAATTCGAGAATGCAATTTTACAATCACTATCTTCCTAAAATCTTTCTTAGTGAAAGCATTTCCTCACAATCATTTTCATGAAGGAGGAAATCTTATGACACTTAGATTTAAACGGTGTATGTGTTCCTATCCATGTGAATTTGTCAAAACCAAAGTTCACGACAAATTCAACCTCATATGGATCGAACTTTCTTAATCTCGATTTCTTGCCTTATGGTAGCACAGCTGCCCACCACGTCTTCCAAGTAGCTAAGCAACTCACCTTTTCCTATCAATGTACCTTTCATTGTTTAAGGTGCCTTGCCTTTTATGCATTCAAAATGAGAATTCATAGAAGTCTCATGCATAATTAACTCAATTGGAACAACACAGAAACCAAATAATGTCAACATGATAGGTTGTAAACCTCAACCCGTGTGCTAGTGATGATTGATAAGGTTTATTTGATTTGTTCTTGAAACCTTTCAAGACCAATAAGACTCCCACTGACTCCTTGACATATAAGATTCTCTTGTCAATGAACATTTCTTGACAAACAAATATTCAAGAGTTAGTGTAGTTTTTATCAAAACACTTCATAAATTGGTCCTAGTTGGTCTTTGTCTTATTCAAGACATCACAACTTTCCACATTTGATGAATGTTATAAACCTTTAATACTTTTCACTCATTGTCACAATCTTAACTTTAAGACTTGTTATTGGAACGAAGTATGATAGACTTCTTGATTTAACCATTTCTTCAATTCTTGATTCCTCTTCTTAGACATACAATTGTACTAAGACTCACTTAGATGATCAATTGAGATATGGTTCTTAATCATTAAGACCTATCATAAAGCATAAAAGCTACTCTCCCTTCTTCTTAGAATGGAGAAACTTTTATCTTTCTGCCTACTTGATTCTTCTTATTCGTTCTACTATTGATTTAAACCTTTTTTCAATCAATCTAGAATTACACTTAATCTTGTAAGTATAATCATATTTACTAAACCTTTAGTAAATCATGACAAATATCTTTGTTACTCTTATGGTGGACTTGATCAACACACAACTTTGTGTATTCGATCTCCAAGTCCTTCACTTGACACTTTGTCAATGAATTTGTCTAATTTCCAAATATGAAATTTCTCATTCATCGTGCAACCAAGTTGCATGATTCCAAGTTTCTTTCCAATTGAAACTTGGGTGATGAGAAACTCTCCATATTTGGTAAATTCTCGACTTTCCATAAATAACATAATAAGAACCAAATCCATTATTGCTAATAATAGAAACATTCAAACATCAATTTTTCATGTACGCCATTGCAAGGATAAATAATATAAAATCAAAATTTATTTTATTGCGGAAATTTTTTTTCCTTACAATGCAATTCATTGAAAAACTATGCTAATACAACAATCTTATTCTAACTCTAAGTAGTAGCTCAAGAATCTAATCTTCGAGAAATGCGATCGAAATCCATTCCTTCATGGTTAGATTTTGCTCACTTCTTCCCTTAAGCTTCCTTTTCTTTTCTTTGATCCTACAAAACATCAATTGTAATATTATCACATTATGTATTAAGAATCTAGAATAGAAACTTAAAAGAGTTAGTCAATGGATATTATCTAAAGCAAAGCCATACGTTTTGACTCTCCCATCTCTTAGATCTCTTAGGTAAATGGGGCAGCTTCGTCTCCAATGCCCTTTCTCTTGGCAATAAAAGCAGATTGACCCTTTTGGAACATGACATGGAACTACTTCAGACATTGTCTTTCTCTTATGATCAAATTTTTCGATCATAGCATGTCTTTCGTTGCCATTGTCTATATCCATAGAGATCTTGAAGGCAGATTCACCAAACAACTTTGCTTTTCTATTGCGCCAAACCATTGTTGATTCAGCAGAAATAAGCATATAGGTGAGATCTATAAGGGTCACGTCGCGGTTCATCATATAGTACTCTCTTAAGAACTCACTATATGAGTTAGGAAGTGACTGAATAACCCAATCAACAACCATTTCCTTACAGACAACGGATCCCAACATTCTTAACCTATCAATGTGTGACTTCATCCCTAGGACGTGTGCACACACCGACTTTCCTTCTTTATGTTTACTTGCCAAAAGGGCTTGAGTGATCTTGAACTTTTCAAGCCTTTGAACTTGTGGGTTAGGGAGAATAATCGGAGGAGGAGGAGGAAGTGAAGCATGATTTCTTGTTCCTCGATCGAATCGTGGAATATCATCTTCATGTGGAAAGCTTGTTCCAAGGGATTTGGGAAGGCCATAGTTGTCGAACTTTGACATCTACAAAATAGGAGAAACAAATTTAAGTTAGTTGATAGATTGAGTCCTTAGTAAATCACCCAAATGAGATACTAAGGCTAGGACCCAACACAATATCCTACAACTCGGGAGAGGGATGCCGTAACCCTAATTGCAGAATATTTGAAGGTAAGTGAATGACGATTCACTAATTTCCACCATGAAAAACGAAAAAGAAATTTAAGTTTTAAATCTATGAAAACTCCTAGATCCTTTGAGATTCATTGAACTTTCAATGGCATGTTTAAATCTCGATATGCCCATCTTGTTTGTGATTGGGATGCCGAGGATCACAAAGCGGGTGTGAATAACCATGCAAACTTACATGGTGCCCTCACATGTTACAGTCACCTATTCGATGTGCCGGTAAACCACACACGCTCCACCGAACTATGACAAACATTGAGTCACCCTTTGCTACCTTTGCTTAGAACCATTTAGTGTGCCGGTAAACCACACACGCTCCACTAACGTCTTTGCAAGGGCACAAAGTGTAATTTCATGGAATTGCATCAATTTACTTTTGCCTAAGTAACTAAGATTGAGAATTTTATGAAATCATTTACTTACTTTTATACTTCATTATAATTATAATGGAAGGTTTTGTCATATCCTACCCGTTCAGCTAACGACCCTCCACTAGTCAAGAGTGCGGTGGGTAAGAGTGGATACCCATTCAATCACCATTTTATAGGCAATTTCCTTAAACGCCCCTTATAGACCAGCTTCGTGAATGAGACCCACTAACGGTAAGACTGACTTTTACTCATACATATATATAATGTTAGACTTTTAATGTATATATATATATATATATATATATATATATATATATATATATATATATATATATATAGTATAGGGTGTATTTACACTTTTAAAATACTAGGTGGTTTAATTTAACAATTATACTTTTAATTCAATTAAATTGTTAACCTAAACTTTTATGGATTTATTAAACTTCTTTTAATTATACACCTTAATTAATTAATAAAACCATAAGGGTGTGATTTGAACTTTTTCAAAACTATACTAGAGTTTTAGAATTTAACATTCCTAATTAAACTTTTAATCAACTTTTAAATTCCAAAACTTGAGGGCAAGTTTTGAAACATTTCAACACATTAGAGTTTAGAATTTAAATATACATCAAAATTAAACCATTTAATCAAAATTTAAATTCCAAAACCTGAGGGCAAGTTTTGAAACCTTTTTCAAAACATTAGGGTTTTAACTATTTAAATTTCAAAACAACAAAACTTTTGGGTTCAAATTTAAACTATAAAACCTAAGGGGAAAATATGAAACTTTTCATAACAGCAAGGATCAACTAACAAATAATCTAAATTAACAATTAATCACATAATTATCCATATTTGACTTATTTTATGATTTCTTGCAAAACAATTTATCAATTTAGTCAAAATAATTAATCAATTATCACATAAGGAAACAATTATCTTATTAATTGATAAATATCTTCAATTAGATCAAGAATATAGTCAAATATATCATAAAATCGGATTTATATTGATCTAATATGATAAGGTAACTATCCATAAGCAAAAACAACAAGAAATCGCGAAGATACCCCCATCTGACGAGTTGACTCGTCGAGTCTGCATGGACTCGGCGAGTCCAGCCTCCAGAAACCAAAAAAAACGAATTTTTCAAACATGTCAAGCATCAATACAATAGAAACCAGTCTAGGCTCTGATACCACTGATGGGTTTTGGTCCTAAGAACATCCTATGTGCTCATACAAACCCTAATGCTTGGATCTAGGTTTCTCTATTGTACATGCAAGTTATCCAAGACTATAAACCCTAATTCTAGCATATGGAAATCGATATTAACATATACTTAGGTTTAAGATATTACCTTGATTGTTATGTAGCAATAACAATCCTAGATCTCCTTGAATTGACTTTGGAAGGCTTAGAGTCACAAGTGTCACTCCTCTAATGGCTTACAAACACCATAAGCAAGTGGAGAAGGTATAAAGAGAGAGGAGAGAGGTAGAAATTCGTCCTTAGATGCTCTAGGGATCAAGTGCACGAAATCCTAAGGCCTTAGGGGTCTTTATATAGGGTTGGGATTAGGGTTTCAGTCCTTATCCTTATCTAGTTACTTGCTCATCAAGCAACCATAAGATAAGCCTTGAAAATCCCTATCTCTTGGACCTTGAACGATTTTAAGGATATCCTTATCCTTGAATTCGTCCATCCTTCAACAAGGATAACCATTGCCCTATTTTGCAACTATCACATAATTACAATTCAGCCCCTCTAGTTTAATTAATTACACTTGATCATAAAATTAATTCTTAATTAATTATTGACCAATATTAATTAAACAAATATGATTTCTCCTTTAAAATATTATTCTTATAACATATTAATAAAGCATAATAACCTCTCTCTTTATTTATTTCTCCAATCAAGTTGCTTTGGTGAAGGCAACCTAAAAGGACCATGCACCATCGGGTCAAGGATATACCAAAATAGTTATGGACTTAGACACTAATCCAACATTTGCATGTGGCAGACTCGGCGAGTCGAGTCGCGAGTCCCTGAGTTTTTCCCCTTTTTCGTGTTGCGGGTTGGAGTAGTGAGTCATGGGGTGTGACTAAGTGGGTCGGAAGCCAGACTCACTCATGAAGTAACCCGGCGAGTCAATGCCATGACTCGGCGAGTTCAAGGCAATCTTCTTGCCTCAAGAACAGACTCGACGAGTTGTTCATACAGCTCGGCGAGTCTCAGCATAGAGTGTTCTTCGGATGAAGATGAACTCGGCGAGTTGTTCATACAACTCGACGAGTAGGATGAAGGACTATTGGCCTTTATTTTAGAAGGAGGACTCGTCGAGTCAATGCTTAACTCGACGAGTAGAGACGGGTTTATGGTCGGACAAAAGGATAGAGACTCGGCGAGTTGGCAAGTCAACTCGGCGAGTCGGGCCAACTGGCAGTTGACTTTGACTTTGACTCTTGATTGGTAAGGGGTAAATGGTCATTTTACCCTGAGGTCGGTTAGCAGTAATTGACTAAGGGTTTTGTGGGAATTATAGTCGGAGGATTTCCGGAGCGGCAGCAGCAGAAGACAGTCAGTTCCCACACAGATCATCAACTACTTTGAGGTGGGTTACCTTCCAGTAGCGGTGGGTCTATGGCCACAATGTCGGCCCACCAGTGGGAGTTGTATGTTAGATGATTGTCTTTGTGATATCATCTAGGTTTGCTACTACCTGATATGTTATATGCTAGCATGATATGTATATGTGATAGTAGTAGAGTTCGGTTGTTAGGACCGAAGGGTAGGTCAAACACTCTAGATATGTCTGACAGTATGTGATGATATGTTTATATGCTGGCATGGTATGTTATATGTGATAGCGGAAGTATGAGGGGAATAGTCCCCAAGTTCGGTCGTTAGGACCAAAGGGTAGATCGGACACCCCAGATATGTCTGATAATATGTTATGTTATGATATATGTGATAGTAGCAGTAGGGGGTGAAATAGTCCCCGAGGATCGGTTGTTAGGGCCGATGGGTAGTCAGCCCCCCAGAATGGCTTGACATGGGTAGTCAGCACCCCAAAACGGCTCGACACGGGTAGGTCGGCACCCCAGAATGGCTGTACCGGGTAGGTCGGGCACCCCATAATTGCCCGGTAGTGTGTATGATATATAATTGTATGGTATGTGGTAATATGGGGGAAACTCACTAAGCTTCATGCTTATAGTTTTCAGTTTTGGTTTCAGGTACCTCTTTTTCAAAGGGGAAGGAGCCGACACGGTAGCGGTACATCACACACACGCTTTGTATTCCGCTCTATGGGATTCTCCTGGGGTTTTGTACTCTGATAGTATTATGTTTTACGAAATGGTTTCCAGACAAACAGCATCTTTTATGAAATGTCATGATCCGTGAATGTTTTATTTATAATGTTTTGCAAATGGTATGTTTTAAAATGAAATTTTTGGCTCGTATTTTTGGGACGTTACAGATTCACATATAAATCACATGTGATTCACATATGAATCACATTTACATATGACATCATATGTGACTTACCTTTGATTTTCATATGAATCACATGCGATTTACATGTGAATCAAATAAGATTAATATGTGAATCACATGTGATTCATATGTGAATCACATGAGATTTACATGTGAATCAAATGTGATTTAATATGTGAATCACATGTGACTTACATGTGAATCATATGTGAATCATATGTGATTTACATGTGAATCACATATTAATCACATTTGATTCACATGTAAATCACATGTGATTCAGATGTAAAATCACATGTGATTTACACGTGAATCAAATATGATTAATATGTGAATTACATGTGAATCACATGTGATTCATATGTTAATTACATGTGATTCATATAGTAATTACATGTGAATCACATATAATTATTATGTGATTCACTTGTGATTTACATGTGAATATGTTATATTATATTCACATATGGATATATCATGTAATATTTACATGTGAATCCTAATGCAATATTCACATGTGAATATACCACATAACATTCACATGTAAATATCTAACCAACTAGAATTCCAAGGAATTGAGTAGTGAGAGAAATATTTTTTTGTATGTGTGTAAATGGTTACATTTCAGGGTGAAGAATAAATTTACCTTCCAGGAATAGGCTCCGAATTTGTAAAGGTATAGGGAAACCGACAGACTCGATGAGTGAATCATCGGTGGGGTAGGTGGACATAGAACTTCAATCAGAAGTCGGAGCCTATTCCTAAGATAATATATCCATGTTACACAACCTAAAACAAATCAAAATAAAAAATTATAATAATATAAACAAGCTAAATATGTGAAAAAATGATAATAAAAAGCTTATTTTTAAGATTTTCCACAACTACGGGATTCAATCAATGGGAGATGATCATTATTTGGGGGTTTCAGTCACATTCATTACCTGAAAGAAACGGAAAAAAGTAATACATCTACTTTATCAAGGGTAAAAATGTAAATTTGCATGAATAAAAGTAAAACCTAAAATCTTACTTTTGAAAGTAACTCTTGGCTTTCGGGAGGTTGTTTTTTCAAACTTTCAAGTAAGATTACAGTAAACAACTTTGGTCTTTCAGCTCTTAATGCACCTCTAATTACAACTGCATTTGTTCCAGAAGCTCTTGGTGTGAAGATGAGATTTTCTCTTTGACATCCCTTAAATATGTCGTTCTCAACTATGTCTTCAACACGACAAATCTGACAATTTCACACAATAAACACACTTAAAAGATAAAGTTTTGATAAAATACAACTAGTTTTCACCTCCTTTTGATCTATCGCCATCCATTCCGAATCTTTCATTTAACTACATGTTTTGCAGTACCACTAACTTAATCATGATGTTATGCAATCCATAAAGCATCAACCAAATAATCTGTACTACCTTTGTTTTGTTCCTTCCCTTCATCACGTCCAATTGCAAAATATTTTTGAAAGAAATAGAGAGACAATAGGAATAATGAGATAGAAAGCATCATAAGTGGTATGACCAACCAAAGTTACCCTGAACAAGCATACATCATTTCAATCTTATCAGATAAAAGTTATGAATTCACAGGGAAAAAGGTAATCAATCCAGCCACATTTCAACACAATGGAAATACGAAAAACAACAAACCTGAGATCGGATGCACCATGTATAACATGATAATTTGTGACAAAATGACCTTTAGGTATCCCAAACAAAGCCTGATCCAAATCCTTGAGGCACCTCCAACACATCCAGAGTAAACACATCCTGTCTAAACCGCATAATATTAAAGATCAGTTGATTCCACGAAATCAACAAGCCAAATGTAGGCAATTAAGGATTGTAAGTTCATAACATGTAGCTTTTTCTAATGATCTCATGAAATGAGCATTAAAATTTAAAAATATGTGCAAAAGTGTTGGATCATTTACGGTTATACTATACTACAAAAACAATTGTGCTTAATAACTCGATTTGATCACTATGTATCAAATCCAACAAACACAATGAAGGACATAAAACAAGTATCCATCAAAATTGGAACAAGAAAGCTAAATACCTGGAAACTAAATTGGTAATGTAGACGAACAGAAAGATTATTCTCCTAGAAAAGACGAACAATGGCGAGGTCAACAATCTGCAACTTCCTAGGCGCAACGACAATGAAAGCGGCAACTGAGTGCACATCGATAATGAAGACAGAGGTGGAAAGAGCTACTGAAGTGCAAATCACAAAGCACGAGTTCAGAAATTTATCCAGGAGGATCTGTGGGTAGATTGGCAGTCGACAATGGTAGAGGTGGCCGATGAAGGGAGGAGGAAGCCGATCGATAATCTGGTAGCCTAAATTTCACCTTGCAATGTGCTCGTCGATGATGAGACGACCTAAACAGAAAAGTCGCAGAATTTTATGGCTTAGAATTCAGATTCAAAGGATCTTAGATTTCAATGAGTCGTGTAAAGTCTTCACCTTTCTCGATTCAATGAATAGGAAGGAAACCATAGATTTCAGATGATGGATGTTGGTTCTTGGGCAACGATCGACGATGAAACTATAAGAGAAAGAGGGATGATGAGAAGAATACGATCGATGGATTTGAGAGAAAGAGGGCATCGATTGATTTGGGAGGAATGATCTTTTCAGTACCATAAATGCCCTTAGATTAATTTCAGAACCATACCCCCTTGTTTAATTTTCCATTTATCTACAAAAGTGCCATAAAAGATCTTAGCCCTTAATTGTTTTAATCTGATGGTCCACTTTTAGTTCTCGGGTTCTCGGAAAATTATAAGTTCTCAAATGATTATCTCTCTCTCTCTCTCTATATATATATATATATATATATATATATATATATGACTTTGAACACAAGAAATGTGATGATCGCACAATAAGGTTGGAGGGAGTGGTTCCGCACTCCCTCATGAAACCGCAATGACACGTAGGCGCCACCTCACCTGTTACCATAAAAATGTGGTTTCATACCACACCTAAGGAGTGATGCCACAATTAAGTATTATTTATTTTTTTTTTTAATAAATAAAAAGGACCAATTAAAAGGAGGTAAGAAAAAAGAACCGATTACGTTGTTTGAAAGAATGATCTCTTAGAACTTTCTACCGCACCAAGGTACACTTTCTGCCAATATGGTAAGAAGAGTGCTGTCCAGACCCCACCCCCTCCGTCTAGTGTAATGAACCACTCCCTGGTCTAATGAATAAAAAGAAAAAGAAAGGCATCCGGTTTCTGTCCGGTGCTAATTTGACACAAACAGTGCAGCCCTTCACATGAAACCCTAGGAACAAGATACAGAGAAAATGGGTGAAATTAGAACCCATAGAGACGACCCCGAAGAGAACAGCAACCATATCCATCTTCCGAAGAAACCTAAACTATCATCATTCATTACTCAATCCCAAATTCAACAAGAATTCGCCCATCACCAGCATGGCGTTGCCCGTCTAAACAACGGCAGCTTCGGCAGCTGCCCAGGTTCCATCATCGCAGCCCAGAAACGGTGGCAGCTCAAGTTTCTTCAACAACCCGACGATTTCTTCTTCAACCAACTACCTACCCAAATCCTCCGTTCCCGAACCCTAATCAAGGACATTATCAACGCCGATGACGTCTCTGAAGTATCAATCGTTGACAATGCCACCACCGCCGCAGCGATTGTTCTCCAGCAGGTTGGATGGGCATTCGCGGAAGGCCGTTTCCACAAAGGAGACGCTGTCGTCATGCTTCACTGTGCTTTCCAAGCCGTGAAGAAATCCATCGAGGCTTATGTGACCCGTGCAGGTGGCTCCGTTATCGTGGTACATCTTCCTTTCCCTATCAAGTCCAACGAAGAAATAATCTCCGAATTTAGAAAGGGTTTGGCAAGGGGCAAGGCCAACGGTAGGAAAGTTAGGTTAGCCATAATTGATCACATAACCTCCATGCCCTCTCTCATAATTCCAGTTCGTGAGTTGGTAAAGATTTGCAGGGAAGAAGGAGTGAGCCAGGTGTTTGTGGATGCTGCCCACGCGGTTGGTAGTGTCTCGGTTGATGTGAAGGATATAGGGGCTGATTTCTACGTCAGTAACTTACACAAGTGGTTTTTCTGCCCACCATCCGTGGCTCTTCTTTACTGCCGGAAATCTTCTTTATCCTCCTCGGAGCTGCACCACCCTGTGGTGTCGCATGAATATGGAAATGGACTCGCCATAGAGAGTGCCTGGATAGGTACACGGGATTACAGCTCTCAGCTGCTTGTCCCGGAGGTTATAGATTTCATCAACAGGTTTGAAGGGGGGATGGATGGAATTAGGGATAGGAATCATGAAGCTGTTGTTGAAATGGCAGAGATGCTGGCTAAGGCTTGGGGGACCAGCCTGGGGTCGCCTCCTGAAATGTGTCCTAGCATGGCCATGGTCGGCCTGCCTTCTTCATTGGGGGTTTTAAGCGATGGTGATGCTTCTAGGTTAAGAAATCATCTGAGAGACCAATTTAAGGTGGAAGTTCCTATACACTACCAGCCATTGAAAGACACAGCAGCAGCAGAGGAGGTCGAGGGTGGTAGTGCTGATTTTATCACCGGCTATGCTAGGATTTCTCATCAGGTTTACAACACCATTGATGACTATCTCAAATTCAGGGACGCTATCAACCAGCTTTTGCATGATAGTTTTAATTGCAAGATGCTTCCTTATCCTTCTTAGAGAGAATAAAGTTGGTATGTCATCCCCTCCCCTCTCCTCCCCTCATAAATAATCTTTTATCTCCAAATGACACAAGATATATAGTTGGTGAATTCATGCTTATCACTTTGTTGTATGAAAATGCTAACAACGAATATTATTTACAAAATAAATATCAACCTCATCTTATGTGAATGATAGGACAGCTTTATTTTATTAACATTCAGTATACATGATGATGGAAATCAAATTATGTAGGAAGGGAAGTTTGACATGACATACTTATGATGATGGGTGGGAGGTTGATATCTGGAAAAAGGGACGTGAAGTTCAGTTTCAGTTGTTTGTATTTTTAGAAAGACAGAGGAGGTCTACACTGGTTTTGTCACTTTCTTTTGGTACGTGAACAATATGACACAGCTTTTAGGTTTAAAGTGAGTAGCTAGCGTGTAGGAAAAAGGGAATTCTATTTTTATGATGCTGGTTGGCTCGTAAGTCATAAGAATAAGGAGGATGTGATTCTGATTGTGATTGTGATTGTGAAGAGGTTATTATGACTCTCAATCTCTTTTATTTTATGTTATGCATTTTGTAAATACTAATAATATGTTTGAAAACTACATGTAGTCAACCACCAAACTGTAATATCCAACAGGACAGAATATTTTTGGTTAAAGGAAATGAAATACATGATTCTTTGTTGAATGTTGATACTTTGGATATTACAAAAAATGATTCTAATCTTCAAGACATGTTTTCAACAAAGCAGTTGTTCATTCTATTTTCTTCAAAACTTTACAAACTTCATATTTGGATATTACAGAAAACAAAATGGAATACAATTTAATTCAATTGGTTAATAGCTCAAAATATAAATTTAAGTGGAAGCGGTCATGTGAAGAGCAACTAAAGATGCATAGAATCCATCCTTGATATTAATTAGTTTTTCATGCTTCCCTTTCTCAACAATGACTCCATTCTTGACCACCGCAATGACATCAGCTCCCTTGATGGTGGACAACCTATGAGCAACCACAACTGTGGTCCTGTTGACCATCACTCTGTCCAACGCATCTTGAACCACCCTTTCTGACTCTGCATCCAGTGCACTTGTAGCCTCATCCAACAATAGTATCTTTGGACTTTTCACAATAGCCCTTGCAATCGCCACTCTCTGCTTCTGCCCACCCGACATCTGCACCCCTCTTTCCCCTACCACCGTGTCATAGCCCTAATTTTTCATTCATATCCATTATTATATCAGAGACAGAGAGATAATATATATATATATATATATATATATATATATATATATATATATATATATATATATATATATATTTCAAATAATAGTGCTAATAGATGGTCTGATGACTGACCTGGTGTAAGCTGCTGATGAACTTGTGGGCATTTGCCAACTCGGAAGCAGCTATTATTTCAGACTCTGTGGCATCACCATCTTTTCCATAAGCAATGTTGGATCGGATGGTGTCATTGAACAAGATTGGCTCTTGGCTCACCAGACCCATCTGCAGCCTCAGCCACTTGAGTTGAAACTTTTGTATCTCGATCCCATCCAGCGTGATACTGCCAGAGTCTGGATTATAAAATCTTTGCAACAGCGAGATCACTGTTGATTTCCCACTTCCACTCTCTCCAACCAATGCCACTGTCTGATGAACATCAACATCAACACCAACACCAACATCAACATCAACATCAAGAGGTAAATAATTAGATTAAATTAAACCAGGTAGGTACCTTGCCACTGTGGATGGTTAAGCATAGATCACGGAATATCTGAACATCAGGTCTGGTGGGATACTTGAAGCTGATGTGACGAAGCTCGATTTCCCCCTTGACATTATCCAATGTCGTTCCGGATTCATCACTTGGGTCTATCTCTGACTTGCGGTCTAGAATGGCAAACACAGAGACAGCAGAAGTCTTGGCTTTGCTTGTATCTGGGGCAAATGAGCTTGACTGGGACACTGCTATGGCTGCCATCGTGAGAGCAAAGAATACCCTGAAAACATCTGAGAAGGTGGTCTTTCCAGCCTCAACAAGCCGAGCCCCAGCATAAAAGCTTGCTGCATACACACAGAAAAGCAAGAAAAATGACACTCCAAACCCAATCCCGCTGATCAAACCTTGCTGTATCCCCGCTTTCTTGGGACCCTCGCATTTATTTCTGTAAAGTTGCATTACTTTCTCTTCTGCGCAAAAAGACGCGACCGTCCTTATGCTCCCAACCGCATCGTTTGCCACCTGGCTTGCTTCCTCATACATCATCTTAGCATCCGCACTGAAGCCTTTCATGAATTTCACCTGAACAAATCCATTGAGTCCTATGAGAGGGATGAGAGCAAGCATGATGAGAGCCAACTGCCAGCATGCTACAAATGCAATGGCTAAACCAGCAGCAGCAGACGATGAATCCTGAACAAGCTGAGCAAGTGCATCGCCGACCAAACCACGAAGGCTGGCTGCATCTGCCGACAGCCTGGCACCGATTGCCCCGCTGGAGTTTTCTGGCTTATCAAACCAACCCACTTCCATCCGTATCACCTTCTCAAAGCATAGAGATCTGATCCTTCTTATTAGCTTAGAACCAGCAATAGAGAAAAAATATGATCTCCCAGGATAAGCTAAAAAAGATACCACCCCGAGGACTACATACATTAGAGCCCAGAATCGAGCATCCTTTTTCATTTTATGTGGGGGCTCATAGAATGTCTTGATCATGCTGGAAATCAGAATGCCAAAAACCGGGAGGACTGCTCCATTGACGATAGCAGCTATGGTACCCATTATGAGTACCGGTATCTCTGGCTTGTTGAGATAGGCAAGTCGTCGGAGTGGCACTTTGGGTGCTGCCTTTTCTTCGTCTGAAGCAGCTTCAACATCCATGGATTCAGCAGCCACAGCGAGTTGTGTAGGCATGCCAAAAGAGTTGGAAATCGAGTGCCGGCTGCTGTTTCCTATGCTAGATGATGATCCTCGGCTTATCGACCGCAGGTACCTTTTATTATCACTACTTGGGGTTGGGGGGTCCTCTGACCCCAGCTGCTGCTTTCTTGAGTCCCTACTAACTTCTTGCAGTTTTATAAGTTGAGCGTATGCTCCTTCAGGATCCTTGACTAGCTCCAAATGTGATCCTGCAACCCACAATTCATAAGCCCTTAGCCATGGTGATGATGTTTTGTATGTGAATTAAACTAGGAGTAGGGACCTACCTTTCTCAACCATCTTTCCCCTATGAATGACTGCAATCATGTCGGCATTTCTTACTGTGCTTAGACGATGTGCTACAATGATGGTTGTCCTATTCACCATAATCCTGTCCAACGCCTCCTGCACAACTCTCTCAGATTCTGCATCCAGTGCACTTGTT
Organism: Lactuca sativa; assembly: GCF_002870075.4. Classification (NCBI taxonomy): domain Eukaryota; kingdom Viridiplantae; phylum Streptophyta; class Magnoliopsida; order Asterales; family Asteraceae; genus Lactuca; species Lactuca sativa. The sequence continues at coordinate 480,865 of NC_056631.2, forward strand.
GCTTCATCAAGGAGTAGGATTCTGGGATCTTTAAGAATTGCTCTGGCTATGGCAATTCTTTGCTTCTGTCCACCAGAAAGCTGTGTTCCATGCTCACCAACCATGGTGTCCAGGCCCTAGTTAAACAAACAAACAAACAAACAAACAAACAAAATCAATATCAGTAATAAATTATATATATAACAAGCAAGCAAAGCAAATGGCAAATGGCAAATAGAAACGGACCTGAGGTAGTTTATCGATAAATTTAGCAGCATTTGCTAGCTCGACCGCAACTCTAATCTCATCCATAGACGCACCATCTTTCCCGTACATGATGTTATCCTTGATGCTGGATGCAAACAGGACCGGTTCTTGGCTAACAAGACCAATTTTCTCCCTTATCCATTTCAGCTGGAATTGTTTGAGATTAATATCATCGATGAGAACTTCCCCTGCTTTAGGATCATAAAATCTCTCAATCAGGCTGATCACAGTTGACTTTCCACTTCCACTTTCTCCTACCAAAGCTGCAGTCGTCCCACTAGGGATGAAAAGAGAGAAGCCACTAAATATTTCCTCATCTGGTCTTGCAGGATAACTAAAATACACATCCTTTAACTCCACATCACCACGGATATCACTCAGTACTTTCCCTTTTGTGTCGTATGCATCTATTTCAGGCTTTCTGTTTATGGTTTCAAACATCTTGTATGCTGCTGCTCGGCCAGCAGCAAATGCACTCAAACAGGGAGACGCCTGACCAAGAGACCTGCAGGGCACACAATTTATTTATTTACCTATTTAGTTGAGATTTGAGATTTAAGATTCAAGAAAGACAAAAGAAAGAAAGAAATCATGTACATGGATCCGGTGAGCACTGCAAAAATTACGTTGACCACATCCCCCCCGGTGTAGCCTTTTTCCAGTATCATCTTTGCACCATACCAAACAGCCAAGGCATAACTACAGAACACGATCAACATCATCGTTCCAAAACCAAGCCCAGCAGCCAGGCCTTCATTCACACCAGACTTGTAAGCATCTACAAGCGATTTATTGTAATCCGCAACAGCTTTTTTCTCCCCGGTGAACGAAGCAACCTATTTTATTTTATATTTTTTAAAAACCAATCATATAGCATGATATATATATATATATATATATATATATATATATATATATATATATATATATATATATATATATATATATATATATATATATATATATATATTACCGTCCTGATTGAGCCGATTGTCTGTTCGACTACATTGGCTGCTTTAGCATAAGCGGTTTGTCCCCGTGATGCCATCTTGGATATAAGTAGTGACATCATTCCACCAGAAATCACCAATGGAGGAATCGAGGTTAACATGACAAGCGTAAGAAGCCATCCCTTCACAAATGCTATCACAAAACCTCCCACAAATGTTGCCAGTAGCTGAGTGAATTTTCCAACCTGCAAACAAAACCAACAACTAGTTATAATAATAATAATAATAATAATAATAATAATAATAATAATAATAATAATGTAACTAGTTATAGAAATTAAATTAAGAACCTTTTCCCCCATGGCATCTTGTATGAGGACGGTATCCCCAGACATCCTGCCAACAACCTCCCCTGTGTTTGTTTCCTTGTCAAAGAAGGACACATCTTGTCTCAATATGGTTTTTAGATACAGATTCCTTATTCTTGCAGCCTGTCTTTCTCCCGTTACCATCCACATTGACACCTCTACATACGTACATACATAACATGCCTAATTAGAAAAAGCTGATATATAGATCCATATAACCAAGTTTTAAGAAATAGCTAGGATTTGATCTACTTACGGAAGAAGGCTGCCAAACCAGCCCCAATAGCCAGGTAAACAAATTTCAGCGATACCTAACAATTAATAATACTTGTACTTTGTCATAAAACATTCTGCCTAGCCCACCAATAACCAATTAAACATACATATAAGCTATACGTACCTTGGAAACAACACGGACGACATCGTCGTTATTCTGGTTCTCACCAAAAGAATCTATAAGGTCGCCGAAAAGAATAGTCATGAGGGGCATGCAAGCTCCATTACCGATGGCGCCTATGGTACCAGCGATCATCAGCATGTAATCAGTGGAATCAGCAAAAGCAAACAGCTTGTAGAATGGGACACTATTGGCATTGGGGGTCTCTTTTTCTTTTTTCCTGTTTGATCGGGATTCTTGTTCAGGTTGTAAACCATCACCATCACCATCAGCGCCGTCGGTGGTGGTGGTGGAGTTAGAGGGCTCGTCCTTTTCCTTTCCTTTACCACCGGAGCTCATCCTGTAGACTCCGTTCAAGTGCTAGATTTGCAGCCAAAATGATGTACCACCTGTCTGTAGAAAAAAAATTAAAAAAAAATAAAAATCAGAATGCAAATATCGGGAAATCAAATCCGAGTTAATTTTTAGTAACAAAAAGAGTAAAGTGAAACAAAACTAAAAGAAGGAATATCTACTGTAAAGCAAGGCAGGGAAAGTGTGAAGGAAAAGTAAACGGACCGGATCATGGAAATGCCATGAATGAAAGTAAGACGTACCAGACAGAGCAATAAGACATTAAACGAGGCAAATGATGTTAATCAGATTAGATTAGATGGTTTTAGGGTTTGACTCACGTTGCGTAATTCCAACGGATGAAACAGATCCAGATGCCAAACCGAATCCGAATTGATCAAATAAATAAATAAATAAAATTATTTATCTGCGGAGGCAGAGTCAGGTGAAAGAGACGATCGATGTTAAAAGAAAACCCAGCTTGTGATATAGGAGTATGTATATTATGAATGGACTGATAGATACATAAGGTGATGGTTTGTTTTCCATTCCCTCTATATCACACAATCCATGAGAAAATAAATAGAAAATTTAAAGTTGCTGCTAAAATATAAGAAATCAGAGCTCACAGTGTAATTAGTTTATGATTGGATGAAGGTGGGAGGGAGTTGCAGAGCAAGCAGTTGTAGAACCTTGGATGACGAAAAAGCAAGAATACATGTACATATATATATATATTTTATATATGTAAGGGTGGGTGGGGAATTGCCAATTTGCCAAGACATTGAATGTCATCATCAAAACCAAAGAAAAGAGGAAGAGAGAGAGAGATAAGATTTCCTTGAAGAGCACGGCTGGAGAGAGGCTGGTCAAAGCTTCACATGATTTTCTCCCTTGGATTTAGGATACTCAATTATTCAATTAGCATCTCCTTTCATAGCATCTCCTTTTATGAAAGGAGGTTGATTCTTCCACTGCAACTATTAATCCATCCACTTAAATTCATATATCTTTCCAGTTTTACCCTTATCTAATTAACCATTTTAATATGGGCTGATACTTACTTACCATTTTTAATTAACATTAAGGGTATGTTTGACGTATTAGTTGAAAAACTAGCTGTTAAATAAAAAGCTAGTTTCTAGCTGAAAAGTTAACTGATAAAAAAATAACGTTTGGTAAAACTAGCTGAAATATATAAAATTACATAAAAAGACATGTAAGAGTATGTATTTTTATAATTAATTAAGAGGTGTATTTGGAAAATTTTAAAAAGGCTCATAAAAAGCTAGTCTAAGTAGCTTTACCAAACACGACAACATAAAAAACTCGAAAAATAAGCTAGCTTATCAGCTAGCTTTGGCGCGCCAAACACAACCTAAAACTTGTAAAATATTTTTTTCCTTGTATTTGGGACTCATTTAAACGACCTGAACTAACCTTTTTTTTTAATTTTTTTTATTTCTTCTTTGTTATTCTTTACATCGCAGAGTCATTTTATATTTAATTTTTCTAATACCTAATTCCTTTTAAGAAGTAAAGATCCAGCCTCATTTGAATAAAAAGATTTTCTAATCATTTTTTGATAAATATATTAATTAGATAAACTATTATTACACATCCAATCACTTAACAAAATAAATACAACTTCAAATTAATATATATCAAATCACAAATAAAGTATTGTCCAATAAAAATATTTAAATTACTAGTTCGACATATAACTGATTTCTTAGTGTTGGAAAGTATCTTGAAGATGGAATGGTTGAAGAGAAAAATTGATAAGCGATCAGTCTGAATATTTTTATTGGACAATAATATATTTGCGATTTTATATACCATAGTTTGAAGTTGGAATTTTTTTGTTAAAAAAAGATACTATCTTAAAAAGATAATATATTTTTTTAATTTGTATAAAAGAAATAATATTAGTGTATATAACGACAAAGATTAAAAATAATAATTTTCGATTTTATATACATTTGTTTGAAGTTGTAATATGTTGATTCTTTTTTTTTTTTTTGTAGAATGCTCGTTAGAAAAATAATATTTTTTGATTTTATAACCCCTCCTAGAAAATAAAGATGATAGTATAAAAGTAATAAAAAAACAAAAGATAATTATGTATTAAAACAAATATAGATATTTTAATATTGGTGTAAATAATGGCAAAGATGAAAAAATAAATTAGCCTATAGCCCTATATCATTTAAGGGGCGCTAAGTGTTGGGAAAAAAAAAAGACAATTTACATGATATTAACTTAATCCGGTATATAACATATCTTTTATTTTTAATATCAGCTAGGGAAGAACCCCGCTTTACGGGGTTGGATATGCCAAAAAAACGGATGAATCGCAAAGATTTAAAACAAAAAAAAGAAAGAAAAGAAAAACATGTAGATTAGTCGCTTATTTTGAAATTCCATCGCCACTATAGCTCTGTACCTTCTTTCACCTTTTTTTTTCACATTTCTAGATACCGAATCTTGACCTAAGAATGTTGGAAATGGAAGGAGTAATTTAACATTTAACTTGAGTATAAAGGTTAAAAGGGAAAAGAAGCTTATATAATAAGTAGAAGTAAGGAAAAGAAGATAGCTAACTTAGAAGTTGTTTACCATAATTGATCTGGTTTTAATAGTTCATTACTATAACAATAACAATGAACTTTATAATATTAAACGTATCTGTTTTTTTTTTAATTTTGAAACTAAAATATTGCATTGTACTTCTCAAATGATCATATTAAGACATCCTACTTTGATCTTAAGGAATGGAGAGGTTTATAGTTGCTTTTCTCTGTTGGATTAAGTGTCTAAGCCCATAACTATTTTGGTATGTACTTGACCCGATTATGAGCATGATCCTTTTGGGTTGTCTTCACCATAGCAACTGATATGATGAATTAAGGAGAAAGAGGATTAATTATAATTTACTAATATATTATAAGAATAATATATTAAAGGACAAATCACATTGTTTAATTAATATTAGTTAAGAATTAATTAAGAATTAATTTTGTGGCTAAAAGAGATTAATTAAATAAAGGGTACTGATACTGTAATTATAAGATAGTTACAAAGTTCGGCTTAGGATCCATAAAGGAAGCATGGACGAATTCTATATGGAGGTCCATATAGAAATCGTCCAAGGGCCTTCTGGAAGGGTCTTTGGGCTGCTTAAGGATTAAGCAGTTGGATTAGGGTTTCCTAGTTGGTAACCCTAGAAGCCTAAGTATAAATGGAACCCTTGGGCAAGCTAAAAACATCCCTAAACTTCTAAGAGAAACCCTAGAACATTTTTGGTGCCTCTTCCCTTTCTCCTTGTTCGTCTTGTTGCTTATGGTGTTTTTGACTCCATTAAAGGTGCAACATTTGAGACACTAAGCTTTCAGAAGTCAAGATTAAGAAGTTTTGTGATTGTTATTGCTACATAACAATCAAGGTAAGATCTAAACCCTAATCATATGTTAATTTCAATTATAGTATGCTAGATCTAAGGTTTATGAGCTTTGGATGATTATTGCATGTACAACTAGATAAACTAGATCCAAAGCTTTAGGGTTTGCATGTACACCATAGAATTAATATAATGCTCAAAACCCATCAGTGGTATCAGAGCCTAGACTATTTATCTAATGTATTTGATGCTATGTTTGATCATTCAAAGATGAAAAAAATTTCGTTTTTTGGGTTCTGACAAGGCTCACGACGTGAGCTCAGTTCTGACGGCCAATCTCGAAATTTTTGCCATATTTTGATTTGGATAATTACCATAAATTGTTTTTCCAGATAAAATCCGCTTTTTTTTTCATTATGGTATTGATTACCCTAATCCAAATAGTAGATAATTGTCAAAATTAAGATAATTACTTGTTTTATAAGATAAAGATTAATTATTTGTAGTTTTGATTTGAATTATCTTGTAAGGAAATTGAATTAGGTCAAATTTAGACAATCACTAATTATTTGATTAATTGAATTATTTGTAATTTGATCTAGGAAGTTTTGAAAAGTTTCAAAACTTGTCCTCAAGTTTTGGAATTTAAATTTTTGATTAAAAGTTTAATTTTGAAATATTTAAATTCTAATCCCTACAGTTTTGAAAAGTTTCAAAATTTGTCCTCAAGTTTTGGAATTTAACATTTAAGTAAAAAGTATTAATTTTGAAAATATTAAATTCTAAACCCTAGTATTTTGAAAAGTTCAAATTACACCCTTATGATTTTATTAAATTAATTAAGTGTATAATTGAAAGAGAGTTAATAAATCCATAATGAGATGGTTTGTATTTAATTAAATTAAAAGTATAATTTTGTTAAATTAGACCACATAGTACTTTAAAAGTGTAAAATACACCCTTATACTATATAAAATTAAAAGTCTAATATATTATATAAGTATAAGTAAAAGGCCAGTCTTACCGTTAGTAGGCTTCATTCACGAAGCTATTCTATAAGGGGTGCTTAAGGAAATTGCCTATAAAATGGCGATTGAATGGGTATCCACTCTTACCCACCGCACTCTTGACTAGTGGAGGGTCGTTAGCCGAACGGGTAGGATATGACACAACCTTCCATTATAAGTATAATGAAATACGAAGTAACTAAATGCTTTTATAAATTCCTAAATCTTAGTTACTTTAGGAAAAATGTGGAGTTGGTGCTAATCCATGATATTACACATTGCACCTTGTTGGTCGTTAGTGGAGCGTGTGTGGTTAACCGACACACTAATATGGGACCAATGAAGAATGGAAATGGGTGGCTCGTAGATTATCACAGATCAATGGAGTGTGTTTGTTTAACCGACACATTGATTAGGTGATAAACGTCTTCGATAGTACCAAGCTAATTTGCATGGTTATCCACACCTTGTTTGTGATCCTCGACATCCCAGTCACAAACTTGAAGGGCATAATCGAGATTAAACATGCCATTGAAAAGTTCAATGAATCTCAAAAGATCTAGGAGTTTCAATTCATTTAAAACTTAAATTTCCTTTTCGTTTTTCATGGTGAAAATCGGTAAATTGTCATTTACCTACCTTCAAATGTTTTGCAACTAGATTACAACATCCCTCTTCCGAGTTGTAGAATATTGTGTTGGGTCCTAGCCTTAATATCTCATTTGGGTGTTTTATTAAGGACTCAATCAACTAACTTGAATTTTCTCCCATTTTGTAGATGTCTGATTCTAACTATGGTTCTCCCAAATCCCATGGAAAAAGCTTTCCACTTGAAGATGATGTTCCACGATTGGATTGTGGAAATAGAAATCATGTTTCACTTCCTCCACCTGCTCCAATTATTCTTCCCGACCCACGTGTTCGAAGACTTGAAAAGTTCAAGGTCACTCAAGCCCTATTGGCAAAAAGACACGAAGATGGAAAGCATGTGTGTGCACATGTTTGGGAAACCCTTGGATGGCCAGAAACACTTTGAAATTCATCGAGTGATTTAAAAGTACTTCTTTCTATCTCCATTCTATATCAGAAGTATCGAGTTTAACCATGTGGTTACTTTTCAGATTCATCTTTACATAATTTTTACTTGTAAGACAACTTATTTAAGAACCTCCCTTGATGTTAGTCTTTGTCGTTGAGATTTAATATTCTATTTGTTTTGTTGAAGAAGCAATAAAACCGTACCTTTTTGTCATCAATAGACTCCAAGAGCTTGTATTAAATTACCAATTGGAGCCCTTTCAACAGAAAAAGCCCTGCCAAGAAAGATGAACATGGATGTGAAAAGAACACAATCAACCTAAAATTTCCTAAAAGTCTTATTTAACTGTAGAAAAATTCATAACTAATTCGAAGGGTTTTCCTATTTCACCTGTGATTGATCTTCACCATGTAGAAGACATGTTTAACTAAAGTATGATCGCTTTCCACATCTCTATAAGAATCTCTTATAACCATATTAGCATCATTTTTCAAATTCCTCTAAAAGAAAGTAAAAATTAATGTCTTGAATGAGAACGAAGGCAGTCTGGTTTCATTTTTCGTACCCATAATCGACTAACACCTAAATTACTAATGCTAATTAGAGGTACAAAAACTTAAGAATACGTAAGAGGGAGAGGGGATAAGGGTTTTTTACTCAAGATATCAAAAGGTAGGGGTGGTATATATCGATTCTAATGTAGCTTTTCCCTGAAGATCATCAAGCACAATCGATTGAGACCAAATTTCCACAGATGTTCGTCAACATAGGAGAGAAAAACAAATGGGGAGTTGGAATGGGAGAAATCAAGTCCTTCCTTATTTTCAATCACATGTACCTTGTTAACTGCTGAAAATTACACTCAATTTAGTATAAGAATGTATGAAAGCAAATTAGGGCTCCAAATTATAAGAAAACAAAAAAAAAAAAAACGAAATTTAAACTTACTTGTACAATTGTTGATGTTAAAGAGGACCTTATGCGACAGAGAGAAAAAGATGAAGAGAAAACACATAGAACCATTTACACTACGTCTTTGAAGAATCTGAAGAGAGACTGACGATAACTTGTTTGACCCACTAAAGGTTTCTTTTGCTGTGACGATTTTGACAAAATAATTTTTTGACGGTGAGAGACGGCATCACCGATGGTTTCTTGAAAGCAGAATGAAATGGGAAGAGATAGAGTGATAATCAGAGAAGAAGAAGAATTCGGTAGGTGTGGAAGGATCGGGCAGTGATGAGGCATAGAAGAACGGATGGTAGTTCGTAGATTGGTGGATGATAGAATGGAAAGCGGTGGGGAACATCGAGAAAAGTGTGTATGGGCGGTGAAAGAAGCAGGAAAACGAATACATAGATAGCAGGGGTAGAGGTGAAGACACATGTAATCCACTATAAAAAATTAGTGAATAAATAAAAGCAGAAACTACAAAAAATAGAAAAAAGGGCAACCGATAAAATCAAAGAACTGTTCCCTAAGGGGGTTTGAAATTAATCTATATATATAATGGGAAAAATTGACAATCAACGTAAATTTCAGTGAAAGATGCAAAAAGTAACAGTGGAAATATCAATACCCTTTATGAAAAAACCAACATTTGGTGTAAGTAAATGATACATGAAGGAAGTATTAATATTTTGTATATCTTCGGCAAAACTAGGTGCTAGCGGGTAGTTTGTAGTTTCTGGTGTTTTGTTTAACGCTACATGAAGTGGTATTTGAATTTGTAGCATTTTGTTTAAACTTAACGTTAGAAGTATGGATGAGCATCGGAACCGGCTCGGGAACCGAACTTGGTGGAAAATAGGAACCGAACCGGTCCGCGAGAAATAGCAACATACGGTTCTAGATTTTTCCGATTATACCGGTTTTTGCGGTTGCCGGTTCCAAAAATCCATAGAAATATTGTGCTGGTCCCGGCCCGATCGGTTCTATCCGGATCCTGTTCCGGTTCCGGCTGGTTCCCCGATCCAAATGCTCATCCCTAGTTAGAAGTTTGTAGTGCTAAACGAGACTTTCTGTTCAAAACGTTCTCAAGTGCTCTATGCCGAACACTTTATGTTAATGTTATTAACCAACAAACAAGTCACTCTGGTTTGGATTTAAGATTAATTATGTCATTAAAGAAGAAAGTTTTACACAGACATAGCGAGTAAACGAGCAACAAACTATGCCACAACCCCTTTTTGGATGACAAAATTAATTCATTTAAAAACAACATCTATAGATCTTGGGGTCATAACATTACTATACATGACCCGTTGGACTCTATTGAGTAGCTCAACAGCTTCTGACGCAAGGAAACCGAAAGTATCAAATGCAAAAGGTATAAACGTGTGTTGATTTTCCATGCACGCTTTCTCATATTTTACCACTTTGCATGATGCGGTTTTTAAAGATACTTGCCCCACAGTAAAAGCCCCACTCCCCAATCCCACAAGAGGAGAAACCCCTGTTAGATCCACACATGCGTGCTTCCCTCCAGCCCATCTAAATACTAAAACATCAGCCAATCTAAATGTTGATCTTCCTTCCAATGGGCCAGTCAGAAAGTTCACAAGTGCATATTTCTTGGCAGAAACCCCAACGTACCTAAATATGTCGAAAATAACATCCATAACCCGATTGTATCCGTACTTGAAACCCAGTAGCTCTTTACAATGAACTGCATGTTCCCCAAAGGAGTCCAAGCATGTCTTGCAACAAGTAGGGCAAGTATCATCAGCTGGAAATAAAGGGATTATAATGCCATACTTGAGGATGGCACGATACTCCACTGACGACATATGCTGGCCAAGACCATCTATAGGAATAGTCATAAGTAAATCCTGAGCATGTGGGGCCCTTAAACACTCACAAATTGTTTTCTGCCTAATCGTGATGTTGAAATGAACCTCCATGTCTTGGACAATTTTACTAAAAATGGCACTCGCCAATGAATGTATTGGACAATGGTGGGGTCGGTCAGTGTCAGAGGTGGTGGTAGTGGTGGTGGCAGTGGTGGTTATGGTGGTGGGGATGGTGGTAGTGGAGAAAGGAAGGGCGACGCTGTATAATCATTTATGATTATACTAGGCCGCCGCGCCGATACACCAGAGGGTTAAAGCGGCAGATGTGAAATACGTGGCTTGGGTTGAATCTCAACATCTCTATTTTATTTTTAATCTCAACGGAATCTCTCTCTCTCTCTCTCTCTCTATATATATATATATATATATATATATATAAAGAGAGAGAGAGAGAGGTATGTTCAAGTATTCTAACTAAATATTATGTGGAGGTAGGAATGATTGTAGACCAATCATTTAAAAAATCTGATTAGGGGTATAATAGTAATCTTGATGACACTTAATTATGGAAAATGATTAAAACATTTAATATCCTTTTAAATAGGAGGAATTAGTTTTTCAACCCTACAAAATTACTGAACCCTCGTCACCATCCATACATACGTCTTCATTCCTTCCCCACATTTGGCACCAAGATTCCTCCATCATCAGCATAGTAACACGATCGATCCACCGCTCCATGTAACGAACCAAAGAGGTTGGTGGAACCACTGCTGCCATCGCCATCAACAATATAGCTAGACTAATCGTGAGTGGGAAAGGGTTCAAAAAACCCTTTCGTTCAAATATCTCTTCTGGTATGATTAGGGTTCCAACTTAATTTTACCCCCTCTACTGATATACTAATCTCCCCAACACTTCAGTCTCCACCGATGCTTCCGCCTCCATGGATCGATCCTAGAATACGATGATTTATAGTCACCAAAAAAAGAACAACTTCATGACTTTTATACAGACTTGGCAAATCTGGGTTCGTATTTTTAATTTCACGTATGCAAATATTACTCTCCTCTTTATCTCACATGTTTAGACTTATTTCTTTTGTTTATATTTTTCGATTGGTTTAAAGCATCCTTTTTCTTGTATGTATGTAACGTGTTTGATAATTTTTCTAGCTGAAAAGTAGTATGTAGTTGTTTAACTTACAATAAAACAGATTTCACTTCTGGATTTTAAGTGGCTCGTTTTATAAATCTTGCATTTGGATTTCAATCTTTAAAGCCTTTTGAACCCAGACCCATTTGCAATTTCATGCGTATTTAGACCAAATAGTGTGAAAAATAGGATATTGATTATCACTACATGTTCTTACACCTGGTCTTACACTTGCGTGAAGGATAAAAAGGCACTGCCTTCCAATTTTTATGCCCATGTTTTCTGTTCATCTCATTTTCATACATTCAAATCAATTCAAGAAGGATCAGATCGATTATTGACTTTTCCAGGTTTAGCATCCACTCATGAAAATGATCTATCATGACTTTTTTTTTATTATATATTATAAATGGTTTCTTGTTCCTCTTTCGTGACATAAGAAAGAACAAAAAAGTCATTTTTAATAACAATTGTTATTAAAAAATGGCAACAAAACTGTAACGCCCGTGTTTCTAGGCTTGCCATTTTTAGCAATGTAATAGTCTAGGTTAACCATTGTAACCCCAATTTGAAATAATAAAATGTATTATTTGTGAATTTGTGTATTATGTGAGTTATGTGTTTATTTGCTTAATTATGTGATGTAATTAAATTAAGAATAAAATAAAGCGTCAAAATTAAAGTGTAAGATAAGCCCGATATCTTTGCATAAAGTTGTAGTGGTTGAAACAAGGATTCCGGAGATATAAGGAATGCCAAAATCCGAGTTATAACGAAGAAGTTATGACCTGTCGAAGTTTCGCGATGGAACCGGCACGACGCCGAGTGACGTAGAATATGAATTTAAGATAGAGCGATATTTAGCCTTAGCAATCTAAACGAAAGTCGTAGATTTCGTTAAACCGAGAGCGTGCATAAAAGGAACGCCCAAATCTGATTTCGTATGAGGAAGTTATGATTTTTCTAAGTTTTGACTTAGCAGTATGCAGCCCGAATACTCGATTTGAGATCGAGCGATTTCTAGCCGGATCAATCTAAATGAGAATCGAAGATCTCGTTGTTAGTAGCGAAACGATGAAAAGATAGGCGAGAACGGACGTCGGACGAAGAAGTTATGATTTTATAACGAAGTTTTCCAGTCCGAGCCTTCTAAAAATAATTAATAAAAATGAAAGTCAAAATTAGCCGAAGAAGTCTAAACGAAAGTTGTAGAACGTAGTCTCACCTTCGCGTGGATATAAAGAACGTCGAAAACGGAGTTCGTATGAAGGAGATAGGAATTTTTGAAGTTTTAATAAATATTTAATATTTATTTTAATTTAACCCCGATATTATCCGAAGAGAAGCGAGGCGGTCTATCCGAAGTACGCAGCGCGTACTGCTGTACGCCCCGCGTATAGCGTAGGGCACTCGAGTTCTACGGAGTAGTGAGTCGTATGCAATGACGAAGATGGACCGGTGACGTAAGCGCTGACGATCTGCGAAGCACTACGCCCCGCGTACCCCCGAAGTTACGCCCCGCGTAACCCCGAGGATCAGGCTATAAAAGGAGGTCCGAAGCAGCTTCTTTTCTTTTGCAAATTCCTCATTCTCTCTAGCTCTTTTGCCTCGATTTGCGTGCCGATTATACCCCGAAGCCCCGGTATTATCCCCGAGCCCCGAAGCGAGATCCGAAGCCCCGAGAATCCCGAAGAGCGTTATTCCCGAGCCGAAGCCCTGCCCGCGAGGAGCCGGTTTTTGTGAAGATCTTCCAGATCTACGGAGAGACGCTACTTCTATAAGCCGTAGTACTGTCGGATCATCTTCTGATCAGGTGAGTGTGTAGTTATTTTCTCTCCAACGCAATATTATGAAGTATTTAATATAAAATACGTGCTACGTGTATATATTTTGTGGTTATATGTGTGAATGTATATTCTCTATGAAATACGTGTTATGTGTGTATGCCTCATCTGTTATGTGGAATATGTATTGATTAAAGCATGCTATACAGGTTTTTAAACAGTGTATAAAAATGTATATTTTTATCTACTAATATGTTGGGTAGAACATGGGTAGATAATTGGCGTATAATAAACAGATGAGAGGCCTCGGTGTTATTGGTGTTATTCTAGTCATTCAGCAGAGTATGGATGACGACCACGAACTATTCTAGACTGTCCTGTGGAACACTAGCAGGCTCATTACCTGTAGGTGTTGTGAACGACGTGTTCACCGGTGTACTCTATCCCCCACATGGTTGCCTTTAGGACACTTATTGTTGAGGAAGCCCCTCTGCAGTAATGTCCGTCCCGATGAAAATCCTGAAATAAGTTCCTTATAATAGACGTTATTTTTAGGAACGTAAGGTGAGGATAACGGGAATGGGTAATCGGGTTTATTGTTAAATGTTGAAAATTAAATATAATTATTGTGGGTTTGAAAACCCTATATGCTCACCAGGCTCCCAAGCCTGACCCACTCAATTTAATTGTATTACAGGAAGTGGCGCAAGAGCTTAGAATAGGCGAATCATCAAGTTATTTTTGTTTACAAGTCTGCATATGTATATATTTGTTGAATGACTTGTAATGTAATCGTTTATGCTTTGTGATCTGTATCGGAACATGACATCCCGACTTTTGGTTATGAAATGAAATCATATTTCTATATGAAATGTTTTGATAAATATCTATCTTATCATGTCTTGTTTTTGGGAACAAATTCCGCATCTCTTTTAAAAATCAAATGGATTTACTCTGAAAATGTTTTAAAAAGCATAAATGATATCGGTCTTTTCTGGCCGAGATTTTGGGGATGTCACAAAAACTTTTCCTAGCATTATGACATCAACTTCCCTCACAAGTTCCTCAACCACAGCAAATGGATTGTTATTCTCAAAATGAACAAGTATAGGAGTGTATGAATAAGGAGACTGGTTCTCATAAGGTCCATACTTCAACTTAGTGTGTATTTGGGATGAAGGTTCCACTCTTGTAAATGATTCAACTTTGGTGCTTGGTGTTCTAATGATTGTTGTTTGTTGTTTAATCACATATGGTGATAATATTAAAGCATTGTCACGATATAAGACTAATTGAGGTTATGACTGACTTATTTCTACAGGGAAAGGTTCAAGAGATTGGGTCAGTATATATGATACTTCTATTGAGACACATCCACCACTGCTCAATTGATTCTTTAAAGAGATAGATAAGAATTTGGATCCATTTGGCCCATCAACATGGTTGCTTGGTGTCACATCAAGTGGATGCACAATTTTCTTCTTCTTTTTTTCCAATAAGTTCAGCAGCCTGGATCAGTGCTAGATGCTTCACTTGTGGTGGTGGAAATGCAAGAAAAACATTTTTAGCAGGGGATGCCCCATCATTTTTGTAATACCTGGTTCCTGGTACGTATTTAAATTCAAATAAGTATATGTTTTGCTCTGGGACTCGGTGAGTTGGAGGCCCAACTCGTCGAGTAGACTTGATTTTAACGGGGAAGTTTAATGATCTACTCGACGAGTCGGGAGACCGACTCGATGAGTAGAAGCTGTCTGGATGAAACCCTAATATTTAGAGTTTGCACCCTATTTAAACAACTTATTCTACCTCAACCAGCCCCCATCGTCCCACCCAACCCAGAGAAAACCCTAACTCGAAACCCTAAGCCTTATTTGAGTGTTCTTGAGCTTTTTGGTGCCCTTTTATGTGTATTTGTAGTTGGAAAAGGAGAAGGAAGCTTGGGAGATCAAGAGAGAGAAAGTAGATCCATAAGTCTTGGCACATTTCCTACCCATTTGAGGTATAAAGCTTATACCTTGGCTATTCATTACTTAGATCTTGATTTGGGGGTATTTTGTACCTTTTCTAAGCTTTAGAGAAGCTATACTTGGATTTGTGTGTATATTTGGAGTTGTACTTCAGATCTGGAACCATTGAGGGTTCCCATGGCATAAAGGTGGCAAGTTTATGGCCATGGGAGACCCATGCAACATATAAACCCCTTTTTATGGCTTTTTGAGCCAAAGACCCATACATGGACATCAAGTTCGTAGCTTTACGTATACTATGGACCCTAGGAGGTCAGATCTATGGTCTGGATGCATTTAGACCAAGTAAAATCGACTGTATAGTTTGGGACAAAGAGGGACTCGGCAAGCCGTTCATAGGACTCGGCGAGCTGGGACGTATTTTCCACCAAATCCTTTCTGTTAAAGGACCAAATGATAAGATTAAAGATCACTCAGTTGTCTAGGCTCTTTAGGGACCTGGAAATCATAGAACTCGACGAGTGGATGAGCTAACTCGGTGAGTTCAAGGCAATGTCCCAACCACATGAAGACGGACTCAACGAGTTCAGGGAGAACTCGGCGAGTCATAGACTAAATACCTTCATACGGATGAAGATGAAATCAACGAGTTCCAGGACGAACTCGACGAGTTAGTTGAAGAAGGTCCCGGTGTTTGTTAAAGGAGAACTCGTCGAGCTCTTGCTAGGCTCGACGAGTAGGGACGCGATTGTAGCAGTTGGTGGACATGGGGACTCGGTGAGTTGGTGGACCAACTCGGCGAGTCGAGTCAACCATATGTTGACTTTGACCAAAGTTAACTTTGGCTAAGGTTTTGACCTTGGCTTTGACTTGGAATTGAGTTGACCCTGGTAGGGGTTATGAGTATGAAATGGTAACTTAGAAAGGATGTTGTGTAGGGATCGAGGAGTCGAGGAGAGTTGATTTCCGTACTATAACATCCCGAAATTCAGGTAAAGCTATTTAACCCTTCTCTTTTGTCAAGTTGTCAAGTTTGGTCCTTGAGTTAATTTTATGGCAAATGAGTTCGCAGGGCGTACTGGGGAGTATGCTGCGCGTACTCATGCGCTTAATTTGGACACGGACTCGCTTAGGTACACTGGGCGTACCCAGGGTTACGGTGGGCGTAGAGGGCCCAGATGCAAACCCTAATATTTGGCTTGTGCACTATATAAGGGATGCTAAGGCTCATTCCTCAGCCACCATATCAGAGAGTGAAACCCTAAGAGAGCCTTCCTTCGTCCTTAAGCTTGTGTGTGAGTGTTTTGAGCTAAAAGTGCCTTGGAGTGTTAGTGAAGAAGAAGGAAAGGAGCTTGTGGAGGCTAGGGCTTGAACTGCAAGTTTGGATCTGAGATCTTTAGAGGAAGGAGCTTCTTCTATAGGTATAAAGTTCAAAACTTTCCTCTTTATTTTGGTTTGGTGTTGCATGGACCATTTATAGGGTTAAAAATCCCAAAGGTGGAGACTTTATGAGTGTAAGGGACTCCATGGACCTAGATCTGTCCCATTTCAGTGATATTTGTGTTATAGATCCATAAAAATCCCAACTTGGTCGTTGTTATGGGGTCATGCTTGAGTTATGAGCCTTTCTAGGGTTGAAAGTGGAATGTTATGGGTGTTGGTGGCTATTTCAGCCATGCAAAGGCTTAAAGTCACCAACTTTATGGATTAAGAGGTTTAGGGATGGCCAGATCTAGGAGTTGGACATGTGTCTTAACTGTTTAAGACCCTAAAAGCAAGGAGTTTGAAACTGGGAGTTACGCGGGGCGTAATCCCAGTACGCGCGGCGTAAGGGGTCGCGTTCCCCGTTTCTGTGAGGTTGCCGGGTACGCCCAACATACAAGTTTGGTATGCGCAGTGTAACCCAGAGGGTTGACTTTTGTTGACTTTTAGGGTTTGGTCAACTTTAGGGTCTTTGAGCCATGAGGGGGGTAAAATGGTCTTTTACCCTCATGAGAGTGCTAAGAGAGGGAATAGTCCAGACTTGAGATTTGTATTGATTAGAGTGCTTATTCCATGTGATTAGGCGGAGTTTAGACCGGATTTTTACCGAGCTCTAGATTACCGAGTTACCCGAGGTGAGTCTTCTCACTATACTTTACCAAAGAGTGGTAATTAGAGTTATGTGACAGAGTACCTTGTATGTTGTTGTGTGATGTGATTTCTATGTGATTTGTGCTATGCATGTTTCGGAGTTTACTGAGTTAGGACCGAAAGGTCCATAGAGTTAGGACCAGAGGATCCACAGAGTTATGGGACTGGAGGGTCCCACTGAGACACATTGACCAGAGGGTCAAACAGAGTTATAGCCTCGAGTGGCAAATATGTGTTGTATGTGGTATTTTGGGGAACTCACTAAGCATTTATGCTTACAGTGTTGTGTTATGTGTTTCAGATACTAGTGAGGATCGTGGGAAGGCGCCGACATGATCAGTACACACATGAGGAGTTTTTACATATTATGATCTTGGGATGTGTTGTTATGGATTGTTGTGTGATACAATGACATTTTTATAACAATTATGAATGAAAGTGTGTTTTTAAAATGTGATTTTTTTTTGAAAATTTGAGTGTTACAAGTTGGTATCAGAGCCTTGGTTTGAGGGATTCGGGTGCACCTTCGGGCGTATCTGAACTCAAACTGAGGATTTGAGATATTTTCAAAATAAAATCACAAAATTTTTCTCAAGAGTAAAAAGTTTTGAAAGAGCAGAGCAAAGCAGATTGTACGATCAGCCAGCGCCCGAACGGTGATTTCCCAAAATACCCTTACATTATGAGTTATGAAATATGTCATGATATGCATGCTAGAGTAGGCTAGGTATTCTTATTAGGACTAGAATGGCCTGATTTGTGATGCCTTAGCCTAGGGGTTTTGCTGCTAGGAGATGCTTGAGAGTGAATTAGATAGCAGTGAGGAGCTTATGAGAGATCTGCTAGAGAGTAGACTATGCATAGAGAGGGTAGAGTACTTGGGACTTGGGATCTTAGGAGGAGGATTTGGGGTGAATACTGATGTGGTGTGGACGGTAGTATTGGGCCCGTACTACCGAAGACACCGAATCAGTGCGCAACCCAAGTAAGAATCCTTAGGGTACCAGGGATCGAGTAGGAATGGGATATCGAGTGTGTGTGCACTCGAGCGAGTCTCTGATATTTTGTGTTGTATTTCAGAGAGACATCATGGTTGGGACACGCCACACACCTGAGAGTAGTGGTGTTAGCGATGAGGAGATCCGCAGACTGATTCACGAGGAGGTGGCTGCTGCCATCCGAGCCGAGATACCAGAGATGGTTGGGTCTATCAAGACCACCCTGATCGAGACTTTTGACGAGCGTTACGCTGCTCTTACTGATGCTGCTGTTGCTGCGGCCACCGCAGCCGTTGCTGTTGCGAGGCCACAAGGGGTGACTCGTTGCTGTAACGAGAGTTCAGAAACATGAAGCCACCAGTGTTTGATAGGACGCAGTATCTGATCGCTGCGATGAGATGGATTTCTGATATTGAGGGATGCTTCTATACGTGTTCTCGTCCGGAGCATCTGAGAGTTCGGTTCGCGCTGAACCAGCTTCGCTTGGGGGCGAAGGACTGGTGGAAGTTTGTGACAGCGCACTAGTCTTTTGCATAGCTTGCCGCGGTGACCTGGGAGAGGTTCACCGCTATGTTTCGTGATGAGTACGTTCCCCCGGTGGAAAGGGAACGTTTGGCCCATGAGTTCTTGACCCTTAAGCAAGGTACTGAGTCTGTTACAGTGATCACTAAGATGTTTCATGAGAGGGCGATGTTCTGCCCTGAGCACGTGTCTTCCGAGTAGGCATGCATGAGTAGATATTTGAGCATTTTGAGGAGAGACATCCGCAATTTTGTGGCGAACTCGACGTACCGGAAATTTTCTGAGCTTCAGGCAAATGCTCGGAAGAGGGAGATTGAGCTTGAGACTCAGGCCAGGGAGGAGGCGGAGTCTCAAGGGAGGGATCAGCGACCGGCACAGTCCCAACCGGATGCTAAGCGGGCTAAGCCCGCCGATTTGAGATCAGGGAACCAGAAGGGCCGCACTTGTGGCAAGTGCGACAAGAGTCATGAGGGGGTGTGTAGGTTAGGTTCTTGCTACAAGTGTGGCAAGGAGGGGCACATGGACAAGGATTGCCCCAAGGGGTTTGCAATCTGTTTTCACTGCAACCAGATCGGACACCGGAAGGCCGAGTGTCCGCAGTTGCGAGGGTCAGCTCAGGGGGCTTCACAGGTATTTGCCCCTACTGCAGTACAAGCTATGGAGAGTCGGCCGGTGAAGGCCGAGGCGCCGAAGGCTCGCGGGAGAGTCTTCCAGTTGACAGCGGAGGAGGTCCGCGCAGCGGCCGATGTTGTGGCTGGTATGTATTCTTTCATCTATTTATTTTGAGTTTGTGGTGTTATGCTTATATTATGGTATGTGTAGTTACATTTCTTGTGAGTTCTGTACCTGCTTTGGTGTTATTTGACTCAGGTGCAAGTTGGTCTTTTGTGTCGTTGGCCTTTAGTCAGCACATCAGTATCCGTCGAGAGGCGTTGAGTCGACCTTTGCGAGTTTTCATAGCTGACGAGAGAGCGGTGTATGCCACTGGTGTGATTCGAGGATGTGTACTTGAG
Organism: Lactuca sativa; assembly: GCF_002870075.4. Classification (NCBI taxonomy): domain Eukaryota; kingdom Viridiplantae; phylum Streptophyta; class Magnoliopsida; order Asterales; family Asteraceae; genus Lactuca; species Lactuca sativa. The sequence continues at coordinate 500,972 of NC_056631.2, forward strand.
ATCTTCGATGTTGAGTTTACGATTGATTTGGTCCCGATTGCTATGGGAGATGTTTGTGTCATCATGGGCATGGACTGGTTGAGCAGATTTGGAGTGGTTATTGATTATGAGCGACAGCTGGTGACCATACGAGACTCTAGTGGGGGAGTTCTTACGGTTTATGGCGAGGGTACCCGTTCTGGGTTAGCATTTTGTTCGACCGCTAGAGCGAGACAAAGTATACAACAGGGCTGTAGTGGGTTTGTGGCTTATGTAGTGGATACGAGAGTAGGTGCAGAGAGATCGAGGTCAGTCGATGAGGTCCCGATAGTGCGTGAGTTCTCGGATGTTTTCCCCGAGGAGTTGCTGGGTGTGCCTCCCGAGAGGCAGGTGGAGTTCCGTATCGATTTGGTTCCGGGAGCAGCGCCTATCGCCAAGGCACCCTATCAACCTTGCGCCTCCAGAGATGCAGGAGTTATCCTCGTAGCTTCAGGAGTTGCTGGGAAAGGGGTTTATACGACCGAGTAGTTCGCCGTGGGGAGCACTGATCCTTTTTGTCAAGAAGAAGGATGGTTCACACCGGATGTGCATTGATTACCAGGAGTTGAACAAGATGACGGTCAAGAACCATTACCTCTTACTGAGGATCGACGATATGTTCGATCAATTGCAGGGAGCGTCTTGGTTCTCCAAGATTGATTTGAGGTCTGGATATCATCAAATGAGGGTGCGTGATGAGGATATCTAGAAGACAACGTTCAGGACTCGTTACGGGCATTACGAGTTCGTGGTGATGCCTTTCGGGCTCACCAATGCACCGGCGGCGTTCATGGATCTCTTGAACAGGGTGTGCAGGCCGATGTTGGATCGTTCAGTGATCGTGTTCATTGATGATATATTGGTGTATTCGAGATCCAGAGAGCAGCATGAGGAGCATTTGAGGGAGATTCTCAGAGTTCTAAGATCGGAGAGGCTTTACGCCAAATTCTCCAAGTGCGATTTCTAGTTACGAGAGGTCCAGTTCCTAGGACACCTTGTCAAACAGAATGGAATATTGGTCGATCCGGCCAAGATTGAGGCAGTGATAAGTTGGGAGGTGCCGAGATCCCCTTCAGAGATTAAGAGTTTCCTGGGGTTGGCCGGTTATTATCAGAGATTCATCAAGGATTTCTCCAGGATTGCTGTTCCTCTCACCAGATTAACCCGGAAGGGCATGGCTTTCAGTTGGGTCCCGGAGCAGCAGGCCTCATTCGAGACACTTCACCAGAGATTATGCGAAGCCCCAGTGTTATCCCTTCCGGAGGGGATGGAGGATTTTGTGGTATATTGTGACGCGTCGATATCGGGACTGGGTGTGGTGCTGATGCAGAGAGGGCATGTGATAGCATACACATCAAGGCAACTGAAGCCTCATGAGACGAGGTATCCTACTCACGATTTGGAGTTGGGGGCTATGGTGCTCGCCCTCAAGATCTGGCGTCTCTAGGTGTACCATATACATGGACCACAAGAGCTTGAAGTATCTGATGGATCAGCCCAACCTGAACATGCGTCAGAGAAGATGGTTGAACGTGGTGAAGGATTATGAGTGTGAGATCCTATACCACCCGGGCAAGGCTAACGTGGTAGCCGATGCCTTGAGTTGTAGGGCAGACAGTGCCCCGATACGGGATGTTTGTATGAGGTTGACAGTGATGACTCCGGTATTGGACACCATTCGGAAGGCCCAGGCAGAGGCCATGAGACCAGAGAACCGCAAGAGAGAGTGGGTGATCGGGTAAGTATCTGAGTTCATTGCCGATAGATGAGGGCTTATGACTTTCCAGGGTCGGATTTGGGTGCCATTTGAGGGTGGGGCACGTACCATTTTGATAGAGGAGGCGCACAAGTCGAGGTTTTCAATCCATCCCGGGGCCAGTAAGATGTATTTGGACCTGAAAAGAGACTATTGGTGGCCCTGTATGAAGAGGGATGTGGCGTGGTTTGTAGAGAGGTGCTTGACATGTCACAGAGTTAAGGCCGAGCACCAGTGTCCACATGGCAAGTTGCAGCCACTTGAGGTTCCCCAGTGGAAGTGGGAACATATTTCCATGGATTTTATCACCAAATTGCTGAGGACTGCGAGAGGTTTTGATGCAATTTGGGTGATCGTTGACCGGCTGACGAAGAGCACTCATTTTCTTGCTATCAGCGAGAGCTCTTCCGCAGAGAGGCTGGCAGAGGTGTATGTGAGGGAGGTGGTAATGCGACATGGTGTACCGATCTTGTTTGTGTCAGATCGATATGTGCGTTTCACTTCCAGGTTCTGGAAGAAGTTCCATGTGGAGTTAGGTACTAGGCTGCATTTCAGTACCGCTTACCACCCACAGATGGACGGACAGAGTGAACGGACAATTCAGACGCTCGAGGACATGCTTCAGGCATATGTGTTGTACTTCGAAGGGAGTTGGGACACGTATCTGCCATTGGCTGAGTTTTCTTATAACAACAACCACCATTCGAGCATTGGTATGCCTCACTTCGAGTTGTTGTATGGGAGGAGGTGCCAGACTCCCATCTGTTGGAGAGAGGTAGGGCAACGAGTGATGGGCAGCACTGAGATAGTGCTTCAGACGACAGACCAGATACAACAGGTTAGACAGAGGTTGCTGATGGCCCGGAGTCGCCAGAAGAGTTACGTGGATAGGCGACGATCCGAGCTCGAGTTTCAGGTTGGAGATTTTGTACTCCTGAAGGTGTCTCCTTGGAAAGGAGTGATCCGATTCAGGAAAAAGGGGCAAATTTGGGCCCCAGTACATTGGACCGCTTAGGGTGATCGCAAGGGTGGGCAGGGTAGCATATCGTTTGGAGCTACCTACGGAGTTGAGCCAGATTCATGATACCTTCCACGTGTCTCAGCTGAGGAAGTGTATAGCCGACGAGTCGGAATTGGTGTCATTAGACGATATCTAGGTGGACGTGAGTTTGAATTATGTTGAGAGACCGATCGCGATCTTGGACCGGAAGGTCAAGGTTCCGAGAAACAAGGAGGTGCTCTGGTTCAGGTCCAGTGGCAGCATCAGAGAGTGAAACCCTAAGAAAGCCTTCCTTTGTCCTTAAGCTTGTGTGTGAGTGTTTTGAGCTAAAAGTGCCTTGGAGTGTTAGTGAAGAAGAAGGAAAGGAGCTTGTGGAGGCTAGGGCTTGAAGTGCAAGTTTGGATCTGAGATCTTCAGAGGAAGGAGCTTCTTCTAGAGGTATAAAGTTCAAAACATTCCTCTTTATTTTGGTTTGGTGTTGCATGGACCATTTATAGGGTTAAAAATCCCAAAGGTGGAGACTTTATGAGTGTAAGGGACTCCATGGACCTAGATCTGTCCCATTTCAGTGATATTTGTGTTATAGATCCATAAAAATCCCAACTTGGTCGTTGTTATGGGGTCATGCTTGAGTTATGAGCCTTTCTAGGGTTGAAAGTGGAATGTTATGGGTGTTGGTGGCTATTTCAGCCATGCAAAGGCTTAAAGTCACCAACTTTATGGATTAAGAGGTTTAGGGATGGCCAGATCTAGAAGTTGGACATTTGTCTTAACTGTTTAAGACCCTAAAAGCAAGGAGTTTGAAACTGGGAGTTACGTGGGGCGTAATCCCAGTACGCGCGGCGTAAGGGGTCGCGTTCCCCGTTTCTGTGAGGTTGCCGGGTACGCCCAACATACAAGTTTGGTATGCGCAGCGTAACCCAGAGGGTTGACTTTTGTTGACTTTTAGGGTTTGGTCAACTTTAGGGTCTTTGAGCCATGAGGGGGGTAAAATGGTCTTTTACCCTCATGAGAGTGCTAAGAGAGGGAATAGTCCAGACTTGAGAGTTGTATTGATTAGAGTGCTTATTCCATGTGATTAGGCGGAGTCTAGACCGGATTTTTACCGAGCTCTAGATTACCGAGTTACCCGAGGTGAGTCTTCTCACTATACTTTACCAAAGAGTGGTAATTAGAGTTATGTGACAGAGTACCTTGTATGTTGTTGTATGATGTGATTTCTATGTGATTTGTGCTATGCATGTTTCGGAGTTTACTGAGTTAGGACCGAAAGGTCCATAGAGTTAGGACCAGAGGATCCACAGAGTTATGGGACTAGAGGGTCCCACTGAGACACATTGACCAGAGGGTCAAACAGAGTTATAGCCTCGAGTGGCAAATATGTGTTGTATGTGGTATTTTGGGGAACTCACTAAGCATTTATGCTTACAGTGTTGTGTTATGTGTTTCAGATACTAGTGAGGATCGTGGGAAGGCGCCGACATGATCAGTACACACATGAGGAGTTTTTACATATTATGATCTTGGGATGTGTTGTTATGGATTGTTATGTGATACAATGACATTTTTATAACAATTATGAATGAAAGTGTGTTTTTAAAATGTGAAAAATTATTTGAAAAATCTGAGTGTTACACATACCAAGGACAGAGTAGACACTACACGACATTGATGTGAGTTATTTTTTAGTAGAAGTAGGTCTAAGGCACCAAGGCCGACCCACTAGTAGTTGATTACAGTTCTATGTGATAATTTTCTAGCTTGCTATTATTTGATGTGCTTTATGTGCCAGTATGATATGTTCTATGTGCTAGTGGTAGTAGGAGGGGGAATAGTCTCCGATTCGCTCGTTAGGACTGAAGGGTAGGTCGGACACCCCAGATATGTCTGACAACATGATTGTGATATATTATTATGTGATAGTAGCCGGGAGCCAGGTGAAATAGTCCCCGTGACCGGGTGAGATAGACCAGAGGGTAGGCATGCACCCCAGAATGGCCTGAAACAGGTATGTTGGCACTCTAGAATGGCTTGACATGGGTAGGTCAACACCTCAGAATGGCTGGTCATGTGTAGGTCGGGCACCCTAGAACTGCTCGACAGTATGTATGGTTGTATGGTATGTGGTATGATGGGGGAACTCACTAAGCTTTGTGCTTACGGTTTTCAGTTTTGGTTTCAGGTACCTCTTCATCTAAGGGGAAGGAGCCGGCAGGGTAGCAGCGCATCGCACACACATGATTCCGCATTTGAGAACCCTGAGATTGTACTCTGACATTATACTATTTGACATTATGGTTTTTGAAACATGTAACTATGGTTTTGTGGTTTGAAGTGATATCAGTAATGTTTTACTCAAACAGTTTTACAAGTATTATAATTAAAAACAAAAATTTTCGGTCTCGATTTATGGGATGTTACAATTTTGTAACTTGTAAACCCTTATTTTTGAATCTAATCAGATTTTTATGAACAAGTTGGAGTGGGAATTGCTTGTGATGCTAGTAAGGTTTTCAATGATCATAATGTGAGGGTAATTATGACCAAATTGAATCTTGAATCCCAATTCTATCGGAATGGAATCAGGAATTCCAATTATATTGGAATGAAATACGAATATTTTCTCACTGATTTATACATGTTCTACAGTTATTGGTTATTGGTTTTGGTGCAATTCACAAGTCCGCATATTTTTCCAAAGGAATTTAGTTTTTTATTTTTTATTTGCTAATGTGTTATTGGATTCTAAACCACAGTTGGATTTGTTTTCACAGAAGTTGATTCTTGAAGAAAGGACCACAAAACTGAAAGTGATTCTTAGCAACATTATTCTTGTAGAATGTATTAGTGTTTTTGTTAGATTTTGATGTTTTTTTTCCCGATTTGAAAGTTTTTTTTTTAGTTTTATTCTTTAACAATAAATATATTTCTTAGCAATTGTTACCCGTATTCTATAAGAATTAATGTAATTTTTGTTTTTATTCTTCAATTGAACCGAATTAATGTAATTTTTGTTTTTATTCTTCAATTGATGGTTCGAGAATTTTTTATTCTATAAGAAGTTTTTAAAGTAATGATCAATAAATAGGTTCAATAATATTTTTATTATTTTATGGTTCAAGAATATATTTATTTTTGAATATACCTATAAACATATTCTGTCAGAATATCTGAACTAAAAGAATTATAATTCGTAAAATCAGATTTTTAAAATTAATATAATCTATGATCCCTTAAAATATACAATTTTTCTTTATTAAATTTATATTAATTGACTAAAATACCCTTGTAATTAAATTAGATGGTATTTCAATTATATTTAATTCAATCATATATATTAATCATTTTCTTAAAATAAACAAAATGATTGCCCACAATCATTCATACATCCATACAATAATTAGTTAGAATACAGTAACCTAAGTCTCTCTCTCTCTCTCTCTCTCTCTATATATATATATATATATATATATATATATATATATATATATATATATATATATTAAGAAAGTGTACACCATGAAACTTAGAATTAAAGAATATTAAAAATCCATGAAATTTTTTTTGTTTTATTTTTTTTACTTTTTTAAAAGAGGTATACAAATGCAAACAATGTGTCATTGTATATTTGATTTTAGTATATTCACTTGTTATACAAAAAATACTTTTTACATTTTTTTGGGGGTTTGCATCTGATACTGAGTTCAACAACTAACATACTTTGAATTTTCAAATTAATGGATTGGTTAGTTTACTTTGCTGTCATGTTTATTAATATTAAATTATTATTTAAATTTTTATAATCATTCTAGACGAAAAACGATATTATTATTATAATTACTATTATATATATGGTAACAGAGGAAGGAATGAAGAAGGTGGCAGGGTGCATACGCACTTGCAGACGTAATACGATTTAGTTAAAGGACTTCTTATTCACGCTAAAGTCTAAACTATGCAAACAAATGAACAATAACGACGTTGGTATCGTAATGTAATGCTTTTGTTATTCTTTAATATTCAAATATGACGGCAACAAATGATTTTTTTTCCTTGTCCACCAATCAGTTTATTACAAAAGATTACTATTTATCGGTCATCAAGCTATGAAAAGTCCCTCTAATAACTGTTTCGCTAAGTATTTGAACAAATCCCAAAATATTTCAATAAAGTTTTTTTTTGAACGGAATTTACATAAGCTAGCAAACTTAGGAAAAGAACGAAAGTATTACAGGAAAATACCCGGAAATGAGTTCTGTAACTAAGAAATCTAGTTGACTTTATGTTTGCGTTTCTTAAAAAGACAAACGAAAATACGACGGCGCAATTCTATCAAAAATAAAATCTCTATTGTATTTCTTCGATCCAAACACCATAGCATTCTTAAAACTCCAAATAACCCATAAAATGTCAGAAAGATTACATCCAAAGCTGCACTTTTTGCATTAGACAAGTCAAAAAATCCATCTAATTTAACAAATCTGTGACGAAGCTAAAATTGGGAATTACAAAGTCCCAACAATGAGCAATCTGCAACCAAGTCGGAGAACCCACCTCACAAGCAAACATCAAATGGTACACACTTTCAAAATGATTGGAACAATTAGGGCATAAAATCGGATCCATATCTAACCCCCTGTCCACTAAATATAGTCTCACACTTGGTTCGTGAAGATCCTCCATGAACATTGATCTTCTTCAGGCAACCATATTCCATCTTGTAACATATTTATCGGCTTCTAAAGTCCTCTCACCAATAAAAAGTCTAGTGGAACCGGCCGAAAACTCATTATTATTATCCAAACTCATAAGAATTATCCAAACCATATTCCATCTTGATCTTCTTCGAGACAACCATATTCCATCTTGTCAACATATTCGTTTCTCATGATGGTGCTTGACTGAGCAACTTATTTTTGCCCACACATCTAACAACGACTTTTTAACACAAAATACACCAAGAATTTTCAATTTTCAATTCATAAAATGACCCGGTGTACAGTTATGTTGATTAGCAAGATACAAGTTATCATAGACATGTTGGCTAATTTTTATATGAAGGAAGATATTAAGAGTTAACTCTGCTTATAGCTTTTACTTTCGATTTCTTGAGGAACGAATATGGTGATAGAGTTCAGGACTCGATGTAGTTATACTATCTTTGAGACTATTTCTCGAGGTCTCAACAATTTGTTTAACAATCAATATGCTCTTCAATTGTAGAATGGTCTTTAATGACTAAAGCTTGGGTGTTGATGAATATGTTTCAAGCACATGCGAGAAGCGCTCACATGGTATGATGGCGAGTCGGGAGACTTACAACATGGAAACGATGTGATAGATAAGAAATGCATGTAATGAAATATGTTATGTATATGGAAAGAGCAACACCCTTTGTAACTCCCGGAAACCAGAAGGCCAAATGAGGAAAGAAAATCTCCAAACAAGAAGGCAATTCGTCGAGTTCAAGGGTGAGAACTCGACGAGTAGGAAGGTTGTCCTGCATGTTTTTGGAAGACCAAATCGACGAGTTGGAGAGGACCGACTTGATGAGTTGGACTAGGTTTAGGAAACCCTAAATCCGAGATTTTGCACCCTATTTAAGCATCCTAATCCCCACTTGCTAACCTCATTTCCAGCCTCCAAATCCCAAACCCTAGTTTCAGAAACCCTAATGCATCTGTGAGCCTGTGAGCCATTTTTGAGTGCCTGTGAGCCATTTTTGTGTGAACTTTGTGTGTTTTGAAGCTTGTGGAAGAAGAAGAAGAAGCTAGATGATTCAAGGAGAAGATAGTAGATCTAGAGACTTCCTTTCATCCTCATCATTTTCTGGTAATCAAGTCTCTAACTTGCTTAGTAGTTTATTAGATCTCCTTATTTTCAATTTATTGGATTTTTTGGTCCAAGAAGCTTGATCTTTGGGATATGGACGTCCCAAGTGAGTATACCTTCAGATTTGGGATTATAGAGGGCTTTCATGGCATAAAGGTGTAAACTTTATGGAAATTGAAGTCCCATGCAAGCCATAGGATGTCATTTTGGCCTTTTAAGCTCCAAAAAGGCATGCATGGAGTGAAAGGTGGTAGCTTTATGTGTCCATGTAGTGTTTAGGGTCTAGATCTCTATTTATAGGCTTTGGTTTGGAGTATGGATGGCTTGTGGACTAGGATCTAGGTCCTAAGGAGTTAGGGTTTGAGCTAAACCCATTAAGAAAAGGTATTAATGAGTAACGTTGGAAACTTTACCCTTAAAAGGACATTTCGAGTGTATAGCAGTGGCGGATCCATGATCAAAGTAAAGGGGTATCCCCAATAAATAAAGGGTATCCCCGACAAAAAATTCACGTAATACACAATAAGAAAAAATATTTCCAGAAAAAATTACACTATTAATTTTTTTTGAGGGGTATCCCAGGCTACCTCGGGATACATAGTAGATCCGCCTATGGTGTATAGGTGGAGTATGGAGCTTATATTTGAAGAATAGAGGCTTAATATGTTAAGAAGGGCTTAACAGACTAAGGAACTCGACGATTCAATATAGGAACTTGGCGAGTTGGGTTGGAAGTTGCCCGATTCTGATGAAAGAGGAGGCAACTCGTCGAGTTGCTGGAAAACTCGACGAGTTGGGCCGGGATTTAACGATTTTTGTGGATATGGAGAACTCGACGAGTTTGGGGTAGACTCGATGAGTTGGTTCTAGATTTTGCGTTCTATGTTTTGCGGGAACTCGCCGAGTTGAAGGATGACTCGACGAGTTGAGTCAAATCGAGCTTTGACTTTGGCTTAGACCGCAGTGTTGACTTTGACCTTGACTTTGACTTTGACCAAGGTTGACCCTTGATGGGTTATGAAGCATATAATGGTTACTAAGGGTTGTAATATGTAGGGATTGTGTAGAGCCGATCGCGAGGCAGAGATGTTCAACTATCATCCAACATTGAGGTGAGTTTCCTCCTATAGGAACGGGTCGAAGGCACCAATGCCGACCCATATGTATGATTATATGTTATGTGTGTTGATTAGTAGCTAAGTGTGGACAGTGCTCGTATCTTAACATTACTTATATATGCCGGGTGGTACCCGAGGAATGTTTATATGTATGTTTCCGGACTACGGTTCGATGTCGGGTGGTACCCGAGGAACGTATGCATGATTAGTTATACTTGTTGTCTGCGTGATACTTGTATGTGCCTGGTAGGGAGATGAGTGTGGGCTGGGGCCCGTATCTCATCACTAGTTAAGTTTGGACGGGGTTCCATATCTCATCATTAGCAGAGTAGGGGCGGGGCCCAAGATAGGCGAGGCCTTAGACTAGAAGAGATAGTGTTGTGTATGATTCTTTATGTACTAGCATGATTATATGTTATTGTTTGTAAGTGTATAGAGGGCGGGGTCTAGAGACAAGCGGGGCCTGGTAGAAACAGATTTGTATACCGAGTAGGGCTCGATGCCAGGAGGGGCCTGATGTCGGACTCTGTCCGATGCCGGGCGGGGCCCGAGGAAGGGGCTGGGGCCCAGTTCATGTCCTTATGTGATTATGTGTATGGTATGTGGTAGTTTAGGGAGACTCACTAAGCTTCATGCTTATAGTTTTCAGTTTTGGTTTCAGGTACTTCTAGTAGCAAGGGGAAGAGCTCGGGATGACTGCAATGCACACAACATTTGTTTAGACTGGGGTGTTTTTACTCTGATATGTTGACTTGTGTTTTGAAATGATACTCTGATTTGATACGATGTCTTATGTTTTCAGATGAAATGAATTTGGAAACTATGGTTTATTTAATAATTAAAATGAAAATTTTGGACCGTATTTTTGAGATGTTTCAAGTTAGTATCAGAGCCTTGGTTTGAGGGATTCGGGCACACTCTCGGATATGTCTAAACTCAAACTAAGGACTTGGTATGAAAATTTTCAAAAGAAAATCATTTTTATAAAAAGAATTTTGAAAAGAGAAAAGAATTTTTAAAAGAGAAAAGGGTGTGGTGCATGCAATCAACCGAGCTCAAGTAAGTACTCCCAAATTACCCATACAAGTTATGTTATGATATGTTTATGAGAACTGCATGCTAGATTAAGGCTAAGGATCTAGGAAGGATGGCTTATGTGCCTGTTATATGTGTATGAGCTTTATGAACTGCATGCTAGTGATATAGGCATATTTAGTTATAAAATGCATGCATTATCTTAATACTTTATGTTGATTTTATCTCATTTAATGAAAAAAGGTGCTTAATTAGCTTAAATATTTCATTTTCAGCAATAAAGACATGCTCGGAAGCAAAAGGAAGCGGAACTAGTAATTGGAGGCTTGGATCTTGGATTTTGAATAAAGAAGGATAATGCTGGACAGCTTGACCCCTCATCAGTGTTATGGCCATATCTCATGAACCGTAACTCCGATTTTACGAGATTCAAAATGTTCTGAAAACTAGACACAATTTAGGACGACTTTCGTGTTTTGAGAAAATGCTGATTCCAAAAGAACTCGACGAGTAGGCCATAAACTCGACGAGTCACGTCGAACTTTCGTGATTCTGGACGCGTTGACTTGCCGTGCACGGGTTTTAAGCGACAGACTCGCCGAGTAGGTCACTGGACTCGACGAGTCACCCCCGTTTTGTGAAAATCTATATAAAGGGCATTCCTTCCCGATACCCTAGCATATAGATGGACCCTTAGAGGCCAATTGTTGACTAAAGGTCCTGCTGGAGCGTGGGAAGCTAAGGAATCAACCCTACATTCAATTTTAAGGAGAATCAACGCAAAATCAAGTTTACTCTTACCTAATCTCTTGTTTGAACTATGTTTTTACCGATTGATTTTGTTTTTGAGCTTGTTTCTGCTGTAATCATGAGCTAAAACTCATACCTTCTGTTTAGGATAAATGATTTTGTGATTATGGTTTGATTTTATGGTTAGGATTAACTTTAATTGGTGATATTGTTTTGTTAAGCTTGTTAAAGAACCTCATATGTTAATGACAACTATTCTCTGTTAATATATCAGTAATTAAGTTGTATGAACATCTCTTAGTTATAAATTTCGGATGATTTATGTGACCACATAGTTATATGTCTAGGAATAGCGAATGTGAAACTAGAATTGACTAGAAGATATGTAAATTAATGTGTGAGCTTGTGTGATACACCATCAACAAGATGTTAATTGAATCACCAATTTGATTAGCTAATTACAAGTCTTACTTAACCTGAATCAATAAAATAGGAAACTCATTGGTTTAATCAACTGATCATTTCTTGAATTAATTTTTTTTCTAAGGATTAGTAATAGCGAACGTGAACCTAATCACATTAATCGGTAGCTAATGCCAATTAATCCATTGCACTTGTCATGAAATCAACCATAGGAATAAATGATTCAAACCTAAACAAAAGTCTCATTAATTATTGAATTTAGTTGATTTTTATTTGCTTAGCTGTTAGTTGCTTAGTTTGAGTGTTAGTTAAGTATTTAAGTTTGTAGTCTTAAAAAACTAGAGAGAACCCTTTTTTTTTACTTGTTTTATTTAGATAATATTAGCATTTATTTTAATTGTTTACCTTCCCTGTGTTCGATAGCCTACTCCCTTCTACTTCCTTGAACTATATTACTAATCGATAGGTACATTGCCTTTCGTGTGTTTATTTTGTGTTTAAGTTAGTAGGATTAAAACTAGTTGGTTTTACACACATCAAGTTTTTGGCGCCGTTGCCGGGGAACGGTTCAAATAGTTAATTTTATTTGCTAATTGTTATCGTTTTTAATTTATTGATTAATTTTTTATTATTATTTAGTTTGATTTTTATTTTATTTATTTATTATGTATTTTCCAAATCTCGATGCTTTTGATGCTTTTTTTTGAGGAAGTAGTACAGGAAATTGAGCGAGAAGATGAGGAATATGACTCAGATGAAGATTTGATGAAATTTGGAAGATGGTTAGATAACATCTTGCCTAATGAACAAGAACAATCTGAGTCACAAGGGTTAGAGTTAAAAGATGAAGAATTTAATCCAGAAAAAGATTTGGAGGAGCTGGAAAGATTGCTAGCAGAAGGGTCAGATGAAGAACAAGAACAAACTGAGTTGCAGGAACCAAGTCGTGGTTTAACCATTACCACGACATGGCCCCCTATTTTCCCAAATTGTGATTCGAATCATGGGGTGATGAATCCAACTTTGGAGAAAGTTCTGAAGCACGATCCGTTTCCTGATTAGTACCCGACCTGTTCCAACCCTTGTCAAGATTCTTGGGTTACATGAATTAAAACTCGTTTGGCCAATTTTTGAAGCAAAGAGCCAAATTTTACAAATTGGTCCCAAAAAAAATTCAATGCAACGGATGGATTGACATTGAGTTTATTGGAAGCTTATTAAGTTGGGAGTCCAGCTCAAGACTTGCACAAAAAGAAGCGCTTGCGGGAGGCAACCCGTTATTAGAGTTTGCTTTTCTTTTTCTTTCTAAACTTCTAGTATTTAGGGATAATTTAGGATTTTTATTTTGATTTTTTTATTACTTGGTATTTGTTTTTGATCTTTTCATAATATAGGGTGAGGGATAGAATGAATGAATAAAGCGTGAGGAATAAAACGTGGGATCGAGTCTAAAATGAGAAGAATGGGAGAATTGAGTCGAATTACGAGTCCGGTAAGTAAACAGCTGAAGGGATGTGCTTTTACTGAAGAAAAATGAGGGGGAATATTGCTATAATAATCTCCTCAAACCCCATAAAAAAACCTGAAGCAGGAGCTAATTTTATTTACTCAGTGCAGAAAACTCGTCGAGTTCCATTCAAATACTCAACGAGTCCATGCGAAAAAACCCGATTGTTACCACTTTTATCGACTTAACTCGGCGAGTTTACTATTAACTCGACGAGTTACTCTTACCTTCAAGATTGGCGATTTGACTCCATTCGACATGGGCATTGTTTATATTTTTGAAGATCATTTTCGAGCATTTCCAAGAAGCTTTTTCCTCGATATTTTGGAGCTGTCAACCACATGAGACGAATGACACCCAATGCATGGATGAGCTGTTCCCATGTCTAAAGTCAGCTGAAGATGGAGCTTTAACATGAAGAAGATCGACCTCGCCACTGCTATCCCAGGGTACTTTGTTCCAATTCCCTCTTTACTTTATTTTTCTTTATGATGCATAGTATGCAATGGGGACATTGCATAAATTAAGTGTGGTGTAGGGGGTTGGTTACATTAGTTAAAATTTTAGTTAAATTTTGAAAAGTTTGAAATTTTTGCATTAAAATTGCTAGGGATAAATTAGAAAATTTTGGTAAAAGCAATTAGGGTTCATGTTAGTATTATGTTTGATGATTTTATGAAGACCCAAATGTTTAGTTGAGCCAATATACGCTATAATGCATTTGTGGCCTCCCTTATTCTAGTGAAATCATGAGACAAAAACACAACCTTGCTTAGTTTGAGGGATGCAGTATGTTTCGCATCGTGTATCAGAAATGTATCCAGGAAAACTAATACTTTAACCAAAAAAGGTTGAAGTGGAGCACCCTTGCTTAAGCATGTAGGAATTAAGTGAAAAAAAGTGAGTTACTTGTAAAAAAAAGAGAGAATTACAAGAAAAGTTGAAAGAATTTTGGAGTGATTACCCTAGGGCACGACTAGGATGAGATTAGTGCTGGGAGCAGTAGTAGTGAAAGGGACTTGGTGGAGTCAAGGCAATTCTTGAGGAAAGTACAGATAGATGTGGAAGGTAGTATGGGCCCATACTACTAAAAACAAAGGATCCGTTCTCGAATCAAGGAAGGTTGGGACGAACCCAGGGAACTTGTAGTGTGTGAGATCCCACGAGTTATGATGACTATTATGATGATTGTGATGGTATATTTCCAAGTATGGTGATGTTACTCAGTAGAACAGTTGGTAGTTCTGGTGCCGACGAGGGATTAGGCTCGGATTCTGGAGCCGATAACTCGATGGTCAGATGAGGGAGTTCATTCCATCTGAGAGTACGCACGGTATTACTTACTAGACTCCGATGACATTCGGTATGGTCAAGGAGGGAGTTTGGAGATTCTTGATGAGAGGCTGAGTGCATTCTGCACTGAGATAGCGGCCATGATAGGGACGTGTACGTTGATGTTTCGAGAGTTCAGAGCTTGTGGAGCTCCAGACTATCATGAGGCTAAGGGCCCCATTGCTAGTAGTCGGTGGTTGGCAGATGTCACCAACGTTTTTCGTACTAGCCGGTGTCCAGAGTGGGACAAGGTCCGACTCGCCTCTTTTCTTCTGAAGGAGAGAGCATGTGGTTAGTGGGAGGAGGTTGGACATCCTATTGGGGATGATGCCGCGTTAGACGCGATGACACGGGGTGACTTCTCGATCAGGTTCAGGTCCAATTTTTCACCAGTGATTGAGGTGCATCAGTTAGCACGGGAGTTCCAGGATCTCTAGCAGACTACGGAGACGGTAGCGGAGATCACCACCAAGTTCAGGGAGAGGGCCCTTCTTTTTCCGAAGTATGTGGCAGACGAGGAAATGAAGAAGGCTCGGTATCATGAGATGCTGAGGAGCGATATTAGACAGTTTGTGAGCCGGTCTAGCTGCAAGACGCTGGAGGATATGATCGCTTGAGCCAGGGAGAAGGAGATCAACTTAGAGACAGAGAGGAAGAGGAAACTAGATGAGGTGCAAACATCTACAGGGTTGGGCAAGAGGCCCAAGGTATCAGATTGTAACATCCCCCTCTGGCACGTATCACAATATTTTCCGCTTTGGGCTCCTGGCATGAAAACTTCCCATGGGGCGACTCATCCATGAATTTTTCTCACCCAGGCACGCTTAACTGCAGAGTTCTTATGGGATTTGCTGCCCTCATGACTTTAAAATGCATTGTGTGTGTTGCGAGATTAGGAACCAAAAGTGAACCACTACCACCATCTACCACCATTAGCCACCATAAGGGTGGTTGTATGTGTGTGTGTTATTGGGATTTTGCTTTGTATGTTGTAATCTGTAGCAAAATAATCAAAGAAAAACTCAAACCACTACCGTGAGGTGGTGGCTGCCATCACCGGCCTCCGTGTCGGGTGGCAGTGTGCTTTGCATATTTTTGGATTACTTTTGGGATGCTTGGAATCGATTGGACTAGAACCCTAACCACCACTGTAAGGTGGTCGCCGCCGTGCCACCGTTGACTACCATTACCCGAGGTGGTAGTGGGTGATGCCCAACTAGCGAAACCCCAATGGGCCTAATGAAAATTTAGTGGGCCTATTGTAATCCTAATTGATCTAAAGGTTTAGTTTTGGGCCAAATTAGGGTTTAGAAAACCCTAATTTTGGATATATTAGTTTAGACTTATCGGGACCCGCAATTTGGGCCATTAGAATGGAATTGTGAATTACAGCCAATCACACTATATGATTTCCCCAATAGATTGATGGACTTAATGGGTTAAGTAAGAAACACTTAACCCTAATCGTCATTTTATGTGAAAAACCTAATTTCACTTGGGATTTGAGTTGGGCCTTTCTATTAGGCTTTGGTGATTGGTGTAACGTCCCAAAAATATAGGCTAAAAATTTCGTTTTGAATTAGGTTATTACATAAAATCAATGTGTGAATAATCAAAATATAACATTATAAAACCATATCAGAGTATAATCCCAAGGATCTCCTGTGCGGAAAACATAGTGTGATGCGCTGCGATCAAGCCGCCTCCTTTCCTTTGAAACAAGTACTTGAAACCCAATCTATAAACCGTAAGCACGAAGCTTAGTGAGTTCCTAAAATACCACACATACATATTAGCCACTCGAGGCTATAGCTCTGTAAGACCTTCCGGTCAATGTGTCTCTGTGGGACCCTCCGGTCCTACAACTCTGGTAGACCTTCCGGCCTTACCATGTCTTGCCTTTCGGCCTCAACTCTGATCGCCTTCCGGCCATAACTCTGATTGACCTTCCGGTCCCAAATCATACAACATATACATAACACATAGATAACAACATATATCACATAAACAAAATGCATAATATCACATAGACAAAATGCATAATATCACATAACTCGTGTAAGCACATAGAACCTTCCGATCACACATAATTACCACTCTAGATAAGGTATAGTAGGAAGACTCACCTGAGACTGCTGAAGTCGCGCAGACTCAATCCCCCACTGCTGAGGTCCTACAGACTCAACCCCAGCTGCTGGATGACAGATTCCCGATCTGTCAATCATCAAAACATCACCCAATTAATAATTGGGTCCTACTACATAACAATAAGTACCTACTTTGGATAATTACTACATTATCCTAGGCTTGGATTTATTTAAGCCCACAGTCAATTAGGAATCAGAGCCCAACATATGGCCCCACTTCCAAACTAGGCCTAAGCCTATACATGGTCTTATTCCGAGGCCCAATATCATGTAATCATTAAGGCCCAAACTATGGCCCATCTATGGCCCAATTTTCCAAATTGGGCCCAACCCCTCATATGGGCCTTAACTCAAAACCCAAAAATTATTCTAGTCCCTTTGCTTGATCTTAGATGGCCCATTGATAACCTAATCATCAAGACCGACTAGAAAGGCCCAACAATAAACCCAAGTGAAATTAGGGTTTCACATAAAATGACGATTAGGGTTAAGTGTTTCTCACTTAACCCATTAAGGACTTAATCCACTAAGTCCAGTATTGCTTAGATCAATTCTGCCATTGATTCTTATTTAATATTTCAAGTTATTAAATAATTCTCGTGTGTCCCGATAACTCTCAAAATTAGGGTTTTATTGGCATTAGGGTTTTCCAAACCCTAATTACTAGCCCACTTATCAATTTGTTGGGACTTTAGGTCAATTAGGGCTTTATTGTGTCTACTAGGCCCACTTGAATATCATTAAGCCCATAAGGGTTTATTAACCCCATTAAGTCTTATTGGGCCCATTAGGGCTTACAAGGCCCATTAGGGTTTCAAGCACCCTACACGAATCAAACTCAACGAGGCAAGCACACCGCCACCCGACACGGCGGCTGATGGCGGCAGCCACCACCATATAGTGGTGGTTAGGGTTTGTTTTTTTATTATTTTTTTGGGACCATTACAATGTACAACTCGATAATTCACATATCCGAGTTTTGCTGCAGTGGGACGGTCGTCAGGGCTGGGCAGAGGCACCTGCAATGAGGAGCATGGCTTTCCAGTTGACTACGGAGGAGGCACAAGTAGCTTCCGATGCTGCATATGTGTATCTTTTGCTTTCCTATTAGTTTTTATTTATGGGTTTATTACTATGGTCTTGCATTTATACGAGTAATTGTACATTGGAGTTATACTTCCTACTTATGTTCGGGTTATATGCCATCTGCATACCATGAGTCTCAGGGTAGTAGTGTGAGGTCGTTTCCTTATATAGTGGGTTCTCAGGATGCGGTAGCTGTAGCAAGTTTGATTGGAACTTGGGAGGTGTTCCGTTAGTTTTCAAGAGTTGTACTACTTTAGTGTTTGTTAGTTTTGAGAGCACTAACAGTGGTAAGCGTTGGTCTCTAGCAAATTGCTCATTGGATGGTAAGAAGCATTAGAAGTCCTTCCAGTCTTGTGTGCTGTAAGATTTTAGTCGAATCAAAGTGGGGGAGAATTCTCCAAATCATCTAGCTATTTTATCTCTGCATATCACTTGCACCTGGCCAAGGCTCAGATACTCCTGTTGTGAGTGACTTGTCACTCCTCAAATCATCTAGCTATTTTGTCCGTACTTGCAACCTGAAGCACAAATTCTAACACTTCCCAAACGCTGAAACTGCTCGAACACTGAACTACCTGAAGTAGCATGTTGTCACATGACTGTTTTTCCCAAAGTTTATCGAGACTTTCTAGTCTCACTCGTTCACCAACCATCTGCAATACCGGGTTCCGGCCCGACTGCGGAGCCAAAGGACCCCCTGCTTAGTCGACTCACACGAATTCTAAATGAAATCATTCTCTAAATCTAGTTGTCACTTGTTATCATACCATTACGACTCTAACAATCTCCTGATCTAATTGATCGGGTCCATACGTCGAATCCTGTCCTCATCAAATCCAAGGCTGAAAGTGATTGCTACCTGACCAATGGTAGCCTTATCTTACATGTCCTGAAGCAGTTTGTTACTTCTCTGATCTCATAACTGTAGTGACGTCCCTACCTTCTCATTACTGGCTTAACCAGATCTAATCCATTTGGGTAAATCCGAAATCCAATAAGTGGATTTCCATATCCACACTGCTTCACCCGAACTGGTGGGTAGTACTGTTCCTTCGGCGTTCTAACAACACGCTCATGCCATCTAGCAACCTAGTGAATATTGCGGCTACACCCGCAATCTCACGAAACTCTATCACTCTCCGACCGCTAGTGAATGCTACGGCTACCCCCGCAGTCTTACAACACTTCCCATGCTAAGTGACCACTAGTGAATGCTACGGCTACCCCCATAGTCTTACAACACTTTCTATACTGGGTCGAACACGCACTCGACCTAACACATAACTGAACTAGAGTCCTAACCGGAACTCTGACATGGTTCCCGAAACCTGCTATCATGTGACCTCACTGTATCAGTACCATACCCATGCCCGTGATCAAAGCGTCACAGTAAACCACAGAATCATCTACACCCTCTTGCAGGGTGAGAATCAGTGCCTCGTACAGCTGCTATCTGAGAGTATCGAAGGCTGCCTGCTACTCAGGCCCTCAACGAAAGGCCACCGACTTCTTGGTCAGTCGGGTCAAAGGAACCACAATCTCAGAGAAGTCTCGTATAAGTCTCCGGTAATAACCTGCTAGACCCAGGAAACTCCGAATCTTAGATGGAGACCTCGGAATCTCCCACTGCATCACGACCTCTATCTTAGCCGGATCAACTAGAATACCCTTCTAGTTGACAGGGTGCCCAAGAGATTGCACCCCGGGCAACCAGAACTCACATTTGGAGAACTATATGCAAAGTCTCTCCCCCACTTAGATTTGACTAAGTCTTAACGGTACGTGCAAATTGAAGGATTCCCGATCCTTCTTACTTCCTAATAGTCCACTGACGATAACCTACACTTACTAGTGCTAGCGATCTATCACCAATCAAACTTTAAGATCGCCAATCCTCTGAAACCTTGAAGAGTACTCTTGAAATTTGGCCCGATATAACACCTCAATCCATCTCCCATGCTGTCAATTGAAGGTCTCAATCTTCACTCTGGCTGACGAATCCTCGTTCTCACTTCCAATCTTGTAGTACCACTGAACTCTAACCGAACATATCACATACGAAAATACAATTCTCTTGAACATGCGATGACCAACCACTTATGTATCTAACACCCGCGACTGACACTACCCGTTTCATGTCACCAGCTCTGTCCTAGCAACGGTAGTGCCTTGAACTCTAAAGTTCATCCATAGACAATTACCGACCATACGTGAACAATGATAGAGCCCTTGGACGCTGACTTCACTGGTGAACTATGACTCTAATCCTGACCGAGGATCTTCCAAACAATACTCCTGCACAGATCTCGACAAAGATCTGGAATGATAACGGTACACGCGGAACCCGCTCCGCAAGATGCATCCCTCTGTGGGTTCATCAAGGACTTTTCGGCATGCAGGATGGCATATATGATCCTTGATAACCCCAAACACTAGCAGGAAACCGACCCGAGATCTAACTTATCCAAACTCACTCGTAACTCCAACGTGATACGTATCCCCAACATCCCTCTAATAGCAATAGAAGATGACATACCTGCAACATCTGGAGGAATACTAATCACCTTCTGCTGACATGACCAACCCCATTACCTTGTAGCGGCCTAAGCCCTTGGAGCGACAAACTCCCTTGTGCACTTTCCCGTACGTGCTGCACTGATTCCGGCCTCGTTGGCCTTTTATCTGATGATCAAAAGTCATGGGTCTCTTTCCAGGACCTTCTATTATATGCATTTGGCACGACCTTGTCTTCCCAGGGTGCTCTAAACCAATCTCGCATTTACAAACTCTCGGAAATCATATCCTTCAGGGTCTGACACCCTGTCACGCTGACCAGCTCACTTGCTAATGGCTAAGCTGCAACAACTGAAACATCCTCTGTCCCTAAACCGGGTCACTAACTTCCCCTAAAGCTTCTCAGATTCTCTAAGACTCTCACTGATTCGAGTATGGATCCTGTGCTTTCAGTAGTACGGGCCCAATACTACCTTCCACACCTATCCATACATTCCTCAGCAATCCTCCCGAATCCTCTAAGTCACCTCCTCAAACTGGTACTCTGAATGCTCGCTAACAGCACAACCAAACCCACTCAAGCATTTCCTAGGCTCACTGATTCGAGTATGGATCCTGTGCTTTCAGTAGTACGGGCCCAATACCACTCGCGATTTAGCATATTCACTTAGTAGCGAGCTCACATTACTAAGAGTCCCTCGAAGCACAGAGCAAGCAACATTCAGACAATGGAAAATCTAACCATCATACTCCAATCAAACCTTTCTATCCTCTAATCAGGAATCTGTATATGCAATTCAAAGGCTCATAAAATCAGGCATAACCTAAACATGCTATCCTGTCACTGACTGATCAGTTCTAGCATGCAAGTCTACAAGCACATATAATAGGCATATAAGGCATCCTCCTAGATCCTTATCCCTAATCTAGCATGCAGTTCTCATAATCATATCATATCATAACATATCACAACATGTATGGGTATCTTGGGAAAACTTACTTGAGCTCGGCTGATTGCACGCATCACACACCTTGTTCTTTTCAAAATTCTGTTCTCTTTTCAACTTCTTTTGTAAAATGACTTTACTTTTGAAAATTTTCATACCAAGTCCTTAGTTTGAGTCCAAACACACCCAAGAGTGTGCCCAAATCCCTCAAACCAAGGCTCTGATACCAACTTGTAACGTCCCAAAAATACAAGCTAAAAATTTCGTTTTGAATTAGGTTATTACATAAAATCAATGTGTGAATAATCAAAATATAACATTATAAAACCATATCAGAGTATAATCCCAAGGATCTCATGTGTGGAAAACATAGTGTGATGCGCTGCGATCAAGCCGGCTCCTTTCCTTTGAAACAAAGTACCGGAAACCAAAACTATAAACCGTAAGCACGAAGCTTAGTGAGTTCCTAAAATACCACACATACATATTAGCCACTCGAGGCTATAGCTCTGTAAGACCTTTCGGTCAATGTGTCTCAGTGGGACCCTCCGGTCCTACAACTCTGGTAGACCTTCCGGCGTTACCATGTCTTGCCTTTCGGCCTCAACTCTGATCGCCTTCCGGCCATAACTCTGATTGACCTTCCGGTACCAAATCATACAACATATACATAACACATAGATAACAACATATATCACATAAACAAAATGCATAATATCACATAGACAAAATGCATAATATCACATAACTCGTGTAAGCACATAGAACCTTCCGATCACACATAATTACCACTCTAGATAAGGTATAGTAGGAAGACTCACCTGAGACTGCTGAAGTCGCGCAGACTCAATCCCCCACTGCTGAGGTCCTACAGACTCAACCCCAGCTGCTGGATGACAGATTCCCGATCTGTCAATCATCAAAACATCACCCAATTAATAATTGGGTCCTACTACATAACAATAAGTACCTACTTTGGATAATTACTACATTATCCTAGGCTTGGATTTATTTAAGCCCACAGTCAATTAGGAATCAGAGCCCAACATATGGCCCCACTTCCAAAATAGGCCTAAGCCTATACATGGTCTTATTCCGAGGCCCAATATCATGTAATCATTAAGGCCCAAACTATGGCCCATCTATGGCCCAATTTTCCAAATTGGGCCCAACCCCTCATATGGGCCTTAACTCAAAACCCAAAAATTATTCTAGTCCCTTTGCTTGATCTTAGATGGCCCATTGATAACCTAATCATCAAGACCGACTAGAAAGGCCCAACAATAAACCCAAGTGAAATTAGGGTTTCACATAAAATGACGATTAGGGTTAAGTGTTTCTCACTTAACCCATTAAGGACTTAATCCACTAAGTCCAGTATTGCTTAGATCAATTCTGCCATTGATTCTTATTTAATATTTCAAGTTATTAAATAATTCTCGTGTGTCCCGATAACTCTCAAAATTAGGGTTTTATTGGCATTAGGGTTTTCCAAACCCTAATTACTAGCCCACTTATCAATTTGTTGGGACTTTAGGTCAATTAGGGCTTTATTGTGTCTACTAGGCCCACTTGAATATCATTAAGCCCATAAGGGTTTATTAACCCCATTAAGTCTTATTGGGCCCATTAGGGCTTACAAGGCCCATTAGGGTTTCAAGCACCCTACACGAATCAAACTCAACGAGGCAAGCACACCGCCACCCGACACGGCGGCTGATGGCGGCAGCCACCACCATATAGTGGTGGTTAGGGTTTGTTTTTTTATTATTTTTTTGGGACCATTACAATGTACAACTCGACAATTCACACCCGCTAATAAACACACACACACATACACTAAGACACACACCCACACACGGTGGTTCATGGCGGCAGCCACCACCTCACGGTGGTGGCGGTGGCTTCCTTGCGTTTTCCGGCTAGACTAAACACGCACTAACAGAAATACATGCACACACACCCGCTATATGGTCACAAAACAACTCCAGCCACCCATCTGGTGGCTCACGACGGCAACAACAGCTTTTCACGATGGCAGCGACGCCGGAAAGTGGAAGGAGTGGCGGCAGGCGGCAGATTTTGCGGCGATAGCCACCACCTCATGGTGGTGGCAGTGGTTCTCCTGATTCATGCGAGCAAGTAACGCACATACAACCCGATTAGCTCCCTAAACGGACCTTTAAGGCAACATATACGCATTTATCCACCCACAAAGTGGCAGGATATCGCCAAAACGCCACTGATTGGGGACCAACGGCGGTTAAGGCCCCAACAACTAGAAAATGGAAGAAGGAGATGAGAGATAGTCTCACCGAGAGCATCCCAACTGCACACAAGTCGCGTCCGCCGGTCACAGCTTCGCCTTCATTCTTGGTGGGGCTACTCCATCCGTTAACGACTTCACCGGAGGTGGCAAAGGACATCCTATGTGCTCATGCAAACCCTAATGCTTGGGTTTTAGCCATAAGAACATCCTATGTGCTCATGCAAACCCTAATTCTTGGATCTAGGTTTCTCTATTGTACATGCATTCATCCAAGACTTTAAACCCTAGATCTAGCATACAATAATGATATTAACATATGAATTAGGGTTTAGATCTTACCTTGATTGTTATGTAGCAATAACAATCTCAAATACTCCTTGTAATTGGCTTCTGAAAGCTTAGAGTCACAAGTGTCACTCCTCTAATGGATCACAAACACCAAGAGCAAGAGGATGAAGAAGGAGAGGAGGAGAGGCACCAAAAACCGTCTAGAAACCCTAAGGAATCAGTTAGCCACGTTTTTGGTGCCCTAGGGGTCCTTAAATAGTGAGGCTATTAGGGTTATCTAACAAGGAAACCCTAATTTGACTGCTTAGACCCTAAGTAGCCCATGGACTCCCTCCTTAGAGGCCTTGGACGATTTCTAATGGGTTTCCCCATAGAATTTGTCCACTCCTATAATATGGAGTCCATTAGCCCAATATCCAACTATCATACAATTGATAGTTCTAGTCCCTTAAGTTTAATTAATCTCTTTTAGCCACAAAATTAATTCTTAATTAATTATTGACTAATATTAATTAAACAATATGATTTCTCCTTTAATATATTATTCTCATAATATATTAATAAATCATAATTAATCCTCTCTCTCCATAATTCATCCTATCAAGTTGCTTTGGTGAAGGCAACCCAAAAGGACCATGCACCATCGGGTAAAGTACATACCAAAATAGTTATGGACTTAGACACTAATCCAACATATCCGAGTTTTGCTGCAGTGGGACGGTCGTCAGGGCTGGGCAGAGGCACCTGCAACGAGGAGCATGGCTTTCTAGTTGACTACGGAGGAGGCACGAGTAGCTTCCGATGCTGCATATGTGTATCTTTTGCTTTCCTATTAGTTTTTATTTATGGGTTTATTACTATGGTCTTGCATTTATACGAGTAATTGTACATTGGAGTTATACTTCCTACTTATGTTCGGGTTATATGCCATCTGCATACCATGAGTCTCAGGGTAGTAGTGTGAGGTCGTTTCCTTATATAGTGGGTTCTCAAGATGCGGTAGCTGTAGCAAGTTTGATTGGAACTTGGGAGGTGTTCCGTTAGTTTTCAAGAGTTGTACTACTTTAGTGTTTGTTAGTTTTGAGAGCACTAACAGTGGTAAGCGTTGGTCTCCAGCAAATTGCTCATTGGATGGTAAGAAGCATTAGAAGTCCTTCCAGTCTTGTGTGCTGTAAGATTTTAGTCGAATCAAAGTGGGGGAGAATTCTCCAGGTCTTTAGGAACAGAAGGAAGTGTGAAATTAGGATGAGTTCGCATTCTCTTCAGGAAGGAAGGCGGCCCAAGTGGCTGATTGGATTGAGGAGTATGTGAGTTGGGAGTTATGGAAACTTCCCAACATAGGGTTCTCATCTTTTTGGTGGTTGATAGTTGGCTTTGGTGACTAGGTTGAGGAAATTCCCGTTAGGACGCGAGTTCAACCAAGATGTTTGGTCGTGTGCATGCTCGACGTGGAAAGTATCGTAAGACTGTGAGATAGCCGTAGCATTCACCAACAGCCAGACTGCGTGGAAAGTGTTGTAAGACTGCGGGATAGCCGTAACATTCACTAGCAGCCAGACAACATGGCTTCAGATCCTGATCCGCAATCGTAGCTTTCAAAAGCCGCTGTCAACTCTGATCTTATCAGAAGCGTGTCCTTTAGATATGAGATCATGTATTCCTCCATTCTTGATATCGTATAGACGTGAGACATGGATTTAAATCATTCTCTCAGTCTATGTGTTGTTTACCGATTTCTGATTTATGACGACTGATAACAGACTACAATTGAACACATCAACTTAGTCCCGGCTTGGCCAAGCGCTTAGGGTGTCATCACTAAATCATTAACGACCCACAGATATCACTTTTATCCCACTTTTAGTAAAAGGAATGTATAAACTTCGACTCAATGCTTGCTTGTACTCACTCACCGAATTACAGACAATAATATGTTTTATAACACCAAGTTACTGGTGCGTTTACATATTATCAATGTGTAACCGACTCGCAAGATAAAACTCACACATCTCGGTTTCAAGACTATAAGATAATATCATCTCACCAATCACTTGTGATAAAATCCATGAAGCGATCCAAGTGAGCGTGGGGTTTAATCCAATGCTTAAATCATTTTCATAAGCACTCATGAATGTTGCAGCAAACCTTGCTATGTCTAACACATTTTAGACAATCTAGACACCAATTCATGACAGTCTTCATTCATACCTACTTCCAACATATGAACGACTGTGGACTGTTCGAATAATTTGATTATATTGAAATAATTTAATTATTCAGGAAGTCAAAACATGCAAAGTGAAACACAAGAATAATACTAATCCTATATGGCCTCAAACTTTTGAGTATAAATAAAACACTTTTTATTTATCACCATATTGATTACTCATTATTTGTTGTTTCGGGTAATCAACTTACTATTTGAATTATAACTATAGTTGTCCTATGCTCTTATCATGCACACTATGTTTTCCTATGGTCCTTACTTTGTGAAATAGATCAATTGAACATATTTTCAATCACACTCATTTCACAATCCCCAATCCTTACCTCAAGTGTAATAATATCAAATTCTTGCCACTTATAGAATATATTAGATTCTAACATTTTTTGCAATGACTCTTTCGTAATATCACAACGCCAAAGTCACAAAGACTTTGCCAATGAAATTACAAAGTCATCTATTGGAAATTGTTGCAAGACAATTCCATAGGTACGAAGTCTCATATTCAAAGTACATTCCTTTGAACATCCTTCTTGCATAAAAGTTTATAATCTAGACATTTATTCTCGATATCCAACTCCTAATATGGAAACATTTCCATATTTTCTATATGACAACTCATTTTAAATTGAATCTTATCTATTCACAATAATGTCAATATGGTCCATCCATGACTATACTTTCAACTGTCCATAAGCAACCAATCCTTGGCGAACCTTAGATTGTCCTTGGAGGTTGTTTAATTATTTTAGTCAAAATGGTTCTATTTCCTTTTTCCCTCTAAATGCCCTAGGCATTTGGAAAATTTTAAAATGGTTGAATATTACAACATATGCAATCGATCCTATACCCAAAGCGTATGGGATACAATTGATAATGAAAAACGTGATACTTTACCAGTTTCTTACTATAATATTGTTGTAATATTTCTATTGGTCGTGTTCTCGAAATTCAAACTATGAGGAGGGATGCCGTAATCATAATCGAACTTTGAGAATGCAAATAATAAATATACCCTTGACTAAATTCAATTAAAATTTCTCAATCTAAGCTTTTAGATTGGAAATGAAGTATAACATTCTCTCCCTTAACTATAGCAAAAACAAATTTTCTACCCCTGCAACTTTGCAAAGTGAAACTTTTGTTTTTCTATAATTAATATTGCCAACTTGCAATACTTATATAATAATCATGCTCCCACTAACATGTTGATTATATCCATTCCAACATAACATTTATTCTCCCACTAGTTTTGACACGTATTTAGAAACTAGCTAAACTTCTAGAAAACAATACTTATTGATTTCCAAAGTTCACTGTTTCTAATATGATATGCTTTGATAAGCATTTATCTAAGATTCTCAACCTTATACACCTTCCCTTGGATAGCTTACATGTGTGTCTAAACTATTTTAGAACTTATATTACTAAGTCCCAAATGTTCGGACTAATTGCCAAATCTCACAATTCGAACTATGAAGAGGGATGCCGTAATCATAATCGAATTTGAGAATGCCATTTACATAATCGCTACCTTCTTAAAATCTATCTCGGTAAAAGCGTTTCCTCACAATCATTTTCATGAAGGAGTGAAACCTTATGACACTTAGATTTTATGGTGTATGTGTTCCTATCAATGTGAATTTGTCATAACCATAATCCAAAGATAATGTTTGTGAAAAATTCAAACTCTTAACTGGTTCATTCTTAATTTCTTGCCATCAAGGGTCCCACCATTGCTTCCAAGTTATCTAGCAGCTCACCTATGACAGTCAATGTACTTTCATTGAACAAGGTGTTTGCCCTTATGCAACCTATTGAGAACTCGTAGAACTCATATGCATAGTTTACTAAATCGGAATGGCATAGAAACGGGATCATGTCAACACGATGGGTTACAAACCTCAAGTCGAGTGCTAGTGTTTAATAATAGGTTTACTCTTTTCTCACAACTTTTCAAGATCATTTAGACTCCCACTGACCTCTTGACATATAAGATTCTCTTGTCAAGAAAACATTTCTTGACAAACAAATATTCAAGAGTTAGTGCAGATTCTCATCATGACAAACACTACACACCAATTTTAAACATGCAAGAGTAAGAGAAACAAATTTTCTTCTTCTCATTTGAAGAGTGTGTTAGATCTTCTTAAGATGTGTTACTCAATTCATAATCTTGGACTATGATTCTAAGACTTGATTTTGGAACGAAGTATGACTCATCCTTTTGATTTAACCATTTCAACAATTTCCGATTCCTCCTCTTAGACATACTAGTGCACTAAGATTTCCTTAGAGGATCAATTGTGATATGGTTCTTAATCATTAAGACGATCATAAAACTGATATAAAAGTACTCTTCCTTCTTCTTAGGTTTGAGAAACCTTTTATCTTTCTGCCTTCATTGATTCTTCTAATTCGTTCTGCTAATCATTGAAACTTTTCAATGATTCAGAATTACACTTAATCTTGTAAGTATAACCACTTTTACTAGACTTTTAGTAAATTATGACGAATAGTCTTATTGTTATATGTGGTGGACTTGACTAATGCACAACATTGTTTTCTTGTCCTTTAGTCATTCACTTGACTCACATACTTGTGTGATCAAGGAATTAGTCTTAATTTCCTAAGTACCAAGATTTCCATACATCACATGATTTAAATCATATGATTCCAAGTTTCTGTCGAATTGAAACTTGGATGATGGGAATCTTTCCTTACTTAGAAAATTTTGACACTACCATAAATAACATAACTAAGAATCACATTCATTTATAGAAATACATAAACATCAATTTTTTACAATGATTTCATTGCAAGGATATATATATATATATATATATATATATATATATATATATATATATATATATATATATATATATATATATAACACAAAAAAAATTTTATTTTATTCATAAAAGCAGCGGAAAACATATCGTTACAATGCAAAATAAACTGAAAAACTATGTAATCAAATATTCCTAACAACTCTATCATAAATTTCTAAGCTGAAAATCTGATCTTCGAATCCATGCGATCGTGATCCATTTCTTCGTGATCAGACTTATCTTGCTCTTCCATCAAGCTTCCTCTCTTTTCCTTGATCCTGAAAAACATTCAAATGTAATCTTATCATATTATGTATTAAGAATCAATGAATAGGAACTTAATGGAGTTAGATAGTGGATTTTACCTGAAGTAGAGCCATACTTCTTGACTCTCCCATCTCTTAGAGTCTCCAGGTCCTCTGGGCAGCTTCGTATCCAACGCCCCTTCTCTTGGCAGCAGAAACATGTGGCTTCTCCTGGAGCGACCACGGAAGCATGGTTGGTTGAATTACCAGACAAATATGCTCCATCACTTTTCCAAATCATTTCTGATTCAGCAGCAATAAGCATGTAAGTTTGGTCAATGAGGGTCGCGTCAAGATCCATCATATAATACTCTCTTATGAACTTATCATATGATTTAGGGAGTGACTGAAGAACCCAGTCTACAACCAACTTCTTTGGAAAAAATGCACCAAACATTGTTAACCTATCGATGTGTGATTTCATCCCTAGGACGTGAGCACACATGGATTTTCCATCTTCATGTTTCATTGCCAACAGGGCTTGAGTGATTTTGAACTTTTCAACTCTTCGATCTTATGGGTTTGGGAGAATAACAGGAGGAGGTGGAGGAAGTGAAACCAAGCTCGTCCACAATGCAGGGATCGATCTTTCACCTTCATTGTGTAACAGACTTTCACTTTGAGCAGGAAAACCTTTTCCATGGGATTCAGGAAGACCACGGTTAGATTCAGACATCTACAAAATGGGAGAAAAATCAAGATAGTTGATTGATTGAGTCCTTAATAAATCACCCAAATGAGATATTAAGGCTAGGACCCAACACAATATTCCACAACTTGGGAGAGGGATTTCGTAACCTAAATCGCAGAACATTTGAAGGTAAGTGAATGACGATTCAATAATTTTCCACCATGAAAAACGAAAAAGATATTAGTTTTTAAATGTATTGAAAAACTCCTAGATCCTTTGAGATTCATTGAACTTTTCAATGGCATGTTTAAATCTCGATATACCCCTCGATTTGTGACTGGGATGCCGAGGATCACAAAACAGGGTGTGAATAACCATGCAAATTTACATGGTGCCCCCAATTTTACAGTCACCTATTCGATGTGCCGGTTAACCACACATGCTCCACCGAACTATGACAAACATTGAGTCACCCTTCGCTACCTTTGCTTAGAACCCATTTAGTGTGCCGGTTAACCATACACACTCCACTAACGTCTTTGCAAGGGTACAAAGTGTAATTTCATGGAATTGCATCAAATTCACTTTTTCCTAAAGTAACTTAGATTGGGAATTTTGTAAAAACATTTAGTTACTTTATACTTCATTATACTTTTAATGGAAAGGGTTTGCCCTATCCTACCCGTTCGGCTAACGACCCTCCACCAATCAAGGAAGCGGTGGGTGAGAGTGGACACCCATTAAACGACCATTTTATAGGCCATAACCTTATACCCCCTTATAGATCGACTTCGTGAATGAGGCCTACTGGCGGTAAGACAAGCAGTTTAACTTATACACACACACACACACACACACACACATATATATATATATATATATATATATATATATATATATATATATATATATATATATATATATATATAATATTAGACTTTTAATGTTGTATATAGTATAAGGGTTTATTTTACACTTTTAAAATACTAGGTGGTCAAATTTAATAAATTACACTTTTAATTTAATTAAATGTAAACCATATCACTATGGATTTATTAACTCTCTTTTAATTAATTTAATAAAACCATAAGGGTGCAATTTGAACTTTTTCAAAAATTAGGGTTTTAGAATTTAACATTTTAAAATTAAACTTTTAATTAAAATTTAAATTCAAAAACTTGAGGGCAAGTTTTGAAACATTTCAAATCATTAGGGTTTAGAATTTAAATATTTCAAAATTAAACTTTTTAATCAAAAAATTTAAATTCCAAAACTTGAGGGCAAGTTTTGAAACCTTTCAAAACTATTAGATAAAAAATCAAATAAGACAATTAAACAATTAATTGGTGATTATCTAATTATGACCTAATTCAATTTCATGCAAGATAATGATCAAATAATCCAAAAAATTAACATTTATCATATAAGGAAGTAAACATTTGATTAATTTGAAATTATCTTTTATTTTTGTAAGGATAATCATCCAATATCAATAAAATTTGTAATTTATCAACAAAAAACGATTTGACAATTATCCCATAGCAAAATAGGCATGAAATCCCGAGAATCCCTCTTTCTGGCAGCATGAATCGCCGAGTTCCCATAGGGACTCGACGAGTTCATCCTACTCGACAAGTTCACTTTGGGACTCGACGAGTTTGTCAGTCAGAGGAGCAAAAAATCGATTTTCTAAGCATGAATGAAACACAAGGCATCAATACAATAGAAACCAATCAAGGCTCTGATACCACTGATGGGTTTTAGCCATAAGAACATCCTATGTGCTCATGTAAACCCTAATGCTTGGATCTAGGTTTCTCTATTGTACATGCATTCATCCAAGACTTTAAACCCTAGATCTAGCATACAATAATGATAGTAACATATGAATTAGGGTTTAGATATTACCTTGATTGTTATGTAGCAATAACAATCTCAAATCCTCCTTGTAATTGGCTTCTGAAAGCTTAGAGTCACAAGTGTCACTCCTGTAATGGCTCACAAACACCAAGAGAAAGAGGATGAGGAAGGAGAAGAGGAGAGGCACCAAAAACCGTCTAAAAACCCTAAGGAATCAGTTAGCCACGTTTTTGGTGCCCTAGGGGTCCTTAAATAGTGAGGCTATTAGGGTTATCTAACAAGGAAACCCTAATTTGACTACTTAGACCCTAAGCAACCCATGGACTCCCTCCTTAGAGGCCTTGGACGATTTCTAATGGGTTTCCCCATAGAATTTGTCCACTCCTATAATATGGAGTCCATTAGCCCAATATCCAACTATCACACAATTGATAGTTCTAGTCCCTTAAGTTTAATTAATCTCTTTTAGCCACAAAATTAATTCTTAGTTAATTATTGACTAATATTAATTAAACAATATGATTTCTCCTTTAATATATTATTCTCATAATATATTAATAAATCATAATTAATCCTCTCTCTCCATAATTCATCCTATCAAGTTGCTTTGGTGAAGGCAACCCAAAAGGACCATGCACCATCAGGTCAAGGACATACCAAAATAGTTATGGACTTAGACACTAATCCAACATATCCGAGTTTCGATGCAGTGGGATAGGTGATGGCACTTGCCCCTACAACATTGAGGATCACTGACGATCGTCAGGGCTGGGCAGAGGCACCTGCGGCGAGGAGCAGGGCTTTCCAGTTGACTACGGAGGAGGCATGAGTAGCTTCCGATGCTGCATATATGTATCTTTTGCTTTCCTATTAGTTTTTATTTATGGGTTTATTGATATGGTCTTGCATTTATACGAGTAATTGTACATTGGAGTTATACTTCCTACTTATGTTCGGTTATATGCCATCTGCATACCATGAGTCTCATGGTAGTAGTGTGAGGTTGTTTCCTTATATAGTGGGTTCTCAGGATGCAGTAGCTGTAGCAAGTTTGATTGGAACTTGGGAGGTGTTCCATTAGTTTTCAAGAGTTGTACTACTTTAGTGTTTGTTAGTTTTGAGAGCACTAACAGTGGTAAGCGTTGGTCTCCAACAAATTGCTCATTGGATGGTAAGAAGCATTGGGAGTCCTTCCAGTCTTGTGTGCTGTAAGATTTTAGTCGAATCAAAGTGGGGGAGAATTCTCCAAGTATTTAGGAACAGAAGGAAGTGTGAAATTAGGATGAGTTCGCATTCTCTTCAGGGAGGAAAAGCGGCCCAAATGGCTGATTGGATTGAGGAGTATGTGAGTTGGGAGTTATGGAAACTTCCCAACGTAGGGTTCACATCTTTTTGGTGGTTGATAGTTGGCTTTGGTGACTAGGTTGAGGAAATTCTCGTCAGGACGCGAGTTCAGCCAGGATGTTAGGTCGTGTGCATGCTCGACGTGGAAAGTATCGTAAGACTATGAGATAGCCGTAGCATTCACCAGCAGCCTTACTGCATGGAAAGTGTTGTAAGACTGCGGGATAGCCGTAACATTCACTAGCAGCCAGACAACATGGGAAATGTTGTTTGACAGTGGGATAGCCGCAACATTCTTTAGCGGCCAGATAGCGGAGTGTGGGCGAGGCCCAGTATCTCCTAGTTAGCGGAGTGTGGGCGGGTGCCTGTATCTCTTAGTAAGTGGAGTGTGGGTGGGGGCCCGTATCTCCCAGTTAGCAGAGTGTGGGCAGGGGCCCATACCTTCTAGTCAGTGGAGTGTGGGCGAGGCTCGTATTTCCTAGTTAGCGTGATCAGAATCAGGAAATGATAGGTAGATAGGATTTGAGGTGGAGTTGTACCTGCGTAGCCCTAGATAGGTGAGTCTTGGGGGCAAGGCCACTTCATTGTAAGGTTTAGCTGAGACCCATGGGCGAGGACCATGCGATAATAGCAAGGTAGGTGGGACCTGGCATAGATTGTGGTGTCGAGATATAGGATCGAGGATTCCAAG
Organism: Lactuca sativa; assembly: GCF_002870075.4. Lineage (NCBI taxonomy): Eukaryota > Viridiplantae > Streptophyta > Magnoliopsida > Asterales > Asteraceae > Lactuca > Lactuca sativa. The sequence continues at coordinate 534,883 of NC_056631.2, forward strand.
ATTTCTAGAGCCAAGAGTGGCAATGTGGATAGAGAAAATTCGATAACCGATGTTTTCTTCAGAAGTCGCGGGGAGCGAATGAGAGGGTGTTCATTGGTTCAGTAACCGGGTGGAATCCAGTACTTTGGATAGTTGACAGATAAGTTGGGACCAGAGTGGTCTCGATTCGTTCGGAAAGAGGACAAGAGACAACATGATGTTCAGGTAGCAGTAGTTATGTGAGGATTTTTGTATGAGGAGTAGTTGTGGATCGAGAATGGTAAGACACTTGTAGTGGGATTAAATAATCTCAGAGTAATTGATTTGACTTTGTTGCGCAAATCTTGCATGAGTCTAACTGTCTCAGGGATGAATTTTCTACTCGAAGGATTATCTGAGGTTCTAGCATGGTAGTTTTTAGAGCATAGATGGTCCGTCAGGGAGACATACCATTATGGATTTCAAATCATGGAAAGACAGAAGTAGTCTTTGTATAACAGTAAGGATTATCCTTCATCGGGTTTGGAAGGTCTTGATGGTTGGGTTCAGTTGCCTTGGGAAGGCCATTGATTGCGCGGGATGATAGTTGTACTTCCAGGATGGCGGGTGCCATTGGCGGTGGGAAACACCAGTTGGTTTAGGGCAGGTAGGAGGAAAGCTGCGGGCGTGACACGTGATATGGTTGTGGGTAGGTGAGTATATCAGACTTCGAGGATGAAGTCCAGTTTAAGTGGGGAAGAGTTGTAACACCTGGAAACCAGAAGGCCAAATGAGGAAAGAAAATCTCCAAACAAGAAGGCAACTCGTCGAGTTCAAGGGGGAGAACGCGACGAGTAGGAAGGTTGTCCCGCATGTTTTTGGAAGACCAACCCGACGAGTTGGAATGGGTTTGGGAAACCCTAAATTCGGGATTTTGCACCCTATTTAAGCATCCTAACCCCCACTTTACGACCTCATTTCCAGCCTCCAATTCCCAAACCCTAGTTTTAGAAACCCTAATGCATTTGTGAACTTGTGAGCCATTTTTGAGTGAACTTTGTGCGTTTTGAAACTTGTGGAAGAAGAAGCCAGAGGATTCCAGAGACTTCCTTTCATCCTCATCATTTTATGGTAATCAAGTCTCTAACTTGATTAGTAGTTTATTATATCTCCTTATATTCACTTTATTGGGTTTATTGTCCAAGAAGCTTGATCTTTGGGATATGGACGTCCCAATTGAGTATACCTTCAGATCTAGGATTATAGAGGGCTTTCATGGCATAAAGGTGCAAACTTTATAGCCATCGAAGCCCCATGTAAGCAATAAGATGTCATTTTGGCCTTTTAAGCTCCAAAAAGCCATGCATGGAGTGAAAGGTGGAAGCTTTACGTGTCCATGTAGTGTTTAGGGTCTAGATCTCAGTTTGTAAGCTTTAGTTTGGAGTATGGGTGGCTTGTGGACCAAGATCTAGGTCCTAAGGAGTTAGGGCTTGAGCTAAATCCATTAAGAAAAGGTATTAAAAGGTAAAGTTGGAAACTTTACCCTTAAAAGGACATTTCACATGTATAGGTGGAGTTTTGAGCTTAGATTTGAAGAATAGAGGCTTAATCCATTAAGAAGGGCTTAAAAGACTGAGGAACTCGATGAGTCCATATAGGAACTCGGCGAGTTGGGTTGGAAGTTGCCCGATTCTGATGAATGAGGAGGCAACTCGTCGAGTTGCTGGAAAACTTGACGAGTTGGGTCAGGATTTCATAATTTTTGTGGATATGGAGAACTCGATTAGTTATGGGTAGAATCGATGAGTTCGTACTAGATATCATGTTCTGTGTTTTGTGGAAACTCACCGTGTTAAAGGATGACTCGACAAGTTGAGTCAATTCGAGCATTGACTTTGGCTTAGACTGAAGTGTTGACTTTGACGTTGACTATGGTTGAGCCTTGAGGGGTTATGAAGCATAGACTGGTTAATAAGGGTTGTGATATGCAGGGGTTGTGTAGATCCAATCACGAGGCAGAGATGTTCAACTATCATCCGACATTGAGGTGAGTTTCCTCCTGTAGGAACGGGTCGAAGGCACCAATTCCAGCCCTTATGTATGATTATATGTTATGTGTGTTGATTAGCAGCTAAGTGTCGGTAGGGCCCGTATCTTAGCATTATTCGGGTGTGGATAAGGATTTATAGATTTATATATGCCGTGTGGTACCTGAGGAATGTTGATATGTATGTTTCCAGACTACAGTTGATGCTGAGTGGTACCCAAGGAAAGTATGCATGATTAGTTATACTTGTTTTCTGCATGATACTTTTATGTGTCTGGTAGAGAGATGAGTGTGGGCGGGGGCCCGTATCTCATCACTAGTTGAGTGTGGTCGGGGTTCCATATCTCATCATTAGTAGAGTAAGGGCGGGGCCCAAGATAGGCGAGGCCTTAGGCTAGAAGAGATAGTGTTGTGTAGGATTCTTTATGTACTATCATGATTATGTGTTATTTTTTTATTTGTATTGCGAGCGGGGCCCAGAGACAGGTAGGGCCTTGTAGAAACATATATGTATACCGAGCGGGGCTCGATGCCAGGTGGGGACTGATGTCAGATTCTGTTTGATGCCGGGCGGGGCCTAGTTTATGTGTTTATATGATTATGTGTATGGTATGTGGTAGTTTGGGGAGAATCACTAAGCTTCGTGCTTACAGTTTTCAGTTTTGGTTTTAGGTACTTCCGATAGCAAGGGGAAGAGCTCGGGATGACTGCAGTGCACACTTGTTTCGCCTATGATGTTTTTACTCTGATATGTTGACATGTGTTTTGATATGCTACTATGATTTGATACGATGAGTTATGTTTTTGGATGAAATGAATTTGGAAACTATGGTTTATTTAATAATTAAACTGAAATTTTTGGACCGTATTTTTGGGATGTTTCACCCTTGCAAGGCATATGGTATGTACATGAGAACGTTTTAGATGAAATTTGAGCATAATTTGGATTACTATACTTGGTCATGAATAATATAGTCATATAACAATTCTGATGTAAATAATGGTTTAAGAAAGGGTAAGGGACGGTGGCAAAATAAGGAACATGATAAGACATGCTATAGATAGATTATAGATTTGTAATATGTTCATCGTAATTATAGAAATATTTCAAGGATGAAATCTCTTGAAGGAGGGAGAACTCGTAACAGCTGTTTTTTTGGCATGTATCGTTACATGTTAACTTTACCCTGTACAGTCACGTTAAACTTAACGGAAGGCCTAGACGGAGCGTTACCAGGCTAATACCTTGGCCAAGACCCGGTCCTGGCCCACACGATCTAGCGTCGGGCGAATAGCTCACTTCCCATCACAAGGAAAGAACATTCCATGTGATCTCCTCATTTACTCATAGCCAATCAGAAGGTGACGAATAGCTTAGGTGACGTCCAAAACTGACTTCACCTGGCAGTTACTTAGTGTGGGCAAATCTCCCAGTAAGAGGAGGCCACGTGTCATGCTCATAGTGTGAGGTCCCCATGATCTGTTAGTAACAGGTATAAAAGGATATTTTTCGTCTCAAGGAAGGGATATATTCTATCTCTCACAGAATTTACCCTAAAAAATTCTCTCTAAGAAAACTAAGTTGATCGTTGGAGCGACGTCTCGGGAGAACACCCGGTTGTCCTTTAATGATTTCTTTTTGCTGTGTTTTCAAGAAAGTTTGGATGTCAGATCTTCCATCCAACATCTCATCCCTGATAAGACATGTCACAACATTTGGCGCCATTCGGACGTATCCTCATTGTGATACAACCAATTAACGACACTAGGTCTTCGCAAAACGGCGATCTAAGCCCAACAACACCTACGCCTGTAGTAGGAGATCTGTTTCAAATATCGGTGGTGATAACCAGAGGACACCACCATGAGTATAAGTCACAAACCCCAATCCAGGTGCTCATGGCACAGATCTTACCGGCTGTGAGGCCAGCACTCGAGAGCAGTTTCCAAAAGTTGTCATCGGACGGTTCATCGCCTTAGACGACGATATTACATCCTGATTTGTTGCAAAGACCTTTGCATGACGGCATGTAAGTACTCACTAATTCTAATCCTCATATGAGAAACGCGACTCACCAATCGTGGGATGAAATATAGGTACTCTAGCGAAATCTACTCAATATAAATTTTTCGAGCAACGATCCCAGACCATAGAACTAGGATCCACGAGATCTGCTCCTCATATCTGGATTCATTCTTAACATGAAAATCCATTGAATATATATAGAAAATGGTAGTTGCTCTGATATACTCTACAAGCACTGTTTTAGACAACTACCAGATGCATGGAAGGAGGGGCTATAGCCCGTAACCGGTGGGTCGTTGATAAGGTTCACCGGACACAATTTGTGGCCATTGGGCACAATTCGGCGGCCCTTAATGATGGTTAGTCACGATGTGAGGAATCGAATCACAAGAACAATCGAATTCTCTGTGACCTGATATCCGGCAGAACACAACATTCTGCTCGGACGGTCGGTAATCTCCTCACTACACCTCGTACCATCGACGATCCATGACATAGCTAAATTTAGCACATGCCAGGGATTAACGACGATCCTCGCCACAAACACCAGGGCACAACAGTGTCACCAAATCATAGCCGCTCCCGAGCTTGTGCGAGCGCCAAAGTAGTGAAAAGGGGGATGTTCCACTAAGTAGAACCAAATAAACGTGGAATATCCAGAAAAGCTCGTGCGAATTGGCACTCACTTGTCAAATGAAACCAGGGCATGACTGGTGGCACTCCTGAAAAAATAATCCACTATTTTCGCTTGGAAACCAATCGATCTGACGGGCGTCAATCGACAAGTTATAGAAGATAGCCTTAATATCGCACCAAGGAGCAACCCTATTAAACAAAAGAAAAGGGGCCAGACAGCAGACCAGAACATAGCTATAAACGTAGAAATGGCTGATCTGGTGAGGGCTGACATACTTCAGGAGGTCATGTTGCTGACATGGATAACAAATCCTGTCATGGTGAAGAAGGCCAATTGGTCATGGCGAATGTGCATTGATTATTCTGATCTTAATAACGCCTGCCCAAAGGATTGTTACCCTCTCCCAGAGATTGATCAGAAATTCCAGTTGCTTGAAGGTTTTCGGCTCAAATGTTTCCTCGACGTGTACAAAGGTTATCACCAGGTACAGATGAAATGAGAAGATGAGGTGAAAATAGCCTTCCATACAGAAAAGGCACCTTCTTCTACCAAAAAATGCCATTTGGGCTCAAAAACACGGGCACTACTTATCAAAGATTGATGGACAAGGTATTTGCCGATCAAATTGGTAGGAATATCTAAGTCTACGTCGACGATATGGTAATCAAGAGCCGCAATTAGGAAACATTACTCCTAGATGTGGAAGAAACCTTCAAAATGCTAGTTAAAGCACAGATGAAGTTAAACCCAACTAACCTTTGGAGTCGAGGAAGAGAAATTCCTTGGGTATTAGGTATCCAAGGAGGGGATTCTCCCAAATCCCACTAAAATACAGGAGTTCCTCGAATCGAAAGCTCCCCACAATATCAAGGGGGTACAACATTTCAATGATAGGTTGGCGGCGTTGGGAAGGTTCATTGCCAAATCTGCAGAGAAAGCACTTCCTTTGTACCAGACAATCAAAGGATATTTAGACAAAAACAGTTTAAATGGAAAGATGTTGGGTCAAAAATATGGTTTATACTTTGCTTTTCTAGGAAAATATATTTTTATGTAATGTTGTATGTGTTTGCGGTTTGTGTGTATGGCCGTACACAGGGTGTGCGGCTGTACACATGTGTATGGCTGGAGGTCCATATAAATAGAGGAGTGCATGTGAGTGTACGGTTGGGAAAAAGTAGAGAAGAGGGAAGGCTAGAGAAGAGAGAGAAAGTTAGAGAGAAGAAGTGTGTGTGTGAGAGAATCTATTGTAAGGAGCATAATTTATATTGAATACATCATAGATTCATCAAGTTATTCTTCTTCTCCTTCTCTTTTATTTGATTTGACATCATCCAATTGATTGGGATTCCGCACCATCAATTGGATCTGATTGATACTCAAGCAATTTGGGGACTTACAAAAGAAGAAGCAGATGCGACATTGCAAAAAATGAAAGACTCCCTACAACAACTCCGGGCTCTCGCCTACCCACTCCCAGGGGAGACAGTACATATGTACTTAGCAGCGTCTGAAGATTTGTATTAGAAGTGGAGTGAGAAGGCAAGAAGATCCCCATTGATTTTGTTAGCAGGGCCCTGCAAGGTCCAGAAGTAAATTACCCGACATTGGAAAAGCTGGTCCTCACCCTGGTTTACGTAGTCAGGCGACTATGGAGATATTTCCAAGCCCACAAGGTGGATGTATAGAATATTTACCTGATAAAAAAGTGCTACTAAGGCCGGGAAAGTCCGGGTGATTGGCCAAATGGGCCATAGAGTTGGGCGAACACGGCATCCAATACCACCCCAGAACCAGCATCAAAGCCCAGGCTCTTGTAGACTTCCGGGTCGAAATCCCATATACCATCAAGGGAGTGCCAACGATAATCTCCACCGATCCACTCGAGCCTGAAGTCGATAAGGAACTCTAGAAGTTGTACACCGATGACACGTCAAGTAAGGAAGGCTTAGGCGCAGGCCTGATCCTACAAAGCCCCAAAGGCGAAGAGATCACTTACGCGTTGCGATTCGACTTTCAATTATCCAACAACGAGGCATAGTACGAAGCACTCCTAGAAGGTCTGAGGCTCACTAAGGAGGTTAACGCAAAGCAATTAGTATCCCTCAACAATTCACTACTTATCACAAACCAGGTAAATGGAACGTATGAGGCTAAAGACTTAAGGATGTAGAAATACCTAGATGCAACCCGAAGTCTAACCAGCACATTCAAAATCTTTTCCACAAAACAAATCTCCCGGGGAAAGAATGCATGGGCGGACGCTCTCAGCAACTTAGCCTCAACTTCCTATGATCACTTAACAAAGAAAGTGCTAGTCAAAGTGCTCCCGTAGATAGGTATCGATAACCAAAAGGCCAATATAGTATTGACTGTACCGGAATGGACCAAACCGTATGTCGATTACTTGTGCCATGGCGTGCTACCGGATGAACCTAAGGAGGCAAGAAAAGTTAAGATCAAAGCGTCAGATTTTGCAATTAGGGATAACCAACTGTACCGAAGAGGGTATCTCAGTCTATGGCTAAAGTGCATCTCCAAGGAAGAGGGGAAAACATTCCTACAAGAAAGTCATTTGGGGGATGCGGAGGCACGTGAAGGCACTTGAGCACTCATAGGAAAAATACTCCTCCTAGGGGTATATTGGCCAGACGTGTACAACGATGATGCGTCCCTTACCAAGAAATGCAAGGAATGCCAGGCATTTGCTCCTTTCCAAAATTAACCAGCCATGCCATTGACCAGCATCACCAGCCCCTGGCTCTTCCACCAATGAGGGATTGACATAGTGGGAGCTTTCCCACCAGCTCCAGGGGGTGTGAAATTTTTGCTAGTGGCCGTGGATTATTTCACGAAGTGGATAGAGGCAGAACCACTGGCCACCGTCACTGGCAAAAAAAATGATAAAATTCATGACGAAGAACATCTTGGCCCGTTTTGGCACACCCAAGATCCTCATAAGCGATAATGGCACACAATTTGAAGGAAGCCCCTTCAAAGAGTGGCGCGAAAACAAAAAAAATTCATCGTCGGTTCATGTCAGTGGCACACCCTCAGGCCAATGGGCAAACCGAATTATCAAACAAAACCATAGTTAATGGTTTGAAGAAAAGGATACTCATATCAAATTCCGCCTAGGTGGATGATCTCTCGATAATGCTGTGGTCCTATCGTACCATGGCAAGGTCAAGCACGAGAGAAACACCATTTATTCTAACTTATGGGACGGAAGCGGTCATCCCATTGGAAATAGTGGTCAGCTCCCTACGAACAGAGAGTTTCAAGGTAGCAGGCAATGAAGAAGGGCGACGCCATGACTTGGACATGCTTGACGAAAAACGTGAGGCGGTACAGCTGCGCTAAGCACCGTACAAATCAAAAACTAAGAACTATTACAACCACCAAGTCCGTGTCAAAAACTTCAAAGTTGGCGAATGGGTGCTAAGAAAGAATGATCCTGCCATGCTGAACCATTAGGGAAAATTAGTGTCACTTGGGAAGGACCGTACAAAATCATGGAAGCCCATAAGAACGGTGCTTATGTCCTGGAAGCTCGGGACGGGCGTGCCATTCCAAGAACATGGAATGCGCAGAGCCTACGTCGTTTTTACTCTTAAAATGAGTATGGTTCAATGCTAGCAAATGCATTTTATCTTAGTTTTAACATATAAATGTAACCAACAGAAATTACATTATCATTTTTAGTTTTATAACACTCCAACAATAAAACTAGAAAAAGAAATAGAGAAATCAATTCAAATGCTTCTCATTTTTAAGCTTGAAAAATTAAGCAAAAGAAGCTGTGTGCATTTACCGTGTGACAACAAGGACTGATCATCCAATGTCACACGAGCGAAATCATCACAATTAGGCAGCCAGGGGGTTTTATAAAAAAGGTTCATAACCTTTCCCCCAAAACATGTTCATCAATTACATTAAATTATACATATGAAAGAACATGTGACATAAGTGTAGAAGAGTCATTACTTTCCACTAACCAGAAAAAACAAAACTAGGTGAGCCTCAAGATGACGATCTTGGCTACACCTAGGGTCTTTAAGCAGCAATTAGAACAAATTTCTCAAAGTTCAGATTCAGTAAAGCATAAAGAGTTCACCAGTAATAGAACTCGGGTCAGGTGTAAACAGACCCCGCATCAATACCATGTGATGGCCAACATAAACCATACATGAAAAAACCAAACAAAAAGAATATATGCGGTAATATCAAACATTCATACCCACAAATATAGAGAAAAATTGTCATAGTTGCCGGACTCCCGAACTTTCAAATAGCCACAGAGGGCAGAAAAGACCATAAATAAACAAAGAAAAAGAAAATATTTTTCAAGGAAATCACATCAAAACAGGTCGCAAAACAGGGCTAATTATCACTATGAGCAGAGCTTGGGCCGGTGCCTAACCTATCGCTCTGAGCTTCTTGATAGGGACTACAGAGCCCAACCATGTCCAGACTACTCAGGCGAAGGTGGTTGGCAAAGTTTGTTTCAGTGAACGCCACTAGGGCATCTTCCATCTCTTGAGTACTAGCAGCCACATTCTCCTCGGACTTTAGGTCAGAATCCCCAATAGTTACATGCTCCCATACAATCCTTTTACCCTGTTCTACACCTGCAGCAACACAAGCCTTCTGCACATGTACAAAGCCTTAGAGAAATTGAGGGCTCTCGATCACCCGATTCACCACCTTGTTGAGCCCATCACTAAGGATCCATGAAACATCCTTCTCCAGCGCCTCTATTGCAGTACTCTCAGTAACTAGATCAACCTCCAGTTTTGTTGTCCGCTTGCTCAGCCAAGCATTCTCCAAACTCAAAACCCCTACACGATAACCCAGACGCCTCGCCTCTTCCTCTAGTTTTGCCACTTGATCAGCCAAGCTTGACTTCTCGAGCATCACCACCTCTCGCTCAGCCTCCAAAATGCACTTGTTATTGGATTATGTGTCCAAGACAATAACTATAATTGGTATGTACTTGACCTGAGAGTAGCATGGTCCATTTCGGGTTGCATATCACAAGGACAATTTGATAGGATGGATACTTGAGTAAGAGGTTGCTTATGATTTATTAATATATTATAAGTTCTAATGTATTAATATGAAATCATATTATTTAATTAGTATAATCAAGAATTAATTTGAATTAATTATGTGATCAAAAGAGACTAATTAAATATGTGGGGATTGATTTGGTATATCAATGATTCTTATAGTGTGGGCCAATTGTTATTTAGGATGGGTTAAACCAATATGGTAGTCCATGGAGGTTTAACCCATGGAGCCTAAGTAATATGAAAGGTCATGGGAATTAGGGTTTGCATGGATGTAACCCTAGACTTTGCCACACTATAAAAGGACTCCCTTAGCACCCAAAATCATGACTATAGTTCTTGGAGTTCATTAGAGCCGATTTTGGAGCTAACAACATCTCTCTCAAGTTCTCCTTTGTCCTAGGTGTGTTATGAACCGTTTGAGGCATAACACTTGGGTTGCTAAGTTCTTAAAGGCCAAATACAACAAGTTCTACAAGCTACATAAAGAGGTAAACTCCTAACTAGTATTTTATGTTGTTTATGTCAATTGTATGCTATTTGTAGGCTTAATGCTTTGGAAACAATATTGCATGTATAATTAGAGAAAACATAGGTCAAAAGCATTTAGGGTTTCATGTGCACCATAGGATGTTGTAGTATACAAAAACCCAACGTTGGTATCAGAGTCATGAGTTGTTTTCTGTTATATTGATGCAAATGTTTGATTTTCAAAGTTGAAAAAAAAGAAAAAAAAACATGAACTTTGTCAAATTTTAAGATAACTATTTGATTTTATGAAAAACTAATTATTTGTAAAATTTGATTCATTTTACTACAAGAGTTGAATTAGGTTGATTTATTAAAAGATAAAATGATATGATTATTTTATTTGTTTTAAAAGTTTGATCTAAATGTTTATAAGGAGTTACAAATTTTGTCATAAAATTTTGAAACTTCCATAAGTTATGGATGTGAAAAGTCTCATTCATTAACGCTTTAAGTTATGAATTCCAAGAGTCTTCAAAGGTTACAAAATTTGTTATAAATGGATTTGAAGAGTTTCATAACTTGCCCTCAAGTTATGGGACTTGGAAAGTCTATTTTATGGAATTCTAAAAGTTTTCAAGAGTTACAAAAGTTGCCCTCAAGTTTTGGAATTTGAAAAGTTTTTTTATGAGACATTGAATTCTAAAACTAAAGTTATTTGAAAATTTTTCAAAAGCGTAACTCATGGGTTCATAACTTAATAACAAATTAAATAGTTTTAATTTTGTTTTAGCATCTTGATGTTTTGAATAATTCATATTACATCTTTATGGACTTTATTAATAGTTAATTAAAGTGTTTAATTAAAAGAGAATTAATAATTCCATAATGACATGGTTTGAGTTTAATTAAATTAAGAGTATAGTTTAATTAATAGATTAAATCACTTTGTATTTTAAAAGTTTAAAATACACCCTTATACTATTATAAGATTAAAAGTTTAATATATTATATGTATAAGTAAAAATTCGGTCTTATCGTTAGTAGGTCTCATCCACGAAGCCGGTCTATAAGGGGGGTATAAGGTTACTGCTTATAAAATGGCGGTTTAATGGGTGTCCAGTCTCACCCACCGTTTCCTTGACTGGTGGGGGGTCGTTAGCCGAACGGGTAGGATAAGAAATTAATTCTCATTAAAAGTATAATGAAAATACTAAGTAAGTAAACACTTATAAATTCCCAATCTTAGTTACTTAGGAAAAATATGAATTTGGTGCTAACCCATGAAATTACACTTTGCACCTTGTTAAGTCGTTAATGGAGCCCGTGTGGTTAACCGACACACTAATCTGGGAATGACAGTGTGTGGAAAAGGGTAACTTGATGTTAATCATAGATCAATGGAGCGTGTGTGGTTAACCGACACATTGATTAGGTGATCTGTAACATTAAGTATACCAAGCTGATTTGCATAATTATTCACACATTGTTTGTGATCCTCAACATCCTAGTCATAAACTTGAAGGGCACAATCAAGATTTAAACATGCCATTGGAAAGTTCAATGAATCTCAAAAGATCTAGGAATTTCAATTCATTTAAAACTTAATAATCAATTTCATTTTTTATGGTGGAAATTGGTAAATCGTCATTTACCTACCTTCAAATATTTTGCAATTGGATTACGGCCTCCCTCTTCTGAAATGTAAAAGATTGTGTTGGGTCCTAGCCTTAATATATTCAGTTTGGGTGTTATATTATGGACTTAAATCAACTAACTTGAATTTCTCCCAAATAGATGTCTAGTTTTGACAACTATGGTCTTCCTTATTCTTTTGGGAAAAGCTCCTAATGAAGATGATATCCCACATGGTAATCAAGGTGAAAGATTAATCCATTTGTTGTGCATTAGTGGGACTAGAAATCATACTTCATTTCGTCCACCTCCTCCAATTATTCTCCCTAACCCACAAGCTGAAAGACTTGAAAAGTTCAAGGTTACTCAAGCTCTATTGGCTAGCAAACACCAAGATGGAAGGTCTGTGTGTGCACATGTCTTGGAGATGAAGTCACAAATGACAGGCTGGTAATGTTGGGAGTCGTTGTGTCGAGGAAGTTGGCTGTTGACTTGGTTCTTCAGTCACTTCCCGAGTCATATAGTCAGTTTGTTAAAGACTGCTATATGACAGACCGTGACGTGACCCTTATTGATCTTACCTATTTACTAATTGCTGCTGCATAAAAATTGATTTGACACACTGGTCAAACAAATTTGATTGGAAGATCTACCTCCCAAACGTTCATGGACATTGATAATGAAATCATTAGAAGTCCAGAAAAGTCTTCTCTTCCCAATGGAAAGGGATCATCGATGGCCAAACCATTTGACCAAATGGTAAACAGAAAGGCTAAGTCTGAGATTATCCCGTGTATGACTCTACTTCAGGTAAAGTTCACTATCTAGCTCTATTAAGTTCCTATTTGGAGATTCTTAATACATGATGTAATGTAATTACATTGTGACGTTTTGTAGAATCGAAGAAAAGAAAGGAAGCTTAAAGGAAGAGTAAGCTGATTTTGATCGCGAAGAGATGGATTTCGATCACATGACTCGATGATCAGAATTTTGAGTTGTTGCTTAAGAGTTATGATAGATTACTTAGGAATAGATAACAACATACTTTTCATTTTTATTTGCATTGTAAGGACTAGTTTTCCACACTTTTATAAATAAAGAATTTTTTTTTTGATTTTTATCTTATTTTAAATTTCCTTACAATGACATTTGTGAAAAATTGTTGCTTATATGTTTCCATTGATAACAATATTGGAAAATGGATTTGATTCTTTCATTTGTGGTAGAGTCAAAATTTACTAAATAAGGAAAGATTCTCATCACCCAAGTTTCAATTGGATAGAAACTCGGAATCATGCAACTTGTATTGTGTGATGAATGAGAAACTTCATCTTTGGGAAATTAAGACTAACTCCTTGTTCACATGTATATGTGACTCAAGTGAAGGACTAGACGATCGGGTACACTTGGTTGTGCATTGGTCAGGTCCACCATAAAGAGTGATAGGACTATTCGTCATGATTTACTAAAGTTTAGTAAATATGGTTATATTACAAGATTAAGTATAATTCTGAATCATTGAAAAAGTTTCAGTGTGTAGCAGAACAAATAAGAAGAATCAAATTAGGCAGAAAGATAAAAGTTTCTTCAATCTGAAAGGATGGGAGAGTACTTTAGTATCGTGTTTTATGATCATCTTAATGATTATGAAAGAAAATATCACAATTGATCCTCTAAGGACACCTTAGTACACTTGTATGGCTAAGAAGAGGAATCGTGAACTGTTGAAATAGTTAAATCAAAAGGTGAATCATACTTCGTTTCAAGGATAAGTCTTAGAGTCATACTCCAAGATTGTAACTTGAGTGACTTAATCTTATGAAAGGTTTATAACACTTGTCAAATGTAGAGTAAAATGTTTTATACTCTTGTACATTTGAAATTGGTAAGTTGTGATGTTTTGGATAAAACAAAGACCAAATAAGACCAATGGTGTCAAGTGTTTGTGTTGATTAGAAACCACACTAACTCTTGAATATTTGTTTGTCAAGTGATGTCTCTTGACAAAGAGAAACTTATATGTCAAGATGTCAGTGTGAGTCTTAAAGATCTTGAAAAGTTTCAAGAACTAATCAAGAGTAAACTTATTGTTAATCACTAGCACACGACTTGAGGTTTGTAACCTATCGTGTTGACATATTCTTGTTTCTATGGCCATTCCAGTTAAAGATGACTATGCATGTTAGTTCTATGAGTGCTTAATTGTTTACATAACATCTTGGAAACAATGGTAGGCCCTTGAGCTGCCAGGTGACAAGAAATTAAGATTGAACAAGTTCAGTCCATAGGAGTTTGGATTTGTCACTAACCTTGTCTTTTGATTATGGTTATGAAAAATTCACATGGATAGGAACACATACACCATAAAATCTAATTGTCGTAAGGTTTCTATCCAATTCATGAAAATGATTTTGAGGAAACGCTTTCACTAAGTAGATTTTAAGGAGATTGCATTTGTGATATTTGCATTCTCAAATTCGATTATGATTATGACATCCCTCTTCGTAGATAACGTCTTATCGAAGCATCTCGTATCAGAAATCTGAAATTTGGTAAGGAAGTCAATAAGTATTGATTTCTAGAAGTCCAACTGATTTCTGGGTACATGTCAATGCTAGTGGGAGCATAAGTGTTACACTAGTAAGATAATAATTATAATGCTAGTGGGAGAATAATTATTATGGTAAGTGTTGCAAGTTAGCAATGTTAATTATAGAAAACAAAAGCTTCAAATCGCAAAGTTGCAGGGTTTGAAAAGCTGTTTTGCTATAATTAAGGGAGAGGAATTAATATTACATTTCAATTCTAAAAGATTAGATTGAGATTTTAATAAAGTTTATTAAAAAATATATATGAATGTTATGTTGAAAAGATTCGACATAAGGAAATTCTATATATGGAAGTATTAGAGCAAAAGACTGGTCAAGTTCCATGTCTTTATGTAAGACATTATGAATTGTATCCCATATGCTTCGGGTATAGGATCGATTGCATATGCTATAATATTTATGTGTTTTGAATTTTCCAAATGCATAGGGCATCAAGAGGGAAAAGGGACCAAAATTAGATATGACTGAAATGGTTAAGCAGTTGTCAAGGACAATTTGAGGTTTACCAAAGATTGGTTGTTTATGGACAGTTGGAAGTATAGTGTAAATTTTGGAAGGACCATGTTGGTATATTCTGAGAAGAGGTAACTCTTGTTCAGAAGTGATAGTCAAAATGAGAATATGGAAATGTTTCCATAAGTGGAAGTTATTCTTTAAATCTGTATAAAATTAGAAAACTTAATGCAAGAGGGATGTTCAAAGGAATGTACTTTGAATGTGAGACTTCATTTCCATGGAATTGCTCTCCCTTGGAATACTTTGTAATGTCTATTGCCAAGTCTCTATGACTTTTGTGCATAGTCATTACAAGAGGATCATTCATATAAGTTTAGAATCTAACAGATTACAATAAATGGCTAAAATTTGGTATTCTTACATTTACGGTAAGGATTTGGAATTGTGAAATGAGTTTCATTAAAGATGTGTTCAATTGATCTATTTCACAGAGAAAGGACCATAGGCAAACATAGTGTGCATGCTTGGATCATGGGATAACTATTGTTTTAATTCAAGTACTAAGTTGATTAATCGAAACATTATACAATGAATAATTTGTAATCAATATGGTGATGAAATAAAAGGTGTTTTATTTACATTCTTAAGTTCTGAGACCATGTTGGATTTGATTATTCTTGTGTTTTACTTTGCATGTTTTGACTTCCCAAATAACCAGGTTATTCAAACCATCCACAGTCAATCATACTTTGGAAGTATGTATTGAAGCTAGACTGTCATGAATGTGTCTGTAGATTGTCTAAAGGCGTTTAGACATAGCACAAGTTTGCTACAACATTCATGAGTGCTCATAAGGTCTGAGTATTGGATTAAAACCACGCTTATCTGAATCCCTTCATGGATTTTATCACTAGTGATTAGTGAGACGATAATATCTTATATTCTTAAAACCAAGACGTGTGAGTTGTAATTTACAAGTTGGTTTCACATTGACATATGTAAACGCACCAGTAACTTGGTGTTATAAAACATATTATTGTGTGAGATTTGATGAGTAAGTACAAGCAAGCATTTGAGTCGAAGTTTATCCATTCCTTTTTCCCTTAGAGGGATAAAAGCGATATATGTGGGCCCCTCGATGATTTAGTGATGACAAACCTAAGTGTTTGGCCAAGCCTGGACTCATGTCCATATGATATCTAGAATGGAGGAATATATGATCCCTTATCTAATGGACGCGTCATTGACTAGGTCAGAGTTCGTTATCGACTTTTAAGAGCTATGATTGCTAGACGAGATTTTGATTCGTACTTGCAATAATAGTTATTAGACTTATCCAAGTGGGAGACTGTTGGATTAGGTGTCTAAGTCCATAACTATAATTGGTATGTACTTGACCCAAGAGTAGCATGGTCCATTTCGGGTTGCATATCACCAGGACAATTTGGTAGGATGGATACTTGAGTAAGAGGTTACTTATGATTTATTAATATATTATAAGTTCTAATTTATTAATATGAAATCATGTTATTTAATTAGTATTGATCAAGAATTAATTTGGAATTAATTATGTGATCAAAAGAGACTAATTAAATATATGGGGATTGATTTGGTAAATTAATGATTCTTATAGTGTGGGCCAATTGTTATTTAGGATGGGCTAAACCAATATGGTAGTCCATGGAGGTTTAACACATGGAGCCTAAGTAATATGAAAGGTCATGGGCATTAGGGTTTGCATGCATGTAAACCTAGAATTTTCCACACTATAAAAGGACTCCCTTAGCACCCAAAATCATGACTAGAGTTCTTGGAGTTCATTAGAGCCGATTTTGGAGCTAGCAACATCTCTCTCAAGTTCTTCTTTGTCTTAGGTGTGTTGTGATCCGTTTGAGGCATCACACTTGGGGTGCTAAGTTCTTAAAGGCCAAATACAACAAGTTCTACAAGCTACATAAAGAGGTAAACTCCTAACTAGTATTTTATGTTGTTTATGTCAATTGTATGCTAGCTGTAGGCTTAATGCTTTGGAAACAATATTGCATGTATAATTAGTGAAAACATAGATCCAAAGCATTTAGCGTTGTATGTGCACCATAGGATGTTGTAGTATACAAAAACCCGACACTTGTTAGCTTCTATCTTTGCCAACTGGGCCCTCAACTCGTCACATTCAATACTCTTCCGGTCAGAATCAGACTGGAGAGTCTCCATGTCAGAGATGCGTTCAGCGGCTACGACCAAATAAGATGACACCTGGGCAGTGGCATAACGCAAGCTGTTAGCCATGTGTTCATCCGATAGAACTGTTAGGGCCTTAGTGGTAGCGGGAGAAAACGCATGCTAACACCCTCAAGAGTGTCGTCGTGATCGGAGACAAGGTATTGAGCAGTTAGTTTCCAAGTCGGCTTGTAGGCATCAAGATGAGAATCTGTCATAAGGGGGACGGTTGTGATCTTATCAAAAGAAGCTGATGCAAGACCATGGGAAGGCAAAGACCCAGTCTTCACCTCGGCTCCTCCAACAGTGGGAACAGGGCTGGCATTGTCAGTGTTTCCCTCTACTATACGACCGGGCGGTTCAGTTTCCCGATTGGGTCCCCTATCCGGCAGTTTTGAAGGACCCTCATCGGGGGTATAGGTGGAGCTCCTGGAACCCTCAAGCAAGGATGTCAGATTGCGTTTTTTTGCCAAGAGGGGGCTCACAGCTAGCGGTCTTGGCAAGACCGCCGATAGAGGCTTCCAGAACAGCGAGGCGCCTCTTGACACGACGAAGACTCCTTGGAGACCCAGAAGGGGTAGGATCCTTCTGGGAAGCACCAGTGACAAAGACATCATAGAAATCTGACTCATCGTCACAACTAGCACCATCACCAGCGGCACCGCCTGCACCGGTGGGAGACTCGTGTGTAGCCTTGATTCCTTGACCATAAACAGGAGGTGGAAGAGCTTCCACAAGTTCGACTTCGTGGCATTGAATTTTTCCCTCAAATAGAACCTAAAGAGCCCTATCCAAAGATATAACTTCCTCCCCACCTGGAAACAAAACGAAAACAACGACGGTTAGCCAAAACCCTGATTGTAACGCATTTTGCCTATAATGAAGGGGGGGGGGGGGGGGAGAGGAGGAAAAGGGAAAAAGAGTGTTAAACCTTCCTTCTCGACAAAGAACTCATGTATCTTCCCACAAGCCCTCCAAGTGGCACTCATTCCACCGACGACCAAAAAACAATTGATCCAATCCTCACCATTGATGTTGATCTTCTCCAAGTCGTCAGCCAACTCCTTGTCAGCACCAAAAAGCATGGGAGCACGGTCCACATACGCCTTAACCCTTGGGTAGCCAAGAACCACAAGATAATTATTCACCCATAAGAACTTTTCTTGCCAGTTCTTCTTGGACTTTTGGTCATGAATAAGGGTAGGGAATCCCTGCCGATAAGAATGGGTTCGGGTTCCAGATTGGGTAGAAGCGTTGAAGAAGTGCTTGAATGCAGAACAGTTGGTTGATGACCTAGAGTGAGGCAGAGGAGCTCGAAACATAATATTTTTTTTATAGCAATGGGAGTCAACTCCCTCACTAAAAACCCGTATTCAGAGATGATTGGATTAAAGAATTCGGTGGTAAGAAAATGAAGACATGCCTTGAATAAGGCGATCAGGATCCTGACTTTGCCCTCAGGCGGGATGTAAAGTGACACGTCGGAAAGGGAAATTTGTACGCCGTGTTCAGGAACAAACCCGAATCGGAATTGAAAAGATTCCTACTCTTCAGCAGTGAGATTTCTCCCCAGAGTACGAGAGGAAGCCATGAAAGAGTTTGAAGGAAAAGTCAAAAAGGTTTCTTTCCAATAAGTACTTAAAGAAAGAAAGGTAGCAAGTGAAGAGCGTCGATTTCGCCTGACGACCGCATAAGCCATCAATAGAAGTTCGCCTTGTGCCTGAGAATAGACTAGAACGAAGCTGCTACATCACGAACGTAGACCCCTACTAGTCTAAGGGACTTGTTAGCGTTACCCTATACGGTAACATTAAACTTAATGGAAGGCCTAGACAGAGGGTTACCACGCTAGTACCTTGACCGAGACTTGGTCTTGGCCTACACGATCCCGCGTCAGGCTGATAGCTCACTTCCTGTAACAAGGAAAGAACATTCCACATGATCTCCTCATTTACCCAGATCCAATCAGAAGTCGACGAATAGCTCAAGTGATGCCCAAAACTGATGTCACCTGGCAGTTAGTTAGCATGGGCAAATCTCCCAGTAAGAGGAGGCCATGTCTCACACTCATAGCGTGAGGTCCCCATGATACGTAGTAACATGTATAAATGGATATTTTCCGTCTCAAGGAAGGGATCCATTCTCTCTCTCTCTCTCTCACATAATTTACCCTAAAAAACTCTCTCTAAAAAAACTAACTTGATCATTGGAGTGACGTCCTGGGAGAACACCCGATCGCCCTTTAACGATTTCTTTGTGTTGTGTTCTTAGGAAAGTTTGGACATCAGATCTGCTATCCAACATCTCATCTCTGATAGGACATGTCACAACATTACATGAGAGACATATCACATTGATGGGATAAGTGA
The DNA here is from genome assembly GCF_002870075.4 of Lactuca sativa. Taxonomy (NCBI): domain Eukaryota; kingdom Viridiplantae; phylum Streptophyta; class Magnoliopsida; order Asterales; family Asteraceae; genus Lactuca; species Lactuca sativa. Next base: position 554,380 of record NC_056631.2, read on the forward strand.
GATGCTACTAGATGCATTTTCATAGAGGATGAGTTGATAAGTTGTTAAAAATACTCTAAGTATGGGAAAGCAACATACTTTGAAAATACGACACAAAGGAAAAGTAGGTTGTGGTATATGGGTGAACAATAGACACAACGACCATATGAATGTCATGACGTGCCTTGGTCAAAGTCAAGGTTAAACAAAAGTCAATGATAAGAACGCAACACATGTGTTATTTGAAGCGGGTAATCAATGTGTCCACATGTTGGAAATGTGTAACTGGGGTGAGATAAATGGAGGAAGGAGATTGACATGTGGTGGAGTCTCGACAATACACATGGGCGTGACACGCCCAAAGAGGTGACACGACACATCTCTAGGAGAGATTCAATGTGTATATATAGTTGAGTTCGGTCATTTTACCGCGAGAACTTAGAGAGAATTCATGAGAGATTTTGAGGGGTAGTTCCCAAGGTGTGAGACCAAAGGGTTGATACTGGTGTGAGATATTGCACTGGATAAGGTATTCTTTTGTCCCGTTATTATGTTATCATGTTTTATACCATAATTATATAGGGATTGTTCGACCCAGACTATCTTACAAGAGTTCTAATGTTATGAACTCGATGGTAAGTTTGATAGATGAATTCTCTGATGGAATTATTGATTTGGTTAACCAGGGTTATGAACCATAGTTTATGGACTTTTCATATATGTGGAATTATAATAGTGACCTATGAGGTTAAATTGTTAGGTGATTGTATTTGGGAGCTTGACTAGTTTGGTAACAAATGGTTATTGAGTTTAGTTAGTGATCAGGTAATTGATTAATATGGTTAATATAATTATGAGTTTATACAAGTTCTAATGAACTTGACGCATTGTTCGAATAGGTTTTGACAATTAATAAACTGGAAGCAACGCAATATTTGGCCCCAAAATAATATTTAGTCTTCACGAACTAGCAGAGTGATCAACCATACTCCTCTTCTAGATAAATATTATATAGATATGTGTTTATTATTGTATGGTGTGATATATACAATATTATGGTTATTGTGGAATAATATGTTATCGGTAAAGAGTTGATAAACTTGTGTATAGTTGAGGTTGTATTAAACTAGTGTAGTTGAATTGATAGCAGATTATTACTATGTGAAGTAATGAATTGCTTTAGCTAAGTTATGAATAAATTAAGCTATATGAGTTAAATAGCTAGTTTAGTCGTATTTGATGTAAGCTATGAAATGTTGGTGCAACTGTTTATATCTACGAATCACAGTAAATTGATATAGTGAAATAATGTTGTGGAATGTTCATAGATGGATTTAGTTGATGCTTATTGATATAATGAAATTATGTTGTGGAATGTCCAAAGTAGAAAATTGGTGTTGGATATAGTCGAGTGATTATAGAAAGATATAATTGTGATAACTAATATAGTTATGACTATAAAATAACAGCCTTGGTGACCGTAATATCATCATTAGTGAACTACAAGTCTATGGAAGACTTAGCGCCCATAATGTTATACTGCATATTGTTATGAAGCATTATAATAGCTTTGGCACCTTAATATCATTATTAGTGAATTACAAGTCAATGGTAACTTTAGTGGCCAAAATGTTATACTTGTATACTATTATGAATTAAGAATTGGGATTGAGTTTAGTTGCGAATTCCTAGAAGACTATAACTTTGATAAAAGTTAGATTTATGTAACACCCGTTTTCCAGAATGAGTTAGTTATTGATATAAAGGAGCCAAAGTCCAACGACCCAAAAAAATAGATAATTTTTTTTTCCATTTTAAATAAGGTAGAATTACAATCATATTAAGTTTCCAAAATCTGTTACATCATAAAAATGTCAATTATTAGAGTAACAACTAGACATGCACAAAGACTCGATCCGATCCGATCCGATTCGCTTTGATGATGTCATGCCGAACCCGATTCAACCTTTAATCCGAACCGGTTTCAAACCGGATTTGACCGGTTTTCCGAGCCCCGCATCCGATTCGGTTTAATCCGATCCGAAATCCGATCCGATTTTCTCTCTCTCTCTCTCTCTCTCTCTCTCTCTCTCTCTTTTTTTTTTTTTTAAATACACATTTTTTGGACCTCAAATATAACACAAAATGCAACATGGGTACATTAAAATAGTTAAAACATACATCAAACGTCGAATTAGAAAGAGTTTTTAAACTAGTTAAATAATAATAATAATAAAATGACGTTATAACATTTAGCCAAATGGAAATAGTTTTTGTGGTCTTCCACTTCGTGTCTCCTTCATTTAATTATTCTTCAACCGCCACGCAAGTAACTAGGGGTCTCATCAATGCCATATTCTTCATCCCCGTCTTCGTCTGCGACTTCATCGTCATCGTCTTCGTCTTCCGGAGGTGTTGATAAGCCTTGTGCATATTCTTCATCCATGATCTCCGGTTCAACATTTTGTGATAGTGGGCCTTCTAGTGATGCCAAGTGTTGTATACGTTCCACAGAATCCAAGTAATCCTTCAAGCAAACGCAAACCTCTACCGCAACCGGGGTAAGATTCGTCCTCAACTTTGATAAAACTCTTCCACTAAAAGAAAAAGCGGATTCCGAAGCTACCGTGGAAGCTTGGACGGTTAGTAAATCACGGGCCATGACGGAGAGAATAGGAAATTGTGCTTCCTTTTCTCTCCACCAAGCCAAAAGATCCAAAATTTTAAATTGTGGTGCACTCATGAATTTTAAAAAGTTTGAACCCATATAAATTCCAAGTTTGCTACTAGGCGTTAATGTGCGTGCTCTTTTGTTTTACTCCTCCAAAAGGTAGTTATAGAGGTCGATATGAAAATCCGTTCGACCCCCACCACTACCCGATGCACCGCTAGTAGAGTCGGTTACACTTGCAAAAGTGTTTGACATATTGCCATATTTTGTAGCGTAAATGTCAAACAAATTAGTAAAAGTATCATTAAAAATGTTTATTTGGTTACGGATGTAGTTTGAGTTATCTTTGTGCAAATTTAAAGACATAGCAATTTTGGTAATCAAAGCCTCTACACCCATAATATTGATACATGAGTTTAATGCCGCGGCGCAAGTAAAAAGTGGTGGCATTGTTTTGAAATATTTGACTAGTTTTTGTCTCATTGGTCTCGTAACCAAAACAAATATTTCACTTCTTTGTTCAAAACGTTCCAATTGTGCAGACATCAACCATAATTCATTTAGTAACAACGGACTTGTAGGGTAATACACACCCGATAGAAAAGTGGTTGATTGTTTAAAAACTTTTAACATTTCCACAAACTCTTCCATCAAATCCCAATCATAATCCGAAACCGGGTTTTTTCCTTTTGAAATTGTGTCGTAAAATAATTGCAAAGCGATTCTTTGACGTGTCAAACTTTCAAACATCATGCATGTTGAACTCCATCTAGTGTCACAATCCCAATGAGGACTATATGGAGTTACGTTAATGGAAATGACAAACTTTCGATATTTTTCCATTGTAGCTTTATTTTTTTCCAAAAACTCTAGTTAACACAGTTTTGAATTTTTCAATCGTCGAATCTATCATTTTTAAACCATCTTGTACCGCAAGATTAATAATGTGACAAACACATCTAGTATGAAAAAACGAGCCATCCAAAATAGGTTTATATTTTGCAATTAATCTTTTTGCCGCGGCGGTATTGTTACTTGCATTGTCAAACGAAATAGAGAAGATTTTGTCGCGTAAATTATAAGTCTCTATAACGCTTACTAAAATTGCAAATAATCTTGCCCCCGTGTGAGGATGCGGAAAAAGTTCAAAAGCAATAACTCGTTTGTTCATTACCCAAGTAGAGGGATCTATCCAATGTGCCGTGACACAAAGATAGCTTTTGGGACAACTACCGGCGGAGGACCAAACGTCACAGGTTAAAGAAACACCGGTTTTTATATTTAAAAATCCCAATTGCATATCTTTTTTGGCTATATCCCAATACTTTAAAGCATCACGTCTAAGAGAAGTGCGACTTACTTGCCGGTATTGCGGTTGCATTTTTTCCTGCAAAATCCTCGTTAATCGTGGGTTGCCGAAGTGGTTGAAAGGATAGCCCTCTTGAATCACGAACTTGCAAAAGCTTTCACGAAGGTCATCATTGTTGTAAATGAAGATCGACCCGTCGGGAGTAATATTTGGTTGACTTGGATCACTTTGACCTTTTACAGCCGGACAAGTTTTTGTTGTATGACTCCTTAACGTGCTATTGCCATCTTTTTCCAAAAACATTCCGCACTTCTTGCATCTCGCTTTTTCCTTCCCGTTCGACAACAAACACAAATCGTAATGTTCCCACACTTCTTTACTCCGAGTGGTTGGTATGATTTTAACCACCGTTGCATCCGAATCTTGACTCGCGGTTGAATTTCTCAAGCTCATTTTTTTTGAGTATTATGAAAATAAGTAGTAAATGTTTTGTGTAAAATTGAAATGTAGCAAATGAAAGGTATATATAGGTGTTTAGAAGTGCCAAAAAGTCAAAAAAAGTCAAAGTAGCCGTTTTTTTTTAAGTTCCAACGGCTAGTAAAAAAAAATTCAAATTTTCCCGTTTTTTAACGGTAACAAAAAATCCGGTTTCAAACCGGTTTTGGATCCGGTTTCAACAAAATCCGGTTCTCGATCTGGGGTATAATCCGATTTGCTGTCCGAAGTCTCGATCCGGTGGCCGGTTCGGTCAAAACCGGTTTTGACCAAATCCGGTTTTCGGATCGGATCGGATCCTATAGCCCAAACCGGTTTTTGTCTGCATGTCTAGTAACAACATCAGTAAATGCGGAAAATAGTGGAGAGTGCATGCCGTGCCATCAAGCGGGGCCCTTCCCCTTAGAACCAGAAGTACTTGAAAACACATAACAATCTGCAAGCGAAATCTTAGTGAGTTTTCCCAAATTACCACATACTAATCGTACAATGGGCCCAAACCTAGGGTTCCTTCCAACCCCAACAAAGTATGGGACCCACCCTGGGATGTATTTCAACCTGGTGGTATCGCAGTAGGCCCTGTCCTAGGATATATTTCAACCCATCATGCTATATTAGGCCCCGCCTTAGGTATGTTTGAACCCGATCACAACATGTACCACACATCAACTAGCATATTACATTATGAGTTAATGGGCAGACATTGGTGCCTTCGACCCATGGTACTGGGAAGGGACTCACCTCGGTCTGCTGAAAATAATAGTTGCTCGGCTACCAATCCAAAATATCACATTGTATAAATATATAAATGACCCTAATTAGGATTATAACATAAACCCAACCAAGGGCCCAAAATCCTAAGTCTGAAATCCTCTACTAAGGCCAAAAAGCATTTCCCCTTTAATGGGCCCAACCATATTTGTTCCATTTACTCTAATGGGCCTAAGGCCCAAATGGCCCAACCCATGACACTAGAGACCCATGACACTATCCTAACCAGGCCAAGGCCCATAATACCACCCTAATCTCCTATAGTCTAAATGCATAGCCAACCCGAAGGCCCAAAATACCGAAGTCTTCTATTGAGTACGCCGAGCGTACTCAGCTTGTATGTTAAGCGTACACTCTTAAGGGCCTGTACACTGCGCGTACAAGCTTGTACGCCAAGCGTACTCGTCTGATTTGCCAACTTTGCCATTTAGCTTTTATTTGGTTAAGACACTTGCTCCAACACCCAGATCTGACCTCGTTAAAGTGGTTAATCACGTAAATTTGCCAACTTTACATGCATGTCTGGCTTAATGAAGCCCAAAAGCCCACAAGAGCATAATAAACGACTTAATGCTTGCATGGAGGTCACAAAACACCATAAGGTTTGCACCTTCAAGCTAAAAGAGGCCTTTAGACATCTAGATCTTCGAGTTTTGGCATCTCAAAGGTCTTAACTCAACAAGACCTTCCAAAAGGGACAAAAAAGACTAACACAAGCTCAAGAGAAGATCTAAGCAATAGATGAGCAATGTATGAACTTTATACCTCCAGAAGCTCCCTAAGATAATGTAGATGCTGGATCTAGAAGCTTCACCACGTTCACGGATTGCACCACAAGCTCTTCTTCTTGCAAGCACACCCCAAAAATGGCTTCTTTATGACACTCCAAGCTCAAACTCCCTTCCAATGTAAATTAGGGTTTCTAGGGAGGTTGAGAGGCAAGGGAAGCTGAGAGAAAATGAGGTTTGAAGGTTATAAGGGGTTTAAATAGGAAACAATACCAAAATTTAGGGTTTTCAAATCTAGGCCAAGTACGCCCCGCATACGAGGCCTTGAGGCTCGATGTTGTGCACCCTCGTACGCTAAGCGTCCCTGCGAGTACACCCAAAGTATGATGTGAGGGTCCTTTGCCAAAAACTTAATAAATAAGTAAGGGAAAATTACCTGGATTTTCAGATGTTACAACTCTCCCCCACTAGAATTAGACTTCATCCTCGAGGTCTGCTGATGCGAATAAGTTTGGGTAGTGCTCTCTTATCTCATCCTCTGGCTCCCATGTCCACTCAGAGCCTCTTTGGTGCTGCCAGTGCACCTTTACCAAGTTCACCATCTTATTATGATGAACTTTCGTCTTTCTGTCAAGGATCGCAATGGGCTTTTCAACAGAATTCAAGCACTCATCCACCCATCTAACAAGATCACTACAGACTTATCGACGACACATTTCCACAATTGAGATACATGGAAAGCGTTGTGGATCTAACGAAGCTTATCTAGGAGTTCCAACCGATATGCAATTCTGCTAACTTGGGCATAAATCTTGTATGGACCAATGAATCGATGAACCAACTTGCCCTTCTTCCGAAATCGGATGACACCTTTCCAAGGTAACCCCTCAATAATATGAAATCTCCCACCTGAAACTTGAGATTAGAACGACGTCGGTTAGCGTAGCTTTTCTAACGACTCTGCATGATTCGCAGTCTGTCGCGTACCTGCTGAATCAACTATATGGTCTTAAGAACCACCTCGGTGCTTCCCATGACTCGATGACCAATCTCCCCACAATAAACCGGGGTCTTACACCTACTTCCATACAACATCTTGAATGGAGGTCGGTCAATACTATCATGATAATTGTTGTTATAGGAGAACTCTGCTAATGGGAGGTAAGTATCCCAACTCCCTCCAAAGTCTAGTACGTACGCCTAAAACATATCCTCGAGTGTCTGGATCGTCTTCTCGCTTTGCCTATCAGTCTGGGGGTGGTAAGTTGTACTGAAGTGCAGCTGAGTGCCTAACTCCACATGAAACTTCCTCCAAAACCTGGAGGTGAACCAAAAATCAAGGTCTGAGACCACATATACCGGCACTCCGTGCCTGACTACCACCTCCTGAACATAAATATCTGCTAATTTCTTAGTGGATATACTCTCAGCAATCGGAATAAAGTGCACACTCTTGGCCAGTCGGTCCACAATAACCCAAATAGAATCAACATCCCACACCATCATGGGTAACTTGGTTATGAAGTCCATAGTGATATCTTTCCATTTCCACATGGGGATGGGCAATGGATGGACCTTTCCGTGAGGCCTCTGGTGCTCAACTTTGATCTTCCAACAGGGCAGACACCGCTTAACAAACCAATCAACTTCTATCTTCATGTAGGGCCACCAGTAGCTTATTCTCAGGTCTTGGTACATCTTTGTGGCCGCCATATGGATAGAAAACTTGGACTTATGAGCCTCCTCCAAAATTTTCTGCCTCACCCCACCAGATGTCGGAACCCAAACCCTACCACACTGAGTCAATAAATCCCAAATGTCTCCGAAAAACAACAGAATATGCCCCCTAATCCGCTCATTCTTCCAATTTTCCTTTTTTGATCCTTCTACCTGAGCCTCATTGATCATATCCATCAAGGGTAAGGTAATTGTTATCCTCAAACAAATATCTCAGATTGGAGGACATATCGCCTTACAGCTCAAAGCATCGGGCACCATGTTGGCCTTCCCAGGGTGATACAAAATCTCGCAGTCATAATCCTTTACCGCGTCTAACCACTCCCCTGCCACATATTCATGTTCGACTGATCCATCAAATACTTCAAACTCTTATGATCGGTGTAAATAGTGCATCGGACCCCATACAAGTAATGCCTCCAGATCTTGAGTGCAAACACCACCGCTCCCAATTCTAAATCATGAGTGGGGTAATTCACCTCATGAGGCTTCAGCTGCCTAAAGGCTTAACTAATCACATGCCCCCTCTACATAAGGACCGCTCCTAAACCCGAAATAGACACGTCGTAATAAACCACAAAATCATCCAAGCCTTCGGGAAACGCAAAAATTGGGGCCTCACATAATTTCTGTCTCAAAGTCTCGAAGGATAACTGTTGATCTAGACTCCACCAAAAGGTCACGTTCTTCTTGGTCAGACGAGTGAAAGGCACTACAATCTTGGAGAAGTCCTGGATAAACCTCCAATAATACCCTGCAAGGCCCAAGAAACTCTGAATCTACGATGCGTTCTTTGGAACTTCCCAATGTGTCATAGCCTCAATCTTCGTCAGGTCCACCAAAATACCTCCATGGTTGATGAGCTTCCCCAAAAATTGCACCTTACGCACCCAAAACTTGCATTCGGAGAACTTGGCATAGAGCCTCTCCCTCCTCAAGGTCTCCAACACCTCTCGCAAATGCTGCTCATGTTGTTCTTGGGTCTTAGAGTAGACCAAGATTTCATCAATAAAAACAATCACAGACTGATCCAGGATCGGTCTGCACACTCGGTTCATGATATCTATGAACGCCGATGGGGCATTGGTGAGTCCGAATGGTATCACCAGGAACTCGTAATGACCATAATGAATTCTGAAGGCCGTATTCTGTATATCCTCATCCCTGATCCTCATTTGATGATATCCCGACTGAATATCGATCTTGGAAAACCAAGATGCACACCAAAGTTGATCAAATAAGTTGTCGATCCTCGGAAGTGGGTAAAGGTTCTTCACCGTTATCTTGTTTAATTCCCAATAATCAATACACATCCTGTGCTCCCCATCCTTCTTTTTCATGAACATGATCGGTGCTCCCCACGGTGAACTGCTCGGACAGATGAAACCCTTGTCTAGCATCTCCTATAACTATGTAGACAACTCCTGCATCTTATACGGTGCCATGCGATATGGCGCCTTGTCTATCAGAGGTGCCCCCAACTTCGAATCAATCTGAAACTTAACCTTCCTCTCGGGAGGCACTCCCAACAACCCCTTGGGAAAAACGTCGGAAAAATCCCACATTATGGTTACCTTGCTCAATTTTGTTGTGGTCTCCACCCTCAAATCCGAGATGTAAGCTAGAAGCCCAAAATAACATTGCTGAATAAGTCTCCTAGCCCTTTCTGCTAAACAGAGAGTTGTCCCATGCGAAGCTTTCTCACCAGTAATGACTAGTTCTCCCCCACTTGGGGTTCGAACTCTCACCAACTGTCTCTCACAATCAATCACAGCCCCGTTGGGCCCTAACCGGTTCATCCCGATGATCACCTTCAACCCCCTCAAGGGGATCGGAACCAGGTCGATAGAAAACCTCTCGATGAACATGTTCAGAACACATCCTTAGAATACCCTCGCAATGCTCACAGTACGATCATCCACAATCTCTACCTCTAGAGGGAAATCCAAAGTCCCTAGAGGGACTCGAAACTTTTTGCTGAGCGCAAGAGATATAAAGGACCGGGTAGCCCCCGAATCAAATAAAACATGAGCCGACAATCCATTGACCAAAAAGGTCCCTATTCAAGATCATAACAACATTAGCATAACAATAAAACAATAAATATAGAGATAAGTCAGTTACAAGTCATGACATCCGACGCTACTCGGGCCTCATCTGCGGTCAGCTGAAATGCTCTGCTTTTCACTGCAAGAGCCTCCGCCTTGCCCTGGCAATAATCTATAATCAACGATGTGGCGGGTGCAGGCGCCGCCACTGCTCCTCCAGATAACCTCGAGAAATAAGCCTTTTTATGGCCATTCTGGTTGCAGTGAAAACAAATCAAGGCCCACTTAGGGTAGTCCTTTCTCATGTGGTATGCCTGGCCACAACCAAAACATCCTGAGCCCATAGATCGACATACTCCACCGTGTGGCTTACCGCACTTGGCACATCAGCCCTGGCTCGGCTGGCCTTTGCTGTGAACATCGGAGGTCGTAGGCTTCTTAGCCTGACCCAATGCTATCTGAACCTGCTCTTGCTTCCGCTTCGTCCGAAGCTCTAACTTGATTTCCCACTCACGGGCCTTCTCAATCATGTCATTCAGGGTCTTGCACCCTGAGAAGCTCACAAACTCCCGGATACCATCCCTCATCACAACATGATATCTCATTTTCCTCATTTCCTCATCCACAGCATACTGCGGAACCAACATCACCCTCTCCCTGAACTTGGCGGTAATCTCCACCACAATCTCTGTGGTCTGGTGAAGGTCCTAGAACTACCTCACCAGCTTCTGCACCTCAATGGCCGGTGCAAAGTCACAATCAAACCTCCGTATAAAATCCTCCCATGTCATCACAGTCACACCGGCAGTCCATACCTCGCGGGTAACCTCCTCCTACCAATCCCACGCTCGGTCCCTTAGCATACATGATGTGCATCCCACCTTTTTCGCATCAAGAAAATGCTCGTGTGCTGAGCATTCTCCATGTCAGCGCTCCAGTAGCGACTTGCGATGGGGTCCTAACCCCTAGGGGTGTTTGTAGTACGCTTTGAACACGTGAAACCGGCCAACCCGGTCATCGGTTTGGTTTTATGGTTTATATTTTTTACGGTTTGGCTTGCGGTTTTGAACTTTTCAAACCGTAGTGAACGGTTTGGCTTACGGTTTTTAAGATTTCAAATCGTATAAAAACCGGACTCAACCGTAAGATTTATATATATATATATATATATATATATATATATATATATATATATATATATATATATATATATATATATATATATATATATATATATATATATATATATATATATATATATAGTCAAGATCAAATAAGAAGGAAAATTTTGGTAGGAAGGTAAGAAATTTTTATATGCATATTTTCTTAGCAAAAAAATGAAATGAATCATTAGATGATTCAAAAGTAAGATGATTCACAAGAAAAAATTCTGAAAAAACACCTTTATGATTCATTTTTAGGTAAATCAAGAAAAAAAATTCACATTTATGACAATTTTAATGAATATCAACAAAATCATCATAAAAATGAATCATCAAAATGTTTTTGCGGGATTTTTTTTAGTGAATTATGTTATTATTAGTTCATTTAGTGATTCATTTGTTTTGTTCGCCAAAAAAAATTCTTACCTTCCTACCAAAAAAAATTTCTTACCGGATATATATATATATATATATATATATATATATATATATATATATATAATTTAATTTAATTTTTTAATATATAATTGTTTTTATTGTATTATTTATTAATTTTTATATACAAATAATAAAATATAAAAACATATTTAATTACCCCATATGTATACTCTGGTGTAAAACGGTAAATGAAGCCCAACAAAGTCCACTTCTCCAACTTAAGCAATCGTTTGATACTTTGATTCGTTTCCACTTTCCACTTTCCTTAAACCTAATCGCAAATACTTAAAATGTCAAAGCCGAGTCACTTCTCAATTGTGGTTGTTCTTCAGCCTCTAGCTCTGACAACTTATCATTTCCAGCTCCGAACTCGACATCAACAACAAACTCCAAATCAACTTATCGTTTCCAGCTTCCAAACATAGCTAAGCTTCACTTCCGGCTCCGTTTCTTTCTGGTTTAATCTCTTTACAGTTCGATCCCACCTCATGTTCTGATTTCTTTAATAGTTGACACACGATTTTTTACAGATTTAATCTTTTTACAAGTTTAATCCCACCTCATGTTCTGATTTCCACTTTAATATCTTTGTGTTTTTGATATGTAGGCTTTGCTTCTAAAACATTTACGGTCCAACACTCAATACGAAGTTTACAGGTATGGTTCCCTCCTTAGTTTCACATCATTTAGTTTTCTCCGTTCTAAAAAAAATCGACTGTCTATCTATCAAATGGAATTGCAGTTTCGGATTGCATGGGTTATTTTGGAATAATGTTATTGCTTGTGGATCGTACGTTTTGATTGTTGGGACTTTTTGGAATCTGTTTAGATTAAATGGTTTACTTTAATCTGTTAGATTGAAAAACTTCATATGTACTCTGGTTGTAAATTTGTTAGATGCAATAGTATCTTACTTTTTTCTATTCTGATCGTTGGGTATTTTTTTGAGGGCTTGTGGTTGCGATGGTTGACAAATGACAATAGGTTGTATGGTGTTGATGCCTAACAAGTGTTTTATTGATTGAAATGGATAACATTAGAATTCTGAATTTTGATTGCATGAATTTATTTTTTGTTTTTGTAGTTCCTGTTGCTGAAATGAATATAGATCCGCGTAACCTTTTTTTATTGATTGAAATGGATAACAACATAATTCTGAATTATGATTCCACCATTTTTTATGTTTATGCAGTTGCTGTTCCTGAAATGAATACAGAGAATATTGAAATTTATAATAGTGAGCCTATGAACATCATTGATAATGATGATATGGAAGAGACTAATGTAGATGATGCTGATTTGGAGCAAAATGGCCGTGCTACTAATAATAACCAAGGCAAAAAATGAAAACAATCTATTGTTTGGAACCCAGTGTTCTAAAAGGCGCGCCATGGCGCGCGCCAAGGTGCGTCATGGCGTGAGGCGTGGCTCCGCCGTTACGAAAAGCCTCATAACGTTGCTGTTAGGCGTGGCGTGTGGCAAGGCGTGATATGGCGCGCCATGGCGCGTTATGGCGTGTTATGGCGCGTGTTTTTTCGTTTGAGACACGGTTTTTTGCTCTTTGTTATGTCTTTTCTAATCGGTGATACAGGTATTGTGGTTTTCGTTAAATTTTTGTTACTAGTTATTGATCTAACACTTATAAAAAGTACTTATATTTAATATAAATTTATATTTATGTGGTAATATAATTTTAAATTAATACAAAATTGACGCCTTACATCACGCCTTGAAAAACGCCATGGCTCGCCATGGCTCGTTAAGCTTGAGGCTTGACCTTGCCGCCACGCCACGCCTCACGCCATTTAGAACCTTGTTGGAACCACTTCAACAAACCGGATCTAGTTCCACTTAAAGGAGCACGCACCACATGTTTTTTAGAAAATCAAGTGATAGCATATTTGCTGCTTTTTATTTACTATTTTTTGAACAATATTAGCTGCTTTTAATTTACTATTTTTTGGCTGTTATTTTTTGCTGTTTTGACAGCTTTAATATTGGAGTTTTTTTAACAATATTTGGTAGAATTTTTTCTGTTTCAACAGCTTCAATATTGTAGTTTATTTAACAATATTTGACATATCTACAATTGAATTTTAATCAGATCTTGTTGTTCGATGCTTCACGTATAATCGTTTGGAATTAATATGGCCTACGAATTGATTGAAAATCAGCCTTCAAAATCATAATCAGGATTCACAACAAGAACGAAAATTAAAGGGATTGGTTTTTCGAAATCCAAATCGAAATTTAAAATGGCAATCGGAATTCATAGTAAACGAATACTGGTTCAATTTTGACTTTTTGAAGTCCAACAACGTGTTTCTACAATCCATTGTTAAAATGCCGATTGATTTTAGAAATCCAAATCCGATTCAGAATAATGGCATCGATTGATGTTTCGTTCCAATTCCAAGGGTCGATTTCATAGGCTAGAAATCCCGATTGCAATATCTAAAACCAGTGCATTGTTGGTGGGTTTAAGTAAGGCATGCTTTGAGGATTATCGTCATTCAAATAGAGATTTTGGGCTGATTTTTCAATGGAAGAAGATGAAATTCTAAGAAGCCAATTTTGCTACCCACCAATTGTCTGATAAAATGCCTAAACCAGTTTTTCTCGAGCTGCAGCCTTGTTGTTCAAGATAATGTAGGTTGCTTAGTTTGGATGCTTCTTGTGCACACCAACATTGTGTCGGTGTGCCATTTCCTTCCCTTCCTTGTTAAATATTGCTTCATAGTTTTAGCTTCATCTCGAGGCTTGTTCTCTTGTATGGCTTCTTCTTCTACAAGTTCGAGTGATATTTTTCTGGGCCCGTTTAGAAGCTTCCATTGTTGCCCAAACAGTGAAGTGGGAAGTAAAGGGATTGGCCGTATGATTTCACACATCAAAAGGCATCATTTACCTACTGAAGACCGTAAAAGTGTGTTACGTGAAGCTCTTTCTAGTGATGTTGGTTTATTTATTGCAGTGGAAGAAACTTTGAAGGCCTTTGGTCAATGGATGTGTGGGAAGTGTATGACTTTGCAGGCTCTTAGCCGTTATTGTCATCACCCGGATGGTCGTGTGAGGTTTGTTACAGGGGATGACGGCTCGAGTCGTTATATTGTCGGTATTCTAAAGCCGTCAACTAAAGAGTCGGTGACAAATGCTCTTGGAGGTTTGGTTTTTGATGTTGCGCTCCTTGATCGTGTTTTTAAAGAGCCTATCACTACTATCAAGAGTATCCCCCATAGTTGTCTTCTTGCTTTCTCTCAGGCTTTGAAGACCACTCTTTACAAGGTGATTGCCTAACCTGGCTCGGTTGAGGCATGGATGTGTTTGTTACTTGTTCCTCGATGCACATTGCAGGTGTTTAGACCCAAAAATAGACAAGAATGTAGGCCTGGGAATAGAAAATCTTTACAACAAAGCTCCATCCTGAAGTCCTTGGATACATGGGGGAAAGAGGGTGGTATCACGAAGTTAGTTCAAAATATGTTAGACAATCCTGAGGTTGGAGCTATAAGACAGGGTGGAGGCATCCTTCAGAAGGAGGCTACATCAAGTAACACCAACATCAGACAATGTCTCCGTAAGATTGCAGATGGTCATTTTATCGCAGTAGTAAATGTGTTATGCTCATCGGGTGTTGCACCATATAATGGTGATACTATTAAAGCTTTAGAGGACAAACACCCTTTCAGACCACCCCCATCCATGCCGAGCCCCATAATTTCTGAACCTCCCCTTGTAGCAGACTTTGATTGTGTATTTGGTTGCATCAAATCCTTCCCTAAAGGAACTTCTTGCGGGAGAGATGGCTTGAGGGCTCAACACTTACTAGACGCCCTTTGTGGAGAAGGGTCTGCTATTGCCACTGATCTCATACATGCTATCACTTCAGTTGTTAACTTATGGTTAGCGGGAAGATGTCCAACCATTTTGGCAGAGTTTGTTGCATCCGCTCCTCTCACGCCTCTACTTAAACCTGACAACGAGATCCGTCCGATTGCAGTAGACACTATATGGAGACGTCTGGTTTCCAAGGTTGCCATGAAAGGTGTGGGTAAAGAAACGGCCAAGTACCTTAATGATTTTCAGTTCGGGGTTGGTGTATCTGGCGGTGTTGAGGCGGTGTTACATAGTGCCAATAGGGTGTTAAGTGAACACCATGCTGATGGGTCTCTTGTAATATTGACTGTGGATTTTTCGAATGCCTTCAACCTGGTGGATCGATCAACATTGCTCTGGGAGGTTAAGAAGATGTTCCCTTCCATTTCTTTGTGGGTGAATCTCTTGTACGGGCAAGCAGCGAGACTTTATATCGGAGACCAACATATATGGTCTGCCACTGAGGTGCAGGAAGGCGACCCTTGGGCCCTCTTCTTTTTGCCCTCGTTTTGCACCCTCTTGTGCACAAGATTAGAGACAATTGTAAGCTCTT
The DNA here is from genome assembly GCF_002870075.4 of Lactuca sativa. NCBI lineage: Eukaryota > Viridiplantae > Streptophyta > Magnoliopsida > Asterales > Asteraceae > Lactuca > Lactuca sativa. The sequence goes on from NC_056631.2 coordinate 570,145, forward strand.
TCTCCATTCTTGGTATCTAGATGATGGGACTGTCATTGGGGATTCAGAGGAGGTGGCTAGAGTGTTAAACATAATTCGGTTGCATGCTCCAGGTTTGGGTCTTGAGTTGAACGTCAAGAAAACGGAGATTTTTTGGCCCTCATGTGATGGTAGGAAGCTTCGGGCCGATTTATTTCCAACGAATATAAGGAGACCTTCTTTGGGGGTGAAGCTCCTTGGGGGGTGTTAGCACAGATGCATGGTTTATTTGCGGGCTAGCCATGAAGAGAGCAGCCAATGCTGTTGATTTGATGGGCCTTCTTCCACAACTATGTGACCCACAAAGTGATCTCCTTTTGCTTCGATCATGTATGGGCATTGCAAAACGTTTCTTTGGTTTAAGAACATGCCAGCCGGTACACATAAAAGAGTCAGCGTTATTCTTTGACAAAGGATTGCGTAGGTCTATCGAGGATATGGTGGTATGTGGAGGCCCCTTCTTTGGAGACATTCAGTGGCGCTTGGCTTCCTTACCTATTCGTTTCAGTGGTTTGGGTTTGTACTCGGCCTACGAGGTTTCCTCCTACGCATTTGTAGCCTCAAGGGCCCAATCTTGGGCATTACAAGAACACATCTTATGTGACAGTGACATATGTGGTATGGACTCGGCTTACCTATGTGCTATGACTCGTCTTTGAGATATGATTTCGAGATTTGACTGTAGCGGTTTCACTAATAAGGACACCGCCCCCCGCTAAATCCCAAAAAGCTTTGGCGTGTGCCCTTTTTAGCAAAATCGTCCAAGATATGGAAGTCGACTTCGATATGAATGTCAGGCAGAAAGCAGTCTTTAAGTGTCTGCGGGCGCCTCATGCTTAGGATTTTCATCTAACTATCCATATTGATGGTCTTGGCCAACATATGTCTCCTGTGGAGTACCGAAGTATCCTTTGTTACAGCCTCATGACTCCCATATTCCCAATTGACGAGATATGCCCAGTTTGTCACAAGGCATGTTTGGATACCTTTGGGGAACACGCGGTTCATTGTAGAGAGCTCCCTGGTTTCAAGTATAGACATGATATGGTTCGGGATGTTCTCTTTGATGCTTGTCAGCGGGCTGGTATTTCTATGAAGAAAGAAGCGCCAGTGAACTTTTTGACGGACCCGCAGGATGGTAGGTCCACACTTAGACCGACTGACATTTTAGTCTTTCGATGGATAGGAGGGAAGCATGCGTGCGTGAATCTTACTGGGGTCTCTCCTCTCGTTGGTTTGGGGAGCGGGGGTTTCACAGCTGGACATGCCGCTTTGAAAGCCGCTGCGTGCAAAGTGATAAAGCACGAGAATGCATGTACAGAAAATCAACATGTGTTTGTTCCTTTTGCATTCGTTAAATTTGGTTTTCTCGCACCAGAGGCGGTGGAGATCCTTAATAGAGTCCAACAGATCATGCATTCGAATGTCATATCTCGTAGATCCACAAATGTTGTTTTCAAAAGAATTGGTTTTGTCATCCAAAAAGGGCTAGCAGCGCAACTTGTTGCCCGTTTGCCTTCAATCGATATGTATTGAGCTATAAATGTTAGTGAATATATTTTAATCATGTCCAAAAATAAAATTGTTTTTTTGACAATATTGCAGTTTTTTTAACAATCTAATGGACTCGACCAAAATGGGCCTAAAGAACCCAAATCATGAAACCAAACCGGAGCCAAACTGTTAGTAATGGTTTGGTTTTGTTCAGTTTTAATTTTTGAATGGTTCGGCTTCGATTTTCGCTTGACAAAAACCGTAACTAAAGGTTTGGCTTCGTTTTGACCTAAAAACCAAAAAAACCCGGACCGTGAACACGCCTAGTAACCCCAAAGAACTCAGACACTCCGCACACCTTGTGATGGGTAATGAGCATTCTAACACTCCTAAGTGTACATGCAACCCTAGAAAACCTTGGATCTATGTTTGTCTAAAAATACATGCAAAATATGATTTCCAAGGATCATAATCCTATCTAGCATAGATGGGGAACTTTTAATCTAAAAGATGTCTAGAATTACATACCTTGTAGTTGATTTGATTCCTTGAAAACCTTGAGAGCCTAGCACCCCAAGTGTGATGCATCAAATGCTTCACACAACGCCAAATGCTTTGGAATAACTTAAGAGTATGTATAACACTTGTAAAAATTGGCTTGCCCTCTCTTGTTCTTAGTGTTTTTTAAGCCGATTTTGGTGAATATGATGTCCTTTATATAGTGTGTCACATCTAGGGTTACACCATGTAAACCCTAATGTGACATGACTCTTCATTTCCATGACCCATGGGTTTGTAACTCCCATGGAGCATCCTATGGGTTTAACCCAACTTGATAATCCATGGAGCCTTTTAGCCCACTATACAAGTTATGGATGATTTACATAATCAACCCATATATTTAATTAGTTATCTTTTGATCACTTAATTAATTCCAAATTAATTCTTGATCAATACTAATTAAATAATACTATTAATATATTAGAACTTATAATATATTAATAAACCACAAGTGTTATTTCTCTCCTTTAGTTTATCCAAATGCATGATGCCATGCAACCCAAATGGACCATGTCGGGTCGGGTCAAGTACATACCAAATATAGTTATGGACTTAGACACCTTATCCAACAGTCTACCACTTGGATAAGTCTAATAACTATATCTGTACGTATGACTTCAGGAACCGATCAACAATCATAGCTCTTTCAAGGTCTCTCGGAACTGAGAAGATGATGATACGCCATTTAGATAAGTGATCATATAATCCTTTGTTCTAGATATCAGCCGGACAAATACATGGAACAATGTCTTACTTATTGTGCAGCAGTTTGTTTCCCGATTTCCGATTTGTTTGACATAGAACTAAATTGAACATATCAATTCGGTTCTGACTGAGCCCGGTACATAGGTCAAAACTAAATCATTGAGGGGCCCATATATCGCTTCTAATCCAAGAAGGAATAAATAAACTTCGACTCATATGCTTATTATACTACTTGTTGAATCACACACAAAAGTATGTTTTATAACATCGAGTTACCAATGTGGTTTCGTACGATCAATGCATAACCAACTCATAGGCAACATGTCATATCTCTAGGTTTGAAGACTTATATGATATTACTATCTCACGATCACTCGAGATAAATTTCATGAAGTGATACTAGTAAGCGTGGGTTGAGTCCAATGCTCAGAACTTATGAGCACACATGAGAGCGGAAATTATCCCTATCAGTCTGAAAGCTAGCATCACTATACCCTACAACTCTCAAGTCATCACTCCCACCGAGGGTAAGGACCCAATCCTTAGTCCAATGCAGGTACTTGAGGATATTCTTTACCGCAGTCCAGTGTGCCTTGTTGGCGTTCCCCTGATATTTTCTAACCATGCTTAACGCAAAGGCTACATCAGGTCGAGTGCAGGTCATAGCGTACATGATCGAACCTACTACATAAGCATAAGGTAGTCGACTCATTTCTATTATCTTGGCCTCAGTACTCGGGCTCTGAGTTTTACTCAGTCTGGCGTTACTCTGGATAGGTAACTCTGCTTTCTTGGAGTCCTGCATGCTAAACCTCTTCAGCACCTTCTCCAAGTAAGTACTCTGACTAAGTCCAATTAGTCTTTTACTCCGGTCTCTCATAATCCTTATCCTTAGAATATAAGCCGCTTCTCCTAGGTCTTTCATAGAGAAACACTTCCCAAGCCATGACTTCACTTCTTGCAGGGTTGGGATGTCATTTCCTATGAGTAGTATGTCATCCACATACAGTACCAAAAAGCAGACTATACTGCCACTAGCCTTGACATAGACATAAGATTCATCTTCACTCCTCGAAAAGCCAAATTCTTTGACTTTCTCATCAAAGCAAAGATTCCATCTCCGAGGTGCCTGTTTCAATCCATAAATGGATTTCTCGAGCTTATACACTCTATTAGGGTATTCTGTACTGACAAACCCCTCTGGCCGACTCATGTTAACATCTTCAGCCAAACTTCCATTAAGGAAGGCGGTTTTGACATCCATTTTCCATATTTCATAATCATGCAATGCAACGATGGCTAAAAGAACCCTAATGGACTTAATCTTTGCTACTGGTGAAAAGGTCTCATCATAATCAACTCCCGGAGTTTGAGAAAAGCCCTTTGCAACTAGTCGCGCCTTATATGTGTGTACATTACCATCCATGTCGGTCTTCTTCTTGAAGATCCATTTGCACCCAACTGTCTTATGACCTTGTACATTGTCAACCAAGTTCCAAACTTGATTGTCATACATGGACTGTATCTCGCTGTCCATTGCCTCTTTCCACTTGGCAGACTCAGGGCTTGCCATGGCTTCCGCGTAACTATTAGGTTCATCCAGACTTACTAATGTCTCATCACTGATAAGTGTCTCACCTTCCGCAGTAATATGGAAACCATAACAATGCTCAAGTGCATCCCTAACCCTTGTGGAACGCCTCAGAGGTTCAGACTTGTCAATTGGCTCAACAGGAGTTTCCTCCTCAGGTTGAGTGCTAGCATTTGAAGTTCCTTCACCAATTGACTCTTGAGTTTCTTCAAGGTCAATTTGCCTCCCACTGTTTCCTTGGCTTATGGACTCTCTTTCTCGAAAGTCACCCCTCCTTGCTATAAAGACCACATTGTCACTAGGTTTGTAGAAAAGGTAACCAAAGGCTTTCTATGGGTATTCGATGAAAATACACCTCTCACTTTGAGGTTCGAGCTTATCATGAGTCTCGCGTCTCACGAAAGCCTCGCAACCCCAAATCTTGATGTGGTCTAGTTTGGGAACTTTACCAGTCCACATCTCATGGGGAGTTTTGGCAACTTTCTTTGTACAGACCAGATTAAGGATATGGGCGGTAGTCTCTAAGGCATACCCCCAAAATGAGATTGGTAGTGAAGCTCAACTCATCATGGAACGAACCATATCCAACAAGGTTCGATTGCGCCTCTCAGCCACACCATTAAGTTGTGGTGTCTGGGAGGTGTCAATTGTGAGATAATCCCACATTCCTTAAGATTGTCGTGGAACTCTGTACTAATATACTCACCTCCACGATCGGATCGAAGCATCATAATGTTCCTGCCCAATTGATTATCGACATCCTGTTTAAAATCTTTAGACCTTTCAAAAGTCTCTGACTTATGCTTGATTAAATAGACATATCCATATCTACTATAATCATCAGTAAAAGTCAAATAATAACGATTAGCATCCTTTGTAGCAGATTTGAAGGGTCCACACACATCTGTGTGTACCAGATCCAACAAACTTCTCCCTTACCACAAGAACCAGTGAAGGGAGACTTTGTTATTTTTTCAAGTAAGCATGATTCACAACTATCATCTGACTTTAGATTAAATGACTCCAAGACTCCATCCTTTTGGAGTTGGCCTATGAATTTCTTGTTCACATGTCCAAGACGAAAATGCCATAATGTTGCTTTATCCAAGTTATTATTAGTCGAAGAATCAATACACAACACATTATTTCCTAGATTATCTACAACAGATACTACTTCATACACACCTTCACAAGGTAATGCTTTAAAATAAATAACATTATTAAAGAAAGCATTTATTTCACCATTTTCATTATCAAAATAAAAGGTAAACCATTGTTTGTACAAAGCATGAAAGGAAATAATATTTCTTGCCATTTCTGGAGAATAACAACATTTATTCAAATCTAAAGTAAACCCACTACTTAGCAACAAAGAATAAACTCCAATCTTGGTGACGGGTGAAGCTTTCCTATTCCCCCTGATCAAGTTTATCTTTCCATGCTCCACATTATCACTTCTTCTTAGTCCCTGCAAATCAGAACATATATGAATACCACAACCGGTATCAAGGACCCAAGAGTTACAATAGGGTGAGTTATTATATATAATAGTGTAAATACCTGCATGGTTGGGTTTAACTTTCCCATCCTTCACATCTTGCTGGTACTTTGGGCAGTTCTGCTTCCAATGCGACTTTTCATGGCAATAGAAGCATTAAGCCTTCTTTGGGTCAGAAGAAGGAGTGACGAAACCTTTCTTGGTTCCACTTGAAGAAGAGCCATCAAGGGTCCTCACCTTGGTACCCTTCGAATAGCTCTTCCTCGTCTTCCGTCTACATTTCGCGATTGCCAAGACAGGGGCAGAGTTTAGAGTAGGAGTAGGAGTGTTAACAACCGACTTACCTTTAAGACCTGTTTCTGCAGTCTTTAGGAGTCCTTGAAGTTTGCTGAGTGTGACTTCTTCCTTATTCATGTGGTATGTCATGTGGAATTGATCATAACACGAGGGTAAGGAGTGCAAAATAATATTTATTGCAATCTCCTCGGGGAAGTTCACATTCAGCTTCAGCAAACGATCCACATACCTTTGCATTTTTTGCATGTGGCTCGTGACAGATTCTCCGTCCTTCATCCTGGTTGTTATCATGGAGGAGATTATTTCATATTGCTCTTGACGAGCACTCTGATGGTATCTTTCCATCATATCTTGGTGCATTTCAAAAGGGTAGTAGTCCTCATAGGACTTCTGGAGTTCAACTTTCATGGTGGCCATCATGATGCATGCCACTTTGGCGGCGTCTTTTTCATGAGTTCGGAAGTCAGCGATTTCCTCGGGAGTAGTAGTGGACTCATCGATCTCATTTAGCTCCTTGTCGAGGATATATTCCTTGTTCTCATAATGAGTCACCATCCTGATGTTCCAGATCCAATCCATAAAGTTGGAACCATCGAAGATGACCTTCCCACATAGGTTCACGGGGGAGAAGGAGCCAGTAGGATTTGAGCCAGAAGCAGTGTTGTTGGAAGACATCTAAAAAAGAAGAGAACAAGTTTAGTTTAGATATCAATATAGTCCTTAATAAAACACCCAAATGTAACATTAAGGCTAGGATCCAGTCACAATATGTCATAATTTAAAAGAGGTATGCCGTAATCTAAGCTATAACATATTTGAAAGGTAGGTGAATGACAATTCACCAATTTCCACCAAAAAACGAAATATAAACTATTAGATTTTTAATTGGTTCTTAGAAATTCCTAGATTCTTTTGAGATTCAATGAACTTGTTGGGATTATTAGATTGCGTCATGGGCTCGGTCCTTAGCCCAATTTTGATTTCCGGTATTGGGCCTGTCCAACCGTGCATGTTTTTGTTCTAGGGTTTAGTTTATAAGCTGCATGCGTGCAGCCTTAGTAATGATCGCTTTTATTATTATTTTCTCTGAGTTTTTTAAACCCTAGCTTGCCTCTACAACGGAAGTTCTTCATCGAGCTCTGCTGAGGCGTGACTTTATTTGAATCATAAGCATACATTTGATTCCATTCTGTGTTCGTTCTCTTGTTGTTTTTGTCTTGTTCAATTTCTATAATCATACCTGTGAAAGATATAATCAATCCAGAGTTTAATTCTCTTGATTTGGTATCAGAGCAGGAGACTTTGTAATTCATACACATCTCTTCTGTCGAAGAACTTATTAGGGTTTTTAATTCCACATTGATTGATATTAATTGAGTCGTCACTCTATATGGACGTATCTCATTAATTGTTGATCTAACCCTAACAATATATTACAATTATGATCGTTTTACAGGTTATCAATCTAAAGTCATTACAATGTCCATGGATGATTCACAAACCAATCCAATCAACATCTCCAATAGCATTGGCTCTACGACAAGGATACCAATCTTGTATACACAAGACTATGAAGTTTGGACGCATCACTTTGAAGATTATGTGATTGGATCGGAGGAAAATGGATACTTGATTTGGGGAGCTATTACTGCAGGCCCATTCACTCACTCAAGTACCTCTAAGATTGTCAAAACTCAGAAAGAGTACACTCAGCTTGTTAACGATGTCAAAGATATTCCTCAGGATGAAAAGGAAAAGTTTCAATGTAACATCAAAGCCCTAAGGATGATAAGGTTGGCGCTGCAGTCAGATACGTTTCGTTTGTTAAGTTCTTGTGCCACAGCTAAAGAGATCTGGGACAGATTAAAAGAATTGTATTCCACTGACGAAGATTTGGAACATTCAATTCAAACTCTCTTGTTGTCTGAATTTGGAGACTTTAAGCAAAAGCCTGAAGAGAAACTTGTTCAAACCTTTGATCGCTTCAATCATCTTTTAAGTAAGATTATAAAGCATGGGATTGAAAGGAAAGTTATCGAACAAAAAGTTACTTTCATGAATGGTCTCAGATCCGAATGGATGGCTGTTGTATCAACAGTTAAAGCTCATGAATAGTTCAATTCATGTTCTCTGGAAAAACTAGTGGGTATTTTGAAATCCCATGAGAGTGCACTGTCTAAGGAAACGAATGTGGTTTCCAGTCTAGGTTCTTTAGCTCTTGTCTCTAAAGGAAAAATCTTAGTTGAAGAAGAAGAGGAATTGGATCTTGCCAATTATTATCTAACCGGTGAAGAATATGCCATGATTGTGTCTAATCCCTGAAAATTCATTAAGAAGAAATTCCCAGCCAACAAGAACCGAAACTGGCAGGGTAGTTACAACGCCGAAAAGATCAAGGAGGAACAGAAGATGGGGTCAAAGTCTGAAGAGTCAAAAAAGAAGTGAAAGTTGGAGGAGACTCAAGATTCGACTGCCATTATTGTGGAGGCAAGAATCATTTTGCAAAAGATTGTATGATGAGAAAGAAATAAGAAAAGACAAATGAAGAAGATGAGGAAGTGAGCCTCCTGAGAAGACTAGAGGAAATCAAGGAAAGAAAGTCTACTGCTAACAATACTACCATGAATGCTTTAATTGTGCAGGATACAAACAACTGTGATGAATTTGGTGGTGTGGAAGTTTGGTCCACAGATTTCGAGGTTGATGAAGTCCGGAAGCCCACACATGGGAAGGCTATGATGGCAAAAGAAGATCATGTAATAGGAAGGTGCTTTGTGGTGACCGAAGGTGTGTCTCAAATGAGAGGATACACAACCGACGGGGGAGTAGAAGGAGAGAAGGAGCGAGAGGACAAGTGCTTTGCTGCCAAACCTGTCAGCACACAGATCAACGAATGTGATGAATTGATCAAAAAGCTACAAAATATTCTTGCTTCTCTAAAAATACCTCTTACTAACTATGAAAAGGAATTAAATAACTTAAAATCTAAATTCTCGAGCATAAGTAGCAGTCTCACCCAAACCCGTGTCACAAATTCTAACCTAACTGATCAAATCAGCAGGATTTCATCAAAGAGTGAGGAAATGAGGATGTGGATCGAGCAAAAGGAGAAGGAGTTGATTAGGTCTAAGGATGATTCAATTTATTTGCAAAGAGACAATCTTAAATTCTTAAACAGTGAAATGTGTTTTTCTTAATTGCTAAAAGACTCTATTTTAACATCACTCAGTTGCATCTTGATTGTGAAATAGGAAAGAAGATACATCGTATGATTTTGCCATTCCTTGAGTTAAAGGAGGATGAAATCAATGCTGAAGCATACAACTGTGAAAGCGTTGTATCTTCTAACGAGGTTTCTCCAGCATATAAAATAGGTCTGGACAAAATTGAATCCTACATAAAGTCCAAATACCACAAGGACATGCTCAAAACTCTATTAGACGAAAATGATAGATTGAAATTAAGAACTGAAATCGTACAGAAATTTGACTCTTTGAATGCCAAATTATGTTCAGAAAATAAAATTGATGTTGAAAATGCATCTGAACTTAATGAGGATGATGATCTGAGTGAAATCTTTGTAGAGGATATGGTGGACTGTTCATAATTTATCAAAAGAGAACCTAAGTCATGCAAAACCCTGATTTCTGAAAACTCTGTTGAGTTTGCTCACTCATCTAATGACAAAACCAAAGTTCTAAAAAAACTTCATGGAGAGTGAAAGGTAGATATATACCCGAACCATTGAATGAGCCTACAAGATATGATGTGCCGAGCACAAGTGGAGCCAAAACCCCATTAAGCGAACCTGTGCAAACGACTAGTGAAACATCATCAGCAAAAAGTGAATGTTGTGCTCATATTTCGAAAAGGAAGGCCAACATTCACAGAAATCCAAAACAGGTGGCTAATCGAAAGCATCAAAGAAATCTGAGATACAAGAAAAATCTCTCAGAAAGAAAATAGTTTTGGAAGTCACAAAATCCTCACTTTATAAGGATAGAAAGGAGGCACAAATCGCAAGAAGAATCAGGGAACCGAAAGGGAAGTTTCGATCCCACGACGTAATTAAACCGAGGGAGTGGGTTCGGTCCTCAGAACAACTCCAACCGAAAGGAAGGTTTCGGTCCATCGACCGAAAGGAACCAAAAGGAGAGGTTTGGTCCCTCGATTGAAAGGAACCGAAAGGAGAGGTTCGGTCCCTCTACCGAAAGGAGAGGTTCTGTCCCTCGACCGAAAGGAACCAACAAGATAGTTTTGATCCTCAGAGTAATATCAACCGAAAGAACAGTCTTGGCTCTCCATCCAACTGCAACCGAAAGAGCAGTTTCGGTCCCCTTCCATACAAGTCCAATAAAAAACATAGGGGATCCAAAGTCACTTCTAAATCCAACACTTCCCATTCATATTCTCGTCCTTCAATTGATGCAAAAGGAAAAGGAAAACTCTTTCATGAGAATAACCGTCTTCCAAAAGAGCTCCAAAAGAATGCTGGAGTCAACACCACTAACTCCAATCCTATTAAATCATCCAAAATTAAAGTTTTCACTATAAAAAGAAAAGATGAAACAACTTTAGTTAAACGCACATACATGGTTGATATTTCTCTTACTATTCCCTGTCCTGTAAAAGGCTCACAAGGACCTAAGAAACTTTGGGTTCCTGAATATACTTAATATTTTGCAGGTTATTCGTGACGAGCAGTTTGACGAAGAATGGTACATTGATAGTGGCTGCTCACTTCACATGACAGGAAGGAAGGAAGAACTGAGGGAGTTTCGATCTCTCAAGGATGGTGGTATTGTGAAGTATGGCAACAAATCGTTTGGTACTATCAAAGGCTATGGAATGATAACTAACGGCGAGTTCTCTATAAGAAAAGTGGCTTATGTTGAAGGTCACCAACACAATCTTATCAGTGTATCACAGCTGGTGGTTGGCACTGGATTGAAAGTATCATTTGACGATGATGGCTCAGAGATTGTCGAGAAGAAAATTAACAACGTTTTGCTAAAGTCAAAGCGAAAGGGGGAAATGTATCCTTTGAACCTCAACCCAATTCGAGGTAAACCAGCAATTTGCTTACTCACAAAGGCTCACTCTGATGAAAGCTGGTTATGGCATAGAAGGCTGTCTCATCTGAATTTCATGGATATCAACAAGTTGGTTTTGGGTGATCATGTTCGAGGTCTTCCTGTTCTAAAATTTGATAAAGAACATGTTTATGCAACATGTGAAATGGGAAAGCAGATTAGGAAAAGTCATCCTTCTATTATCAATACTAAGGTGATTGAACCATTGGAGCTGATGCATATTGATCTGTGTGGTCTATCGTCTATTGAAAGCATTGGGGGGAACAAATACATTCTGGTTATAGTGGATGATTTCTCTCGATTTACATGGGTATTCTTTCTGAATCAATAGTCTAAGGCCACTCCAAAGCTTAATCTCTTTATAAGACATATAGAGACATAACTAAGGAAGGTCGTTCGTAATGTGAGAAGCGACAATGGCTTGGAATTCAAGAACAAAGATTTTGAAGACTTTCTTGCTGAAAAGGGGACGAATCACAATTTCTCATCCCCTTATACTCCACAGCAGAATGGTATTGTTGAAAGACGAAACCGATCTCTGTGTGAAGCAGCTCGAACAATGCTATGCTTTGCGTCCTTACCTTTGTATTTCTGGGCTGATGCAATTGCCGTTGCATGTTATACTCAAAACAGATCATATTTGAACAAGCGATTCTCCATTACACCTTACGAGATTTTGAATAATCGTAAACCAAATGTGAAATTCTTTCATGTGTTCGGTTCAAGATGCTTCATCTTCAAATCAAGAGAGAATCGAAATAAGTTTGATGCTAAGGCTGATGAAGGAATTTTCTTAGGCTACTCCTTGAACTCCAAGGCATATAGAGTTCTCAATAAGCGCTCAAAGAATATTGAATAAACATGTTATGTCACCTTTGAAGATAGTTATGTTAAGAAGATGAAATCAACAGAAGGTGCATCGCAAGAGATCTTTCCAAAGAATGGTCAAGTTACGATCTCTATCTCGAATCTTTTCAAGCAACACATGCTTCTATTTGATGAGCCTCAAAAAGCGATTGACTCTGAATCAACTGCAAAATACAACAAAGTTGATAATCTAAAACAAGTTATCGACAATGCTGCTCAAAAGATGGCTGATGATCAATCCAAAGAAACCGAAAGGCCAGAAGCAAGCGAACCTTCATGTAACCGTCCTAATGTCCAGGGGGAGGGTCCAACTCCTCATCATGATCAAGGTTCATCGTTCTAGGGGGAGAACTCATTTTCTCAATCTTCAAGCTCTACTGAAATCCCAATCAAGGAAGGGAATACCAATACTGGTCCTGAACAAGAGTCATTCTTCGAGGGGGAGAACACCAACATCAATGATGATGACATTATGTCTGAGTTAGAAGAAGAAATAAATGCCGAATTAGATCCCACTTATGATCCAAATTACCCTCCTCTTATCAAATGGACCAAAGATCACCCTAAAAGTCAAATTATCAGGGAATCTTCAGAAAAAGTGTTGACTCGATCTCAAATCAAAGCGAAACAAGTTGCACTCTTTTCTCAAGTAGAGTTTTGCATGTTCAACTCCTTTGTTTCTAAAGTTGAACTGAAGACTGTTAACTTAGCACTTGATCATTCAGACTGGGTTCAAGCCATGCAAGATGAGTTAAACGAATTTGAAATAAATAAAGTATGGCGTCTTATTCCAACTCCAAAGGATGCTTCGGTTGTCAGTCTCAAATGGGTATTCAGAAACAAGATGGATAAGGAGGGGAATGTCATTCGTAACAAAGCAAGGCTGGTGGTCAAAGGATACTGTCAGGAAGAGGGAATCGATTATGAAGAGACCTTCTCTCCAGTTGCAAGATTAGAATCTGTTCGTATCTTTCTTGCCTATGCAGCTCACAAGAACTTTGAAGTCTATCAGCTGGACGTCAAATGTGCCTTCCTCAATGGGGAACTTGAAGAAACTGTATATGTTGAGCAACCGCCAGGCTTCGTGAACAAGAAGTATCCTGATCATTGTTATGTCCATGACAAAGTTGTATATGGTTTAAAATAGGCTTCCAGAGCATGGTATGAAAATCTCACTCGTTTCTTAAAAATGTCCAAATTCAAACAAGGTTCGGTTGACCCAACCTTCTTTCGCAAGCGAGAAGGTAACCACCTTATGATCGTCCAAATTTATGTTGATGACATCATCTTTGGCTCCACGAATCCTTGCTTAACAGCTGAATTCAGGAAGTTGATGGAAACTAAATTTGAGATGAGTTCAATGGGTCCAATTAACTCTTTCCTTGGATTGAACATTAGAACAGGACCCCGAAGGCATTTTTATTAATCAGGAGGCATACACCAAGACTCTATTAGCTAAATTTAGGATGATGGGAGACTCCAAAGTGAAAGTGCCTATGGCCTTTGGGACAAAGCTTACACCCTCATTGGAGAAACCAGCAGGTGATTTGACGCTCTATCGGCAAATGATTGGGTCTCTAATGTATCTTACAGCTAGTAGACCTGACATCATGTTCTCAGTCTGTTACTGTGAAGATTTCAAGCCAACCCACACGAACCCCATATGCAAGCCGTGAAAAACATCTTTCGCTATTTGAAGCGAACCTCCTCTCTCGGTCTGTGGTATCCAGCCAACTCAGGATTCTTTGTTCAAGCACTCTCAGATGCTGACTTAGGTGGCTATGGATTAGATCGTAAAAGCACCACTGGAGGATGTCAATTTCTAGATGGTAAATTGTTCAGTTGGCAATTGAAGAAACAAACCTATGTTTCGCTATCCACTGTAGAAGCTGAATACATTGTTGCAGCATCATGCACGTCTCAAGTTGTATGGATACAAAGTCAACTTATGGATTACGGGCGAAACATGAAGAAAATCCCACTATATTGCGACTCTGAAAGCGCAATTAGGATTTGTCACAACCCAGTGCAACACTCAAAGACTAAGCATATAGCACTGAGGTACCACTTCATCAAGGATCACGTCGATGATGGTAACGTAGAAATTCACTTCGTCAGAATGACTGATCAACTGGCAGATATATTCACGAAGGCCTTACCTGAAGCGAGCTTCAATAAGATTCTACAAGGTCTAGGAATGATGCAATCCGAATCTGTGCCAAAATCGCCTTCGCTTCCATAAAGGTAAGAAGCGAAATAGAGCGAACCGAAATGAACCGAATGTTCTGTCTATTTCGGGTTCGGTCTATTTCGGGTGAAGTTCGACCATGAACCGAAATGAACCAAACGTTCGGTCTATTTCGGGTTCGGTCCTTCTGAACTCGTTCGCTTCTTTTTCTTAACAAAGCATTTCAACTGTATTCTTTTGTACACTTTTTCTTTACACCTTTTCTACTTATAAAATCCCAAAAATGTTTTTCTCTTTTATTCTCATAAAAATACTGATGAAATCCAAAAATATTTTTCTCTTTCGTTCAATTGGTCAATTCTCACAAAATTCAAAAATATTTTTTTTCCTTTATTTTATTCATTTTTTATATATCTAACGTTTTTAATTTTGTGTAAGTCTGATTCTCGGTGGCAAAGCTAAGGCAGGTAAATGGTTTTATTAGTTAGGAGTCCCTAGAAGTATGCTGTTGTATGTTGACTAAAGCCTTGAAAGATTTTTGAGTGAAGCCTTAATAACATGATATACACCAATTATGTTTTCCCAATCCAGGCTATCAAATTTACTCTAATCATGAGCTACCTTACTCTACTCAAATTGGGTTTAGAGTTTTTGCTTGGTCCTTCTTTTCTTTAAAGAAAAGGTACATTCGCTTCTTATACCATCTCCATTATAATTTGTTTCACCAATATAACCCCTGAGACTCTCAGTATTAACCACTGAGGTTTATGGTTATACAAAATTTGTGTTCATGATCTTAGTTTCATGCTACTATGTACTAAGTGAAACCCAAAGTTCAACACCACTAATGAATTGACGGTGAATTCTAATATTCAAGATCTTACTTGTTACCTAATGAAATCTCTTTTTTCGTTTGTGTGATCTTTATGAGTTTGTCTTAAACCAAGGCTTCTCTTACCCTAAAGATTCAATTTATTTTTTTTGAGATTTCCTTACTTCGTTTCGTTACTATAAAATTTATCCTACCTACTTGTTCAACATATCACAATGATCTCACAAGGACTTCATTCAGTTTCGGTCTTATGTCAAGTATTGAACTTATGAATTGAAGCGAAAGCCACCCTTATAACCTTTAAAAGATGCCTTTCAATACTTCTTAACAAGTTATTGATCGTTATTTAATGGGAAACCAAGCAAGCACTTTAATGTCTCTCTTGACTTTGAAGGATGTGATATTAGCCCAGAATCCATAGTTTTATGTCTACTTAAGGCATCACTGATTATCCCATAAATTTTGCTATATTAAATTATCTTTTACACTCTATGCACGGAATTTTTTTAATTTTCCACACTCAAGTTCTTTTATGGTTGTTCAATAAAGCATTATAGGCAACGGAGATTCAAACGTATTTTGGAATGACGATTAGGATAAAGTGAAAGCTGACTCAGCGGTTAACCAAACGGTTTGGCGATTTGAAAAAGTGTATTTTATGGAATGGCGTGTAAAAAGGAAACATCCTTTCTCTTTCCTGCGTCATCTTCAGCATGCCAACTGTTCATCCATCAAGTCAGGCGCTATTTTTGAGATAATCCAAGATCTCAGCCTGATTTTTCTCTCTCTTCCTTGTACGTATAAAAGGAATTGAAACGGTACTCTCTCAACTTTTATCACTTACCAATATCTCTCAAAGAACACAGGCGATTTTTGTAACTGTTCATCATCTTCTCAAAGCTACTACAATGGCCGACTCTTCATCTGTTCATGATACTTCCGTTCGTCAACCACTTCTCACAATCAAACCCCAACAGAAACTGATCATCGATCTCACTCCGTTTATCTATGAGCCATATATGCTATACATTGTTGAGTGTCTCAAATACTCACCTCTCATCGAAGCGCTGACTAAAGTCGAAGTTGTTCAAATGTCTTGCCTTTCCCTTGTCTACTCTACTGCCTACTACGAAAAGGTTAATGAAAGGATTCACTTTGAAATCCACGATGAGAAGACCTCTATCTCCAAGCATCGCTTCTGTGCCCTAATTGGTCTTTCTCAAGAACAACATCTGGTAAACCCTGAATCCATCACCATTGGTCAATTGTTTTCCATGTTTTATCAGATGGGGTATACCAAAACCGTCACCACAATCACAAAGTTCAAGAAGTCCTTCCTTCCTCCTCAATGGAATGGCCTTTTCACGTTGCTATTCAAGGGACTTTCTGAGCGAAGCGCTGGCTCAGATGATGCGAGCATGTCTTTTATGACTGTGCTGTATGGGTTGTACCATGGGATCGACTTAGATTACGGGTCTATTATCTGGCAGCAGTTGGTTCAAAGCTTGGTCTCTTCATCCAGGCACTCTGAGATCTCATGTGGGCGATTTTGGTTGATCATCACCAATTGGGTAATAGACCGACTTCGTGTTCCAATAATGGCAGATTCTATTCTCTCATCCATTGCTACCTTTCACACTACCAAAATCATTGTCACCGATCCAACCAAGTACTCCTTTATTGGATCCATTCCTGAAGCAATGCTCGGTCGTATCTCTACTTCGAGTAACGTTCTCCAACAATACAAGAAGCATCTGTCATCACTCCAAGTGAGCTTATGCCAGCCATGGTTCGCTCCATTGAAGAGGCTGAAAAGCCAGCAAAAAGGGGTAAGAAGCCTGATAATCAGAAGGAAGGACCTATCTCTAAACAAACCAAGGGGCAAACCCCCAAGAAGCGTAAGTCTGACAAGGCTGCAACATCACATGCTCAACCGAAGAAGCACAAGAAGCATGCTAGGAATATTATACTCCAATCCTCAAGTGATTCCGATTCAGAGTATGTTCCTCCTAAACATAAGAACGCTCTTCCTTCAGAACCTGAGAGCGAAAGCTCTGATGATGAGGCTTCGGGCCGAGGTGAAACTCCACCTCGCTCTCCTACCCCAGAAATTCCAGTTTGCTCTCACCCTCCTACACCTCCACCTGTAACCATCCCATTATCCATCCCTCCCATATTTCCCATACCAACCACTCAACCATTCACTACAATTCCCATCCCTACTCCCATTTTCACAGATACCACTACTACCACTACTACCACATGAGCTCACTTTACTGCTCCCCATCCACTAGTAACAACCGAACCACCTGTCAAAACCGAACCTCCAACTACTTCAAAACCCTTATCTCCCACTCAATCCACAAAAACAACCCCTATTCTCGGCGGTGAGGACTTGGAATTTGATTCCATGTATTTCAGTCCTTACCGTGTACAGAGTGATGATGATGACGATGAGCCTGTTACAAAGCGTCATCTCAAGGCAGTATATGAAAAGCTTGATCAACCGCTCTCATCCTCTTCCTCCGGAGATTACTCTAAAGCTGCATTGATGGCATTGTTCTCCTCTGTTGTTACAGAACACAGTGCCACACTCTTTGCTGTAGTTAAAGCCATTGAAGCCTCTACTTCACAGTATCAATAAGCCTCTCTTACTGTTGATGCTTCTACTAAGGAGTGCAAGGAAGCGACCGCAAAAGTTGATAAACTAGTTTATGAAGATCACTTGTTTTTAGATTCCTTGCAGGCTGCTGCTGCAAAGAACGCTCAAAACGTCAACGCTTTGGTGGAGAACCTTCAACGGTCTCTTCAATCTGAACGTTCCAATCTTGAAGCTGCACGCCAGGCCATTGAAGCAGCCAACGAAACTTTACATGCTAACGTCAATGACCTATTGACTCAACTGGAAGTTGAGTTAGCTGTAGAGAATCGTATGATGGATGAGCTAGACAGGCGCACCTCCCAGCTGAAAATGCAAATCTACAAGCTGCGTACTGCTAGTGTTGAGATCAATGACCCAAAGTCAGAAAGGGAGGTCATTCGAAGTTCTGCTGCTGATGTTCACTCCATCCTCCTTCATCTCCTTGACGCTCACGATCCTATCATCACCATAACCATCAAGCGCCATTTGGCAGACAAGCTCAAACCAGCATTGGACATCCTTAGTCGTATTGAGGGTGTTTCGGTGACTGGGGTCCAGCCGAAACAAGGGGGAGAGAAGGTGACTCAACCTCTTTCTGGACCAAAACCATCTGCTGAACCGAAGGGTAATGAAGCTTCAGTCAGTAACAAAGAGAAAAAGAAAAAGAAGATTGGCGAGGATGACACAGATAATGAGGATGATGTATATGCCGAGAACCCTAAGAATCCTTTCCAGAAGGTAAAATCCTCTGAAAAGGAATTGGAAGATAACATCAAGAAACAAAAAGCTGAGCTCGAGCATAAGCAAAGGGAGGCGGAGCTCTTAGAGAAGAAAAAGTCCATGTTTCATGTCTGGACTATAGATTCGCTTCAAAGATGCGCAATCGATGAGCCAAGCATTCTTTGGCTTGAGCCAATAATGTCCTTTGGGCTCGAGAACTCCAAGGATGCGCAGTTCGATATGCCAATCACACGAAAGGCATTTATCTTCCATTGCTTCAATTCGACTGCTGCTATTCCTTCCCCAGACCCGAAGGTAGATAGGATCTGCTAGAGTTTTATTTGGAGTTTGCTCAACCCCAGTACTTGTCCTGGAGTTCCAAAAAGATTACCACTGTCAAGGTTCTAAAACCCTACTTAGCGGGGAATTTTATTAATGTCAAATTCAAAGTGACTCGAGGAACCGAAGGCTTAGTTCACAACTTCACCCTTGCTGATCTGCCGAACCTTAATTCCCATGACTTGATACTCCTCAATAATATTCTTCTGTCAAATCCTTAGGAGTACCAGCCAATAATTGATCATGTCAAGCATATGCTTGTATGCTACATTCACGAGGTAGCGAAGATGGACCAGGAGATTGCCTCTGCTATTCACAAGCGAACCACGATCAAGACTATGGGCAAAGCTGGCAATGTCAACACTATAGTCAAGGGGAAGATAGATTCAAAGTACCACACTATTATGTTCATTAGAGGCGAAGGTCAGAAATGTCTATTCGCTCTCGTTGACAAACACCTCTTCTCAACGTCTTGCCTGGAGCATATTTTGGAGATTATTCAAAGGTGTGATCAGAACAGTGCTGCTCACAAGAAGTTTTTCGCTAACATGCTGAGGTGGTATATCCAGTTTCGACAAACACTTCTTGCAATAATTCCTCTTCTGTTCAAAGTTATAAAGACAGTGAAGCCAACACAGAAGAAATAATCTCTCGCTTCATTTGACGCAAAGGGGGAGATTGTTGGGATTATTATATTGCGTCATGGGCTCGGTCCTTAGCCGAATTTTGATTGCCGGTATTTGGCCTGTCCAACCGTGCATGTTTTTGTTCTAGGATTTAGTATATAAGCTGCATGCATGCAGTCTTAGTAATGATCACTTTTATTATTGTTTTCTCTGAGTTTTGTAAACCCTAGCTCGCCTCTACAACGGAAGTTCTTCATTGAGCTTTGCTGAGGCGTGACTTTATCTGAATCATAAGCATACATTTGATTCCATTATGTGTTCATTCTCTTGTTTTTTTTTTGTCTTGTTCAATTTCTATAATCATACCTGTGAAAGATCTAATCGATCTAGAGTTTAATTCTCTTCAGAACTTTTCAAAGGCATGTTTCAATCTCGAGTGTGCCCTCCAAGTTTTGTGATCGGAATACCGAGGATCACAAAACGAGGTGTGAAGTAACCATGCAAATCACTTGGTACCCTTAAAGTTTATCACTAAATCGATGTGCCGGTTAACCACACGCGCTCCACCGACCTATAATAAACTTTAAGTCACCCTTTACCTACCTTGTTAAGTCCAGGTTAGTGTGCCGGTTAACCACACACACTCCATTAACGACTTAATCAAAGTGTAAAGTGTAGTTTCTTGAATTAGCACCTTATTCACATTTTTCCTAAAGTAACTAAGATTGGTAATTTAATAAAAACTTTAGTTACTTTATAATATTCATCATACTTTTAATGAGATTATCCTACCCGTTCGGCTAACGACCCTCCACCGATCAAGGAAGCAGTGGGTGAGAGTGGACACCCATTAAGCTGCCATTTTATAGGCAACAACCTTATTCCCCCCTTATAGACCGGCTTCGTGAATGAGGCCTACTAATGGTAAGACGACTTGCTCATATACATATATATATATATATATATATATATATATATATATATATATATATATATATATATATGTGTGTGTGTGTGTGTGTATATATATATATATATATATATATATATATTATTATTATTATTATTATTATTATTATTAACTTATAATATTATAAAGTATAAGGGTTGATTTTTAACTTTTAAAAATCTAGGGGTTGGAACTAAAGTTTATTAGATGACTTTACATGTTCCAAAACTTGAGGGCAAGTTTTGTAACTTAACAAAACTCTTCAATTCATAACTTATGAGTTATTAAAATGAAGACTCTTCATTTTATAACTTATGTGTTCTTTTAATGGTTTCTTAACACAAAGAGACTTTTGGTTATCTATAACTTGAGGACAAGTTATGGACTCCATTAAAACACATAAAGATCATGAATTAAACATTTAAACAAGTAATTCCTATGATCAATCAAAAAACTCATAAGAACATGAATATTCATATCAAAGTTTCAAGAACATATGAACACATAAGATCATGAAAAATTGATATTAGCCATTGTAAATGGATTGGAACAACCATTACACCATCTAAAACAAGTTTTACAACACCAAAACAGTTTAGGGTAATGTTTCTAGTCCATTTCCAGCAGCAAAAATTGAAATTCTGCACCCTGCCTGGCCAAATCGTCATGTGCACCAACTGACTCGCCGAGTTGGATGCATTTTCACTTGGACTCGTCGAGTCCCCTGTGCAGACAGCTCAAAAATCGATTTTTTCACTATTTTGCATCAAATATTTAACAAACAAGCCTAGGCTCTAATAGCACTGATGGGTAATGAGCATTCTAACACTCCAAAGTGTACATGCAACCCTAGAAAACCTTGGATCTATGTTTGTCTAAAAATACATGCAAAATATGATTTCCAAGGTTCATAATCCTATCTAGCATACATGGGGAACTTTTAATCTAAAAGATGGCTAGAATTACATACCTTGTAGTTGATTTGATTCCTTGAAAACCTTGAGAGCCTAGCACCCCAAGTGTGATGCCTCAAATTCTTCACACAACACCAAATGCTTTGGAATAACTTATGAGTATGTATAAAACTTGAAAAAATCGGCTTTCTCTATCTTGTTCTTAGTATTTTTTTAGCCGATTTTGGTGAGTATGATGTCCTTTATATAGTGTGTCACATATAGGGTTACACGATGTAAACCCTAATGTGACATGACTCTTCATTTCCATGACCCATGGGTTTGTAACTCCCATGGATCATCCATGGAGCATCCTATGGGTTTAACCCAACTTGATAATCCATGGAGCCTTTTAGCCCACTATACAACATATGGATGATTTACATAATCAACCCATATATTTAATTAGTTATCTTTTGATCATTTAATTAATTCCTAATTAATTCTTGATCAATACTAATTAAATAATACTATTAATATATTATAACTTATAATATATTAATAAACCACAAGTGTTATTTCTCTCATTTAGTCTATCCAAATGCATGATGCCATGCAACCCAAATAGACCATGCCGGGTCGGGTCAAGTACATACTATATATAGTTATGGACTTAGACACCTTATCCAACACCTTGAACTACCAGAATGGGGGAGTTCGAGCCCTAATCTAACCCACAACGATCTCGACTCAGAAGGAACTTCTCGGCTCCTCCATAACTCCATGATCCCCTCCTTAACGGTACCAAAGACCACCAAGGTAGCGTCAAGGATGACGCAAGTAACCTCGGATGCAATAAGCTCGCACAACCTCTTGTCAATCAGCTCTGCTCCGGAACATGAACCCGATCCCAAACTTGATCCTGAACCTGAGCCTCCTCGTGTAGGAATCACCATCCTCAAACTGAAAATACATGTAAACAATCGATAAGGAAGTTCGAAGAGATTCCTCCTCATCGAATTCCTTAGAGTTTCCAGATCTGTTCTTGTCTTGGGTACAGGTCCTGTGCTTTAAGTAATATGGGCCCAATACTACCTTCCACACCTACGTGTACCTTCTTCAAGATCACACCCGATACCCCTAATTTACCCATCTAAACTAAAAAACATCTCATAACACAACACATAAACAGCCTAGAGTATCCTAGGATTTCTTGGTCCTTACAAACCAGTAACCTCAATCAATACCGTTGGTTGCCCTATGCATGCAAGTTGTACACAAATAGGATCGCACAGACTATCGAATGAGGATTGTACCCTAAGTACACATCCAAACAAGGAAAAGGAAATGTAGCCAAACCGATCATTCGATGGCTATACAATCCGATGCATATACAAATTTAAAAGCATACACATAGGAAATAACTAAGTCGATATCTATTCTAGTTAACATATAGCATTCAATATCCCTAGCTTATAAGGAATCACACAAATCAGACAATCATGTGATTCTTGAGGGTATCCTTATCCCTACTCTAATATGAAAGTTACTTATCAATCATGGCAATAAATAAGTACGGGTAAATTTGGGAAACACTTACTTGAGCTCGTCCGATCGCACACATTGCACTCTCCCTTGTTACTTAAGAAAACCTTTTTTTAGAAAATTTCATTTTTTTTCTTTTTGAAAGATTATCGTTCCTCAGTTTGAGTTCTGACACACCCGAGGGTGTGTCTGAATCCCTCAAACCAAGGCTCTAATACACACTTGTAATGACCCAAAAACCATATAATTTTTTTCATTTTTAAACAAGGTAGAATTATATTCATAAATAGTTTCCAAAATTCGTTACATCATAAACATGTCAATTATTAGAGTAACAACATCAGTAAATGTAGAAAATAATGGAGAGTGCATGCTGTGCCATCAAGTCGGGCCCTTCCCCTTAGAATCGGAAGTACCTAAAAACACATAACAATCTGTAAGAGAAAGCTTAGTGAGTTTTCCCAAATTACCACATACTAATCTTACAATAGGCCCAACCTTGAGGTTCTTTCCAACCCTAACTGTGACAACCTGAAGCTTCTATCTTGTACAAACCATTCTTCTAGCACTGTTTGGAGTCTGTTTGAGCATTTTGAGCCTAAGTACACCAAAGGAATGGGTGATAGGAAGTGTCTATCGAGGTTGTAACCTAACAATCAAGCTTTAAACATCATCATGTGGAGTTTACGGCCACACCATGTGCGTTTACAGGCGTAAACACATGGTGGCCGTAAAATCATGTTATATACATGATATTCCATCATTTCTTCCTCATTCTTCATCTTTGCAAGGATAGAATTCGATTTTCTCTCAACTATCTTCAAGAACTTTCATCTTGATCTTCAATCTATTAAGTAATCCTTCCATTTTCAATTTTATATCCTTCAATATCTAGTGAATGTACATCATTTCATCCATGAAATCTCTTCTTTTGGATAGATCTTCAAGTGTTCTTCATTTCTTCAAGAATACTCTTCTTCTTTGGGCCGAAAACCACCCCTTTCAAGCTTCTACATTGTAAGTATCCTCTATTATACATATTACCTTGTAAATACCCTTGAAATAAACCTTGAAATCAAGCATTTTCCCAAGAACATGAGGTGTTTATAGCCAAGAGCATCTCCCTTGGCCGTAAACCCTAATTTTTGGTGCATAAGGACCATAACTCCTTCATAAGGCTTAGACATGAGACTAGATCACTTCCTTCATAATTGTAAGACCTTAACATAGAAAATGGTACAAAATACCATGAGTTTATGGTCGTAAACTCATTGGGTCGTAAACCCATGGGTCGTAAACTCATGGGGGTGTTACCATTTGGGCCGTAAACTCCTATGTGAGGCCCTACACCCCTTATATGCAACCCTATGTAGTTGAACACTTCATAACAAGTGTTTCCTAGTCCCTGAGGTTGTTCCATTCAATATTAGATGTTATAAACACTAATTAGATGCATATATGTATCATTATATGATAAATAGGATCCGTGTGTGTGCTCAAGTCTTCACTTGACACTTAGCATCCTATACCACTCGTTCATCCAAACCACTCACTATAGGTGAGTTCATACCCCTTAATCTACCTTTTAAATGATTTTAAATGCTTTTATGGGGGGGGGGGGGGGAATAGAAGTTGAAACATTATATTTATTATATCAATCATATGTGATTAATAACTATCAAACAAATGGATTTACTATACTTTTAACTTTTTATCAAACAAATGGATTTACTATACTTTTTACTGTTTTATCAAACAAACTACTTCAAAATATTTATCAAACTCTTTTACATACTAAACTCTGTATCAAACTTGTTCTTATATGCCAAACCTTTTCTTTTAACTCTTTTAAACTTATATATTGTCAAAACCATGTCAAATGCATATATAGTTATATAAGTAAGGTTAGAAGGACTTAGGACTGATAACTCCCTTTATTTCCTGTTCCTTGTTTGGTTGTGGACTTAGAATACCATGTTCTTTGTCCGAGTGTCGTTTGATCCTTAGTTATATATTATGTATATATGTATAGACATAAATGCTTTTACCTCAGTTTAATACACTCAGTTATACAAACAACTCTACTAGTAAACTATAATAGTATAGTTTATGAAGTCACTACTCACTAGTTCTAGTTCAATGAAACATACAAGGAGCCAGTTCATACATGACTCAATACATACTATAAAGAGAAACAGATAGAGAATACTATAATGAGAAACAATACACTACACTATACAAAAGAACATACTATGATGACAAACAAAGAGAACATACTACATACTAGACAGAGAGAACATACTACATACTAGACAGAGAGAACATACACTACACTAGTACATACAATACATATACAAGAATACTATAACATAAATGTGAGTCACCACTTCGGGGCATGGCATCACTGCTATGGCCCGTTTTGTAACCAAAATCTCCTGGAGGGAGAGCGTGAATTTGTGTATAGATCTATACGGGACTGACCGTCCTACACCTTGCTGCTAGTGTAACGCCTGTGTTTCCGGTCTTGCCATTTTTAGCAATGTAATAGTCTAGGTTAACCTTTGTAACCCATTTTGAAATAATAAGAGTGTATTATTTGATTATTATGTGTTTTGTGCTTAATTGCTTAATTATGTGGTTTGATTAATTAAGAATAAAAATAAGCGTCAAAATTTAACTGTAAAATAAAGTTGATATCATTGGATAATGTTGTAGTGGTTGAAACGAGGTTTCCGAATATATATAAAACGCCCAAATCTGACTTCGTATGAGGAAGTTATGATTGCTTGAAGTTTCGACTTAGCGATGTGCAACTCGAAATACTCGATTTGAGATCGAGCGGTTTTTAGTCGAATCAATCTAAACGAGAATCAAACATCTCGTTGTTGGTATCGAAGCGATGAAAAGTTAGGCGAGAACAGACGTCAAACGAAGAAGTTATGAATTTATAATGAAGTTTTTCTGTCCCGGCCTACTAAAAATAAATAATAAAAATAAAGTTAAAACTAGCCGACGGAATCTAAACCAAAGTTGTAGAGCGTAGTCTCACCTACGCGTGGATATAAAGAACGTCGAAAACAGAGTTCGTATGAAGAAGATATGAATTTCCGAAGTTTATTAAATAATTTGTATTTAAATTAAATCTTTAATTCGGATGTATATCCGAAGGAGTCACCGATCTGATCCGAAGTACGCCCAGCGTACTGGCGTACGCCCCGCGTACCGCGAAGCATGACGCACCTCGCACTCAAGTGACTTCGGATACGTAAGCAATGACGATTTCGGACCAGTACGCCCCGCGTAACGCAGTACGCCCCGCGTACTCCGAGGCTCCAGCCTCCTATAAATAGGATGCAAGGGCAGCCGGCTTATTTGCTATTTTTCTCTCTTCTCTCTCCCGTTTTACCTCGATTTGCATGCCAGAAGTACCCCGAAGCCTCGATAATATTCTCGAGCCCCAAAGCAAGTCCCGAGATCCCGAAGATGCCGAGAAGTGCGATTCCCGAGCCGAAGCTCTGCCCGAGAGAAGTTCGATTTTTGTGAAGATCTTCCAGATCTGCTGAGGATTACTACTTCTGCAAGCCGTAGTGCTGTTCGATCATCTTCTGATCAAGTGAGTGTATACTACCTTTCATAAACACGATAATAATACAAGTATGGTTTGAGTGTATTAAGTGTATTGTTGTTTATATGCATGAGTGTGTGGTTACTTTCTTCTAACGCATAATTATAAAGTATTTTATACGAAATACGTATTATGTGTATAATTTTGTGGTTATGTGTGTGAATGTGTATCCACTCTTTTCTATCTCATGGATCTGAATTGTTTTCTATGAAATACGTGTTATGTGTGTGTGCCTCATCTGTTATGTGGAATATGTATTGATTAAAGCATGCTATACAAGTTTTTTAAACTATGTATAAAAATGTATATTTTTATCTACTAATATGTTTGGTAGAACATGGGTAGATAGTTGGTATGTAATAAACAGATGAGAGGCATCGTTGTTGTTTGATTTAGTCATCTAGCGGAGTTTAGATGACGACCACGGACTTTTCTAGACAGTCTTGTGGAACATTAGCAGGCTCGCCACCTGTAGGTGTTAATGAACTTGGGTGTTCATTCTTTGTACTCCATCCCCTTCATGGTTGCCTTATTTGACTTTTATTGCTGAGGAACCCCCGAAGCATGTGTTGTCGCCCCGATGAAATATTCTTAGACTAGGTCCCTTATGTTAGTTGTTTTAGGGACATAAAGTGAGAATAACGGGAATGGGTAATTGGGTTATTGGTGGTTGGTGGAAATTAAATATAATTATTTATTGTGGGTTGAAAACCCTATATGCTCACCAGGCTCCCAAGCCTGACCCACTCAGTTTTATTTGTATTACAGGAAGTGGCGCAAGGGCATAAGATGGATGAACCATCAAGTTGTTTTGTTTACAAGTCTGTATATGTATATATTTGTTGAATGACTTGTAATGATATCGTTTATGCTTATTGGTCTGTATCGGAACATGACACCCCGAGTTCTGGATTATATAAGGAAAATACATTTCTTTTATGAAATGCATTGGTAAACATTGTTTTATCATGCTTTGTTTTTGGGAACAAATTCCGCAACTCTTTCAAATCAAAATGATTTACTCTGAAATTATTTTAAAAGCATAATGAAAATCGGTCTTTTCTGGCCGAGATTTTGGGGATGTCACAGTTGGTATTAGAGAATTAGTTTAAGCGAACTAGGAATTTGTAGGATTTCTAGACTTAAACTTAGAATGCTAAGTGAAATTTTGAGATATGTGTCTGTTATGTTTTAGACACGAGCACTAGTTTATTTTAGGAAAGTTGTCTAAAATACTGTATGTGCTAAATGTTATATGTTGCCATATATGATATTATTTGTTCTGATCTATGGTCTGTTGCCGACCGGATCTAGAAACCTTATGTGTGTAGGATTCTAAGCGTACGTCTACGATATTAGAACTAACATGTAAACGTTTCGGAGTGATAAGGATGATTTGAATATCTATCGTGATTGAGGATCTAATTTCACCTTATACGGTGTGTAGATCAAAATGGTGAGAAAACAGGAATCAACCACCAGTGATTGAGCAAATACTTGTCGTAGCAGCAGCACCTGAGCCAATAACCATGGCTGGTGTGCAAATGATGATTCAAACGATGTTGGATCGTCAGATGGATGAAACTAGACGGTTGCTTCAACAGAATCGTGAAGAACTGTCAATTCGTGTGGAGGAGCCTGAATTAAATGAAGGGCACTCGGAAGGTGGAAACTTCAGTGGGTCTGTTGGTCAAGCCAACCCACCAATAGTTAGGCAAAACAACCATGATGGAAGGAATGATGGAATGGGATGCAAGTACAAGGACTTTCTAACTTGCAAACCATCGACCTTCAATGGAAAGGAGGATCCGATTGGAGTTATGGATTGGATCTCCGAAATGGAGTTAGCCTTCATGACTTGTGGTTGCAGAGGCAAGTTGCAGACTATCTATGCAGTGCGACAATTCCGAGGTGGAGCCGTTCGTTGGTGGAACACTCTAGGGAAGACTTTGAGCCCTAATGAGCCACTACAATTGACATGGTCAGAGTTCTTGGTGCAGTTCAAACGCAAGTTCTGTTCGACCCAAAATTTGTTGGAGTTGGAGAATAAGTTTTTGGCATTGACGAAAGGCAGCATGTCAGTTGATGAATACACCAATAACTTCACCGATAAGATGGAGTTTGCCTTGCGTATCATCCCAGACGAGTTGACAAAGGTGGACCGGTATGCGAAGGGACTCCCCATGGGAGTATGAGGCGCCAGTACGTCAGGCACATACTCTAGAGGCAACTATCTGGGCTACCAAGTCTGTTGAGAACATGACTAAGGGGAGAACCACCGACAAGGTTGAGGTTGGTGAGAAGAGAAAGTTTGAGGGAACATCTAGTTCCAGTAAGAAAAGCAAATTTTTGAAATCTGATTTGAAAAAGTTTGGTGGAGGAAAACGAGGCGAACCGAAGTGGTGTGATAAGTGTAAGAAGAAGCACTTTGGGAAATGTAGCGAGGATGTAACCTGCTACAAGTGTGGAAAAGTTGGACATTTTGCCAATGAGTGTCCGAACAACAAAAGGATGTGTTTTGGTTGTAATGAAGAGGGGCACATTTTGAAAGACTGTCCGAAGAAGAAGGAGGCAGCTAGGCCCAACATTCCACCAAAGCCGAAGGCGAGAGCCTTCCAGATGACACTTGAGGCCGCGAAAGATGAAGCTGATGTCGCTTCAGGTACCTTTCTCGTAAACGAATTACCTGCTCAAATTTTGTTTGATTCTGGAGCCAACTACTCCTTTATTTCGCATGAGTTTGGTAGAAAACTAGCTTTGCCTGTTGATAGACTAGATAATGCTTTATTAGTCGAAGTAGCTAGTGGCAAGTTTGTACCTGTTAGCCATCGTATGAAAAACATCTTAATCCACCTTAATGGGAATAAGTTTCACAAGGAATTATTGTCTATCGAACTTAATGGTTTCGACATCGTGTTGGGAATGGATTGGCTTAGCGCCAATGATGCCGAAATTTTATGCAAGAAGAAGATAGTTAAAGTAAACCTGCCTGGGAAAGATTCATTTATGGTGTACGGGGACAAACGGCGAGTAAATTCTGGAATCATTTCCCTAATGAAAGCCAGGAAGTATTTGACCAAGGGATGTACATCATATTTAGCATTCGTGATTGATGCTAAGAAGGAAAAGAAGGTGATGCAGAGTATTCCATTGGTGTGTGATTATCCGGAAGTATTTCCCAAGATCTTCCTGGATTACCGCCTGATAGACAAGTGGAGTTCAGAATTGACTTGTTACCAGGAACCACGTCAATAGCAAAAACACCTTATCGATTAGCACCGACGGAGATGAAGGAGTTGATGATGCAACTTCAGGAGTTATTGGACAAAGGTTTCATTAGACCTAGTTCATCGCCCTGGGGAGCTCCGGTGTTATTCATGAAGAAGAAGGATGGAAGTATGAGAATATGCATTGATTACAGAGAGCTGAACAAGGCAACAATAAAGAATAGATATCCGTTGCCAAGGATTGATGACATGTTTGATCAATTGCAAGCTTCGAGCTATTTCTCGAAGATCGATCTAAGGTCAGGATATCATCAGCTAAAAGTAAGAGAGCAAGATATAGAGAAGACTGCATTCAAAACTAGATATGGACACTACGAGTTCTTGGTTATGTCGTTTGGACTAACCAATGCTCCAGCAGCATTCATGGATTTAATGAATAGGGTTTGTAATCCTTTCCTTGATAAATCCGTGATAGTGTTCATAGACGACATTCTGATTTACTCGAAAAGCCAAGAGGAGCATGGCAGACACTTGCGAGAAGTGTTAGAAGTCTTGAAGAAAGAGAAGCTATATGCAAAGTTCTCTAAGTGTGATTTTTGGATTCGCGAAGTCCAATTCTTGGGTCACGTGGTCAACCAAGAAGGGATAATGGTTGATCCAGCAAAGATTGAAGCTGTGATGAAGTGGGAACAAGCGAAAAGTCCCACGGAGGTTCGAAGCTTTTTAGGATTAGCCGGATATTACCGAAGGTTTATCCAAGGTTTTTCTTCGATTGCTACTCCATTAACAGCTTTGACCCAAAAAGGAGCTACTTATGATTGGAGTGATAAGCATAAAGAAGCATTCGAGAAGCTAAAGAAGAAGCTATGCGAGGCACCGATACTTTCTTTACCCGATGGAGTTGAAGACTTCGCTGTTTATAGCGATGCATCTAGGGTTGGATTGGGTTGTTTTTTGACCCAAAGGGAAAAGGTGATAGCATATGCGTCTCGACAGCTGAAGGAGCATGAAAAGAATTACCTGACTCATGATTTGGAGTTGGCAGCGGTAGTTTTCGCTCTGAAAATATGGAGGCATTACCTCTATGGCACGAAGTGCAAACTTTTCACTGAGCATAAGAGTCTCCAATATCTCTTTAATCAGAAAGAATTGAATATGAGGCAACGACGCTGGCTAGAGTTACTTAAAGACTACGACTGCGAGATACTTTACCACCCCGGTAAAGCTAATGTTGTTGCTGATGCTCTTAGTTGGAAAGTCAATCTTGAAAGGAAAAGGCCAAGAGCGTTGAGAATTGAAGTTGTCTCAACCATTGTGGAAAGTATAAAGAAAGCTCAAAGTGAAGTTTCTGAAAAGAATAACCGAAAGGAGGAACGTTTGGGCAAAACGTTGGTTTTCGGTGTAAACAATCATGGACTGAAGGTGTTCTAAGATCGGATTTGGATACCTAAGACAGGAGGAACCAGAGATCTTCTGATGGAAGAAGCTCACAAGACCATGTACTCGATTCATCCCGGTAGCACTAAAATGTATAGGGACCTAAAACCCTACTACTGGTGGCCGACGATGAAGCTTGATGTTGCAAAGTATGTGGCCGAGTGTGTGACTTGTGCGAGAGTCAAGACACAACATCAGAAACCATATGGGAGTTTAGAACCATTGCCTGTGCCTATGGGTAAGTGGGAAGACATTACTATGGATTTTGTCACTAAACTGCCCAGAACAAAGAATGGTCACGACATGATTTAGGTGGTCGTTGATCGATTCACTAAGAGTGCGCATTTCATAGCAGCCAAGGAGAAATGGTCTATGGAGAAGCTTGCGAATTCTTACGTGAAGGAATTTCTGAGGCTTCACGGTATTCCGTTAACAATTGTGTCGGATCGTGATAGCCGTTTCACCTCGAGGTTTTGGAAAAGTCTACAAGAGGAAATGGGTACCAAGTTATGTTTAAGTACAGCTTACCATCCGCAGACTGATGGTCAGAGTGAAAGAACAATACAAACACTTGAAGATATGCTGAGAGCATGTACCCTGGAATTCCTAGGTAACTGGGACGAACATTTACCTTTGGTAGAATTTTCCTACAATAATAGTTTCCACTCGAGCATAAAGATGACACCTTATCAAGCTTTGTACGGACAGAAGTGTCGTACGCCGTCTTGTTGGCTTGAGGCTGGAGAAAAGCAGTTTATTGGTCCCGAGATGGTCCATCAAACCGCTGAAAAGTAGAAAACAATTAGAGAAAGAATGTTAGCAGCTCAAGATCGTCAAAAGAGCTATGCTGACAAGAAGCGAAGACCGATGACCTTCGAAATTGGAGATTCGGTTTTGCTTAAAGTATCGCCGTGGAAGGGACTTATAAGATTTGGTTAAAGGGGAAAGTTGAGTCCAAGGTTTATTGGACCGTTTAAAGTTCTTCAGAGGATTGGGAACCAAGCTTACAAACTCGAATTGCCCGAAGAACTGAATGGAATTCACAACACTTTTCATGTGTGTTATTTGAGGAAGTTCACGGGAGAAGTTCCTGATATAATTCCAATTTCTGAATTGAGAATTGATGAGAACAAAAGGTTGATTGAAGAGCCAGAGGCAATTGTTGACCAAAAGACTAAGAAGTTGCGACGCAAAATGGTTGCGTTAGTGCTTGTCCGATGGAAACACACGAATGGGCCGAATCTCACCTGGGAGACGGAGAGTGACATGTTGAGTCGCTATCCGCATTTGTTTGTTGATGTGTGATTCCGGGGACGGAATCATTCTAAGGTGGAGAGAATTGTAACGCCTGTGTTTCCGGGCTTGCCATTTTTAGCAATGTAATAGTCTAGGTTAACCTTTGTAACCCGTTTTGAAATAATAAGAGTGTATTATTTTAGTATTATGTTTTTTCTACTTAATTGCTTAATTATGTGGTTTGATTAATTAAGAATAAACATAAGCGTCAAAATTTAAGTGTAAAATAAAGTTGATATCATTGGATAATGTTGTAGTGGTTGAAACGAGGTTTCCGAATATATATAGAACGCCCAAATCTGACTTCGTATGAGGAAGTTATGATTGATTGAAGTTTCGACTTAGCGATGTGCAACCCGAAATACTCGATTTGAGATCGAGCGGTTTTTATTCGAATCGATCTAAACGAGAATCAAACATCTCGTTGTTGGTATCGAAGCGATGAAAAGTTAGGCGAGAACAGACGTCAAACGAAGAAGTTATGAATTTATAATGAAGTTTTTATGTCCCGGCCTACTAAAACTAAATAATAAAATAAAGTTAAAATTAGCCGATGAAGTCTAAAAGAAAGTTGTAGAGCGTAGTCTCACCTACGCGTGGATATAAAGAACGTCGAAAACGGAGTTCGTATGAAGAAGATATCAATTTCTGAAGTTTATTAAATAATTTGTATTTAAATTAAATCTTTAATTCGGATGTATATCCGAAGGAGTCACCGATCTGATCCGAAGTACGCCCAGCGTACTGGCGTACGCCCCGCGTACCGCGAAGCATGACGCACCTTGCACTCAAGTGACTTCGGATATGTAAGCAATGACGATTTCGGACCAGTACGCCCCGCGTACTCCGAGGCTCCAGCCTCCTATAAATAGGATGCGAGGGCAGCCGGCTCATTTGCTATTTTTCTCTCTTCTCTCTCCTGTTTTACCTCGATTTGCGCGCCAGAAGTACCCCGAAGCCCCGATAATATTCTCGAGCCCCGAAGCAAGTACCGAGATCCCGAAGATCCCGAGAAGTGCGATTCCCGAGCCGAAGCTCTGCCCGAGAGAAGTTTGATTTTTGTGTAGATCTTCCAGATCTGCTGAGGATTACTACTTCTGCAAGCCGTAGTGCTGTCTGATCATCTTCTGATAAAGTGAGTGTATACTACCTTTCATAAACATGATAATAATACAAGAATGGTTTGAGTGTATTAAGTGTATTGTTGTTTATATGCATGAGTGTGTGGTTACTTTCTTCTAACGCATAATTATAAAGTATTTTATACGAAATACGTATTATGTGTATAATTTTGTGGTTATATTTGTGAATGTGTATTCACTCTCTTCTATCTCATGGATCTGAATTGTTTTCTATGAAATACGTGTTATGTGTGTGTGCCTCATCTGTTATGTGGAATATGTATTGATTAAAGCATGCTATACAAGTTTTTTAAACTATGTATAAAAATGTATATTTTTATCTACTAATATGTTGGGTAGAACATGGGTAGATAGTTGGTGTGTAATAAACAGATGAGAGGCCTCGTTGTTGTTTGATTTAGTCATCTAGCGGAGTTTAGATGACGACCACGGACTTTTCTAGACAGTCTTGTGGAACATTAGCAGGCTCACCACCAGTAGGTGTTAATGAACTTGGGTGTTTATTCGCTGTACTCCATCCCCCTCATGGTTGCCTTATTTGACTTATATTGCTGAGGAACCCCCGAAGCATGTGTTGTCGCCCCGATGAAATATTCTTAGACTAGGTCCCTTATGTTAGTTGTTTTAGGGACATAAAGTGAGAATAACGGGAATGGGTAATTGGGTTATTGGTGGTTGGTGGAAATTAAATATAATTATTTATTGTGGGTTGAAAACCCTATATGCTCACCAGGCTCCCAAGCCTGACCCACTCATTTTTATTTGTATTACAGGAAATGGCGCAAGGGCATAAGATGGATGAACCATCAAGTTGTTTTGTTTACAAGTCTGTATATGTATATATTTGTTGAATGACTTGTAACGATATCGTTTATGCTTATTGGTCTGTATCGGAACATGACACCCCGAGTTCTGGATTATATAAGGAAAATACATTTCTTTTATGAAATGCATTGGTAAACATTCTTTTATCATGTTTTGTTTTTGGGAACAAATTCCGCAACTCTTTCAAATCAAAAGGATTTACTCTGAAATTATTTTAAAAGCATAAATGAAAATCGGTCTTTTCTGGCCGAGATTTTGGGGATATCACAGCTAGCTACAGTGGGACCTGCAGGTCTACGGGTAACGAATGTCATACCATTTCGACGTCTTCAGTGTAATAACCCGAAATTCATATCCCTAAATGTAACCCTTTTCGCGACTCGTTCCGATCATCCAATCGCCGTTTCCGATTTCGTTTCCGATTTCAGCATTTTATTAAGTCATTATTGAATATTTTATTTTATGACTTAATGAGTGCCCAAATACCCTTGGAACTCATTCTAACGCCTCGTATTAGTGATCGGAACATTTTTAGAAACAACCATATCGGGTTACGAAAAATTGGCCGGGTGCGACCAAAAGCCCCGTCTAACACCGGTATCGGGTAGAATTCTACCGTGTCCCGAACTTGGACACTATTTAAAGTGATCCAAGTCTTCATTTGAAGCTTTTGCTTCATTTTACAACAATCACTCCAACCTCTCTCCTCAAACTAGATTTAAGGGTCAAAATCTCAAGTTTAAGGCTTCAAATCATCAAGGTATCTTCTCTAACTCATTGTGTATCATATTGGACCTTTAAATTCGAGATTTAATCATGATTTAGAGCCTTGTATATGAGTTTATGGCCCAGGAAGGTGCTTAGGCCGTAAACCCGTGTTTAAAGGGGTTTTAAGCCCTTAAACCCTTCCATGACTCAAACTAGACCTAGATATGACTTTTAGAAATTTGGTAATGGACTTATAACACTTTAAACATAAATTTTGAGGGATTCGTATGAGTTTACGGCCAAGGCATGTGCTTGGGCCGTAAACACCTCAAACATGGGTGTAAACTCATTTCCAATGTGTTAGAAAGCCATCCAACACCACCAAAAGCCTTAGAAAAAACCATAGATCCAACCAAAAATAGTTTTGGGGCCTTAAACACAACCAAACTTATCATTTGAGAGTTTACGGCCATAGCATGTGTCCCATGGCCGTAAACTCCTAAAAGTATGTCAAATTGTGCCCTAAATTCATTTCAAGGCTTGTAGGAATTTTTAGAATCACATGTGATTAAATTTGAGACATTAAAAACACTTATTCATGGGGGTATGAGAGTTTATGGCTGTAAGCTCCATGCTAAGGCCGTAAACTCCCCTAAGTGTTGTTATTTGATGTTTTAAATTAACCCCAAGCCTTAGGAAAAATTGTTCCAGCCATTCCCAAGTGTTGTTAACCCGTTAAACACCATAAAACACTCGGACATGAGTTCACGGACGTGAACTCATGTGGGTATGGGTTAAGAGGCTGTAAACTCATTAGGGGGTTTACTCTTGAAGAGTAAACTCAAATCCCAAGTCCCCCGCATCAATTCCTGTCCGTAGATGTCACCCGGGTCACTCCAAACACCCGTTTTGAGGTGTTTTTGTTCGTTGGAGTGTGACTTCATATCTAATTAGAGTTTATGAATCTAATTATATATATTTGTATGCCATTTCATGTTACATAGGAACCTCGCATGTTATCAGGCCTCGATTCGACGTTTAGCATCCGAAATCGACACATTTCCGCGTTCGGTGAGTTCATACCCCTACCCTTTTTCAATGGTTTTTCAATGTTTTCAAGGGGGGGAATACAAGCAAAAGTACAAGAATATCTTGTACTTAAACACATGATTTCAGTTAAATGGTTTCATAATTGTACATTTTTAAGAATTGAAAACCTTTTAACAAACTATTTTAACTTGCAGAGTTATTTATTTTAACCCGATTTTCAATTCTTATTATACATTGATGTATTGTATACTTTATATTTGATTGTTCACATTTAAACTGATAGAACACATAAACCATTGTAATGTCTGTAATAAAACACTAAGGTTCGAGTGTAAAAGACAAACACCATCAGAAAACATAAAACATCTGTATGTCCTTAACAATACACCTAGGCTTGAGTGTGATAGATAAATACCATCATAACACACAAATAAATTGTAATGTCCTTAATAATACACCTAGGATCGAGTGTAAAGGACAATCACCATAAGATAACACATATATCATCTGTAACGTCCTTAATAATACATCTAGGATCGAGTGTAAAGGACAGTCATCATTAGATAACAACTAGGCTCGAGTGTAATGTCCTTAATAAAACACCTAGGCTCGAGTGTAAAGGACAGGTACGTTAGAACTTAGTTAGTCATAGATACTACTTTCCTAGTCGAAAAGTAAAGAGTAATCCTAAAGATTGGAGACACGTCCTCTGTAACACTTCCTTGGCACGAGAGAGTGGATGACTAACCCTGTAACCAGAATCTCGAGGAAGGAGAACGTAACTTGAGTGTATAGATCTATATGGGACTGACAATCCCACACCTGGCTGCTAGCTACAGCCGAACCGAAAGGTTCAAGGGTGATGAAAGTCATAAAAAGGATACTGGCCCTGGTCCGAGTCATATCTAGTCTGAGTATGGTTAAGGACTCGCAATCAGGATTATTAACACTTTACGAGTATTTATTAGTTTTATGTACGTAATAAAACTAATGTACGTTCAAGGATGACAGGCACACACATACACACATTCAGGAAAAACATGGGGTTTTCCTAATGAGAACACTGAACATAACCAGAATCGGTAATGATACACATACACACACATTCAGGAAAACATGGGGTTTTCCTGGGGAGAACACTGAACATAACCAGAATCGGTAATGATACACATACACACACATTCAAGAAAACATGGGGTTTTCCTGGGGAGGACACTGAACATAATCAGAATTGGTAATAGTTTATACACACACAGTCGGGAGAACATGGGGTTTTCCTGGGGAGGACACTGAACATAATCAGAATTGGTAATAGTTTACACACACACAGTCAGGAGAACATGGGGTTCTTCCTGAGTAACAGTAGTACGTAACTAGAGAAGTATAACAAGTTAAATAACTGAACTACAATTCACAAGAACAATCATGTTTTCATTGTACATCGTTTACTTTACTTTTCGGATTCGGAAACTAACTTTACATAAGAAAATATGGGATTTTCTTGGATAAACACTTTTTCAGGAAACCAAAGGAACTCGTACATTTTCAGAAAAACTAACTGCCTATGAACTCACCAGCTTTATGCTGATTTTCAAACCGCTTGTATTCTCAGGTCCACGTTAGACAGGTACCCGAAGATCTTTTCGTTCGAAGACGGAGTTCTCAGAAGACTCGTTTCGTGTTGTTTATATATGATATGTATCACTTGTATAACTTATGCTTTTGAAACGAATGTAAAACTTTCATATATGTAATGTAATGGTTGATTTACTTTACTTACTATGTACATTGGATTTGATACTCAACATGGAGTTAACCGCGGAAATGTTTCCGCCTTCGGTTTTCGGGGTGTGACATCGAGCGTTGTGTTTTACTAGTCGATCACGTATGGTTACAACCATATCAGATTATACCTTAATTAACAACCGGTTTAAGGTAGTTAGTAAAACAATAGTTACTATAATACAACACTACAATACTTTATTATTTTCCCATTGCATCCACATTGTGATCTTCTCACATAAACGGTAGTGTATAAACTATATTTTGTTAATGATAGTCACACTTGGGAAAATGCACAATTTTACAATAAAGAAACATACAAAACAATTGATGCCTTGGTAGAAGGCTACGTTTAGTAGAAAATATAGGATTTTCTAGGAGATACAAACATTTACTACAAGAATTTACAAACTTATACATTAAACAACTTACTAACATTTTCACACAAATAATGACACTATAATGCTTATGAACTCACTAGCTTTAAAGTTGATAAAATCTTTCAAAATAACTTGTATTCTCAGGTCATCAGTTGACAGGTACCGATGCCACGTTGCAAAGAAGATGGAGCTCATTCAAGACTCATCTCTTATTTTGGATTCATATTTTTGGTGTCTTATAAACTATACAGAGCACACTTGTATTAAATTATATTATTAATGTAATGGTTGATGTTGTTGCTTGTTTACTATTATGATTTTTTGTGATACTGTACATGAAGTCCTCCACCCCGAACGTTTCTGTCGTTCCGGTTTTGGGGTGTGCCAAATTGGTATCAGAGCATTGTTTATAGTGAATCGAGTATATCAACCCATAAAAGATATACAAACTATAAACACAACGAGATTCAAAGTACTCTGACAAAGAGTTTATACTTTTATATAATAAAATATTTAACCAAGTATACATACCAGCATTCATACTAAAATCGGTGTCACTAGGGCAGAACAAAAGTATTACGATTGTTGAACAACACAATCAGGCTTGGGGACATATAATCAGATCGGGGAGTGATATAGCCTGATCAACTATATCTTTTTGAGAAGTGATTAGTATGTGCCTAGGAATGGGTGTGGTGTTGCAGCAAGTCTAAAAACATACCAACACTACTACAATAAGAAAATTAGAACATAACATAAACCTAAAATACTATAGGAGTATTTTGTGTTACTATAATTACTTATTTGAAAACTAAAAAGATCTTTACTAGTAGGTCAATAGTTGCTAAGTGGATACGCTAAGGTTATATGTGACTAAGGTGTCATAGACTTAGAATCTGTGATCTTTACTTTACTTCCTGTTCCTTTTTTGGTTGTAGATTTGGAGTTAGGGTTACTTATTCGAAGGTCTATCCTATTTTGGTGTCATATAACTGGTATACACTATGCAAGTATTAAAGCAACTAGTAAGGATCATCTTATAATTATCTTAAGTAGTACGTCTATTTTTATAACATTCTTATACCCCTTTTCTCGCATAGATATCATGGCTGGATTCCATCCTCCTGGCGACCCGTACTTCCCGAACCAAGGCAATGCAGGATGGCTTGAAGGAGAGCCAGAAGAGGATCATACAATCCCTCTAGATGAAGACTTCACAGAAAACTTCTCGAAGGATTCTGACTCCGAACCCGAAATCAACAACCTACCCCCAGTGGCTCAAATCCTGAACCCTAACCTTCGTCCAACATTTCAAGGTCCCACACCTCTATGGGCAACAAACTTGAACATATGGAGCCACGAACAGTGTCAACCCTTACCTTACAACGGAGATCGAAGCTTCTATAATTTGAGCAAGGGAGGCTCAGAGGACAGAGTCCTGCCTATCCTGGTCCGCAGGATTGCCTGAAGTGATGAGCAGGGTAGAGCGGTGATAAACCGAATCATGGAAGTTGATGCCGATGCGGGAGTCAATATCATTGGCATTCACCATCTGGAGTCTTCTTATGAAAGGACTCAGAATCAGAATGCGGCCCTGCAAAGAGATCTTACTACAACCCAAGCTGAAGTCAGGGAACTTCGAGCTCGGCAGGCAATGTCTGAAAGGCGCATGAGAGACATGGAGCGCCGTCTGTCAGAATCAAGGACTCATTCTAGTGGTTCTCATCGTAGATAGAGCCTACTCAACTTTCTCTTTTGGATATAACTTAGTCTATGTAAAAACTCTAGTTTAATTTCCTATCTATGTGAAGAGCTTGAATCTGTTAAGTCATGTTAAGTCGTAGCTCTATCAAAATTTTCCTATCTTGGTCTGATGTAAGACCTACTTATAAGTCATTTTTCCTGAACTTGTTACATCTGTAATACCAGTATTATTGACAGGTATCTAATCTCAGGGAAATTAATATCCAAGTGTTTTCATCTTTCTAGTACTAGATCTACATTCAATCATACTTCCATTGTGTTGTTGGGCTATGGAGAGTTAGTCCATGAGTCACTCTCATCAATCTCTCTATTAAATTCTTACCAATAACTTCATCTTTGTGATCTTATAGCTACAAGAGTTAGTCCATGACTCACCTCGGTCTGCTGAAAATAATAGCTGCTCGACTACCAATCTAAAATCTCACACTGTATAAATATACAAATAAACCTAATTAGGATTATAACACAAACCCAACCAAAGGCCCAAAATATTAAGTCCAAACTCCTCTACTAAGGCCCAAAAGCATTTCCCCTTTAATGGGCCCAAACATATTTGGCCCATTTACACTAATGGGCTTAAGGCCCAATTGATGACACTAGAGGCCCACCAAGAAGTCT
The DNA here is from genome assembly GCF_002870075.4 of Lactuca sativa. Classification (NCBI taxonomy): domain Eukaryota; kingdom Viridiplantae; phylum Streptophyta; class Magnoliopsida; order Asterales; family Asteraceae; genus Lactuca; species Lactuca sativa. The sequence goes on from NC_056631.2 coordinate 610,856, forward strand.
AGGTCGACCTATCCTAACCAGGCGAAGGCCTTAATACTGCCCTAATCTCTTATAGTCCAAATATGAATCCCACCCGAAGGCCCAAAATACCGAAGTCCTCTACTGAGGACGCCGGGCGTACTCAGCTTGTACGCTAAGCGTACATGCTTAAGGGCCTACACGCTGCGCGTATGAGCTTGTATGCCCATCGTACTCCTCTGATTTGACAGCATTTCTCTTTAGATCTTATTTGGTTAAGACACTTGCTCCAACACCTAAATCTGACCTCCTTGAAGTGGTTAATCACGTAAAGTTGCCAACTTTACGTGCATGTCTGGCTTAATGAAGCCGAAAAGCCCGCAAGAGCTTAATAAAGGACTTAATGCTTGCATGGAGGTCATAAACAACATAAAGTTTGCACCATTAAGCTAAAAGAGGCCTCTAGACATCTAGATCTCTGAGGTTTGGCATCTAAATTGGTCTTAACTCATCAAGACCTTCCAAATGGGACAAAAAAGATTAAAAAAAGCTCCAGAGAAGATCTAAATAGTAGATGATCAAGTTATGAACTTCATACCTCCAGAAGCTCCCTAAGATGATGTAGATGTTGGATCTAGAAGCTTAACCACATTCATGGATTGCACCACTTGCTCGTCTTCTTACAAACACACCCAAAAATGGCTTCTTCATGACACTCCTAACTCAAACTCACTTCCAATGGAAATTAGGGTTTCTAGGGACGTTGAGAGACAATGGAGGCTGAGAGAAAATGAGGTCCGAAGGTTATTAGGGGTTTAAATAGGACACGAGACCAAAATTTAGGGTTTTCAATCCAGTCCAAGTACGCCCCGCATACCTCCTCGTATCCCCCCTGCGTACGAGGCGTTGACGCTCGATGCTACGTTACCTCATACGCTAAGCATCCCTACGGGTACACCCAGTATATGAGGCGAGTGTCCTTTGCCAAACACTTAATAAATAAGTAAAGGAAAATTACCTGGATTTTTGGATGTTACACAAAGGCATGATTTTAGAGGAAAACCATATGCCACGACATAACGCATGGAGTGTCACGACATGGTATGGAAATTGAAGAACATGTACTTCTAAAGGACACCACGACGTGGAATGAAGTGTGTCACGACATGGTGAGCGCTATAGCCAGGGCCATGGTTTTTAGGGTTTCTTTCATATTTAAGGCCATTAACGCAAGATTTAGGGCATCCTTTTTAGTCTCCAACCTCCATAAACAAAACCCTAGCCCCTATTTCATGTTTTTAAGCTTATTTGATTGATTAGAGGTTTTGTTCTTGGTTTTTGATGAAACTTGAAGAAGAAGAAGAAAGTTCATTGTGGTGCAAGGAAGTAAGGAGATATATTGGATACATCATTCTCTACAGATTTATGAGTTACTGGAGGTATAAGGTTCACATCTTGACCTTTTTTCTGCTTGTTTCAAGTTTGATCATATTTAAGATGTTTTGGCCCCTCCCAGGAATTCTCTTGGAGTTTCAGGAACTCCAGAGCTTGTTGTGACTCTCAAATGGTCATTAGGTTTCCAAGAATGAGAAAATAGTCATGTTTTGGAGCTATTTTGGGTCCATGAATAAGTTAGGGTCATATTAAGGATTTAATAGACTTAGGCTTAAGATCTTGTCTTATGGTGAGGTCCTAATGGATAAAGTTGGAAAATTTATCCATTAAGTCATTGAAAAGGATTAGATCTGAAGTTTTGAGCCTTGATCTATAAGGATTAAGCTCTTACTAAAGATTTTACGAAACTACTAGTTCCCAGGACATGGCCAAGGAATGACCACGACTTGGTGAGGATCTGATTCACAATTGTTTTTTCTTTGTATTCCCACGAGGTGGCCAAGGAAGGACCACGACGTGGCATTGACCTTGATTTGGTTGATTGTTAACATTTGTTGACCGTTGACCATTGACTTTTAACCAGTTTGACTTTGGGTCAAACTTGGAGAATTTGGATTGCTGATTGAGGATTTATCTCTTTTGGTGTTATTCGGTTCGTGGGATTCAGCAGTGCATGGTGTAAGATTGTTGTTGTGCTTCTCCTGTTCTTCAGTTCAAGTGAGTTTCTCACTATGCCATGTATCCTATTGTATATCCTTTTCATGGTAGGATAGAAGTATTGTTAGAGTACAAGTATGCTAGTCAGATAGGATGTCTCCTTTTTTTATATATATGCAGTTTAGTACACTTGGTGTGTTGGTATGATAGACTAGTAGGGTCTTGCCTCTTGATCGTATGGTAATGTTAGGAGTTATGTCCATATAGGGTAACCAGGGATGGTCATTTAGCAGGGTTATGTATGTTTGACTAGTGAAGTACTGTTTTGAGAAGTGGTCAAGAGCAGGGTAACTAAGGAAGACTAGTTTCCAAGGGAATGTACTATGTTAGTTCATGTTATGAGTTTATGCTGTATGATTATGTGGTAGTAATAACTTGGGTTTTATATAGTCTAAGTTTGATAGCCTGAAAACTCTTGGTCTAGTGTAGAATTGTGATGTTCTTGTCAGATTGTTTGCTCTCGGGTGGATCATCTGTTCGAATGTCTATTTGATCCTTGATTATATATGACTTTATGTCTTGTATGGAAAGAAAATGGGGGTAACCTATGGCACTTGCTTGTAAGACCAGGATTTGGACCTCGACATTGCATGGAAAGACCATGGGGGTATCCCATGACACTTGCTTGTAAGACCAAGATATGACCCCTGGCATTGCACATAAAGACTATGGGAGTAGCCCATGAAACTTGCTTATAAGAATGACATTTAGACCTTGAAATTACGAGGAAAGACCATGGGGTTAACCCATGACACTTTCTTGTAAGTCCGAGATTTGACCCTTGACATTGCAAGGAAAGACCATAGGAGTATTCCATAGCAATGGAGTTCAGGGATGGGCCCATATACTCCCTAATACTAGGCCCGTTACGTATGATATATGTATGTGGCTAAGAGATTTGGTTGCTCGATGCTAGAACTGAGATCTCGTGTAGATGCATTGTATGTATGATGGAATACGTGGTATATTGGAGAACTCACTAAGCTTTATGCTTACAGTTTTGGATTAAACATTTTGCAGGTCGTTCGTGAGAAGAGCTCGATGGGACTGTACACATACAACGAAGATGTTTGTTTCCGTGATTTTATAAATTTTACTCTGATAATGTGTGGTTTCAATCAATACAATGTTACTTAATGATTTTTTTTTGAAGAAAACATTTAATTGTTCAATCTATTTTAAAAATGGAAAATCTCTTTGCAATTTGTCGGACGTTACAATTTAGTAGAATATGATGGTAGCCTTGGTGGTCGTAATATCATCATTAACAGAACTACAAGTCAATGGCAACCTTGGTGGTTTTAATGCTATACTTTTATGTTGCTATCCAAATATTATGGTAGCATTGATAGCCATAATACCACAAGTTTGAATTGATAGTTATGGTTGCCTTAGTGGACATAATTGATGGGATTTATAGGTTACAAAACAATGTGCTTACGGAATTTCACTTAACACTTAAGGGCACATGCAACCTAAAGGATCCATGTCACAACACTTTGAATGTAACATATAATGAACAACAAAACCTAACATGAACCCCAATGTAATAAAAAAACCAAGTTAGGGTTACATACCTTTGATTTGTTGTAGTAAACAAATCAATTCAATCCCTTGTAGTTGTTGGTATTGTAAAGCTTAACACCAAAGGGACGATGCCTCTAATGGCTCACACCCAAAACAAGAAACGCTTGAATGAAGAAGAGAGAGGAAAGATTACAAAATTTTCATTCATATACCTATATGGACTATCATGAATGAAATTTTCAAGCCAAGGGGTTATATTTATAGTTTAGGTAACTTGCAGACTAAGCAAGATTTGAATCTATTAAAAAATTGATTTAATCATAATTCAAATCCTTTCCTTTTATGCAACCTAGGGGCTTCCAAAAACCCTAGAACAGCTCCCAAAACCATCCATGCTTGGATGGTCTACAATTGCCTATTTTGTTCAATTGTTGAACAATTGCAATTCACCCATTGCATCTTTAATCAATTCCGATTAACCTCGAATTAATTCCAGATTAATTCTAGTTAAGAATGAATCAATTCTAATTGATTTCACATTAATTTATTAATCATATAAATTAATAAACCAATTATTTCACAATTGATCTCATATTAATTTATTAATCACATAATAAATTAACAAACCAATCATCTATTTCCAAAATATATATTAACAAATCATTTCCCATAATTTCCAATTATTTTATTAATCATATAATAATCTAATAAATTATACTTCTCTCTCCTTCTAACATCCCAAAAATTCAAAGTAAAAATTTCATTTTTAAAATAGCCAAAAAACAACATCCATTCAATATAAATAAAATGATAAGAGTATGATAATAAATACTTAAACATCAAATATAAATCAAGAGTAAATGCAGAATAAAACTCCAGCTTGTGCAATGTGATCATGCCAGGCTCTTCCTTTTTATATAAGAAGCACTTGAAACAATTAAGCACAAACCATAAGCACCACGCATAGTGAGTTTTCCTTAAAGTACCATATATCAAAAAGGAACGGGCCTAGCCCAACATACATTCTTCGAGCCCGGACCATGCATTCGGGCCCAACCCAAATTATTTTGGCCCAACCCATATAATCGGGCCCAACTCATATAAAACATACGTACACATGCAAGAGTCACAAAGACATCTATCATCCTACAAACATAATCCAGTGGACTGACATTGGTGCCTTCGACCCACGAGTATAGTAAGAAGACTAACCTTGCTAAAAATGACCAAATTCAACCACACACACCACCTAATCAAGCATACAGGGTTTCACCTTAGTCTAAATACTAGATTTTGTAATTTGACCAAAAGTCAACCCAAGTCAACAAGTAAACGATCAAGGTCAAAGTCAATAGTCAACCTTCTCCAAAACTGACCCTCACTTTGTGACTAGTCCATGGTTACATTGTGGAAGACAACTAAGCCCAAGCCTAAAACTCGGTCACAATTCAACTCAGTCACTCTCTCAAATCTACTTTCACGTCATGATAGTGTAAACACTACGTCATTACAACGTTCACTCAACACATTCGGGGAATCTAGGTTACTCACATCGTGACACCCCATTGGTCACGTTGTGAGAAATACACATAGACTACTTAATGCATTAAACTCTTAATCCTTCAATCCAAACAACCAATCTTTAAAGAATGCATTCTTTATCTCGGAATACCATAAAAATCATTGCTTTTTAGACATGAATGTCCGATGCATGTCTTAAACATACACTAGGTCAAATGAAGGGAAAATGCGATCAAGTCCCATGCATGAAGCCTAAAAATTAATAACTCTCTAGATCCAAAGAATAATACCTTTAATGCACCATAAAGATTCATAAATATTCCAACTTTATGACATCCTACTATCCAAACCTGCCACTAAGATGAGAAAAGGAACAAAAAGCATAGATCTAAGGCCCTAATGCATAAAGGTTTGAACTTCATTACTCACAAGGATATAGAAGATGCTCAAACAGAAGTTCGAAGCTTTCCAATATAATCTCATAACCATAAAAGTATCCTTCTTCCTTAAAGATCCACCGAGGACACAAATATGAATTCAAAAATGGAGAAAATGGATTAGGGTTTCTTCAAGAAGGATTTGGAGGTGATGGAGGCTGGGGGTGAAGGAAACCCTAGCCCCTTACTTCCTTTAAATAGTGTCCAAGTCTGATGATTAGGGGTTTCCCTAGATCAGGTGTCACGTCGTGATCACCATAGTATCACGTTGTGACAATAGAAAGATCATTCCCGAAACACGCGGCCATGTCACAATGTGACAAGGCTATCCTCACATCGTGACCTACTAAAAATCACAATTCTCTTAAAATAAAACAGTACCTCAAGATCCAGCTGCTACATTCCTAATATCATTTCTACCTATTTCTAGTTATGAGGGAAACCCAAAATGGAATTTGCTTCCAATTACAAGAATATACCAATTTAGTTATGAGCTTAGATACCTTAATCCAACAATCTCATTGGTAAATAGCAGCTTTGGTGGCCGTAAATCTATACTTGTTTATTATTATTGGATAGTTATAAGTCAATAGTAGCCTCTATGGCCGAATTACTGTACTCGTATATGATTATGCTGTAGTGGTGGCTTATGTAGCTGTAATACCACATAAGGAAAAAGGGTATCAGAACACAATAGTAGCATGTGTAACTATACGTATACTATAAAGAGTTATTGGTAGGAATGAAAACTTGAATAACTATAAATTGATTATTGGAAGATTTTTGTAATAACACTCAATTCGATTGCACATTGATTTGATGGAAGGCACGTTACCTAATTTAATGAGTTAAGGAGATGATGATATATGCTTAGTTGTGAAACTATTTTATATATTGTTATGCAAGTTACTCACTAACCTCTTGTAGCATATTATTTACTGTTGTGCGTCTTTTAGGTTCATGTAAATCCGGTAGAGGTGTATGAAGTTTGGTTGTGCCTTACTTGGATCCTTACATGGTTAGGGTGGTAGGAGTGGAAACCATTCAAATCACTCAAACCACTGCCACATTAGCTTTTCTCTCTCATATTTCTTCCATATTTTCCAACCCACAACACATGAAAATAACATCTTTCCTAACCCACTCAACCTACTTGCTAGTATTTTTAATAAATTAAAATAAAACCTACAAAATTAAATACAACATAAAATTTTCATAATTTTTTAATCTTTAAAACAAAAAGTTGAACAATATTAAAAAAACATTTATTAAAAAAAAGCACTATAATAATATAAATTAAAACCACACTACAAGAAAATAATTTAAATCCTAAAACAACAAACAAAATAACTAAAAAACCATACTACAGATGACAAACAGGAACTAAAAGAAATAGTTTAATTCTAAAAAAAAGAACAATGATTTTTTAAAATATTCCACGTTGCCTCGTGCCAAAAATCTTTCCTGTTATGGTGTTTGTGATACTCATTTTTTGTTGTGTTTAAAACTTCTTCGTCATAAACTCCGGGATCGCATGTATTCATCTTGTGGGTGAAAATAACATTAAACTCTTTCACTTTTCTTGGCATATCTTTCCATTTTGAAAAAGTTTTGATGGGTTGAACGATATGATCCCCAAGCCACTATTTAAAGTGATCTAGATGTGATCACCAAAAATATGATTATCTATATTAACTCACGTGCCGATTATCAAAAGTGTCAGTCTCTATGCTGGAGCCAACACCACTTTTTCGATTTCGGACCATTCTTTGGATACAACTAGCCTAGGAATGACATCCATTTTCAAATTTTGAATTTGAATTTAGAGAGAATATAGAAAATAGAATGGAATTGAAAAAAGGAAAAGAAATTATAGGATAATGGAATGGAACTGAATGAAAGAAAGGCGTGATTTTAAATTGATAGATAAATGTATTTATCTACTAAAGCCCCAACCCGCCATGCGATGGTGTAAGCCCCTGACGGTACCGCTGGTACAACCAACCCAAAATTGGTTTTTTCAATGCCATTTCGACCACCCTTATACTTGTAAGATCATTTTGATAACTCATTGCATTTATTTGTTAATACAATTGTATATTGGTTCGGTTTATGTCTTACGTCTCAAATTTCAAACCAAAATTTTCATTTTTAAAGTAAAGATAGTCATCCAAATGACATTAACAAAAGAGTAATAACAAACCATTTTTTTTTTAATTTTGAAAAACCATAATAAAAAACCCATAGTAATAAGATAGTGAACTCAAATAAGCAGGCGTCTCCAAAACATGCACATGGATGCGATGCAATCAAACTATTCCCTTCCTTTTCTTCCATAACAACCTGAAAACATTTAAACTTAAACAAGTAAAAAAAAGTGCTTAGTTAGTTCCTTGAAATACCACATAAACCATGTGAATGCTATAATCTCATCATAGTATTAAACTCAATTCCATTGCTACAATACCTCTATGATCTTTCCTGGTATGGCCCTATCCTAGTGAAACGTCCCAAATTTCAAAAATAAAATTTATTTCTAAAACAAAGGAAACCATATGAATTTCAGTCTCAAAGAGTAAATATCCAATTGTTTTAACATCATAAAATCATATTCACAATATAATCAAAAGTGCAGAAATCTCTAAAACACAAAAGCAGATTCGATGTAATCATGTTGTGCCTTTTCCTTTGCTGCTGGAAGCATTTGAAACATTTAAACTTAAAACGGTAAGTACAAAACTTAGTGAGATCCCAAAATACCACATACCATAGAAATAAAGGCCAAACCCAATAGGGTTATTCAATAATATGGGCCCAACCCAACAAGCATATAAGCATACAAGCAACTAGCATACATTGACAACCAATGTCCTACATAGTATAGCGAGAAGACTCACATGATCAAAGAGATGAAGTGGTAATACTTAAAATCATGCAAAATTAGCTATCCATACCACCTAAACCAATAAGAGAACCACTTGAGTTGTGGTGACTTGGTAAGACATGTGGAAGATATGGTGGATAACCTATTGACCCATGTTCAAATCCTGACACTATTAAGCCCTTGTGGCCATGGAGGTTCGCCTGCAGTCACTCCAGGGCATGAGGCAAAGCCTCATGTCAGCAGCAGGGGATTAGTCGGTGCGCGAAAGCTGGCCCGAAAACCCTCGTTAGGGAAGTTCCCTTTCCAAAAAAAACCAATAAGAGGTCAAACCTCAGCCTACAACCTAAAACCTACAAGTTTAACCAAAAGTCAAATTGGTCAAGAGTTAATGGTCAACCTGTTGGTTTTTGAGCATTCTAACACTCCAAAGTGTACATGCAACCCTAAATACCTTGGATCTATGTTTTCTCTATTATACATGCAAATATGAATATTCCAAGATATTACCGTATACTAGCATACAAATATCATATACTTGCGTAATAAAATAGATAGAATACATACCTTTTTTTATGTAACTTGTCTTCATGAAGCTTGAGTGCCTAGTGCCCCAAGTCTGACACCTCAAATGGTTCACACAACACCATGAACACTTGGAATAACCTTGAGAATAAGGATACTTTGGTTCTCTCTAGTGAAATCGGCCTTGCCCTTTTGTGTACACACACTAGTGCCAATTTCACCAACCAAGGACATCTTTATATAGTGTGGAGATTAGGGTTAAACCCATGACCCTTCATTTCATGTGATCCATGGGTTAAACACTCCATGGACTATCCATGAAATCTTAGCCCAACCTAAATGAACTTGGCCCATCACACACATATATCTTAGAGTCCATATTTAATTAGTTCCTTTTGATCACTTAATTAATTAAAAATTAATTCTTGATCAATACTAATTAAATAATATGATTATATATTAGAACTTATAATATATTAATATAAATCACTAGTATCCTTTTTCCTCATCTTGTCAATCCAATTGTCCCGATGTCATGCAACCCAAATGGATCATGTCGGGTCGGGTCAAGTACATACCAACTATAGTTATGGACTTAGACATTAATCTAACAGTCTCCCACTTGGATAAGTCTAAAACTATTATTGAGTATGACTTTAAAACCCGACTAGCAATCGTAGCTCTCAAAAGCTTCTGTCGAACTCTGACGTGTTAACCGAACTCTTATCTTGTCAATGACTTGTCCATTAGATAAGGGATCATATATTCCTCCATTCCAGATATCATATGGACTGAGACATGGATTATAAATCATTCTATCTGTCCATTTGTTGTTTCCCGATTTCCGATTTATGACAACTAACTGATTGAACAAATCAAATCAGTCCTGGCTTGGCAAAGAACTCACATGTATCATCATTAAATAATCGAGGGGCCCACATATATCGCTTTTATCCCGAAGGTAAAAGGAATGGATAAACTTTGACTCATATGGCTTGTTCTACTACTTGTTGAATCATACATAAAGGAACGTTTTATAACATCGAGTTACCAATGCGTTTTCGTGAAATCAATGTACAACCAACTCATAGTAACAAATCATATCTCTAGGTTTGAAGAATATAAGATATTATCGTCTCATGATCACTCATGATAAAATCCATGAAGTGATTCAAATGAGCACGAGTTGAATCCAATACTTAGAACTTATGAGCACTCATGAGTGTTGTATCACAACTTTGTCCACCAACTTGGACCTCTACAAGCTAACCCATGACAGTCTTGATTCATATCTACTTCCAACATATGACCGACTGTGGATGGTTTGAATAACTTAGTTATTCAGAAGAATAACCTAGTTATTATGGAAGTCAAAACATGCAAAGTGAAACACAAGAATAAATGAATCAAATATGGTATCAAACCCTATGAATATAAATAGACCACTTTTATTTATCACCATATTGATTACTCATTATTCATTGTTTCGGTTTTATCAACTTTATACCTGAATTAAAAACACTAGTTGTCCCATGCTCCAAGCATGTACACTATGTTTTTCTAAACAATAGCTTTGCCATACACCAAGTATGTTCTCTATGTTTGTCTATGATCATTTTCTCTGTGAACTAGATCAATTAAACATAAATTGAACATAATTTCAATGATTCTCTTTTCATACTCCCAAATCCTTGTCTTAAATGTAAGAATTCCAAATTCCTATCATTTATCGAAATCTGTTTAGATTTTAAACTTATATGCACTGTTCCTCTTGTAGTGATTATGCACAAAGCCACAAAGACTTGGCAACAATCATTACAGAGTATTCCGATGGAGAGAAATTCCATGGAAACGATGTCTCTGATTCAAAGCGCATTGCTTTGAATATACTTCTTACATTAAGTTTCTTTAACCTTACACAGATTGATTCCACCTATGAAGACAAGTCTAGATTCACATTTTGACTATCACTTCTGAACAAGAGTTGCCTCTTTTCAGACTATGTCAATATGGTCCTTCCAACAATTAACACTATACTTCCAACTGTCCCTGAGCAACCAATCTTTGTTAAACCTTAAATTGTCGTCGACAATTGCTTAATCGTTTTAGTCATATCTAGTTCTAGAACTTTTCCCTTCTTAATGCCTCAGGCATTTGGAAAATTTTAAAAAGGATGAATATAGCACATGTAATCGATCCTATATCAGAAGCATATGGGACACGATTCATGATGTCTCACATGAAGACTAAAATAGTTTTTTGCTATAATATTTCCATTTCTATTTTCCAAGTTCTCATAATTCAGATTATGAAAAGGGATGTCGTAATCATAATAGAATTTTAGAACACAAATAATGAACTCATATATAGAATTTCCTTATGTTGAGCCATTCTAACATGAAATTCATATATATATATATATATATATATATATATATATATATATATATATATATATATATATATATATATATATATATATATATATATCCTTGACTAAACTTGATTAAAATTTCAATCTAAGCTTTTAGAATTGAAATGAAGTATAATTTCTTCTCCCTTAATTAAAGCGAAACAACTTTTTCAACCCCTGCAGCCTCACGGATTGAAACTTTTGTTTTCTATAATTAACATTGCTAAATTGCAATACTTATCATAATTATCATGCTCCCAATAACATGATGATTATTAGCATAACACTTATGCTCCCACTAGCTTTGACATGCATCCAGAAAACAACTGGACTTCTAGAGGTCAATACTAGATTGCTTTGATAAGACTTCATCAAAATCATACACCTTATCTTACATAAATCACAGGTGTTTCTAAACAATTTCAGAACTATGAAAAGGGATGCCATAATCATAGTCTCGATTGTTTAGACCTTTTTCCATTTCTCATAAGTCAATGTTAGTGTGCCGGTTAACCATGCACGCTCCACTAACGACTTTGAGAACTACAAATATCACAATTGCTATCTACTTAAAATCTACTTAGTGAAAGAATTTCCTCACCATCATTTTCATGAATTGGAGAGAAACCTTATGAGACTTATATTTTATGGTGTATGTGTTCTTATCCATGTGAATTTGTCAAACCATAATCACAAGACTAGGTTAGTGACAAATCCTAACTCATATGGATCGGACTTGTGTAATTTTAACTTCTTGCCACATGGCAGCTCAAGGGCCTGCCATTGCTTCCAAGTAGCTATGAAAACAATTGAGAACATGTAGAACTCAAATGTATAGCCAACCTAGCTAGAATGGGCATAGAAATGTCAACACGATAGGTTATAAACCTCTAGTTGTGTGATAGTGATGAAATACAAGTTTTATTCTTGATTACTTCTTGAAACCATTTCAGGATCTTTTAGACTCCCACTGTCTCCTTGATCTATAAGACTTTCTTGCGAAATATTCAAGAGATAGTGTGCATTCTAATCAAGACAAACACTTAACATAATTGGCCTAAGTTGGTCTCTGATTTATCCGAAACATAACAACTTACCAAATTCAAATGTACAAGAGTAGAAAACCATTTACTCTTACATTTCCCTAGTGTTAATAAACCTTCTTTAAGATGTGTCACTCAAGTAACATTTGTGGTGGGCTTGATTCGTGCACAAGAATGTGTACTCGATCCCTTACTCCTTTACTTGACTCACACATCCATGTGAACAAGTAATAAGTCTTAATTTTCCAATGCTTGAAAGTTCTCATTCATCATACTATACAGCTTGCATGATTCCAAGTTTCGATCCAATTGAAACTAGGGTGATGAGAAACTTTCTTTATTTGGTAAATTTAGATACTACAACAAATGAAAGAATCAAAACCATTTTCCTATATTACTAGCATTGGAATCATATAAACAACAATTTTTTTCACAAATGCCATTGTAAGGATACTTAAAATAAATAAAATCAAAAATTTGCTTTTATTTTAAAACTTTAGGAAAAAACTTATCCTTACAATGCATATGAAAACCTTGTTGTTATATATTCCTAAGCAATGTGTCATAACTCCTAAGTAACAGCTTCAAAATTCTGATGCGATCGAAGTCCATCTTCATGATCAGAAGTAGCATATACTTCCTTTAAGCTTTCTCTCTTTTCTTTGATTCTTATAACATCACCATGTGACTCAGTCACATTATGTAATAAGAATCTCCAAATAGGAGCTTAACAGAAGACAATGGACTTTACCTGAAGTAGAGTCAAACTTATTGACTTTAACATCCTTAGGTAAATATGGCAGCTTCGCAAATAATGCCCCTTCCTTTGGTAATTTTTAACAAATGGACCCTTTGGTAATGGTACATGGGACTATTACAGACTTAGCTTTTCTCTTTACCATTTGGTCAACCGAGTTGACTATGGCCGATCCCTTTTCATTGGGAAGAGAATGCTTTTTCTGAATTTCTAGTGTCACCATTGTCAATGTCCATAAAGTTTTGGGAAGTCGATCTTCTAATCAAATTTGCTTTACTAGCCTTCCAAATCATTACTAATTCAGCAGTACCAAGCAAATAGATAAGATCATTAAGGGTCTTGTCATAGTCTGTTCCATAGGAGTCCCACAGGAACTCACTATGAGACTTAGAAAGTGATTGAACCACCAACTTTCTCAAGACTTTGACACCCAACTATCCCGTCTTGTCAATATGTGACTTCATCTCCAAGATGTGATCACACCTAGACCTTGCCTTGCCAATAGGGCTTGAGTGACCTTGAGCTTGTGGGTTAGGGAGAATAATAGGAGGAGGTGGAGGAAGTGAAGTTCCAAGAGATTTGGGAAGATCATAGATGTCTGAACTAGACATCTTTTGGGAGATATTCAAGTTTAGTTGATTTAAAGTCCTTAATATAACACCCAGTATGAAATATTAAGGCTAGGACCCAACAACCTATTTATAACTGGAAGAGGGATGTCGTAATCCAAGTTATAAAATTGTTGAAGGTAGGTAAATGACGATTTACCAATTTCCACCATGAAAAACAAAATATAATTAAGTTTTAATTGGATTTGAAACTCCTAGATCTTTTGAGATACAATGAACTTTCAATGGCATGTTTGAATCTCAATTGTGCCCTCTCACGTTTGTGACTGGGATGCCGAGGATCACAAACAAGGTGTGAATAACCATGCAAATTGACTTGGTACCCTTAATTTTATCACCCAATCGATGTGCCGGTTAACCACACGTGCTCCACCGATCTATGATAAAACTTAAGTCACCCTTTGCCACACATTGTCAGTCCCATGTTAGTGTGTCGGTTAACCACACACGCTCCACTAACGACTTAACAAGGGTGAAAAGTGTAATTTCATGGGTTAGCACCAAATTCACATTTTCCTAAGTAACTAAGATTGGGAATTTATAAGTGTGTAGTTACTTAGTATTTATCATTAATACTTTTAATGAAGGGAGAATTATAGTCCTTGTCCTACCTGTTCGGCTAACGACCCTCCACCAGTCAAGGAAGCGGTGGGTGAGAGTGGACACCCATTAAACTGCCATTTTATAGGCATTAACCTTATACCCCCCTTATAGATCGGCTTCGTGAATGAGGCTTACTGATGGTAAGACGACTTGATCTTATACATACATACATATATATATATATATATATATATATATATATATATATATATATATATATATATATATATATTATTAACTTATAATATTATAAAGTATAAGGGTTGAATTTTATCTTTTAAAATTCTAAGGGCTTAACTTGGAATTAAAGTATTCATTAGAGAAAACTTTTCAAATTCCAAAACTTGAGGACAAGTTTTGAAACTATTCAAGACTCTCGGATTTTCATAACTTATGAGTTTTAATTAAAGCTTTAAAACTTTTAATGAAGAGACTCTTAGACATCCATAACTTGAGGATAAGTTATGGAGCCATAAAAACTATTTATAAGGAAAGACTCTTCATTTTTTTTGTAACCTAAGGCATTTTTATGAGTTTTTAAGATTCATAAATGTGACTTTTCATATAACTTGAGGACAAGTTACAAAAACACATTTTATGAACAACTTTTAGATTAATTTGGATTGAAAACTACTCACACATATTTTTCATTAATCTAAAAAATAACTCATAAAACAAGGTAACACAAATTTTGTTTTTTGGATTCCATAACTTATGGAGTTTAATGTTTCTTTTATGATGAAACTTTTCATGTTCCATAACTTAAGAACAAGTTATGGAATTCCTTAAAAAATTAAGACCAAGTTTTGTAACTCCATAAAAAACTTTGAATCAAATTTTTTAAAACCTTTTCACATCCATAACTTATGGAGGTTTCAAAAAACTCTTTAGATCAAACTTTTAAAACTAATAAAATAATCATATAATTTTATCTTTTACTAAATTTGACCTAATTCAATTCATATAGCAAAATGATTCAAATTTTACAAATAATTAGTTTTTCACAAAAACAAGTAATTATCTTAAAATTTGACAAACGTCATGTTTTTTTTTTTCCTTTTTTTTCAACTTTGAAAATAAAACATTTGCATTAATATAACAGAAAACAACCCATGGCTCTGATACCACTGTTGGGTTTTGAGCATTCTAACACTCCTAAGTGTACATGCAACCCTAAATACTTTGGATCTATGTTTTCTCTATTATACATGCAAATATGAATATTCCAAGATATTACCATATACTAGCATACAAATATCATATACTTGGGTAATAAAATAGATAGAATACATATTTTTTTTTATGTAACTTGTCTTCATGAAGCTTGAGTGCCTAGTGCCCCAAGTCTGACACCTCAAATGGTTCACACAACACCATGAACACTTGGAATAACCTTGAGAATAAGGATACTTTGGTTCTCTCTAGTGAAATCGGCCTTGCCCTTTTGTGTACACACACTAGTGCCAATTTCACCAACCAAGGACATCTTTATATAGTGTGGAGATTAGGGTTAAACCCATGACCCTTCATTTCATATGATCCATGGGTTAAACACTCCATGGACTATCCATGAAATCTTAGCCCAACCTAAATGAACTTGGCCCATCACACACATATATCTTAGAGTCCATATTTAATTAGTTCCTTTTGATCACTTAATTAATTACAAATTAATTCTTGATCAATACTAATTAAATAATATGATTATATATTAATATATTAGAACTAATAATATATTAATATAAATCACTAGTATCCTTTTTCCTCATCTTGTCAATCCAATTATCCCAATGCCATGCAACCCAAATGGACCATGCCGGGTCGGGTCAAGTACATACCAAATATAGTTATGGACTTAGACATTAATCCAACACAACCACCACCAACCACCATGCCGCGACCAGCTCTTTGGTCTCAACCGTGGTCATTACAAGACAAAGCATTCACGGTTGGATCTCGCGACCCACATTATGACCTACAACCCACCACGTCACAGTTAATGTCTAAAAGATCCTAATTTTTTAAGCTCCTTAATCCTCAAATCCAGAGCTCTAAAGCTTATATATGGATTGACTATTACCATGTATAAATAAAGTTTCCAACTTTATCCATTTCTTAACCTCAAACAACCTAGATCTAGGACCCTAACTTTATTAAGGGACCAAAATGAAAAAAAAAATCTAAGCATGACACTAAGGTAGTGCATGTAGTCTTAATTTTCCAACTCAAGAATGGTCCAGATGGCAACCAAATCGGACACCAAGCTCTGGAGTTCTTCCAAACTCCAAAGGAAATCATAAAAGGGACCAAAAGACCATCCTAATTCTAGATTAATGCATGGAAATCACTAATGCAAGGATCTTAAGTACTTAAAAGTTCCTGAACTTGAGGAGAAGGTTGAGCAACTGATTAATCTTCTCTTTTCTTCACACACACAACCTTCTCTTCCAAGAAACCCAAGAAAGAGCTTAAAACACACCAAAACACCAAGAACACACATAATGAGGGACTTAAATTTTCTTTTGGAGATTGGGAGAGTGGAATGGAAAGAAAACATAATCACACATTGCTTAAATAGGGACCAAGGCCCAAGATCTAGGGATTTGAGCCCCAGCCGCCACCGTCCCACGATCATAATCCTAACCGCGCAACTACTTAAATGATGTGGCCACGCCACAATAGATCTTTATCAGTGCCCCATAACCAAACAAAACCACCAAACTTAATTAAGATAACTTTAAATACCACATACCTAAAACTGAATGTTACACATTGTCTTATGAACAAGTGATATGGTACTACGATAGTCTTTCATTCAAATGTTATGGTAGCACCATAGTTTTAATGTTCGGTTTTGGGTTGTTTCTTATTTTGGATATGCAGACTTTAAATTGATCAAAAGAAGGTCTTGGTCCTAGGGGTGTAGTTTAGACCGTAAAGGAATAAGGTTTTTGGGCTACGAGTATAAGGCTTAATACTTACAGAGGTTTTAGCGAAAACAAGGAAAACTACGCAGAAGTAATTCCGACCCAAAAACTCTATTTTTCAGACTTCTAGACCTGTCAAAACCTTATTAAAATACCCTAAGAAACCTCAGAAAAGTCATACTTAAGAAGGACGAATGATGTAGAGAGAAATGGACTTGAATTTTGGTGCGAAATGAAAGAAAATTCGAAGGATATATATAGGGTATAAGGTTGTGCGCCACACACAGCCTGGAGGCATGATGCGCACCAGGGCTGTGCTGCTCCTACGCTTGCCTGCCATGCATCGCGATCGGAATGGGCCACCCATGCCCCTTATAGAAGATGCCACGTGTCATATTTTTTTGGTGCCATGTTTCTAATCTGTCTATCGATTGCCTCTCTCATTTCCTTCTTAAATCTTATAACTAAGGTCGGACACTATATCGAACTTACTTCATAGATTAGTTGGAATCGAATCGAGATTACCACTAAGTTTAGAATATTTATTTTCACCACTGAAACGAAGGTAATGATGGAAATGAACAAAATAACTTAACAACTTAGAAATTTAGTAACCTTGTCTCTTTACCTGATCCAAGTGCGAGTCATGTGCTTCCAGTAGTATAAGCCTCTACTACCTTTCACACCTACTCATACTCATCCCAAGTATTGTCTCGTAGTTCCAAAAAAATCACACATAAAACACTTAATATAATTTAGTAAATTGCATTATCTCTGAAAACGGTTACAAGATTTATTACATTAGGTCACTAATTCTAATACTACTCACTTCCTCCCCCATATCTGAAACTCTGGAATAGCTGCTTTCTATTCCTGAACTATTGTTGTTTCATCAAGGATCATATGATATGCCCTTTTCTTGGGCTTCAATGGAATATTTGGCATTTCCGCTCCCATTTTCTTTAGACAGTCCTTGTGGAAATGCCCTGCTTCTCCACACTCGAAGCAAACCTCCTGCTTTACCCTACATTCGTTGGCATAGTTAATCTTACCACACTTGAAGCATGTCACTTTTTCAGTGCACCTCCCAAAGTGCTTCCTTTGGAACTTGTCACACCATTGTGCATTGTCGTTACTTTCAAGTTCCTTGAAATTAGATTTTGAAAATCTACTCTTTTATTGGATTTAGAAGATCCTTCGATCTTCATTTTCTCTCCTTCCTCAACTTTCTTTAGACCCTTCTCTCTTAATTGGGTCTCAACATTCTTAGCTGCCCATATGGCGGCTTTCAAAGTAGTTGCTTGTTTGACCATTGGACCAAAGTCCGCTGGTAATCCATTAGCAAACTTTTTGACTTTGAAGAGTTTTGTTGGAACCAAATAAGGAACAAGCTTCAATTTCTCTATAAAAATTGCAACATAATCTTTGATGCTTATTTTTCCCTTCTTTAGATTATGGAACTCATTGTTGATTTTTAGGAGATCCTACTTTGAGCAGTACTGCATTTTCAATTGTACTAGAAAGTCCTCCCAAGACATCCTTCTAGATTCAACTTTGGGCATGGTTTCAGCCAGTAACTTCCACTAGCTTAATACCCTAGTTTTCAATTGTCTAACCTTGAGAACGGTCTTTTTCTTGTTGTTACAGTCGCAACTATCAAACACCATCTCCATCTCGGAGATCCAATACATGATTTCCACCAGGTGGGGCTTCCAACAACTTTGCACCCATGAAGTCCGTATACGTGCAACCTTTTCCATTATTTCCTTAATTCCTTCCCTCATGGTTATTTCTTCTAACCACTTAGGGTTCTACTCTACTGATAGTCCTACTATAATTTCCTTTCTTCGACTATTCTCTTTTCAGATCAGGTTGTTCAATAGGTTCCATAGGCTCTCTTCTATTATCTCGAATTAGTTGACTCATCTCTTCCCTTTGTTCAACCATCATAGCCTGAATCATTGCTTGGACTCCTGCCATCGTGAGTTGCTCTTGCACATGCATTGCTCCTGGTGTATGCTCACCTACATGAGGCTCGGGCGACTAATTTCTGTAAGTCTCGATTCTCCTACATATCAATCAGATTCACTTTGATGGTGCGGAATCCCAATCCAAGTGTATAATGCAAGATATAAGATGAATAAGAACAAAAAATGAATCTTCAATGCACACGATATATTGATTAATCGTTCGGTACATAAGATTTTGATTACACATTGTTTTCTCTTAGTTTTTCTCACTAAATCATGTCCTTAGCATGTGGCAGCCACCAAGAACTTCCCTCTCTCTTTACAAGGCCTAAATAACACTATTTATAGCTAGACCTAATAACAAATCCCAAGCCCAAAACCCAAACAAAAAAAATGTAAAGCCTAACCAAAATCACATGTGATTTTGGTCCAAACAACACCAAAACATGGTGTTTTCGGTCCTAGACCGAGAACTTTAATAGCTTATGAAAAGAAGAGTATAAACCAAAATTTATGACCAAACAAACTCCCATTGGTTTATAGATTTCTTTTTCACTTATAATAAACCATAATTTAGTCCTAACAATCTCCCCCTTGGTTGATTGCTTTCTTTTCTTTCCAGTCTTCCTTGATCTTTGGCTTTCAGTTGTAATCTTTGATTTCTTCACAACTTCAAGATGAACATATGAATTTTCTATGTGAATGAACTCATCTTGAAAATATGGGTTTTTCTTCAAAATTTGACTTTGAACGCACGTTGGGTGTGCAGACTTCTTGTAAGGATTCTTGAAAATCAGCACTTTCAGCTTGAGAATCTTCGGAGAGAATAACATAGACACCGGTTCTTCTGGAACACTTCAGCAAGTTCATAGATAGCAGCAAATTGATTGAGGAGGCTTCAATGCAATCTGTCACATAACTTCAAATACAGCTTCACCTTGCTTCTGGGATTGAAAGAATGAATGTTGAAAAATAATCTTCACTTCTTGTTCCTTTGAATGAGTATTCTTTAACGATCACCGTTGCGCCTTGAAAAGTAATCATGACTAAAAAGTACATGTGGATCACAGAATCATAAACACCCTTATCACCACAGTTGTTTAAGGACGCAACCTTGGATCAGAAGGAGACTACTCGCAGTATCTGTGTGAACAGAGAGGAACGCACTGCAATTTTTTGAGTATCGGAGAACTACTCATGGCCTTTTTTGAGGTTAGTCCCTGTATATCCTAAATCAAAGATCTCAACACAGTTTTTCAAGTTAAACAAGTTAACTTAGTGCTTGGCGAGACGTTCAACGATAATCGTGCCTTGCGAGGTGCATCGCCCTGGTGCCATGAGATGTACAGTTTTAGACTTTTAATTCCTTAAATATGACAGTTCTTTGAAAGATATTGCCTAACTGACAATTTGTACAATTTCAATCCTTCAATTCCTTGTGAAACTAGAGTGAAGTGAAATGTGTAACGCCGGCGTTTCCAGGCTAGGCATTTTCGTTGATGTAATAGTCTAGGTTAACCTTTGTAATTCTTTTGAAGTATCAATGATAAAATATTTGAGTATTATGTGTTTTATGCTTGGTTGTGTGGCTTAAATGAATTAAGAATAAAAATAAGCATCAAAATAAAATAGTCGGTAAATCCGATATCTTTGGATAATGTTTTAGTAGTTGAAACGAGGTTTCCGAATATATAAAGAATGCCAAAATCCGAGTTATAACGAAGAAGTTATGCTCTGTCGAAGTTTCGCGACAGAACCGACACGACGCTGAATGATGTAAAAAGTGAAATTTACGTTAAAGTGATATTTAGCCTTAGTAATATAAACTAAAGTCGTAGAGCTCGTTAAACCGAGAGCGTGCATAAAAAAGAACGCCCAAATCTGACTTCGTATGAGGAAGTTATTATTTTTGTAAGTTTCGACTTAGCAGTATGCAACCCGAATACTCGATTTGAGACCAAGCAATTTTTAGCCAAAAAAATCTAAACGAGAATTGAAGATCTCGTTAATAGTAGTGAAACGATAAAAAGATAGGCGAAAACGGAGCTCAGATGAAGGAGTTATGAATTTCGAACGGAGTTTTCCTGTCCGGCCTACTAAAAATAATATAAAAATAATATAATAAAAATAAAGTCAAAATTAGCCAAAGGATTCTAAATGAAAGTTGTAGATCTTGTTTTTACCTACGCGACGATATAAAGAACGTTGAAAACGGAGTTCGTATGCAAAAGTTATGAATTTCTGAAGTTCGGAGCACGAACCCGAGAGTTGTGTTAGAGACCATGACGTGGCAACAGTGGCCACAACGTGGCATGACTTCTGACGTATTCTGGAGCCTAACAGATCAAGTGGACGATGACGCATGCAGTGACGACCAAGCCCACGACGCGGAAGAAGTGCCCACGACGTGGAAAATGAGAAATTTGCCCTATAAATAGATTTGAAGGGGCAGCCGTCCAAGGTTGCTAATTCACCCTTCTCTCACCCATACTACCTCGATTTACATGCAAAGAAGTACCCCCGAAGCCCCGGTATCATCCCGAGACCCGAAGCGAGTCCCGAAGCTCGAAGATCCCGAGAAGAAAAGAGTTTCCGAGCCGAAGCTCTGCCCGCAAGGAGCCCGGTTTGTGTGAAGATCTTCCAGATCTACCGAAGAATACTACTTCTACAGGTCGTAGTGTTGTCCGATCATCTTCTGATCAAGTGAGTGTAGTTACTTTCTTCTAACGCATAATTATGAAGTATTTTATACGAAATACGTGTTATGTGTATATTTTGTTGTTATATATGTGAATGTATATTCACTTTCTTCAATCTCATAGATATGATTTATTGTCTATGAAATACGTGTTGTGTATGTGTCTCATCTGTTGTTTGGAATATGTATTGAATGAGAATGCTATACAGGTTTTAACCTATGTATAAAAATATATATTTTTATCTACTAATATGTTGGGTAGAACATGGGTAGATAGTTGATGTGTGATAAACAGATGAGAGGCCTCGATATTGTTTTTGATTCAGTCATCTAGCAGAGTTTAGATGACGACAACAGACTTTTCTAGACAGTCATGTGGAACGCTAGCAGACTCGCCGCCTGTAGGTGTTAATGAACTTGGATGTTCATTCTCTGTACTCCATCCCCTCATGGTTGCCTTATTTGACATATATTGCTGGGAAACCCCCGAAGCATGTGTTGTCGCCCCGATGAAATATTCTTAGACTAGGTCCCTTGTGTTAGTTATTTTAGATTTTTCTATTTTTGTTTGAATTTTTTTAATTCTCCCCCTAAATTTGTGCATAGAGGAAAAATATGAACAAATTTAACAAAAACAAAAATAAGATACAAAATGTACAAAACAAAAAACTATTGGGATCAAAGTTGTCAAGCAATTCGATATTGTTTATCAGCACACACCTGCATGTTTAGCTATGGTCAATCACCAATATTGTGGTCCACTTAAACACAAAGGATATTTGTAAGTTGGACAGATTATAAGTGACAAGACATTGCACCTATATTCCTAAATGGACCATTTAGCTGATGAAGACCAAGGATATTGTTTTCCACTTAAATTCAGCAACGGGATCTACAGTCAGCCTTTAGTAATTCAATTTTAAGTTCACTAGAATGTGTTCCCCTCTTCACGACATACTCTAGCAATCAAGGAATTCCAAAAAGCTATTAACTTTAGGTGAGTGCTCAATTATTTGAGAGAGAAGATAGAAATAGAGGTGCATATGTTGCATCTCAGGTCGGACCTTCCAATCACGTAAAGGGGGAAACATATGACTGATAGAGAGGATAAGAAAGAAAAAAAATCCCAAAGACCTACTTTATCAGGACCCCCCAGTCACCTTATCAGCACCAGAATTAAGGACATAAGTCCGTACAACGAAGAAGTGTTGAGCCACAATTCTAGATGATAAGTAACTTCAATGTATCTTGTAGGCTCCCTTGTTTATCTCACTGCTCCATCTATCCGAGCGTCGTGTGGTCAGTCCAAATGAAACTATCTAAGTCCAGATGAGTTAACATTGTCTAGTCCTTTCATTGTCAATTGTGTCTAGTCCTTTAATTTTGCATCCTTAGTGCCTACCAGCACATTGAACATGGAGTCTAAACAATTCAACTTTAGTGCATTACACACCTCTTATATTTCCCTTTAGCACTAGACTTCATATCACTTCCCAAAAATACTTACGAAAGAAAACATATTTTTGTATTTTTTAATTTTAAAATTTTTTTGTATTTTGATTTCTCCCCCTTAATTTGGGCATGGAAAAGAAAGAAAATAAAATAAATGTGCAAATTAAAAAAAAATTCTTCAAAACGAATCATTGTAAGAAAAACCTAGAAGTATCGAGAAGAAAACTCAAACCGTAATTCAATAATTGAAGTTGCATCCAGATGATCCGAGAACAACACGCAGATGTAGCAACATCATTAAGTACAATCCCCATTTGTGATCCTCTTCTTTCTTCCTTCCCGCAAAGGATACATGCTCTCAATTAAAGTTTTGGATGTAATGTAGTTGAGAGATGTCTCCTATCATGTGCCTGGAATAGCCACTATCAACAAACCGAAGTATGATGATATTCCTCCATATCTGTTCTGACACAGAGTGCGGGATTAGTTACCTTTTGGAACCCAGTACATTTTGAAGTTGGGTTGACCATTATCATCTACACAAGGTACTCTTTCCCATGACATATCCTATTTATTAGCCATAGAATATGAAGAAGTGTTAGAATCATTTGATGATTTGGGAGTGTGAACCTTTGGTACCCATCTATAGTCGGGTTTAACCCATTTCTTGTTTGATCGGATGGATGCCTCAGCACTTGCTTTAGAACTTGAAACCGATTGCCGAGATGACTTCGACCTAACCATTTGTCTAACAGAACCATCTCTTGAATTTGGCTCTTGTCAAACATTCCCTTCTTGTCCTTGGGAGTTTGATTCTTGCCCTTCTTAGCATTCCAGTCACCATTGTTTAAACGTGACCTCGAAGGGTTTCTTTTAGAGAATCTCCCTCTTGGCACGTTCTGCCAACCCTGTGCATAGTAAGGAACATATACACGATATGTGCAATTTCTGGCAATGTGACCGGGAGTCCCACAGTTAAAGCAAGTCTGTATTTTCATATAGATGAGATTGTGACTTGGTCCTTATCTAAAAGAATTGTTTTTCAAGGGACTTCCACAAGCACAAGCACAAGAACATTTAACAGATTGTTTAATAGACTTTTGTGGCTTGGGTTTTTCCACAGTGCGAGTATCAGCATCACAAGATTTTGAATCATTTTCAGCGGACTCAGAGTTGATTTTATTCTGCTTACTCCCATCTTGCACTGCTTCTTTATCTGCACATGAAGTAGAAGCATTAGAATCGCTCACCTTATCACAAGTTTTTGAATCATTTTCAGTAGAACAAGAGTTATTTCTGTTCTGCACATGCTCATCTTGCATTGTGACCTACTCTGCACATGAGGTAAAAACTTTAGTATCATTCACCTCAATATTCTTAGTTGGGCCAGATTGTCCAGTTTTAACTGAAGCTAGTACAGGAGGCTGGCCATACTGAGCAGGTATCTCTACCTCATTGGTTTCAAGGGGCGGGGTATAATTATCATTGAAGGGAGGTGGAACTCAACTTTCTTACTTGACACATTAAACTTTTTAAAATTAAATTCTGTATTTTCAAACTTATTTTTCAATGTGTTAAGCTCGGCAGTTAGACTAGCAATCTTTTGTTGAGCATAATCTTAATGCTCACACTTTGTGCTGTATTCTTCTTGAAGTTTTCTATATTCCTTGGTTTTGGCTTCTAAATTTTCTTTCAAGGGTTTTTGGTCCTTTTTGATAGAATATTGTTCATATTTAAGGTCCTCAATTTTCCTAATTAATAATTCATGTTGATCACGATAATGTTTAATTTTAGCTTCACAGGACTGAGAGCATGAAGTTTTATTGACCTCTTTTGTGATTGATGTACTCATTATTCAATTTTTTTTTACCAAAAATAGATTTGATTATGAAGCCAAGAAAAATGCCCTTTGATTTGAAACCTCGAAAGTGAAGCTTGAAAGTCATACTTGAAAAGTCAAACTTGAAAGTCAAACTTAAAAAAATCAAACTTGAAAGTCAAACTTAAAAAGTTAAACGTGAAACTTGAAAGTTAAACATGAAAGTTAAACATGAAAGTCAAAGTTAAAGGTCAAAGGTCAAACTTGAAAGTCAAAAGTCAACTTTGAAAGTCAAAGGTCAAAAGTGAAAGTCAAAAGTCAAGCTTGAAAGTCAAAACATTAGGTAGAAAACGAAAATTTCAAGACCAAAAGCGAGAGTATTTGACCAAAACCGAGAGAATTGGACAAAGTACGTGACTTTTTGACCAAATATGAAGCTTTATGACCGAAAACGAAATTGTTGGATCGAAAGTATGGCTTTTGGACCAAAAATAAGTCAAAAATGAGAAAATCCGAAATTCCAACCGAGAATGCGAGGCTGAAATCTCGGACTGAGAACAAGAGTGAAATCTGAGGCCGAGAACAGTTTGGACCGGAATCGTGCGAGCCGAGAACTGAAGCTGCAGACCAAAGACCTCGTTGTTGACCATAAACCTTCGCTCCGAGTACCTCGCACTATGAAACCTCGCCCCAACCGAAAACACTCCTGGGCGAGAACGTTGTTGTTCGAGAAAGCTGCTGGTCGCCTAGGGTTTGACCGGATGCGAGGATTGCCGCCTAGTTCTCGTAAATCTTGACCAAAAATGCCCAAAACTTGCCAAAAACATGGGATTTTCAAATCTTCAAACCCAAACTCGATCAAAACTCCAAAAATATGAAGAACATGAAGAACAATGGCTTAAAATTCATAAAACATAAATCAAAAACACCTAGAAACTCCAATAAAAAACGTTTGCAATGAACCAATTGATACCGATCCAAGCTCTGATACCACTTGTAAGTCCCGAATTCTCGTACCTATCAATCGGATTCACTTTGATGGTTCTGAATCCCAATCAAAGTGTATAATTCAAGATATAAGATGAATAAGAACACAAAATGAATCTTCAATGCACACGATATATTGATTAATCGTCTGATACATAAGATTCCGATTACACACTGTTTTCTCTTTGTTTTTCTCTATAAATCACGTCCTTAGCATGTGGCAGCCCCTAAGAACGTCCCTCCCTCTTTACAAGGCCTAAATAACAATATTTATACCTAGACCTAATAGCAAAGCCCAAGCCCAAAACCCAAACAAAACAATATAAAGCCTAACCAAAATCACATGTGATTTTGGTACAAACAACACCAAAACATGGTGTTTTCGTTCCTAGACCGAGAACTCTAATAGCTTATGAAAAGCAAAGTATAAACCACAATTTATGACCTAACAATTTCCATTAAGGTTTCCTAATCCGCTACACGTTTTCACCATGATGTTCTATATGCCAAAGTAGGTGTTCAACATACAGTGACGATAATTAATATAAGGAGGGTTTAGACGTGCAATCCTCCTTATTACTCCGAAATGTTATATGCCAGTTCTAATATCGTAATTAAACATTTAGAAAACTGATCACATAAAATTTCCCAATTCTAGGTCAGCAACAAACCTTAATCCTAATAATAGCAATTAGATAGGCAACCTAAGGCATCATAAGACATCTTATAGTTATAGCACACATAAGTCTTTCATCACATAAACCAAATTAAGCATCTAATCCTAAAGTAAGCTAGTTCTTGTTTCAATTCAGGTGTACTACTTAAAATATAATAGATACACCTCGCACGATTATCGCTTAGCATTCTAAGTTTAAGTTTAGAAATAATTCCTTACTCCTAGTTTGCTTAAACTAATGCTCTGATACCAACCATTACACCCCCATTTTTACGGTTAGAAAAGATTGATTTGTATATGCTTAATAACTCAGAGTGTTCTTTAAAAAGATTATTTATGTTGAATTTCTCCCCAAACACGTGATAATAATTTTATCAAAGTATTTTCGAAGAAACATGTTTTATTTATAAAACTCGGGATGTCATCGTCAATACAGAAACATAAGCATAAATAGAAACATACAATGTCCAAAATACTAATGGTCTACATCTACTTGAACCTGTCATACATCATTATCTGAGTATCTTTATTTAATAATTTGTGATTCAAATAAAGTGAGTGAGTCAGGTTGGGAAACGTGGTGAGTACATAAGGATTCCAATCCCACAATGTTATGATGTGTGTGTGTATATATATATATATATATATATATATATATATATATATATATATCAAATTCACAATATACAAATATTTCTCATATAAGTAATCTACCCCATCCCATTGATCCTCACATAATCCATACTCTCGGGTTCGGAAATGTATGGCTTTACCTAATATATACTCTTGGACCAAGAATAAATAATTATACCTAATCCATACTCTCGGATCAGGAATGAATGGTTATGTATAGTCCATACTCTCAGATCAGTGACAAATGACTCTACCTCATCCATGCTCTCAAATCAGGGATAAATGATTATGCCCACCCATACTCTCGGATCAATGACAGATGACTATACCTAATTTATACTCTCGGACCACAGACGAATGTGAGAGTCTACTCTTTGTGTATATCTGATATGTGCATAATTAGCCATATGTTTAGTATGATTTTTTATCAAATATTAGCTAATTATGTGCATAATATGGACAAAAGGTACTTAATAATGTCTAAATTATATTTTCAGTCTAGAAGACATGCTTAGAAACAAAAAGGAAGAAGGAGAAGCACATAGAAGCTAGAGAATGAAGAAAGAGGAGAAAATTTGGCGCTACTCGGCGAGTCCACGCACCTACTCGGCGAGTTCCTAAGAATGTTCGCGAAGTAAAGTCACGAATCCTTACCGTACACGGATTTCTCATATCTACTCGGTGAGTTGGAGACTTACTCGCCGAGTAGCCCCTGTTTTTGAGATAAGTATAAATAAAGGATCTTATTCCGAATTGGGGACTTTCTAGCTTTTTGGGAGGATAACCTGCGATTGAAGAAACCTTTGGAGACCTGAAGAACCCTAATCTTTGATCTTTTGAAGACTCAAGGCGAATTAGGTTAAATTTCCACTTAATCTTAGAAGTGAATCATGTTTAGATTAACTAAATTCGTTTTTGAGCTTGTTCCTACCGTAATCATGAGCTGAATTTTTGTAGTTTCTGTTTAGGAAAAACCAAGTTACTCCTATGGTTTGATTTATACTTTTATTGAATGATTATTGGTGATTTTATTAAATTAAGTTTGTTAAAGAACCTTATGCATTAACCATAACTATTTTCTGTTAATTGGAAGACAATTAGGCTGCATGAACATCTCTTAATTGTTAGCCTCATATGATTTATGTGAACACTTCATTATATGCCTAGGATTAGTGAATATGAAACTAGGATTAACTAGGGAATGGGTAAATTAATGTGTGACTTGTTTGAGAAACCAACAAACAAGAGGTTAGTTGAATTACTAATTTGATTGACCAAGTACAAATCTTATTTAATCCAAATAATTGAACTAGGGAGTTAATTAGTTTAAACAATTGGCCACTGCTTGCATTGATTAATTTTCTAAGGGTTAGTAATAGTGAATTCGAATCTAACTACTATAGTTGTTAACCAATAACAATTAATTTATCACTTTATCATAAAATTAACCATAGGAGTGAATTGGTTGGACCTAAACAGAAACCCTTTATTAAATTTGGTGAATTTTTACTTGTTTTAGTTGTTTAGTTAACTACTTGTTAGGTGGTGTGTTTAAGTTTCTAGTCTTGCAAAACTAGAGAAAAAAAACCCTTTACTTTTATTATTTTTTAGTTAAAATTAGTTATTAGTTTAATTTCCGTTTCCTGAGTTCGACACCCTACTTATCCAACTATACCACTAAAAGACAGGTTCACTGCCTTTGTGTGCTAAATCTATATTTTTAAAGTAGGAATAAAACTAGTGCATTTTACACACACCAAGTTTTTGGCACCGTTGCCGGGGAACGGTTCAAAAATTAAATCTAATTCCAAGTTTTATCGATCCTTTATGTGAGTTTATCTTGCACAAAGTTATTTTTTAGTAATTTAGTAAGTAGGTTAAGCTTTAGTATTTATTAGTTTTTAGCCGTTTTTATTTAATTTTATCTATTTTTGAGTTTTACACAACCTATGTGACAACCCGAAATTTCCATTCTGTACAATCTATATCACTTCAATAGAAGTTATAGTGGTCACTGTTAATTTTCAGACTTTTTCACATAAGTTTGAGTAATTCAGGGTTTACACTTCAGGAAATATCAGGAGAGTGGTTGCACTAGGGTTTTGTACAACACTGTTATTCCAACACTCTATTATATTAGAGATCATTTTAGGAATAAAAATATTTTCTGCCAAAAATATTTCAGGACTATAAATAGATTTCTGAACCAAATTCATTCATTATTCACATTTCCAACTAGAGAAAAGCCATTTTCTCTCTCACGGATCTTCGGGTTTTTATACCAAAACATGAGTAACTCTTTCTAGTAGTGTTAGAATGCTAATTATGTGCTTGTAACATGATTTAGATGGCTAAATCATTAGATCTAGGAGTTTACTCCCCAAGGTGTTCTTGGGCGGTAAACTCCCGAAACGAAGCCAAAACCGACCCTTGTGTTACACCACTGCTTTAGACTATTATGTATGTGTGTTAGGGACAAGAAAACATCCATAAATCACCCAAGTTTGGGAGTTCACGGCCCAAGAGTTGCATAGGCCGTAAACTCCCTTTTCACACTCAAAATGGTGTTTTAAGGACTCTAAAACTTTAAGGCTTTTATCTAGACTAGTTCCCCTTTAGTGTAAGGCCTTAAGCACATCAAAGAACACATACAAATGAGAGTTTACGGCCCAAGTGTCTCTTAGGCCGTAAACTCCATAGAAATGGACAAAAGGGTGTTTTTAAGACACCTAAAGCCCTAGACCTTTACAAGGAATTGTTTCCACTTAATTGAAGGACCAAAACTCATCCAAATCACTTAACAAAGTGAGTTTACGGCCAAGAGAATGCTCTTGGGCCGTAAACATGAAAGAATGGCACCAAAGTGTGCCTAGGGTCCTCATTTGCCTTAAACAATTGTCTAGAACATATCCTTCAAAAGCAAGAGGCTTGAAAACAACAAAAACACCCAATACTTAGAGTTTACTAAGTGTGACCCTTCCTGTTGCAGTTGGTGCATTGCATCTCCCTGCAAGGCCCGCGGTGGTGGAAGTTGCACTTGGTGCACTTCGGGAGAGACCTAGCATAAGTTTTTGTTGGTAAGGGGTTCGCAGGGACAACAGGAGTCACTGTGGTAGCATTGATCGCCACAAGTTGTTTCTTATTGGAGGATCCTTGCGGAGCCCCTCTTTTCCTCTTATTCCACCCCTTCTTGTGGTAGTCGGGGTTGGACTTTTGTGGTACAGGCGTAGGGATTGTTGTGTTCTGAGGTTTCCGGTGATCGATGAGAGATTGTGCCAGTTCCTTGGCGCTATCAAAGGTAATAGGCCTGGAAGCGATCACACTTGACTGGATCTGGGGCGATAGTCCCCAGATATATCTCTCGATCTTTTTGCTCTGGAGAGCAACCATATCAGGGCATAAGTTTGCTAAATCACAGAACCTATTTGTGTAGGTAGTGATGTCGGATCCAACCATTTGTAGACCCCATAATTCTTGCTCGAGTTTTTGTATTTCACCTCGAGGACATTATTCTTTCATCAGCATGTCTTTCAACTTTTCCCAGCCGATGGAATACGCCACCACCAAAGTTAGATAGTTAACATGGCTGTTCCACCATGTTAGTGCTCTGTCAAAGAAGGTACAAGCTGCAAACTTGACCTTGTTGCCCTCCTGGCAAGCACATATTTCAAAGACAGATTCCATCTTTTCAATCCATTGTCTCAACCACATTACACCCCCAGTTCCATTGAAGCTGTGGGGTTTGGCGTTAGTGAAGTCCTTGTAGGTGCATTCCCGAGGGTGTCCATGGCTTTCGCCGTGGTTCGAGGGTGGTGCACCTGTTCCTAATTTACTAGGGGCAGGAGCGTTGATTGCTGACACAGCAGTTGCAACTGCTGCTGTGAAAGCTGCCTGGAACATGTTGGCATCGAAAGGATTTGGCGGTTGAATAGGTACAGGTGGTGGTGGAGGTGCTTCGTTGTTTAGGTTTCGCCTTGGATTCCTGCGTGGCAGCATCTTTAACTATATGTTTAAAAGATGACGACATGGATAAGAATAAATGATAAATGAATGTGTCTCATGGACTAGATCCCCATAGTCCAACAACAGAAAGAATAGTATGACTAAATGAAGAAGATAGCATTTGGATAATAATTTCCATAGGATTAGATATCTGTCAATAATACTGGAATTACAGATGTAACAAGTTCGGGAAAAATGGCCTAGAAGTAGGCCTTACATCAACCAAGATGGAAAATTTTGACAGAATTAAGACTAGATCAAGACCTAACAAGTCTGAGATTTATACAGATAGGAAATTAGACCAAAGTTTTACATAAACTAGGTTATATCCAAAAGATGAGTCGACGAGATTCTATCGGCGACTAGAACTGCTAGCATGAGTCCTCAATCCCGACAGTAGACGTTCAATGTCCCTTATACGCCTGTCCGACCTTGCTTGCTGAGCTCGAAGTTCTCTAAC
Source organism: Lactuca sativa (assembly GCF_002870075.4). Classification (NCBI taxonomy): domain Eukaryota; kingdom Viridiplantae; phylum Streptophyta; class Magnoliopsida; order Asterales; family Asteraceae; genus Lactuca; species Lactuca sativa. Next base: position 642,886 of record NC_056631.2, read on the forward strand.
TTCAGCTTGGGTTTCAGCAAGTTCCCTCTGCAGATTTGCATTGCGGACCAGAGTCCTTTCATGAGCAGACTCTAGTTGGCGAATGTGGACAGTGTTAACACCAGAGTTGGCGTCAACTTCCAAGACTTGATTGATAGTCGCCTGAGCTATTATCGAGTTCCGAGAAATCCTATGCACCATGATTGGTAGGACTCTATCAGCAGAACCTCCTTCAGTGAGGTTGTAGAAACTTCGGTCTCCATTGTAAGGAATGGGCTGACCCTGTTCATAACTCCATGTAATCAAGTTAGTGTCCCACAGAGGTGTGGGTCCTTGAAACACAGGGCGGGGGTTCAGGTTTGGGTTTTGAGCAGCTGGGGGTAGGTTGTTGACTTCTGGCTCCGAGTCAGAACTATCAGAAAAACCCTCAGCATGGTGATCATCCAAAGGGATTGGGTGATCATCTTCTGGTTCTGCCTCTAGCTAGCCAGCATTGCCTTGGTTTGGGAAGTACGGATCGCCGTGGTGAAATCCAGCCATTTTAATCTACGCGAGAAAAGGGATTATAAGAAATAGCTAAATAGACGAACTGACTAGGATAATTACAGTAAGACCAAATACCCCTATGGTATTTCCTTATGGTTGTGTTGGTAAGTTTTTAAACTTGCTGCCATATCACAACCATTCTTGGGCATATTCTAATCACTCCTCGGACCAGCATAGTTGATCAGGCTATGTCATCCCCAAGACTGACCATATATCCCCAGGCTTACTTGTGATATTCAACAATCGTAATACTTTTGTTCTTGTCGTTGTGACACTGATTTTAGTATGAATGCAGGCACGTATACTTACTTAAATATTTTATTATTTAAAAGTATAACTCTAAGACAGAGTGTTTTAATCCCATGTATTTATAGTTAGTATATCTTTTATGGGTTGATATACTTAATTCACTATAAACAATGCTCTGATACCAATCTGTCACACCCCAAAACCATGAACGGCGGAAACGTTCAGGGGTGGAGGACGTCATGTACAGTATTACACTGTTGTGATACTATACATGACGTCCTCCACCCCTGAACGTTTCCGCCGTTCGTGGTTTTGGGGTGTGACAACCTACTCGCCGAGTGCAGTCAAACCTACTCAGCGAGTACACTGTTGTTTGACAGTTTAATTTTTATTTTCGTTATGTTTCAGTTTTTGTTCTTTTTACGCGTTTTTCTTGTTCTGTTGCAGGCTTTTCATGACCAGAGGATCCAACACTCCACCGGTTCCCCCTTTTGAAGATCTGGAATCCGCGTTGAGGAAAAACAAAGGCAAAGACGTTAAAAGCTCGAATACACCTAAGAAATCGCCTTTGTCTAGCTTGAAGATGGTTTTTGGGAAGAAGAAGAGCAGAAAATCAGGAGCATCCAGCGCCTCTTTAGCAAGTGAAGACCCAATCAAAGAGGACACTGAGTACGAAACCGAAGGAGAAGAAGACCCTACATTCGGAAACGACTCTGATTCCAGCGACGAATTAGCTATTCCTATGGCTAACATCGATGAAGTCCCCATGGGGAAATGGAAGAAGAGGATACGCGATGATACCGGCCCGAGACTTGTGCAACCTGCAATTCCTTCAACTTCCACTTTTGAGCTTAAGGGTCACATCCTTGCTCTACTCAAAGAGATCCCCTTCCACGGAAAAGACCACAAAGATGCTTAAAAACACTTGGATGAAGTCAATGATGTAGCTTATTATTTTAATGTTTCAAACGTGTCTCGCAAAACTCAGCTACTTCGCATGCCTCTGGTTACATTGAAGGGTGCTGCAAAGGATTGGCTCAAGTCAATTCCCCCCGGATCCATCACTACATGGGCTAAGATGAAAGAAGAGTTTATTGATCAATTTTTCCCACCCTCCAAGATATCTAAGTTAAAGAAAGCCATAGCCAACTTTGAACAACAAGTTGGAGAGTCACTTTATGAAGCTTGGGAGAGGTACAATAGTTTTCTAAGGAATTACCCACATCATGACCTTAATAGTCAACAAGAAGTCTCCATTTTTTATGATGGAGTAAATGTTACAACAAGGCAATTACTTGACTCGCAAGGTCCACTAACAAAGAAAGCACCCCCGGTGATAAAGCAACTAATTAAAGAATTCTCTAAGCATTCTAGAGAATACCACAACCCAAGGAATGATGTGACAAGGGGATAAGCTTATGCAGCTTTAGAAGATTTGTCGGCAGTTATGGCTTTGTTGAAAACCATGGATAGGAGGATGGATAAAATGGATCAAACGATACATGTTATTCGGGTGGGTTGTGAGAATTGCAATGGACCTCATCTTACTAGAGATTGTGACTTGGACGAGAACGGGAATAAGAAGGTGCAAGTGTGCTACTCAAGTGGTGACCGATATGATGAAGTTTGGCGAAAACCCAAGAAATAATGGCTTCCTTATGATGAGTACAAGAAGTCTAATGAGGAGAAATATAAACAAAAAAGAAGAGGTTTTTACCAAAAGGAGGAGTCGGCACAAGAATGAAAACCAAGTTTGGAGGAGATGCTTACTAAATTTGTAGCTGCTTCAGAAAAGAGACACATTGACCATGATGTTACAATACAAGAGACAAGAACAATGCTTAGGAATCAACAAGCATCTATCCACAACTTTGAGACACAGCTGGGACAACTTGCTCAACAAATTAATAAAAGATCACTGGGAGAACTTCCTAGTAAAAGCGAAAACAACCCACGAGGCGCACATATAAATATCGTGACAACTAGAAGTGGGAAGATAATTACCCCTCTAGCCCCTATTCAGAATGAAGAGCCCAAGCAGTACAAAAGGAGGATGCATAAAAACAAAACCGAAATCAAAATCTGATGGACACAGGCCCTACTCGCCGAGTCCAGAATATGGACTTGACTAGTCCGATGCCTAATCAGAAAAGTCAGATTCCTACAAAGCCATGTCAGCTTCCATTGCCATATCAAGCCCAAGCTAAGCATGAGAAAAAGGAAGAAGACTTCCAAAAGTTTCTAGACCACATAAAAGCTCTTCAAATCATTATACCATTCATCGAGGCAGTTGCACAAATGCCGAAATACGCCAAATTCCTCAAGGAGCTGCTAACCAATAGAAGGAAGATGGAAGAGGTGAAGAAAGTAGTTCTTGATGAGAATTGCTCAGCTACCATGTTGAACAAATTACCAAAGAAAAAGGGTGACCCGGGAAGCTTAACTTTGTCTTGCCAATGTGAGAATTTGGCCACCATTCATGCTTTGGATGATTCGAGAGCGAGTGTAAATCTAATGCCATACTTATTTTTCAAGAAATTAGATCTCCCGGAACCAAGGCCCATTCGAATGGCAATCTACTTAGCAAATAAAACGGTCACATTTCCAAGAGGAATATGTGAAGATCTATTGGTGAAGGTAGATAAGTTCGTGTTTCCCGCAGACTTTATAATTCTAGACATGGAAACAGATCCTCAAGTCCCGATCATCCTTGGAAGACCTTCCTTAACACAGCAAGCGCTATAGTTGACATGCGAGATTCAAAACTTACTCTATGGGTGGGGGATGATTCAGTCGCTTTCGGGGTTGATCAAGCCATGAAGCATGCAAAGCATAGTGATGACACGACATTTTCAATTGATATGTTGGATAAATTGATGGAGGATTGGGATAATGAAGATCCAAAAAAGTCCACCATCACCTTTACTGAAGAACTTGATGCTGAAAAAGACCTACTAGAAATAGAGAGACTGCTGGAAGAAGCTGATTATGATGAGTTAATGAAGATCATTGAGCATCCTACTCGCCGAGTCCATTTGAAGAATCCCGAGAAATCGCGAATTTTGCACAGGACTCGACGAGTCCCTTAACTGTACCTGACAGGTTCAGCATGAATAATGTAAAACTGAGCTCAAGGAACTACCAGATCACTTGGAGTATGCATTCCTTGAAGATGGTCAACAGAAACCTATTATAATAGCTTCTGACCTCTCCAAATCTGAAAAAGAAGAATTAGTTCAAGTCTTGAAGAAGAGGAAGAGTGCCATTGCATGGAGAATCATCGATATCAAGGGAATAATCCCCTCTTATTACTCTCACAAGATCAACCTGGAAGAAGAAGCAAAGCCGGTAGTGCAACACCAAAGAAGATTGAACCCGAACATGCAAGAAGTGGTCAAGAAGCAAGTAGTCAAGCTTTTAGATGCGGGGATCATTTATTCTATTTCTGATAGTCCATGAGTTAGTCTTGTTCAAGTGGTACCCAAGAAAGGAGGGATGACGGTCGTAACAAACGAGAAGAACGAGCTTATTCCGACCCGAACGGTAACCGGTTGGCGAGTGTGCATCGATTATCGAAAGCTAAACGATGCCACTCGTAAAGACCATTTTCCTTTACCTTTTATTGATCAAATGCTTGAAAGATTGTCCGGCCATAGTTACTATTGTTTCTTAGACTGATTTTCGGGTTACTTCCAAATACCCATAGACCCAATGGACCAAGAAAAGACCACTTTCACTTGCCCGAGTGGAACTTTTGCCTATCGTCGCATGCCCTTTGGGTTATGCAATGCACTTGCGACATTTCAAAGGTGCATGACGGCCATATTCCACGACATGGTGGAAAAATTCATGGAAGTGTTTATTGACGATTTTTCTGTTTTTGGATCTTCCTTCCATAATTGTCTTGCTAACCTTGATTTAATGCTTGAAAAGTGTGAAAAAACCGATTTAGTCCTTAATTGGGAAAATGTCACTTTATGGTTAAAGATGGTTTAGTCTTAGGCCACAAGGTATCCAAATCAGGAATTGAGGTGGATAGGGCAAAAATAGATACAATTGCTAAATTACCTCCACCGACTAATGTAAAGTGCATTAGGAGTTTTTTAGGACACGCGAGTTTTTACCGCCATTTCATAAAATATTTTTCTAAAATAGCTAGACCTCTAACACAATTGCTTTTAAAAGATGCACCATTTAATTTCACTAACGAGTGTCTAGAGGCCTTTGAATTTTTTAAAGAAAAATTAACTAACGCCCCGATCATTATTTCCCCAAATTGGAACTTACCTTTTGAAATAATGTGTGATGCAAGTGACTTTGCATTAGGAGTTGTCCTTGGTCAAAGGGTTGATAAGCACTTTCGAGCCATTTATTATGCAAGTAAGACTTTGAATCCAGCCCAAAAAAACTACACCAGGACTGAAAAATAATTACTAGCAGTGGTGTATGCTTTTGACAAATTCCGTCTTTATCTTGTTTTATCTAAAACCACTGTTTTTACTGACCACTCAGCTATTAAGTACTTGTTTGCCAAGCAGGATGCAAAGCCAAGATTGATACGTTCGTTTCTACTTCTACAAGAATTTGATATCGAGATACGCGATAAGAAGGGAATGGAGAATATAGCGGCCGACCACTTATCAAGGCTAGAAAACCCGCATTTGGAAGAATTTGAAGAAGATAAAATTGGAGATGACTTTACGGACGAGTACATTTTGGTGACCACGGGGGAAGAGCCATGGTTTGCAGATATAGCTAATTACTTAGCTACCCAGTACATTCCAAAAGACCTTACCCGCCAACAAAAGAAGAAATTCTTTTCAGAAATAAAATACTACTTTTGGGATGAGCCATATCTTTTCCGAAGCTGGCGGATGGGATCATGGAGCACACTAGACTACTAAGAAGATATTTGATATTGGGTTTTATTGGCCCACAATTTTTAAAGATGCTACCCAATATGTCAAAGAGTGTGATGCATGCCAAAGAGTGGGAAACATATTATCCCGAAACGAGATGCCACAACATAGTATTCAAGTGTGTGAAGTGTTTGGCGTATGGGGGATCGATTTCATGGGACCATTTCCAATGTCAAAAGGAAACAAATATACTTTGGTGGCGGTTGATTATGTATCCAAGTGGGCGGAGGCACAAGCTTTACCAACGAATGATGCTCAGGTGGTGGTGCGCTTTCTAAAAAAGTTATTCTCAAGATTTGGAGTTCCTAAAGCCCTTATTAGTCACCGAGGTGCTCACTTTGCCAATGATCAATTAGAAAAGGTGTTAAGGAAATATGGGGTAACCCATAAATTCTCTACATCTTACCATCCACAAACTAGTGGGCAAACTGAAGTGACGAATAGAGCATTAAAAAGAGTTTTGGTGAGATTGGTGGTTAGTAATCGAAATGAATGGTCGGATACGTTAGATGATGCACTTTGGGCCTTCCGAACAGCTTTCAAAACACCTATTGGTACTACACCATATAGGCTAGTTTATGGGAAGCAATGTCATTTACTGGTGGAAATAGAGCATAAAGCTTTTTGGGCTTTAAAAATGTGCAACTTTGATATAGTTGAACTTAAAAACAACCGGTTGATGCAAATGAATGCTCTTGAAGAACTTAGGAATGAGGCTTATACTAGCTCCTTGATTTATAAAGAAAAAACTAAGAGTTGGCATGACAAAAGAATCAAGGGTAATAAAGACTTTCATGAAGGGAAAAAAGTGTTACTTTTTAATTCAAGGCTTAAACTCTTTCCGGGCAAACTAAAGTCAAGATGGGATGGTCCATTTCTAGTGAAAAAGATTTTTCCACATGGAGCTTTTGAGTTATTATCAAGAGATGACACTCCTTTCAAAGTTAATGGACATAGGGTGAAAAAATATGAAGAAGGAATCCCAAGGAATGAAGACCTAGAAGAAGGGTTGCTGCTGGAGGGCATGGCAGAAACGTAGAGCGGGAAGGAGTCCAGCTAACGACTCCTTAAAAAGAAGCGCTTCCGGGAGGCAACCCGAGTTAGAGTTTGCATTTCTTTTCCTTTTATTTTTCTTTTTCACTTTTAGGATCTGTTTTCTTTTCATTCTTCGTCTGAAATTATGCTTAAAATGATTGCTTGAGGGCAAGCAATGCTCGAAGTGTGGGGTGGTGGTTTAAAAAATCAAGTTTTTTTTTCAAACTGACTAATGAACTCGCCATGCGTTCCTACTCGGCGAGTACGTATTTCTACTCGACGAGTACAAGCATTTAAACAGGTTTTTACAATCTGTAAATAAGGTTTTCTTTTACCCTACTTAGTTTCACCAGCCACTTCCCATTCATACTCGCCGAGCATTCAGTTTTCTATCAAGCCATTCCTTTGATTTCTTGTTGAATCTTCATCTACAGAGCAAAAGGTATGATTTTTCCTTTGTATTCTTGCTAAAGGTCACAACTTTATCAGTTTTTAGTTTGTATTTTGCTAAAATCCGGATTTGGGGGATTTCTCCAATTCTAGGGTTTCGATTTTACCATGAATTAGGAGGATTTGGACAAAATTTCTTGTGGATTTATGCTTAAGGGACTTAGAACAGCAAAACCCTATGCAAATATCTGTGTTTTGATTGACCTTATATAGATCGATAGGAATCTCTACTCGCAGTTCATCCTACTCGCCGAGTAGTTCATGGACTCGGCGAGTAGATGCTATGATAGACCTGTTATGGTTAACTTTAATTGTTGGGTTTTACTTGTTGTTGTTTTCTTGATGTTTTTCTACAGAAATCATGTCCAGAAGAGGCTAGAGTTCAAGAGGAGTAGTTCAAGGAGACATTCCATGGCTTACTTTTCAACAAATTACTTCAAGATCTTCGCAAGCTAGGGTGAAGAACAAATTGGAGGTCTTGAAACAGAAAGAGATTCATCTACCCAATGCAATTAATTAGGATCTGTTGGGTAAAACTGGGTTGGAAGAGGAGTTGACACCTTATTTGGTGAAATATTTTGACGTGGGTGGATCAACAATAATTTGTGATGGATGGTTGCAGCTGTTCAAAATACTAGAACCTGTGTTTGCAGAACTATGTTGGGAATTCTTTGCTACTGTCTCATTCCGGGGTGGTAGTGAATACTATAACCCAAATGTCATTACTTTTTTCCTTGGAGGGGAGCTGCGACAGTGTAGCGTAGCAGAACTTGCTTGGAGGATAGGCATTTATGATCAAAACGTCATATTGACGGAGGATTTTGAAACATTTTTGCAGCAATGTCACAAAGATCTTCCTCAGGAAGCTGTTGCCTCCACTTGGTGGAATACTATTGCAAAACGGGTTTATATTCCATCTTTTGCTCAGGAAGGCCATATCCGCTCTCCGATCCATCGTCTCATTCACCGCCTCATTGCTAGCACCATCAACATGAGGAAGGATGATGACAAAGTTCCTACTCTTGACATTTTCTACTTGTGGAGCATAATCACCCCGGAAGTTTTTTGCAACTTGCCTTATTGTTTGGCCAAATATCTTGCAGATGGAGGGGTGAAGGAAAAGATTACCTCCAAAATCAATGGGGGTATGTTTGTTACAAGACTCGCAAGATCATATAGGATTTTGGATATGCAAGAGGCAAGGGCATTAACCTTCATTTCTCCTCCTCCATTTAGCACTACATTATTCCGGAGGGCAAGAATTGTGGAAAAATTTGGGGATTCATTTGCAATTCCACATGAAGATGAGGTGATTGCTCCCGAGGAGCCGAGAAGAAGAGTTAGGCAAAGGAACGAACGGGCCCGAGAAGACCCACCGGTTATTCCGGTGGTAGACGAGAATGAGGGGCGGAATCATGTGGAGTATAACAATGAGTCATTCAACTATCTCTTTCAACAAATGAACATTGCTCCAAGGCCTGGGCTCAGATATCCATACATTATGAGTTGGGAGGAGCGTATGCAGAGGAGAAACAACAAAGCAGGAGGAAGTGGAGCAGGAGGGGTAGACATGGAAGAAGAAGTTTGAATTTGATTTTATTTGGATGTTTTTATGTTTTTATTTTGTTTGATGTTAAACTTTGATGTACCTGGATTTTTAATTAGGATCTTGGTTTGTTTGCTTTCACTTGTGTTTATATGTTTTTCAGGTTTAAAGATTAGGATGCATTTAGGAGTCTCATTGGTGAAGGCTAAAGTGAGGATTGGTTTAGATGAGAATGCAAAATGTTACAATTAAGGTTGAGTCCGTTAGGAATAAGAGTGACAAAATGTGTTATTACTGAAGGAAATAGAAGAAGAGTCACTGAAGTATCCTGATTTAGCACCTCAGTCAAGAATAAACAGCAAGAAAATTTATTTTTGACTCAGCGATCTACTCGCCAAGTGCATCTAGGGTACTCGCCGAGGGCATGTGCAAATCCATGATTGTTTGTTGAATGCCGATCTACTCACCGAGTTCACGCTTGACTCGCCGAGTCCATCAACATTTCACACTCAAAATCTATTTTGGGCACATTCACTGTAGTTCTTATCCATATTTTTCGTGGAGATTCATTCCTGGAAGATTTCTGAGAGCTTTCTCCTAAGCATTTGGAGCTATTTAGATGTTTACCACACACGACATGACACCCAAGTCATGGATGAGTTGTTACCATGTCTAAATTCATTCGAAGTAGAAGCTTAAATGAAGAAGATCAACCTCGCGTCTGCTACCCCAGGGGAGTTTGTTCCAATTCCCTCTACATTTCATATTTTTACTTTTCATGCATAACATGCAATGGGGACATTGCATAAATTAAGTGTGGGGTAGGGGGTTGGTTACATTTTAGTAAATTTAGAATCCTAATTTAGGTTTATTAAATTTTAAAAAATCTTGCATATAAAAAATGTTGCTTAGGACTTAACTTAGACAATTTTGGTAAAAGTAATTAGGATTCCATGTTAGAATTATGTTGATGATTGCATGAAGATTCAAATATTTAGTTGAGCCTATATACGTTCTAGTGCATTTGTGGCCTCCTTATTCCAGTGAAATCATGGGACAAAAACACAACATTGCTTAGTCCGAAGGATGCAATACGTTTAGCATCGTGTACCAGAAATGTATCCAGGAAAATTATTATTTTTAACCAATAAAGGTTGAAGTTGAGCGCCCCTGCTTAAGCATGTAGGGTTTTGAGTGAAAAAAAATAATATAAGTGAGTTACATATGAAAAAAGAGAGGGAATTACAAGAAAAAGTTGGAAGAATTTTTGGAGCATCAAAGTCAAAGTATGAAGATAAAAATTTTGAAGATTCAAAAAAAGAATTGAAGATACCCGAAAATCAAAGATCAAATTGTCAAAGAAGTGAGGATTCCAAAGAGCTCCATAGTGGTATCATAAATTGTAATTTTCTAGATTATGTATGCTTTGGTTGCTCAATCAAAAATACCTTGAGGTTAGTAGGTTTTCTACGGATGGATTCGGAGGGATGAATAAAATGAGCATTGTTCAGGATAAGTGGGCGAATGTTTATGTGACAACCCTATATTTTTCCAAAAGCAGTGTAACGCTCAAATGTCAAATACAACGAAAACTATTTGGAATCAACTAAATTAACCTCAAAAATAAAGTGTTCAAATATCTAAGTTGGGATGCATCAAATATTAGATATCATGCCAAGGTTTTCAAAAAACGTAAAGAACGTTCAAAACCGGGTTATATTGAAGAAATTATAATCAATCGTATACTTACGACACACTGTTAAAACGCTATTTAACGTAAAAAGTGAAATTTCAATAAAATGCATTTTAGCCTTCAGTATCAAAACAAAAGATGAAGAGTTCGTTAAACTGTAAACATACATAAAAAGATCACCCAATTTGGACCTCGTATGAAGAAGTTACGAATTTCCAAAGTTTCGTAACAATAGTAGAGGGCTACAAACTCGAATTGAAGATCGAGTGTTATTTAGCTAACGCAACCTAAACGAGAGTTGAAGATCTCCACGATAGGAGTAAAATGATAAAAAGACAAACGAAAACCGACGTCGAAGAAAGAAACTATGAATTTTTAACGGACTTTAGGAGTCCCGGCCTATTAAAAATATATCATTAAAAATAAAGTCAAAACTAGCCGACGGAGTCTAAATGAAAGTTGTAGAGCATAATCTCACATACGCGTGGATATAAAGAACGCGAAAAATGGAGCCCGTACGCGAAAGTTATGGAATTTAGAAGACGGAAGCCAGGATTACGCCCAGCGTAATATAGGAGTACGCCCAGCGTACTTAGGAGTAGGGTCGAGTCCCATCGGCTGCAGCTCTACGCCTAGCTAGACTCGAGTCGTAAGCCATGACGCAAAGTTACACCCAGCGTAACCGAAGTACACCCAGCGTACTCCGGTGGTACTCCCAGCGTACGTGACTTTCCAGCACTATAAATAGAGGGCATGAGCTACGGGTTTTGGCACACCATCTCAAACTCCCATATACTCTTTCATACTTTCAAGCCCCAGAAGCTGTCCCAACGCCCTCGGTTTCCGCACCCGAGCCCCTGACGAAAGATCTACGCTACCGAGACCCCCGAAGAGTCTGAAGGCGCAGCTTTCCGCAGTCGAAGTTCTGCTCAACTCTAGCCTCTCTCTCTTCAAACCAAACGAGTGAGTTCATACCCCTACCTTTCAATTCTTTTCATGTTTTAGGGGGGAAATACAAGTACATTACAAGTCAAAGTATTATTTTATAAACGTAAATGTAATATCTATCTTATAGAGTATCGATACAAACATCCTTATGTTTAAAGGGCTAGTATATCACCAAGTTATTTTTACTAAATGGGAACATACTTTCTGAGAAACTATAATGAGTATAGTTAACAAGTTATTCATACATTTTTACATATACATCTTGACAAGCGAGATACTTTCAAATAAAGTAAAGTCTTTCTTATCGTAAATCTATTTATACCAAGCAATGTGAGATATTTAAACTTCAACGTACTCTTATGTATGCATTTCAAGTCCTATATTATATACCATAATCTCTTGGAGGGAGAGCGTGATACTTGTGTATAGATCTATACGGGATTGACAACCCCGCACCTAAACTATTAGCTATAGTTAGACCGGCAGGTCTGGGGTGACAAATGTCATAACACTACAACACCTAAAGAATGTTGTTACAGGCAGTCAGTGTCAATAGTATGGTTATAAAACTCACATAAAAAGTATAAAAACAAGATTGATTTACGAGATTCATATATGCATTCAGTTTTTCCATGTTATTTTTAGCAGAAAGTTTATCATTATTATTCAAGTATGAAACATACTAACGCACTCCAACTCTGGGAACTTTTCAAACCATTTATAGAAAATATTGGATTTTCTGAAAACCTCGTTCATCGATTTACTACCAAAAGGACATACTTTTCAATACAAAACACTTATGAACTCACCAACTTAATTGTTGACACTTTTTCAAAACAACTTGTATTTCTTAGGGAATCAGTAATACTGGTAACCACCAGCCTTTGAAGAAGGAAAGCTAAGGACGTTTATCATTAAACATTTATATCATCATATTGTAATATTCTTTTGCAAATATGTATAACGCAACAAGATACGTTTTTATTATATATATGATGGTTGTGTTACTTTCTTTACAATATTCAATTGTTGTGATACTACGTAAAGTCATCCACCCCCGAATGTTTCCGCCATTCTGGTTTGGGGGTGTGACAGTTTATGAGGATTGTAAGTATTTGGAATATTGAGGGGGTCTTTAGGAAAATTTTAGACACAAATGCATGTGTTGCGGTTTTGGCATAATGGTTGGGTTCAATTGGAGTTGTCTTATGTGATTCTAATGTGCTAAAACTCAGTTTTGCTTGGGGGCAAGCAAAAGTCAAGTGTGGGTATTTTGATATGTGCATAATTAGCCCTATGTTTAGTATAATTTTTTATCAATTAATAGCTAATTATGTGCATAATATGGACAAAAGGTACTTAATAATGTCTAAATTATATTTTCAATCCAGAAGGTATGCTTGGAAACAAAAAGGAAGAAGGAGAAGCAATTAGAAGCTAGAGAATGAACAAAGAGGAGAAAATTTGGAGCTACTCGGCGAGTCCATGCACCTACTCGGCGAGTTCCTAAGAATGTTCATGAAGTAAAGTCCAGAATCCTTACCGTACACGGATTTCTCATATCTACTCGGCGAGTTGGAGACCTACTCGCCAAGTTGCCCCTGTTTTGAGAAAAGTATAAATAAAGGATCTTATTCCGAATTGGGGACTTTCTGGCTTTTTGGGAGGATAACCTGCGATTGAAGAAACCTTTGGAGACCTGAAGAACCCTAATCTTTGATCTTTTGAAGACTCAAGGAGAATTAGGTTAAATTTTCCACTTAATCGTAGAAGTGAATCATGTTTAGATTAACTAAATTCGTTTTTGAGCTTGTTCCTACTGTAATCATGAGCTGAATTTTCGTAGTTTCTGTTTAGGAAAAACCAAGTTACTCCTATGGTTTGATTTATAATTTTATTGATTGATTATTGGTGATTTTATTAAATTAGGTTTGTTAAAGAACCTTATGCATTAACCATAACTATTTTTTGTTAATTGGAAGACAATTAGGCTGGATGAACATCTCTTAACTGTTAACCTCATATGATTTATGTGAGCACTTCATTATATGCCTAGGATTAGTGAATATGAAACTAGGATTAACTAGAGAATGGTTAAAATTAATGTGTGAGCTTGTTTGAGAAACCAACAAACAAGAGGTTAGTTGAATTACTAATTTGATTAACCAATTACAAATCTTATTTAATCCAAATAATTGAACTAGGGAGTTAATTAGTTTAAACAATTGGCCACTGCTTGAATTGATTAATTTTCTAAGGTTTAGTAATAGTGAATGCGAATCTAACCACTATAGTTGGTAACCAATAACAATTAATTTATCACTTTATCATAAAATTAACCGTAGGAGTGAATTGGTTGGACCTAAGCAGAAACCCTTTATTAAATTTGGTGAATTTTTACTTGTTTTAGTTGTTTAGTTAATTACTTGTTAGGTGGCGTGTTTAAGTTTCTAGTCTTGCAAAACTAGAGAAAAAAACCCTTTACTTTTATTATTTGTTTAGTAAAATTAGTCATTAGTTTAATTTCCGTTCCCTGAGTTCGACACCCTACTTATCCAACTATACCACTAAAAGACAGGTTCACTGCCTTTGTGTGCTAAATCTATATTTTTAAAGTAGGAATAAAACTAGTGCATTTTACACATATCAATATCTCACATGTTCTTAAGGAGATAGTACCCTATATTGACTTAGGTCTTTGTATTATTCTTATATTTTCTCTGGCAAGACAATGATACTCTACTCCTAATACTTATATTATTATTATCATGAAGTAATATGTGTATCTTAACGTATATAGAATCATACGTGGCTCATATATCAAATATTATCAAGTAAGTTCTTAACACATATTCCAGGAAATAAGCATATCGCTCACATACAAACTATTTAACATGTATTTAATAATTTAGTTAATACTTGTATTAAAATCATGTTCATGAAAGGGACTATGAACTCACTTGTTAAAAGTGACTGACGATTTCGGCAACACTTCGCTTCGTACTTTGAAAAGACCTAGAAGCATAAAGTAGTAAGCTTTAGTCTAGTTTAATGATCCTGGTGACTATAATAGTTATAGTCTATATTTTGCAATAATCCCACTGTTTACTGATCTATAGCTGATAAGGAATAACCAGGTAGGATCATATCGGAGGTAGGGTTTGTTTGGTATACAAAGTATACTATTTGGAAATACCACTTTAAAGACCTCACTAAATCCATTCTCGACATCATTCCCGTACGTAGATCAATCAATATAATGATTTGGAATCATTATGAAATCTTATTTATAGGTTCATAATAACGACTTATGACTATAAATATAATTTACACTGAAAATAAAATAGTGTAGCTTAACATATAGAGGTTTTTAGCGAAAACTGGGAAAATTATGCGGACGTAACTCCAACCCAAAAGCTCTATTTTTCGAACTTCTAGATCTCTCAAGACCTTAATAAAATACCTGAATAAACATCACAAACGTCATACTTAAGAAGGTCAAATGCTCTAGAGAGAAATGGACTTGAATTTTGGTGTGAAATGAAAGAAAATTTGAAGTGTATATATATATAGGGTACAAGGCTGCGTACCGCGCACAACCTGGAGGCGCGACATGCACCAAGTCTGTGTTGGCTCCTGTGCTTGCCTGCCACGTGTCAGGATTAGAATATGCCATCCATGCCCTTTCTAGAACATGCCACATGTCGTATTTTCATGGTTCCGAGTGTCCAAATCTTGTGGTGCCACATCACCTTGTCCTTTGGAGGAGGGGAGCAACCAAATTGCCATGTGTCGCCTCTAGGGAGTTCCACTTCATCGGTGCAAGCGGCACACTTCACATGCATGAATTTTCAGAATTTCAAAATGGCGTAACTTCTTCGTATGAGCTCCGTTTTTGACGTTCTTTATATCCCTGGAAAGCCCTCGATGAGATCTACAACTTTCATTTAGACTCCGTCGGCTAATTTTGACTTTGTTTTTAAAGCTATATTTTTAACATGCTTAGACTGTTAAAGCCCGTTAAAAAATCATAACTTTCTTATATGATATCCGTTCTCGACTATATTTATATCGACAAAATCATATGGACGAGATATTCAACTCTTATTTAAATTGTTTCAGCTAAAAGTTGATGATCTAGAATTCAGTTTCTAGGTTGTATATTGCTGCTTTGAAATTTCGAAAAATAATAACTTTCTCTAATGAAGTCAGATTTCGACGTGTATATATACACGATCTCGATTTAATAACTACTACAAATTTTGTTTAGACCTCTTATGCTAAAAAGAAATTTATCAAAATTTTACTTTTTACGATACGTAGAGCCGTTCCGGTTTAATAGTGAAACTTCAAAGAAACATAACTTCTTCATACGAAGTCAGATTTTAGCGTTCTTTATATGTGTGGAATCCTTGTCATGCACACACTATAACTTGTATAAGAATATTTAACCTAAATAATCTTCTACCAAAAAATCATTATCATGTTTTATAATAACTTATTTTCCTAGATTGAATTTACAGGTGTTATAGTTGATTTTTTTACTAGTTTTACTTTTGGTCAAACTTTAGTAGAATTAAATATTTCACTAAGGACTGGTCTCGGTTTAATATCAGGTGGTTTATGCTATCTATTTCTATGGCGAAGGTTGATGTTGTGCTTATGTAGTTTAGCTCAGGTGAGTATTCTCACTATATTCATTAACACATTATACGCCTTGGAATATTTGCTATCTCTATGAATCTTGCATGAATGTTTATATGTTTGTTAGGCATGGCCTGCTAGGTGAGATCTGTTGGGCGAGGCCCGCATGCTTATCTGTTGAGTAAGGCCCGTTAATTATATATTGTATGTGGTACTTCGCGAACTCATTAAGTTTGTGCTTACAGTTATGGATTAAATGTTTTTAGGTACTTCTTTGGACCGTGGGAAAGTGCAGGCATGACTATACACACACATAAAAAACTTTACGATTTGAGATTCCACGATGTTTTTCTTATAACTTTGATTTTGGTTTATGGTTATTGAACAAATTCTTGTATCTTAACTTTATGAAAATGAGCATTTATGATAATTTATAAATGAATATTTACTCTGAAAAATGGGACGTTACAAGTTTGTATTAGAGCTCTGGTTTTAGGGATTTGGATGAACACTCATGAGATTCCAAACTCAAACTAGAATTCGAGAGTTTTTACAAAACTTTTTGAAATGAAATTTACAAAAAGGAGAAAGAAGATGCAATGTGTACTGTCAGCCAAAGCTCGAACAAGAAAGTGATTACTAAAATTTCCATACTTGTTATATATCTATTGACATGTGAACTGCTAGAAATGCATGCGAGTAAGTAAGCTTAGGATCTTTCAGGAATTACATTAAGATTCCTTGTAGCATAGAATTGCATGATATTTAAGATGCCTTGAGCCATAAGTCAAATTGGTTAAAAGTGAACGATAAGCGCATTGTAACCTAGACTAGGAGCTTCGTGCTCACTCCACAAAAAAAAGACGTAAAACCCTAATAAGCATGTCGTGTGCCTCAATATGCATGCCACACCCTATAGCTTAACAACTTCCTATTAAGCACTTAATTGTTAATTCTTAAAGTCAAAAGCTCCAAATCTCAGATCTGAAGCTCTTTAGTGACCAAATGGACAAGGTTTCGAACTTTAAGCATTTTAATGCTTCTAATCAACCAAGATCACAAACCCTAGATCCACGAACCTTCTAAAAGGATAAATCTTGTTCATTGCTTTAAGAGAAACACACACATGACCTTTTTCTCCATCTAGAAATGTCCAGAAGCATATTATAATCAAACGAAGTTTTAGAGTCCCTCCGACTCTAAGAACAACTAACATAATGAGACCAAAATGACCACAAGGACATCCACACGCTAGAACTAGAATAGAAATGCATAAAGGTAGAGACTTTATGACTTAGAAAGGTCCAGAAGCACAAGAGAAGTTAGATCTTCTTTGGAGAAAGCTTTTATGCACCAACACGCTATAACTTCACCTTTAAGCTTCACAACCCGAGAATCAAACACTCAAATTTCAAGATACAAGAGAGTGGGGGCTAGGGTTTGTGAAAGACATTCTCTGGACATGGAGGTTGAGATAATAACGAACCTCTAGGGGGATTTGTGCATTTAAATGGGGGCCAAATCCAAGGCTTGGGGCTTTGTACCATCAGCATGGGCGCACCGCACATAAATTAAGGTGCTTCGCACCCAAGCGCACCACTCCCTCCAAAAGACACGCCACACCTAACATGAAAACCCCAAGACCCCTAAAATTCAATTGCTTTAACAAATGAAATAGATATCGGGAAAATCTGGCGTTACAAGATACCACTATGTTAGTCCCGTATTCTTGATTTCAACTTAAATATAATTAATGGTTGTATTTATTCAATTAAGAAGGTATAACTATTTATTTAGTATTAGGTAAACCGAATCAAATCGATTATCCCATTTGATAAAGAACTGTTGTATACATAGTAGTTTCATGTCCAATGTTATTTATTATGATAGATTCAACTTTGCATTTTTTTATTATTGTTATGTGTTAGTTTTAGGAGCGACACTAAATTTAAAGATCAATAAAAGAAAACACGAACAAAACACTAAATCGTTCACAAAGTCAAAAAAACTAGTTTTTCTCATTCAATACATCTATTCAACAGAAAACATGATTTCATTCATAACCAAATTCATGTAGAACATCAAAATCATTAATGCATTTGAATCATTCAATGCTAAATCATTAGAAATTACCAAAGAGCCCGTTAAACAATGAATGATGAAATTTCAAGATAAAACCAGAAAAGAAAGAAAAATAAACAGTGTTGGATAAATTAAGAATGTTATAGTATTTTAATCATATCCGATTTCTCATAGCTCCGATAAAGACGATTTATAATGATTTGAAAAGAAGGCAGATTAGCCACAACTTTGTTTTTTGTGCTTTTGTAAATTCAGATTTTATAGAACATAGTAAACTTCAGTGTGTTGATGACCGAAAATTCAAATTTAATGAGGTTTTTTGGTAATTTCATATTTGAGATTTAATTATCTATCTAAATAAGTTGTAATCCACAAAAATAGGCTAACTTTAGTACTTATCTTTATTACAGTGTAAACACTGCCTATGCTGCACCAAGCCGGACCACACCACATTGCATAACAGGGTTCAGACCTTTTGTGGTGTAGGTTATGGCTTTCAAAAATATTAAAATGTATTAATTGATGTTAGTTGTGATTTTGACTCTAAGCATTACTACACTGTACCACCAAAATCACTAATCCAAAAGTGGTGTGTCATAAAAGTCATCTAAAAATTAATTATTTTTAGATTAATTAAAAAAATTAATCAAACATTTGTTATATATATATATATATATATATATATATATATATATATATATATATATATATATGTGTGTGTGTGTGTGTGTGTGTGAAAAAGAAAATATTTATTTATAATTTTTGAGGCTTTTTTTTCTAAAAAAATAAAAATAAATAAATAACTGTTAATGATTTTAGAATATATACAATATACATTGTTGTCCGATTGCCTTCTCATTCATTGTACGATGATAAACTAAGATGTTAATTGAAGTTTTAATTATTCCATGGTCATTCACTTTTGAAGGACTTCTTAATTGTTTTGTAACCGGGGATTTTAAACAAAATTTACTCATTTCTAGTAATAAATGTGAATATGAAAAGTTCAATTGTTATCCTCTTGATCATGATCATCATAAGGTGTTGCTTAATCGTTTGGTAACAACTTATCATGAAAGAAGGAAGAAGAAGAAAGATGATGAATTCATTGAAGGAATTCGTCTTGATGAATGCATATATAGTGATAATGTTCTTGCATCTTACCCAGATGTTCAAGAAAAAGGAATTCAATGTGATTCTCAAGAAGTTGAAAAGGTTTTTTGTTCAATCGGAGTTCAAACCGATGATTGCTTGAGTTGTTGTGATTCGTTTGAAGGAGTGGTGGCTTATCGAAAGCTTTCAATCCAATAAGTTCAAATGTATCAAACTCTAAAAGATTTGATTTAAACTTAAAATGTTAAAGTTCTCAAGAATGAAGTTGTTCTTGAATTCAAATATTCAAGATCCAAGAAGATGAAAAGGAAGGAAAAGAAGAAGAAGATAAAAAAATAAGAACAAATGGGTTTCTTCACAAAAATCTTCAAATGTTGTTGTGAAGCCGAAATCTATGAAGCAAATTTGGGTTCCAAAGAAACAATCTCTAAGTGTTGCAATGAATTTGAATTCAAAATCTAAAAGTGTTGGTAGTTCTTATGAAGATGATGCTAGATTGTTGAATTACGCGAAGAACGAGTTGTACAACACGTATAGTGGGTGGTGCAATGTGAAGATTGGTGATTTTTTTGTTCCAACAAAGAACCAAGATCATCAATGATTGATTTGTGTGTTGTAAACGAAAAAAGAATCGACAAGAAGATTACTCACATTCTCAAATGGATTCTAAAAAGTTCTTGATTTTTGATGATCCGATGATGAACGATCCATGTTTTATCGAAATTCAATTTTAATTTTAATTCGTCCGTTTTGTTTTTCATTTTGATCGTTTTGATTCGTTGGATCTATTTCATTTCAAATCTCATTGTTGATCCAATTATTTTTTGTTTAGATCAATCTAAAAATCATAATAATATTCTCATAATTTTTATTAATTTCGAAATCATTTTTTTTTTGTTTTTGGCAAATATTTCGAATTTTCGCTGTTAATTCAAGCCCAATTGTTGAATTTTCACTGTTCATGATCCAAATCAATTACTGTTCCTGATCCTTTCTTCGAGCCCAACTTAAATATCGGTTCATTAATTATTTTTTAAGGGGTGTTTGGATAGGAAAAAATAGATTGTTTATTGTTTATTGCTTAATTTCACCGCAATAAGTAAATCCAATCACAATTTAAAAAAAAAAAATTATTCCCACCGCAATAAGCAAATAAACAATAAGCTAATAAACTAAAAACTATTTATCCAACCAATGCCTCAGTTAGTTATCTCTTATTCTCGGATTTCAGACTTTGGTTTATCAAAGTCAAAAGTCAAAATCGAAGAAATAGTCAAGGTAGAATCAAGTTTGACAGATATCAATATGGGGTTAATAGTCGAAATCTATGATTATGAATTCCATATCGAAAGTTCTTTAACATCAAATGCAGATGTAGTCTTAGATTCGAATGTTTGGAGTCAAAGATTTTGGTGTTTGTCGATATGAATATATGAAATTGTGACATCTGTTGTTGCGATGGTATTAATTTGATGATCTGTGTCACAATTCAAAGACAACCTTTGCTGTGATTCGATATCTCACGACTGTTGATCTCGTAGTCAGAGTGTTTGCTTCACAGTTAATTGATTGTTCATGTATTTGAAACTGTGAAGTCAAAGAAAAGAACTGAAAAAGTCAAAATTGAGTTGCAAACCTTGTTATTCTGTGTACGATCGGAACTAAAGCCATACAATCGGAATGAATGAGGACGAGGATAATTGTTATACAGACTAGTTTTGATTTTAGATGTCGATTTGAAAGTTGGAATGAGAAAGGAGTTTGGTATAGAATCGATTTTGATGCGTATTAGACTGATTGTTGGGTCGAATTCGTTGGAATGGTGAACTCAAATTAGATGGTATCGACTTGGAGGAGTTTGAGTTATACATAGCGAGTTCGACTGATCCATGTTAAGTTCGAATCAAAATTGGATTTGGGTTGTTAACGTCAAAATCGAAAACGATTTGGGTTAATGGTCGAAATTACTTGATGGAATCTTAAGGTCTAATGAGTTTGCTTGAGATCGTTCACATCGAACTCATTGGAGTCGAATTTGATTAGGAGTAGTTCAAATCATGTATTAGAGGACATTGTGAATTTGGTCTGGAGGTCGAATGTTTCACAGTCTCGTGTTGGGGTATAGATCGAAGGTTCGATGTTGGTATTTTGATTTGGATGTCGAATTCATCGAGCCAGGGGGTGTTTGATCTTATTGACTTTTAAGGAAGGGTTGTGGTTGCATCGTCGACACTCGACATCACTTGAAGGGTTAGTGGCACGGGTGCTCGAGAGTTCCTTACGCAATTTCGATGTGCGAGTTCCTTACGCAATTTCGATGTGCATCTAGTGAATTGGGGAAGAAAACAAACATTTTCAGTTTACACTCCTTGACTTTCTAAGAAGTGGGAAAAGTTATCCACTTTCGAAATTGGAGTAAAAACTTATGAATAATTTTCAGCAAATTGGCAAAATTTACCCAGTTTAGTAATTGGGCTAAAAATTTTGAGAAATGGGAGAATATACGTATCGAGTCCCTGTAGTTTATGCGAATTGATACTTTATGCCGAATTTTCGCATTTGGGATAAAAGTTTTGTATTTAAGGCTACTTTTAAGGGTGTTCGTTTGGATGGATCGGTTTGATCCGATCCAATCAAATGAATCCAAATTGATTTCGGTTTTCAAAACATAAATCCAAATAGTCCAAACTAAATTCAAATCCGACCCGATTACAATTCGGTTGGATCGGTTTCTATAATTCGGTTTTCAAAAACCAAAACATTTTAAAACGACATATAATTATAATATTATCCAACTGTATACAAGAAACAAAAACAAATTATTTAGTTATGATTTGAAATTTATAAACAACTACTAAAAATATATATTATAGTTAAATATTTTATAAATAGAAAATTTGAGAGAAAATGCATATTAATGTTTTTTTTATCAGGTGAAACGTTTTGAATCTATTTGAAAAAATAAATTACAAAATTAATAAATAACTATAGATATATATTATAAATAAATAAATAATAAATATTTATTTGGTTTTTGTTGGACTATTCGGTTCTTATTTTATAAACCAAAACCAATCCGAAATCCAAAATAATAATTCAGTTTTGTTGAAAACCAATCCAAAAAATCAAAATATCTGAACCAAATAGTCTAATCCAAATTATCCAATTGGACAATTCGGTTTTATCCAAATAGTGAACAACCCTAGTTGTTTTGGCGCAACGGGTCCCTACAGATTTCTGATATTGACAATTTTTACCCGAATTTTCAAAATTCTTTCAACTTTCACCCAAAAGTTGAAAATTTTCACAAAAACTGGAAATTTTTCAAGACTTTTTCGTGACTGTGTTTTCGTGCAAGTTTTTCACAATTGCATTTTTGGCACACATCGAGGGGGATATTCGTGAAGTTTATTCTTCGGGCGATTCTCAACTTTTGTGGGTTTTATAATCACTTGTTGATTATAAAAAAGGGAGAATGAAGAAATGGTATTCGAAGCTTCTCAAGTATTCATTTGTGGATTTGAAGACTATTGTTACTTCAAGGGGGAGTTGGTTTTGATTGTGTGATCTCGTTTGGATACTGAAGCCGGGACATCCAATCCTAACTTTGAGGGGGAGAATGTTAGGGTGCAAAGTTCTCTTTGGATGTGGCTTACCCTCTTATATGTGTAAATGGGTTGAGTCTTTCCTACAATTAGGAAGTGAGGGACTCCCACGATGTAAGACCCAATTTGTGAGTGGTAGCTTAGTGAGAGAAAGAACAAACCCACTTGTACTCTTATTATTCTAATGGAGCTTAAACATGATTATTTACTTTTGGTGTTCTTGATGCTTGCCTGATTCACTTGATCTTATCAATTCCGCACATGTCATCATAATTAGGTTCACTACAATGTGCTCATCAAGTGTGAAATGAAATTCTAAATTCTTCTCAAGATAAGTTGTTGGTGTGATACAGACTTATCTAATCTTATTATTATCTATGATTTACCCGGTTTTTTGGATTTGTTGCAATATCTGTGGCTCGTAAAATAGTTTTGGAGGAGGTAATAGTTACTACATGGTGGTCAATTTGGAATTTTATAAGGATTGAATGTTTGATGACATAGTTTTGATTGTTTTGAGTTGGATAGTTCATAGGAAGCATAAGTTCCAACTTACACGGAACGATTAACTTCAGAAATGTAACGCCCGTAGATCCAGGCTAGTCAATTTAGAGATAATAGGGGTCGAAAACGAATTTTCGACAAAAGATTATTTAGAATAAATAATGTTAACCAAGTTGTAGAATATGTCTCAAGGGTTAAGTAGAAATAAAGAACACCGAAATCCGAGTTATAACGAAGAAGTTATGACCCGTCGAAGTTTTGCGACAGAACCGGCACAGCACCGGGAAGCGTAAATAGTGAATATATGATGGAGCGACTTTTAGCCTTAGCGATCTAAACAAAAGTCATAGAAAATGTTAAACCGAGAGTGTCCATAAAAAGAACGCCCAAATCTGACTTCGTATGAGGAAGTTATGATTTTTCTAAAATTTGGCATAGCGGTGCATGGCCCGAAACTCGAATTTTAGTTCGAGCGGTTTTTGGCTTACGCGACCTAAATGAGAATTTAATATCTCATTAATAGGAACTCAACGACAAAAAGAAAGACGAAAACGGAGTCCGTATGTAAAAGTTTTGAATTTTACGCGGACATTTAAGAGTGTACTCACCTCCTACTGTTAAATTTAAGATCGGTCGAGAATTAGCCGACCGAGTAAAAAGGAAAGTTGTAGATTTTATTTTTACCTACACGTGGACATAAATAACGTCAAAAACGAAGCTCGTATGCGAAAGTTATGGACGAAGCTTAGTCTCTACTTTTTTAGCGCGGCAAATTCGATACAGTTTTGTAAATCCGAGAGAGATTGAGAATTAGCCAACGAGGTCTAAATGAAAGTTGTAGTACTTGTAAATACCAACGCGTGGATATAGATATCGACAAAACGGAGATCGTATGCGAATTTTATGGACGAAGCTTAGTCTCTCCTTTTCGAGCGCGGCGAATTCGATACAATTTATGTAAATATGAGATAGAAGGATAATTAGCCGACAGGGTCTAAATGAAAGTTGTAGTACTCGTAAATACCAATGCGTGGATATAAAGAAGGTAGAAAACGGAGCTCGTACGCGAAAGATACGGAAGAAGCTTGGAGACTACTTTACTATAAAATTCCTATAAATAAGAGATAAACACTTCATAATTTCTTCACACCATAAACCTTTCTTTCTCTCTCTAACTTCTCTATAACCTCCCTAAACCCCTCCTAAGTCTAGGGAACCTCCCTAGCACGAGAAGAAAGCCCCGGAGCGCCCGACGGCTCTGAGAAGAAAAGCTTTCGGCTTGGAAACGCTGCTCCAACGAAGCCTAGTTTTTAATAAAAACCCGATGTAAGTGAGCTACACCTATACTATATTTAATATAACTTTTATTTAATTATAGTAACATTATTAGGACCTTAAAATAATTATTTGGGCTATTATTATGAGTCATACTGAGTGTTATTTAACGCTTATATAATAGTAATAATAGCTAAACTATTAATTAGTCGCGGTTAACGTTAAAAACTAAACCCTAGTGGTATTGATACTCGGTTTTGTCGAGGAAAATTGTTTTGAGATAACGAAGGACTGTCTGAGTTTGGAATCACCACCTAATCATTTGAGTGCATAGTTACTTTCATCTTACACATAGATATGGAGTATTTTATATAAATTACGTGTTATGTGTGCATATTATCTGAGTACTTGCTGTCTATGCTGGATGAACGTTTTTATACATGTTTTAAAATGATTTAAACTGTATACGTATTTTATATATACAAATATGTTGGGGATGACATGGGTAGATGAATGATGAGAGAGAAAAGATGATGTGAGTAAACATAAGCAGCTATAGACTTAGTGCCTAATAAATAACACTGGTAGCTATGGACTTAGTGCCTATTGGACAAACACTGGTAGCTATGGACTTAGTACCTGTTAGGAATTGGTAGTTATGGACTTAGTACCTACTAGATAAACACTAGTAGTTATGGACTTAGTACCTGTTAGGAATTGGTAGCTATGGACTTAGTACCTACTAGATAAACACTAGTAGCTATGGACTTAGTGCCTATTGAATAAATGCTGGTAGCTATGGACTTAGTACCTGATAGATAAACGTTGGTAGCTATGGACTTAGTACCTAGACATTGGTAGCTATGGATTTAGTACCCGATGAATGAACTTTAGCATCTATGGAATTAGTGCTTTACGAACGAGCATTGGCAGCTATGGACTTAGTGCTAGTCCTATAACCCTCGAAGCAAAGGACTTCAGAATGAACGAAAGCAGGATAGATGACTCTTAGGGTAGACTCTTGAGAGCAAATAAGGTAATGGAGATGTATAATTGGGTTGATTGTTTGATTGTTTAAACATAATAATTATATTATTGTGGGTTGAAAACCCTATGTACTCACCAGGTTTCCCAGTCTGACCCACTCAGCTTATTTATATCACAGGTGTTGATATGAAGTCACATTACACTGAGAGGTTAAGGAGATATAAATCACTAGTGATAATGAATGTAAGTTCTGTTTATGCTTATGTTTCTGTATTGACGATGACATCCCAAATGTTTTAGAATGATTAAAAATACTTTTCTTCGGAAATGCTTTGATAACGTATTTATCATGTTTTACTGGGAACAAATTCCGCAACATTTTTATTAAAAGAGGTACTCTGATTTTTTTTATAAAGCATAAACAAAAAAAAATCGGTCTTTTCTGGCCGTGAAAACGGGGATGTCACAAAAAACCTCTTTTAAACTTGATGTAACTGGTTCATTTTTGCTCTAGCTCTTGGTTAGTGTGGTTTTCTAATGAATTCAGTCGTTCAAATAAAAAAACTTTATTCGTATAATATGTAAACTAAGGATAAAAAACATAAAAAATACCTTAAATCTTTATGAAAAAAACTTACTTAAGGTAAAATTGTAAAATACTTATAACCTTAAGGGTTTTTATGCAAATAATATTTCATAGTAATCTAGAAACCTGTTATTACAGGCAAAAAGTGAAAAAAATGAAATTTTTTTGAAAACTTAGGGACATAAAAGAACAGAAACTGCCAAGAACAAAAACGACAAAACTTGACGACTATAAGGATTTTTATGTCAATAACCCTATAAAGATTTAAGGTATAGTTAAAATGTTATAAATGGTTATAAAACGGTTGGCTTTTATCAATTACGATTGTAACATGAATATAAAGATGAAATAGAGAAAATGACAAAAATAGTCATTTATACTAATTACATTACAAAAATAGTCAAAAAAAATCGAAATTACAAAAATAGCCCACAATTTCGCAGATGGAAATGCCCCATCTGCGAAATCACCATTCCATCTGCGAAATCACGAATTCATCAGCAAAATCCTCTAGCTTTCACTATATAAACGTTTTTTTCTCCATTTTTCACCATTCTCTACACAAAAACTCTCTCTATCTTTGGGCTTTTCTCGCGATTTTGGCTAGTTTTTGAAGAAAATGGAGGATTATGTCAATAACCCCGCAAATATGGTTAGATTTTAACTCTCTTAATGTTTAAACTTTTTTTTTTATTTTATCATTTATTGTATTATTTAGTGTAAAAAAATAGTAATTATAAAGTTTTTAAAAGGGTAATTTTGTTGTGTTTGATAGTTTTAATATTTCTTTAGAATACTTGAACTTTAAATGCTATTTTGTTAGTGGTTGTTTGAATGTACAAGTAGAGACTGCGTAGATAATGTTTACAATTTGTTATTTTTGTTGTTTGTTTAGTTGTTGTATAACTTGAAAAACTTGTATATTCTTATCGTATAATTGTTTATATAAAGTGAAAAATAGTTAAATTACAGTATGTGCAAAGTAGTCGTTTGTATATATATATTTGTTGTATAAGTATAACATTTGTATAAGTTGAAAATTTGTCGTATATATTGTTAGAAATTGTTTGTGTTTGTGGTATAAGTTGAAAATTTGTATATAATTGTCGTATAACTTGCAAAATTGTTAATTTGGTTGTCGTTTTATTTGAAAATTTGTTTGTTTATATGGTTATAAAATATTAGTTTATATAATTAGAAAGATAAAAATTGTTTATATATTTGTCGTTTAAGTTGAAATTTTGTTTAATAAAATGTTTATATAATTATGTATGATATTATTTTTTATCGTAAATATATTTGTTGTATAACTTGGAAAATTGTTTATATATGTGTATGTTATTGTTTTTTATCGTAAATATAGAAATTATTAATTAAGAATTTGTATTTGCATTACTAATTGTTTATGTAGTTATTTTAGTTCATAATCATATATTTTAAAAACAAAATATTTTTTAGTTCTCTAATTTGTTTTTGTGTTTTTTTGCAGCATGATTTTAGTTTTATCAATATAAAAGCAATTGTGAACTTAAAAGGCTCGGGCGGTAATATATAGGAAGTATTTGAAGTTTTAGATGTTGTCAGGCATGCCATTTTCAGATATACTGTATTTGGTTATTTTATTGATGTCCCTCGTTTACAAGGGGACACATTGTTGTTCCATAAAATGTTCCTTCATCAGATCCGGTCGGACCCTGTTTTATCTCCATATGGAATAAAACAATTATATTTTCGAGTAGACAATACGAAAATGGTTTATGGGTCGGAAGAGTTTTGTTTGATAACCGGCTTCAATTTTGGGGAGTATCCAAAAAACATTGGGAAAAAAGCGTCGGAAAAATTATTAACTAGTAAAAAAAAATGTTTATTGCGTGAGCGGCTATTTCCGGACCATACCAATAGTTCGGTGAAAATCGGCGACCTGAAACGTTTAATTTTAAATCGAACATTCCTAGAACTTGACGACGTTGATGCAGTTAGAGTATGTTTGATATACATTTTGTGTGAAGGTTTTTTGGGAAAAGAAATTAATGATCGAGTACCACAAGATTGTTTTTTTTTTTTTTTTGCTGAGAATTTGGATCTCTGGAACAGGTATATTTTGTTTACGTTAAAAGTTTTATTTTATTAAAGTTATAATTTATATAAAAACCAATTTTCTTTTTCTTTTTTTTTGTTAGTTTTGCTTGGGGTAGCTATCTTTGGGATTTTACTTATGTTGACCTTGAGGATACATGGAACAAAATAGATAATTATTTATCACTTCCTGAGCGTCGTCAAACTTTAAAGTACTCCGTCTCAGGATTTACGGGTCTAATAAGGATATAAAAATTTTCTTATATTTAAATTGTTTTATTGTTATGTTTTTTATTTTAATTTTAACTTTTATTACTGTAATTGTAAAAAATTGTAAATATGGATATATGAGATGATTCCGGCTGTTCGTGCATGTGGATTAGTATTGAGAAAAAATAAAGACATGCCTCGGATGAAACGATGGAGTGAAACAAAAAAATTGAAATGGGTTGACGCGAAAAAGATTTTTTCAAAGCTATAGGTTTATAAAATTTTCATTTATTATTAATAAACTTGATTATTATACTTTTATGTGCATTTTTAATATGTTTGATTTTTTAGGAGGTGCAACCACCAAGACAAAACATGTTACCGAATGATGGTGAGATGACATCTTGTTATTATATGTCATTTCAAGAGTATGTATATGGTGAAAGGAAAGCAGTTCCATCCCCAGTACGAGACCATTTTAGGAGACAAGACGAATCTTCGTCTAGTATGTCGTCCAGTGGTCGCTCTCATGGTAGAGGTAGGGGCAGTGGGAAACAAAACCTAGACGATGTGTTGAAACGGCTACATGCACTAGAGCAATATGTGTTTATGAACCGACAACCTACAGAGGTTTTTGTTGAAGAAGTGAATAATGAAGAAATTTGGAATAACATAAATTTTGAGGAGCCTGTAGTATTCTAAAGAAAATTTGATGAACGGGTTAGTTACACGCTATATTATTTTTAAAATTTTATTAACATATATGAATATTTGTGTTCGTATTTTATATTTGAAGATATAGGTTGTACAAGATAAAGTGATGAATAAAAACAATACAACTGGAAATGTTTTTGGTGATATTCAAGACGACAAGGTTGTTATAGATATTATCTTTACAATTTTAATAATTACTTTTTAATGTGTCTTTCGTTATTAAGTAAAAAGTTTTACTTTTAATGTAGGTGTTGGAGGAGAGGAATGACTATGCGGGGAACAAATTTGATGATGATGTGTTTGATGTAAATGATTATAGTGAAGTTAAAGAGGTTTTTATACTTACATTAATTTATATTTTGTTTTTAGTAGATTGAATCATTTATTTAATTAGATATTATTGCTTATTAAATTATGTGTCTTTCGTTATTAAGTATAAAGTTTTATTTTTAATGTAGGAGTCGGAGGAGAGGAATGACAATGCGGGGAACAAATATGATGATGATGTGTTTGACGTAAATGATTATAATGAAGCTAAAGAGGTTCTTATACTTACATTAATTTATATTTTGTTTTTAGTATATTGAAACATTTTTTTAATTAGAGATTATTGATTATTAAATTAGGTGTCGGACGAAGATGAAATAATAATTACGGGAATTGTAGATTATTTTGATGTGTATGGTGTTGATGGCAAAGAAGTTACACCCGATAAACCGAGGACTTGAAAACCATCACAATATTTGTGCCCTCCTTACACCGAGGTATTCGTTTTATTTATAAACTCATAATTTTATGTTTATGTGAATTATCTGAAAGATAGAGATTTAAACATTTGAATATTGTTTTTAGTTGCACACGACACCGAAGCAAAAAAGAAGAGCAAAAAAGAAGGTTGATATCAAATCAACAAGCCCCGTTCCTCCTCCAGCTTTTGGTGTTGCTCACGACTTCTCCATGTTGCGCCTGCAACCTTACGTAGCAGGCGGTGAGGTTGTCATCCAAAATTATTTATTTCATTCATATGATGTCCAGCATCGTTTGTTTAATTTCGTGTTAGATACAGATTTTTGGAGCTCATTGTTTGGGCATACACACGACGGATTGTTGGAGTCATCGGTAAATTAATTGTTAATTTATTAGTTTAAAAGTTAATTGTTTTTTAGTCAATAACAAAAGTATCATGTGTGCAGCATATAACCATTTGGTACCGACTATTGATGGAGAGACGGTTTGAGGGCGACCGACATACAATAATGCCTCCAAATATTTTTGTTTCTCATGCTTTGGAAGAAGGGCAGGACTGGAGGGCGTTTATGGCTGGTATTACTACATACCCCAACTTCATGGTTGCTTGGTGGGATGTTGATACGGTAAACTTAATTGTTTATATTGAAAATAATATCGTTAATTTTGTTATGTTTTTGTATTGTGATGTAAAGAAACATAATTTTATTTGCTGATCCTTATACAGGTCCTATTGCCGATTCATTCATCCCCTAATCATTGGCTATTTGGGGAACTACGATTAGCATCAATGGAAGTGCATATTTATGACAGTCTTGGTAGAGGGGCTTATGAAAAATTCAAATATGAAGGAATCTTTTCCAAATTTGAACGTCGGGTGGCAAATTATTTGGACAAGATTAAGTATTGGGCCCCGAGGAACATCCCAAGGATTCCATTGAATATGCAATTCATTTATAAAGAAAATGTTCCCCAACAAAGTAGTCATTTGGGAGATTGCGGTGTTTTTGTTTGTATGTTTATGGAGCAATTCGTTTCAGGTCAACCAATATGTGTTCTTATTGACCCAAAGAACGCAACTTTAGAGTTCCGTCAACAGATGGCAAAAATTTATTGGGGGTCTAGTCTTGGTCCTATGTAGTTGGATTATATAATTGTATATCTAAATTAATGTTGGATTTGATTATTAGTTTATTTTTACAGTTTCGTCAACGGATGGCAAAAAATTTAACGTTACGACAATTACAACAAATTAATGACATACTAATAACTTATCAATACATACAACATAAGAACGACTACAACATTTGTTTTAACGTTACAAGTACATTGTTCTAAACATAAGTACAAATACAACAATTTATTGACCTAACAACTTCAAAACCATAAAAACAATATTAAAAAGCTTACAGCTTGTAAACAAGAACTGCCAAGAACAACACCCAACTACAAACCAACGCTATCTTTAACTTCTTATTTTCTGATTGAAAGAGCTTATTAGAGTTAGCTACTTTAGCTATTACCATAGATGATTGGTCCTTCTCTTCATCAACCCAACTGATAAACCCGCATTTTGGTCCTGTTAAATTTAACATTGACAGTAAGAAAATAAATTTTTGTCATGTAAACACGAGGGTTTAAATTTGAATGACGTTAACAACATGATACCAAATATGGGCAAGCGTAAAACAATCTTCCTGGGTTTTTAGCTGTACCCGAAATCCTAACGATACGTTCTCCTCCGCAATTGTAGTATGCCATTAGCCTTCTTTTTCTTTTAAATCGGAGTTACTTTCTCAGTTAAATTTTTCATAGTGAGTGACACCCATTTATAGAAGAAATCATATTACAGACAATTCTTTTTGACTATGAAATGAACTGGTTTGACTATGAATTCAAAAAGTTGAACTACGAAATCCAGACAAGTACATTGTGTTGTCTTGTCTTTTCTTGTCGATGTATGATGTTTGACTATGAAATGAATTGGTTTGACTATGAATTTAAAAAGTTGAACTAAGAACTACATACAAGTATATTCTGTAGTATTGTCATGTCGGTCAGTGAAATTTGACTATGAAATGAACTGTTTGACTATGAATTTAAAAAGTTAAACTATGAATTTTAAACAGTAGAGATACAATATTTTCTATTTATAATTGCATTTGTGTGATATTGCATTTGTGTGATGATTGTAGAGCACTTTCATCGGTTTTGAAAATGAGTACTTACACCGAAAGAAGCTTTTCTCAACTACCAATTTTCTTGCATAACCTTCAAAGAACAAATCCTAATACCTTCAGAGCCATTAAGAAAATCGATACCAACCGCTTTCAATTCTGTTTCGTGGCTTTAGGTTGCGTGGTATAACATACTTCTTTTATTGAGTTATATAATATTTCATGGTAATGTATCTCAATTACTTTTTACTTATCACTAATATGTGTTCGTTTTTATGTAGATTCGTACCTTCCTTAGGTGCATGATACCGCCGATATATGTGGGTTATTTACCCCTTCTTGGGAGCTATCTGAAAATAATGTACTTCACAGTGGCTTTAGATGGAAATCATGAACCACTACTCTTAGCAGTTGGTTTGGGAACCTTAGAGTGTGAAGAATCATGAAGATGGATCATGATGAGGTTAAAGATTGTTTAGGTGAGGACATAGAGGTTGGTTTCATAAGCAACCTGTGTGATAAAATAGACTTTGGTGTTCAGAGTGCCTACCCGGATTCCTATCATGGATATTTTCCTAAAGATATAGCTCAAAAAATATGTGATTTTGTCGGACATAACAATACGGAAGTCAAATCGTTGTTTTGGAAGTCATGCAATGCATATAGCATTGATGATTTTTACTTGTGTTTGGAAAGGTTGCAAAGTACATGTAGGAAACCACCTTTCTGCACCTTGCTCAGGAGCCCAATTTACTGGCTTGACGATATACCGATTTCAAAATGGACACGAGCATTTTTCCCAAAAATACGTTACAATGTTAAATCGACTGACGTCCCTGAAATTTTGCAAATTATATCCACACGTGAGTTTCCTATAACAACGATAATTGAGTTAATCACTACGTCGATACAACCAAAGTATGGTGAACGGGCTGAAGTGGCGGGTAAGGGAGATTGTTATATTTAGTTTTTTATTGTGCTATTATTTTTATTAAAATATCAAATTTTACAGGGAGGTTGTCTGGTGGGTTGACCCCTTACGTTGAGAGTAAGGTTCAAAAATGTCTCAACAAGTCTTATAATTGGAATGCAAGACGTTTGTATGGGGATACATTTGAAGTCGATGAAAATTTTGCCACCACCAACGTACAACTTGAACAAAGGGTATGTAGTTGTGGTAAATGGCAAAAAAGCGGTATACCATGTGGCCACGCTATAGCATGTCTAAGAACCCGTACATCTGAATCCATTCACAGAATGGTTGATTACAAGTTCACTAATTTTGTGTATCGACTTGCATATGGATCTGAGTTGGTGAATACTATACCATCACATGTGCATTGGGAAATACCAAATGAAACGGTGGTCCTGTTACCTCCCTCAATGCAGTAGTTATTCATATAGCACCTTTATGTTTTATGTAGTATTATGTATTAGTTTTTTATGTACCCCGTTTTTATTTTAGTGTCGTGTTACGTATTAGTTATTCATGTACCCTGTTTATATTTTATGTCGTATTATGTATTAGTTATTTATGTACCCCATTTATATTTTATGGCGTATTATGTATTAGTTATTTATTTTATGTCATATTATGTATTGGCGATTGAGGAAACAACATACATTAAAAGAAATGGACGTTTATTAAATAGTAACGACTACACACATACAACAACAAGCAACTTAAATAACGAAAAAAAATTAACTTAACCAACATGCATATTAAAAATAAGGGACATTCTTTAAAAGATTCCATGCATCTAAGTGGGTAAACTCGCTACCATCATATTCAAAACGGTATAGTTCCAAAGCCACCTGCCGTAGAATGTCTTCATCCGTATTTGCATGTGCGTTATCCAACTCGTTATAAATATGTTGAAATTGTTTCACCTTTATTTTCAAATCCAGAAACTTCGCTTTGACATCTCTTCTTCTTCGATATTGAGTACGCCCCATTAAATGGTGAAACAAATGATAGACACGAGACCAAAATGAGCCAGCACGAACTTGTAGGGGACCCGGTGGAAAATCCTCCTCTACAGTTATAATCCAAGCTTGAACCAAAGCGACCTCCTCTGCGTTCATCCATATATGTGGTGAGTCCATAATTGCAAGGGGGGAAGTAATACGATACAATTACAATGGATATTAAAATCTATTTATAATGACTCCTTACTTTCCTGGTGCAATGGCTTGTCAATTCAAGCAACAATGTATTGTGTTGTCATTCGACGGGGGATGACTTGTCAACTCGAACAGTGATCTGTTGTGTTATAAGTATAGTACACTGCATTCGTCAGTTAATTTTGACTATGAATTGCAGACATATTAGAAGATTGGACTGCGATTTTGTGTAGAAACTACTATAAATTGACATTAAGTTAAATAAATAGTTTACTAAACAACCAATACAACTATTCAAATATTGTTTTTTAGATTCTACTCTCTTTGTTTTAATCAAAATGAGTTCTATATTATGGAGCAATGAAGAGTTCTTGGTTCTTACACGTGCTTATATTCATGTGTACGAGACACGCAAGTTGAACAATCCAATGTTTTGGAGCCGTTTAACCAATATTTTCAATGCTGAAAACCGAATGGCTACAAGAAATGATCGTGACGAACTAGACATCTTAGCAAGATGGTATGAAATGAAAACCGAAGTTCTATTATTCAACGATCTTTATACCAAAATTGACGACACCCGTTTAAATGCTACTAAGGAGGTCATCTTGGAAGCTGCTAAGGAGGAATACAAGTCATTAAGTAATGGGTTGGAATTCCAGTTTGAAGCCCCTTGGAATATTTTGAAATATATCCCGTTTGTTTAAAATCTATTTTAGTTTATTATGTGAGTACTAGGTTATTTTCATGTACTAGGTTATTTTCATGTATTTCGTATGTATTTCGTTTGTTTAGAATCTATTTTAGTTTATTATGTGAGCAACTCGTATGATTAATTTGAATTAATAAATGCCCATTGCATTAGTTTTCACAATACATTAGAATACATTACTAACAAGGATTCCATGAAGCATTACAAACATTACAACAATTACATGAAAAACAACGACATAATACGAACAAAGCATTAACGTAAAACACAAGTCCATGGGTTATTCTGAATAGAAATTAGAGCGGTCTACATGAAATACTGTTTATTTTTAACAACCTTCCAAACTTCTTCATATTCGAAGTCTCTGGCGTCATGCTCACAGATGTAAAAATCTGTAACAACTTCCAAGAACTCTTCTTTGTCCCGATAACGAACATTGTTACTTTTCGCATAATTACATGCTCGATTGCACCATGTCACTTCTTCCTTTACATCCATCCACTTAGTAACAACATATGATTTTTCTCTTTTTTGTCCTTCTCCTATCTCATGGTTAAACAAAGATGTTATGCGAGTCCATTCATCACCAATTAGGCAATGCGGGGGAGCAAGTAACGATACACCACCCTTAACACTTAGCCAGCATCGTGTTAGAACTAACACCTCGTTTGTCGTCCATGGCCTTTCAGAATTGGAACCAGGTACTTCATTCGAAGAACTTGCTGCATTCGACGACATTTCTAATAATGGGAGTTCGTTTCGTTTAGGTGATTTGGATGTTTGGTTTTTAGATCTTAAACATCTATTTATATAAATAAATAGACTATGAATTAAAACTTTGACTATGAAATGGTTACATTTGGACTACGATTTTCAGCTTTATATAGTGATTTATCATGTCAAACTGTCATTTATGTCTTGTCACTTAAGGGTTCCACTACAATTTGCAGGTTACTACAGTGACTTGTCATTACTGTCTAGTCATTTCAAAGTTGGACTTGTCATTACTGTCTAGTATGTATATATACCACTTATAGCTCAAGTTTATTACAATGTCGACTTTATTATGAGTTCCTCACACAAATTCGAAGTTTGCTCATGCAACGAAGTAGATTGTTACTACTGTGATTCGGTAGACCCTTTTTTTATACCCTCTTCAGACGGGCCATATATGTCACATGAAAATTTTGAAGAATTGAAGAAGGCTGAAGAACAACAAGAAGAGGACAAAGAGTCATCCCGACTTCTCACTTAACTTGCTAATGATATTGCATCGGAATGCAAACAAGCTCAAGAATGGATAGACCTCAATAAAAACAAAATCAAAGAGCATAAAGATTGGATAAAAAAGAGTAAGAAGGCAATCAAAACGACTGAAAAACGGCTTGCTGAGAAAGATGAGCAGTTGATACACATTATGGTAAAAAAGGATCGTTTGGAAGACAAAATGAGAATTAGGGATGACTATATAACAATGGAGAAAGAGAAGTACCCATTGCAGTTCCCTGAGTTTAAAAATTAGTTACAAAATTGTTGTAATATTATCATGATACAGATTAGGTTGCAAAATGATCGTTTGTTGTTTTTTTTAAATAACAAGTTGTAATTGTTAAAAAAATTCTGCAAACTATATTTTATAATATAAAGACTTTATTAATTGTTATAATCAACAAACTAAACAAAAATATGAAAGCATAGCAATGTCTTGTAAGATTTAATAAAAATATTACAATACATAATAAGTTAACAACTCGTCATTAGTCTTCATTTCAAGGTTGTTTTATATCAAAATCAGCGTTATATGTTTGTGAGCAACTCGTTGAACCACTAATATTAAATGCCAATTCTGCAGTAGAAATTATGTGACGTGCTCCGCTACCGGACGCCCTTCCAGTACAATTATTTCTCGTGTGTCCTATTTGACCACATGTAGAACACTCTTTTATAATTGGACCCTCGCCTTGGGATGGAATGCGGTCTGTGTTTCTTGGCCTGCCTGACTGACGTTTATCCATTATTAGTGGGTTAACAATCATCAAATCATCGGGGATCTCCCATTCAGATGGCTTTGGCAGAGGGTTTATTGATTCTTCATATGTTTTCCTCAGTGTTTCGGTAAAGTAAGCATTTAATGCATACCTCGAGCAGTCTTGGTAATTGTTCACTGTTAAACATCTTATGACATGACCACAAGGTATCCTATCAAGTTGCCAATACCTACATGTACATGTCATATGTTGGAAATCAACAATCACATTTTGTGCCCCCTTTTTGACCTTGCATTTCGTATTTGAGATCATGAGAACATCCCATTTGGTAAAAGTTTTCTTGTTTTCTTTTACAACTTCATTCGCCCAAGGGGTAAGTATTGTTGTTGCTTCCGCTAAAAAAAGAGCCAAAATGAAGAAGTTAAGATCAATAACATCAAAATTAATAAAACATTAATATTAAAAATTTACTTAATACCTACAAAGTTACGTCTTTGAAACCACCATTGTTGCATTGTAGCACGAAAAAAATCGATCAACATAAGTATTGGCACCTTACGTGCGTGTCTAGATAATGCATTTATAGACTCCGCACTGTTGGACGACATAAGATTGTATCGGTTCCCTTTAAAATGTGCCCTTGACCAAGTTTCTGGATTTATACTTTTTAAGTACTCTCATACTGGTTCTTTTGTCTTTTTCATAACATCCATGGCAGCATCAAAAGCATCAACTGTGTACGCCCTACACGCCTCCCAAAAAATTCCTTTAACCATTTTACTCTTGCCGAATCTAGATACTATGTTGAAATACAAATAGACACCACATATTCCATGATGAGCATGAGGAAAAATGTTGGCAACGGATGTTGCTATAGATGGAGACCTATCAGATATAATTGTAAGCTCCTGCATATTTCCTATGCAATCACGTAGTTTTTGAAAAAACCATGTCTAAGAATCGGTACACTCATTTTTGCATATACCATATGCAACCGGTAATATTTGGTTCTGTCCGTCCTTAGTAACTGCAAGTAACATGGTACCTTTGAACTCGCCCTTTAGCTGAGCTCCATCAACTACTAGGGTCGGTTTACAAAAATTGACAAAAGCGCGTACCTACAATACATTGTATATCTATTCAAATACACCAAAATAAATATTAAAAAATTAATATAATATTATAATACTAACCGAGCAACCGAGTGCGACGTACAAAAACTCAAAGCGATCATCAACATTTGTTTTAATATGTGTCACGGTACCCGGATTATGTTTGGCCAAGTTGTGACAATACGCCGGAAGTTTGGTAAAAGAATCCTCTTTCATACCCCTTAACGACAACAATGCATATTGCTTCGCACGCCATGCCTGATGGTATGAGATATTGATATTTAATTGAGCATTCATATCATTAACAATATCTTTTCCCCGATAAACTCTACTATAGTCTTCAGCCAAAACATCAGCAACATATTCACCCAAAACATATTTGTTTGCTTGTCGATGATTAGGTTGCAAAAATGTTGAAGAACATGTGTGTACATCAACAAATTTATTCACTTGGAAAAGTCCATCAGAATTTTTAATTGCTTTAGCTCTTAGTAACCAAGAACAATTTTTCGAAACACACATAGCATCATACCTTGATTTGGTGGATCTACTTGTCCTCGTCTAGAAACCTTCTCGAAGACATTTTTTACCTATACACCACTTTAAAAGTTCTTTGTTCTTAAATATACTCTCACATTGAATCTTTTGAAGATTCATGTCTACCATTTGTGTTGGGATATCTTCATTAAGATCAAGTGGGCATTCTGGTACAGGGGGCATACCGTGAAAAAGGTTATCGGGAAACTTAGCTTTAACTTCATCACCCAACTCATCTCTATCGGAATTGCTTTGTAGCTCGGTTATATCTAAACGTACATCACCAACATCAACATAATGCCCGTAAACATGATTTTTTCATTTTTTTGACTTGAATTTTTTTTCTTTTTACTTTTATCTACCACACGCCTATTCATAACTTTAACTTCTTGTTCGGCAACATCATCACAACGACCACCCACATCATTAAGATAAGTACCAACATCATCATCACCAACATGCTTGTAATTCTCATGATCCACATAGTGAATAGGTGAATAACTAACATTAACATTTTCAGCAACACTGTGAAACTAAGGTACATTAGGAGTCTTGAAAGTACCTATCGGATCGTTGCTCCCTTTATAACTGCATAAATTACCAACAAGCTGGTTTTCAATTTCACCACCCCCATTAACCTCCTCAACTTCATCAACCCCCACAAACACTTTCACAACCCTTCCTCCACTACATTTGATTATGTTTATCAACATTCTAACATCCATGTCTTCAACTATAGCTATATAATAATTTAATTCAGGATGGTGGAAACGAAGACCAATTCTATATTTGTCTAACAAACCAATTTTGCTTTTTACCAAAGATACAAAATCACTATAACTAATATACTCAGAAAATATCAAAGCAAATTCAGAAATACCTCCCTGTGGACATACGTATTTCAGATTAGTTCCATTAACTTGTCATATCCCACCGGTTACAAGACAAACCAAATATTCAATCATTTTTTAGAGCAAATTTTAGAGAAAGTTCCTAAACAAATAACAACCAAAATGATAATTTTCTACAAAACTTTTTATATAGCAACATAATTTCGTAGTCAAACCAATTGATTTCATAGTCAAACTAAAAAAAATAATAATAAAAAAAATAAAAAAACAAAAAAAAAAAAAATCACAATTTCACAGATGGGATGAGAGTAAATCGCAGATGGGGCATTTCCATTTGCGATTTTACCCTACATTTTCAATATATATAGAGAAAAAAAATAAAATAAAACCACCTGCGAATGTACAAACAGCTAAAGCACAATTGTGCTTTAACTGCTTGTACATTCGCAGATGGAATGGTGATTTCGCAGATGGGGCATTTCCATCTGCGAAATTGAGGGCTATTTTTGCAATTTCGATTTTTTTTTTTGCTATATTTGAAATATAATTAATGTAAATGGTTATTTTTGTTATTTTCTCGATGAAATAAGTATAGACTTTGCTTAATTGTTGCTAAAATTATAGTTTTATATATGAAAGATATATTATAGTATGTAAGCAATAGACAGAAGGACTACATGCGGGTGTGTGGTTGCCAATTTGCCAAGTAATACATTGGTGATCACTTTTCCTTTACGACAAATCCCCCTTTCGCCTTGGTGTTTTTAGTTTTTGTTGTAAAGGGTAAGCCAAAGGAAATGTCAAAAATAATACAAGTAGTGTCAAAGGAGAGTAGGAGACGATTAATCCACCCACTTTCTATTGATTCAAAGTTAAGTCTTTTCGATTTACTTAAAAAGACACACTCACACACACATATATATATATATATATATATATATATATATATATATATATATATATATATATATATATATATATATATATATATATATATATATATATATATATATATATATGATTAGGTTCATGTGAGACGACCTAATTTTGTGAGACCGTGAGACCCATTTTTTTTTTTAATTTTTTTTAGTTAATTCAAGTTCCGAAAATAATATTAAAAATTTTTTTTTGGATTTTTCTATTTATTTTGCATTTTAAAATTATTTTTTAGAATATGTACAGTGTAATATTCTATTAAAATATTTAACGTATTTTTCAAAAAAAAAAATTATTTTTATTTTTTTTTATTTTTTTAGTTAATTCAAGTTCCGAAAATAATATTAAATTTTTTTTTTTAGATTTTTCCATTTATTCTGCATTTTAAAATTATTTTTTAGATTATGTCAGTGTAATATTTTATTAGAATATTTCACGTATTTTTTAAAAAAAAAACGGAATTTTTTTTTATTTATTTTTTATATTTTTTAGTTAATTCAAGTTTCGAAAATAATATTTAAAAAAAGAGTTTTTGGATTTTTCCATTTATTTTGCATTTTAAAATTATTTTTAGATTTGGTCTCACGGTCTCATAAAATTAGAATGGTCTCAAATGAACCTGAACATATATATATATATATATATATATATATATATATATATATATATATATATATATATATATATATATATATATATATATATATATATATATATATATATATATATATATATATATATATGTGGGATAGTTCAATTGAGAAAAAAAAGGTTGAGAATGGGGGAATCATTCTCAGCCACTTATTTATTTTTACCGCAAAAGCCTCCGTCGTACCAGCGAAAATTGGAAATAAATAGACATGTGTTTTTCAACAAAACATATTTCCTTACGGTCTCACAAAATTAGAATGGTGTCAAATGAACCGGAATATATATATATATATATATATATATATATATATATATATATATATATATATATATGTGTGTGTGTGTGTGTGTATATATATATATATATATATATATATATATATATATATATATATATATATATATATATATATATGAGATAGTTCAATTGAGAAAAAAAAGGTTGAGAATGAGGGAATCATTCTAGTCACTCATTTATTTTTGCCGCAAAAGCCTTCGTTGTACCAGCAGAAATTGGAAATGAATAGACATGTGTTTTCCAACAAAATATATTTCCTTAAACTATCCTAATCATTACCTTAATATATACAAAAACATTGTTTTTTTTATTTAATTTTTAAAAGTTATTTTTATCAAAAAATGATTTTAAATATACAAAATTCATGATTTTTTATTCTCTACAAATAGACATCCATATTGATATAGTTTTACGATAAAATAAAAAATTATTTTTTTTTAAATATTTTCAGCTATCGTTATTGATAAGTGAATAAAAATGAATCAGGTTTTATTACAGTACATTCGTTATTCACTTATGAATAAAAAGTATGATTTTTTTTTACAATTTAAGTATCATTCATATATGAATATAGCATATAATAAACATAGTATATTCATATTTAAATATTGAACGATGTATTCATTTGTGAATATTAACATAGTATATTCACTTGTGAATATTACATGATATATTCACTTATGAATATTAAATGATATTCTATATGTGAATATTACATAGTATTACATGGCATATCACATGTGAATATTACATAGTATATTCACTTGTGAATATTAGATGATATATTAACTTATGAATATTACACAGTATATTCACATATGAATATTACAAGGTATATTCACTTATGAATATTAGAAGGTATTTTGACAAATATATATAATTTTCATATGTTATTCACATATGAATAACATAAAGACTTGCATATTTGTTTTGTGTTTTTAATAATCATATACTGATTCGGGTGAGAAAACATATTCATATGTGAATATAACTTGATAATTTAGTTTATGTATTTCATCAGACAGTTGGAGTGCATACAAGTTAACTATTTTATAAACGTTAAAAACATCTATACTTCCGATTTCGACTTCGGATGCGACATCCTATGTCTGGTCGATTTCTCATTTTGATTTTGATTTCCGAAAATCCGATTGGGAATCTGTGAGTACCGATTCTGAGTCCTTCAATGTCGACTGTGACTGCGAGTCCTGAACTCCAATTCCAATTTCATGAATAGCGAAGAAATTCCGATTCCAACTGATTTCGTTTGCGAATCTAGGAAATTCCAGTTCCAAATCCGTTATGAACTTTAACAAATGCTTGCAAGCAACGAACATTCAGAATATTCAACAAAGAAATCGATGAAATTGATGAATTTAGCTTGCGAATCTGTCTTGAAAGGTGAACCTCCCAGCCACGAATATTGATGATTGATTAACACTGGATGACATTGATGAAGTTTTAGTTGAAGAAATTTGGATGATTGTTGAAGATTGGAGGAGAAATTTTGATGATGAACGAAGTGTTATCGAATTCTCTATAGTTACATATTTGAGATTGAAGGTTATTAACATATTTGAGATCGAATGCTCTATGACAAAGGTTGCCAACAGAGCCTTGATTGTAGCTTCAGAATACACCTGAGTTGGAGTAGAGGAGAAAGAATAGAGCATTTGATCAAGCATGTCATTTAGATTCTTTAAATGCTTCTTTGTGACCGGAGCATCATCATCATCATCGCTTTAAACACGATATGGGCTAAAATAAACATAATCAAACTCCATTTCTGCTCCGCCAAGAACAATATCAGATTCGTGTGAGGGAGGTGGGGATAAAGGTTTTGAGGTAATTGGTGGTTCAGATTCTGAAGTAGGTGCCCCCGTATCAGATACGTTGACATGAACTTGAGGTGGAGTTATAGTGGTAGTGGTTGTGGTAACTTTTGTGAATAAAGGAGTGGGAATTGGAATTTAGGTTGTAGTGGAAGAGGAGATGGGAGGAGGACATGGAGCAATGGTAATATGAACCGATTGGGTAGGAGATAGGGAAGTGAGTTTCGGTAACCTTCATGATCTGGTGAGGGTGGAGTTGAATTACCTCGAAGTGAACTTTTGTGTTGAGAAACATCATCATCACTAGAATCTGGTTCGGGCTGTGGATCAGATGGAACATAGTCTGAGTCACTTGATGAAGGAGCCTTTGGCTTAAGCGCCTTCTTCTTAGTCTTACGTTTATTTGGAGCCGAAGGAGCTGCTTGTTCAGGCTTTTGCTTCTTGGGAGTAGAAACTTTAGAGGATTGACCATCCTTCCCCCCCTTTTCTTGCTAGCTTCTTCCCTCGTTTCGTCGGTTTTTCTGCTGCGTCCAATGAACTTTGCATTTCAGGAGTAAGCTGCCTTGGTCCTGAAGGAGGGAGCTTCTTGTACTCATTCATCAATTTGCTTTCAGTGGAGACACAACGATACATTGATTTCGAAACCGAGCCAATAAACATGAACTTCGATGGTTCAGAAACGATTATCTTTTTCGTGTGAAAGGTAGCAATCGATGACATTAAGGAGTCAGCCATTGTTGGAACTTGAAATTTCTCCATCGCCCAGTGAGTAACTAAAGTCCAAATCCTAGCATAGGAGATTTCAGAGTAGCGAGAAGTAGAACTGAGACTTTGAGCCAGTTGAGACCATAAGATAGATCCAAAGACCATGTTAACCCCATGGTACAGACCATAAAGAAGGGTCATAAATGTCTTACTCGCCCCATCGGACCCAACAACCCACATAAATGATTTTTTTAATTTCCAAACCGTTATCGATTCCTATATTCCAAACAGGCTTTCGTAACCGTAACTACACTTGCTTGATAAAATCGATCAACTTCTGTGTAGCTTCAGATTTCTGTTTAAGAAAGAATACCTAAGAAAATCGTGAAAAATCATCAAAAATAACTAAAATATGTTTGTTACTGCCTATGCTTTCTATTGCCAATGGATCACAAAGACCAATGTGCATTAACTCAAGTGGTTCGATGATCTTGGTATTCATGATGGATAAATGACTCTTTCGAGTTTGTTTTCCAAGTTCTCAGGCAGCACACAAGTGTTTTTTCTCGAATTTCAATAGTGGAAGACTCCGAACAAGGTGACCAAGCATGAGCTTATTGATATCCTTGAAGTTCAGGTGAGAAATCCTTCTGTGCCATAACCAACTATCGCTTAAAGATGCTTTCGTGAGTAGACAAATAGAGGGTTTTCCTTGAATCAGATTGAGGTTAAGAGGGTACATTTCTCCTTTTCTTTTCAACTTTATAATAACCACTTTTGTTTTCTTCTCGACGATTTTGGAACCTTCATCGTCAAAGGAAACTTTAAGCCCTGTACCTACAAGCAATTGTGAAACACTGATCAAATTATGTTCTAAGCCCTCAATCTATGCTACCTTTCGGATTGTATATTCGCCATTGGTTATTATTCC
The DNA here is from genome assembly GCF_002870075.4 of Lactuca sativa. Lineage (NCBI taxonomy): Eukaryota > Viridiplantae > Streptophyta > Magnoliopsida > Asterales > Asteraceae > Lactuca > Lactuca sativa. The sequence goes on from NC_056631.2 coordinate 687,648, forward strand.
ATAGCCTTTTATTTTACCACTGGCGTTATTTATGTATTTTACTTTTCCACCGTCTTTTAAAGTTCGAAACTCTCTCAGTTTTGATTTCCTTCTAGTCATGTGACAAGAACAGCCGCTATTTATGTACCATTCCGAATCGTACTGTTCATCACGCATTACTTGAATGAGGTTTAGGAACCCAAACCGATTGCGTCCTTGTGAGAGTTTTTTTTTATTGGATAAATTTTTGTTTTATCTATCCCAAATGATTTTCCGATTAAAGTCTTGTTTTCTCCTTTCTCTATTTTGTAGACCTCCATTTTGTTGTCACAAAGATTTATTTCAACAAAGTTTGATCTTATATTATTAATATGCTTTTTGTGATGCAAAGACATCTTTTCCATAAACTCATTTTCTTCTTTTCTCATCTTTGATTCACACTCTTCAAGAATAACTTCTGGTGTGGAAACAACTTTCTTTTTGACATAATTTTTTTTGTTTTAGCAACACATTTTGAAACTTGAGTTTTTGGAGAAACATGACTTTAGTTTTTCAATTTGAGACAAATTTTATTCTGATTTGGAGCTTTTGGTGAACAAATAGAACTTTGATTAGAATTCATTCTTTTATTTCAAAATTGTTTTCTTTTGGCTAAGTTCTTTTATATTGAGCATTCATTTGCCTTTTTATTTCAATGATTTCCTCAATTGATTTCCGAATAGGTGCTTTCGGTTTTGCTTTTCTTTGAGGAAAATTATGCTTTTCAAATGAAGAATCACTTGATACATCTTTTGTACCACTTGGTCGATCCTGAGACATCATAACCATTGCTCATACGATTCAGAGGTTCTAAAACATATTTTCCTTTAGATTTCCAAGATGTCATTTCCGAAAGACCTTTCGTTTCATCTGCATTATCAATTGGCTTTGAACAAAAGTGTTCTTCACAACCTTTTGCATTATCAGAAGTAACAATGTACATTAAATTAGAAGTGTCATTTTTGTCCAGTCCTGATTTTACAAAAACTATTGGGTCTAATTGGGTTGCGTCATTGGGCTCGGTCCTTAGCCCAGTTTTGTTATCCGGTTTGGGTCTGTCCAACCGTAATTGATTTATTAGGGTTTAGTATTTAAGGTGCATGCATGCATCCTTAGTACACATCGCTTTTATTATTTTCATTATTGTACTACAGTGGAAGTTCTTCATCGAGCTCTGCTGAGGCGTGACTACTTTGAATCATTAGGCATTATTTGATTCCATCTTGTGTTTTTTTTGTGTTTGCTTGTTTGTTTTTGCTGTTTAATTTGTTAAAGATCTAATCGATCAAAGAGTTTTTCAACTCAACAATAGGTATCAGAGCAGGAGACTGTGTAATCCATACACATCTCTTCTGTAGATGAAGATCTTAGGGTTTTTCCACTTTGATTGATCCTGTTAGAACTGTCATTATCTATTAACATAGTTCTTTAAATCAATCTTACCCTAACATTATTTACAAGTCTGATCTTTAGCAGGTTTTTTAAACAAACATAGTCCATGTCCATGGATGATTCCCAGTCAAACCCAATCAATATCTCTAACAGTATTGGATCGACGGCGAGAATTCCCATACTGTACACTCAGGACTATGAAGTCTGGACGCATCACTTTGAAGACTACGTGATTGGTTCAGAAGACAACGGATACTTGATTTGGGAGGCGATAACAGTTGGTCCATTCGCTCATTCAAGCACTTTAAGAGTTGTCAAAACTCAAAAGGAGTACAATCAACTCGTTAATGATGTGAAAGACATACCCCAAGATGAGAAAGAAAAGTTTCAGTGCAACATCAAATCCTTAAGGATGATTAGGTTTGCTTTACAATCGGACACATTTCGATTGGTGGGTTCATGCACAACAGCGAAGGAGATATGGGATAGGTTGAAGGAACTATATTCCACGGATGAAGATCTTGAGCATTCCATCCAAACTTTATTTCTCTCGGAATTTGGTGACTTTAAGCAGAAGCCTGAAGAGAAGCTCATTCAAGCTTTCGATCACTTTAATCATCTTCTTAGTAAGATGATAAAGCATGGGATAGAAAGGAAAGTCATTGAACAAATGGTCACATTTATGAATGGCCTTAGAACCGAATGGATGGCCGTGGTGTCCACTGTGAAAGCACACGAACAATTTAAGTCTTCCTCTCTTGCAAAGCTAGTTGGAATATTGAAGTCACATGAGAGTGCAGTATCTAAAGAAACGAATGTGGTTTATGGCATGGGATCGTTAGCTCTAATCTCAAAAGGAAAGAATGACGCTGAAGAAGAAGAAGATTTAGATCTTTCTGAGTATGATCTAACAAGTGAAGATTTCCCATTAATGGTGTCTAATCCCAAGAAGTTCATCAAAAGAAGATTCCCAACCAATAAGAACCGAAACTAGCAGGGAAGCTACAGTGCTGAGAAAGTGAAGGAGGAACCGAAGAGTGTCTCACAGACAGAAGAACCAAAGAAGGAAGCCAAACTTGGCAGTGACTCAGGCTTTAATTGTCACTATTATGGAGGAAAAAACCACTTTACCAACGATTGTATGTTGAGAAAGAAGTTTGAAAAGAATGAAGAGGATGATGAGGAAGCAAGCCTTCTACGTTGATTGGATGAAATCAAGAAAAAGAAAGTTGGATCTCATAACACAACGAATGCTTTAATTGTGCAGGGAAATACTGTTGATGATGAATTTGGCGGTGTTGAAGTTTGGTCGACTGATTCTGAAGATGAGGAAGTAAGGAAGCCCACTCATGGCAAGGCCTTGTTAGTGAAAGAAGGAAAAGTTATTGGAAGTGTCTAATGGTGACTTCTGAGGTGTCACAAATGAGAGGTTATAACACCGATGGGGGCCGAGATGAAGCGAAAGAGTGAGAAGATAGGTGCTTTGCAGCAAAACCTGTCAGTGTGCAGATCAATGAATGCGATGAGTTGATAAAAAAGGTACAATCTATTCGTGTTTCTTTAAATATCCCCATCACAAACTATGAAAATGAACTAAATGGATTAAAATTTAAATTTTATATTATAAGCAGTAGTTTATCTCAAACTAGCGTCACAAATTCTAACCTAACTGATCGAATCAGTAGGGTATCATCGAAGAGTGAGGAAAGGCATTTTTGGATAGAGCAAAAGGAGAAGGAGTTGATTAGGTCTAGGGATGAAACAATTTATTTGCAAAGAGATAATTTAAAGCTTTTGAAACAACGGAATGTTTTTATTTTAATTGCTCAAAGATTGTATTCCAACATTACTCAACTGCATCTTAATTATGATATAGGAAAGAAGATACATCGTATGATTTTACCCTTCCTTGAGTTCAAGGAGGATGAAATCGATGCCGATGCATACAACTGTGAAAACGTTGTTTCTTCTGATGATATCTCTCCTTTTACAAAATTGGTCTTGAAAAAATAGAGTCCTTCATAAAGTCAAAAGACCATAAGGAGATGCTCAAAAAGTTGTTGGATGAAAATGACAAACTAAAGATCAAAACCGAAACTATACAGAAATTTGACTCAATGAATGCCAAGTTGAGTTCAAAAAATAAAATTGACATAGAAAACACTTCTGAATTCAATGAGGAGGATGATATGAGTGAAATATCTGTAGAGATGAGGTGGACTGTTCTGAATTTGTCAAGAGCGAACCCAAAACCAATAAAAATCTTATTTCTGAAAATTCTGTTGAGTTCACTCGCTCATCAAAAGAGAAGACTAAAGTCCGCAAGGCAAAAGCTGTTGTATATCAAAAGATTCAAACAACTCCAAATCAAGTTTACACAGTTCAAGGAGTTACACAGCAACAAACAGCCGAACTAACGACATTAGTAGAAGAAGATAATGCTGATGGCTGCGATGTGTTTTTCTGGTCAGCACTGATAGATAATGCTGATGAAACAGAAGGTCTGTCTCAGAAAACATCATGGAGAGTGAAAGGTAGGTATGTGGCAGAACCACTTAATGATCCTACTCGATTTGATGTGCCGAGTACAAGTGGTACTAAAATTGACTTAGACGATCCAGTCAAGATGTCAAGCGAAACCTTTTCTCTAAAGAGCAAAAGTCATGCTCAAGTACCAAAGCGAAAGGCCAACATCCATAAAACTCCAAAACAAGTGTTAGAGAGAAAGCATCAACGAAATTTAAGATACAAGAAGAATTTCACTGAAAGGAAGCAGTTTTGGCGATCTCAAAATCCTAATTACGTTCGCTATGTAAAAGCTTCTAAATCAAAAGAAGAAACAAAAACAAACTCAGCTCCTCATAGTCCTCAGAATCAGGATAACCGAAAGATGAGTTTCGGTCCTCGGAATCAGGACAACTGAAAGATGAGTTTCGGTCCTCAAAATCAAAATAACCGAAAAAGAGCTTCGGTACAAAAGGACACAATAACCAAAAGAGAAGTTTAAGTCATCAGATGAACGATAACCGAAAAGGAAGCTTCGGTCCTCAATGTGTGAGAAACCAAAAGGATGGTTTCGGTCCTAAATCATCCTTTGAGAGGAACCAAAGGGAAGGTAGTTTCGGCTCCCAACCAAGTAAGGGCAATAATCAAAAGTTTTACACAAACCACAAATCTCATCCTTCTCATTCTTATTCACAGAATGATAGAGAAGGTAAAGGAAAGCTCCTTCCAGAAGTTGAAAAAAAGATGGCGTTTGTTTCCAAAGTGAAGAACCGAAAGATTGCTGACGTCAAATCAAAAACTAAATCTGAAAAGTTCAAATCTAATAAAATCAAAGTTTACACCATAAAAAGAAAAGATGAAACAACTCTAATAAAAAGTGTTGGGTAGCGTTTTGTTATGTATTGCGTCTATTGGGCTCGCTTATTAGTCCAGTTTTGTAACTCCGATTTGGGCCTGTCCAACCGAGAGCTTGATAGGGTTTAGTATATATATATATATATATATATATATATATATATATATATATATATATATATATATATATATATATATATATATATGCTTGCATGCATATTGACGGAGTGATAGAAAACGATTATTACGATAGATCAGAGCATTATTTCTTTATCGTTCCTATAACCCTAAATCCTCTACAGTGGAAGTTCTTTATCGAGTTCTGCTGAGGATTGTTTGAATCAATCATTCGACATATTGTGATTCAACTTTGTCTTGTTTACTGTTTACGTTCTTCATAATACCTGTTATAAAGATTTAATCGATCTTCAAGTTTATTTTAATATCTTATCAATTGGTATCAGAGCAGGAGGCTGTGTAATTCATACACTTCTTTTCTGTGAAAAAGGTTACGATTAGGGTTATTCCGTATTTACTGATATTTATTGAGCCGTCATCCCATAATTGATGTAACTCAACATTTATTTGTGTTGCCCTAATTTAATATATTACAAGTCTGGTCTTTTAAACAGGTTATTCGATCTAACATGGACGAGTCACAATCCAATCCCATCAACATCTCAAACAGCATTGGATCAATGACAAAGATTCCCATCCTTTACACCCAAGATTATGAGGTCTGGGCACATCACTTTGAAGACTATGTTATAGGATCTGAGGACAATGGATACCTCATCTAGGAAGCAATAGTATCTAGACCATTCGCTCATTCAGCAACTTCAAGAATTATTAAGACTCAGAAGGAGTATAATGATCTTTTGAAGGACGTTAAAGATATTGCTCAAGACGAAAAAGATAAATTTCAGTACAATATTAAAGCATTGAGATTAATCAGATTCGCTCTTCAATCTGACACTTTCAGGCTGGTGAGTTCATGCACAACTGCCAAAGAAATATGGGATAGGCTGCGAGAGTTGTATTCTACGGACGAGGATCTTGAGCATTCCATTCAAACCTTGCTGCTGTTCGAATTTGGTGAATTCAAGCAGAGCCCTGAAGAAACTGTGACTCAAACGTTCGATCGCTTCAATCATCTTCTTAGTAAGATGATTAAACATGATATTGAAAGGAAGCTGATTGAACAAAAGGTCACGTTTTTAAACGGCCTTAGATCTGAGTGGAGAGTTGTAGTGTCCACAGTTAAAGCGCATGAGCAATTCAAATCCTATTCTCTGGCGAAACTGGTAGGCATTCTGAAGTCTCAAGAAAAGATCGTGTTACAGGAGAAAAATGTGGTTTCAAGCTTGGGTTCATTAGCCCTTCTGTCCAAAAGCAAAGCTGTGACGGAAGATGAAGACCTCAACCTAGAGGATTATGACCTTACCTCTGAAGACTATGCAATGATGGTGTCAAACCCAAAAAGGTTCATCAAGAAAAGATTCCCCACCAACAAGAACAGAAATTGGCAGGGAAGTTATAGTTCAGAAAAGGTCAGGGAAGAACCGAAGGTAGAAGAACCAAAGAAGGAACCGAAAGCTGAAGGAGATTCGGGAGTAAGCTGTTATTATTGTGGAGGAAAGAACCACTATGCAAAAGATTGTGTCCTCAAGAAAATGGCAAAAAAGGATGATGAAAAGGATGAAGAAGCTTTGTTGCTGAAAAATCTGGATGAGATCAGGAAGAAGAAATCTACTGCTAACCCTTCTATGAATGCTTTAATTGTGCAGGGTTCGGTAGCTGATGATGAGTTCGGTGGCGTGGAGGTCTGGTCAACCGACTCTGAAGATGATGAAGTAAGGAAGCCTTCTCATGGAAAGGCTTATGTGGCGAAAGAAGAGAGTAGTGGTGGAAAATGCTTGATGGTGTCCGATGTATCTTAGATGAGGGGATACAACACAGATAGTGGGAATGAAGACGCAAAGGAGCGAGAGGACTTGTGCTTCACAACAAAACCGCTCAGCGTACAGTTCAACGAACTTGATGATTTAATCAAGAAGGTACAATATGTTTTTATTGCATTCAAAGTCCCACAAAGCTCATATGAAAAAGTATTAAAAAATGTTAATTCAAGAATCTCTCATCTAGACAGCAGTTTAACTCAAACACGAGTCACCAATTCTAACCTAACTGACCAAATAAGTAGGGTATCTTCAAAAAGTGAGGAACGAAGGATGTGGATCGAACTGAAGGACTCAGAGTTAATCAAAACCAAAGATGATAACATTTATTTGCAAAGAGACAATTTAAAGCGTTTAAAATAGAGAAATGTTTTTTGTTTGATTGCTAAACGTCTTTATACTAATATCACTCAGCTTCATTTGGACTGTGAAATAGGACAAAAGATTCATCGCATGATTTTACCCTTCCTTGAGTTTAAGGAGGATGAAATTGATGCTGAAGCATATAATTGTGAAAGTGTTATTTCGTCCGAGGATGTTAATCCGTCATATATGTATGGTCTAGACAAAATCGAATCTTTTATAAAGTCCAAGGACCATAAGGACATGCTGAAAAACCTTTTGGATGAAAATGATAAACTGAAACTGAGGACCGAAACCATACAAAAATTTGACTCATTGAATGCCAACTTGAGCTCAGAAAATAAAATTGATGTTGAAAATGCATCTGAGCTTAATGAGGACGACAATATGAGTGAAATTTCTGTAGAGGACACAGCTGATTGTTCAGAGTTTGTCAAGAGCGAACCCAAAAACCACAAGAATCTCATTTCAGAAAATTCGGTGGAGTTTGCTCGTTTGTCCCAACAAAAGTCCCCGATCCTTGCAGAAAAGGCAGTAGTATATCAAAAGGTTAGAACCACTCCAAATCAGGTGTATAAGGTCACAGGCGTAACCGAACATCAGACTGCTGAACTCACAGCCATTGTAAACGAAGACAATGCTGACGGATGCGACGAGTTCTTCTGATCAGGTCCCATCGACAACGCTGACAAAACAGTTGGTCTGTCAGAAAGGACATCATGGAAAACCAAAGGCAGATATGTGCCAGAGCCTTTGAACAAGCCTGATAGCTTCGACGTGCCAAGTACCAGTGGTACAAAAGATGTTCCTCAAGAAAAAAGAATTCCTGCTAAAGGAGTCACTCCATTAAGCGAAAAATCATCAGTTCAGAGTGAACCAGCTGAAGGAAAGCAAAAACCAAAAGCGAATATCCATCGTCAGCCGAAGAAGGTGAGAAATCAGAAACAGCAAAGAAATCAGAGATACAAGAAGAATCTCTCTGAGAGAAAACAGTTCTGGCGATCTCAAAATGCATATTTCTCATATCGTGACAGAAACTTGAAGTCAGAGAATAACAGTGTAAGGTCACAAGAATGTCAAAACAATCGAAAGCAAAGGTTCGGTTCAGAGGACAACGTCAACCGAAAGCAGAGGTTCGGTTCTGAGAGCAAAAGCGACCAAAGATCTAGGTTCGGTCCCACTAATGATCAAAAACAAAAGGGTCACTTAGAATCTCAAGTCAAGAAATCATCTCAGTCTAACTTCTCTCGTTCTTCTTTTAATTCTTCTAATTCCTCTCAACCTCATTCTAAATCCAATTCTTTTAATGCTCAAAATCCAAAATCTTCAACAGATTTGAAAGGAAAATTGAAGGTTTCCTCAGTCAAAACTGATCAAAAGCATTCCAATGTCCCAGTGCCTGAACCAGAAACCAAACCGAAAGTAACAAATCCTAATATAATTAAGGTTTTCACCATTAAAAAGAAAGATGAAACAACTTTAATAAAAAGAACATATTTGGTTGACATCTCTCTTACTATTCCTGTTCCTATGAAAAGCTCACGTGGACCCAAGAAACTTTGGGTTCCTAAATCTGCTTAATTTTTGCAGGTTATCAGTGACGAGCAGTTTGACGAAGAATGGTACATTGACAGTGGCTGGTCGCGTCACATGACAGGAAGGAAGGAGGAACTGAGGGAGTTTCGGTCTCTTTCAAACGGTGGAAATGTCAAGTTCGGGAACAACTCCTTTGGCACCATAAAAGGCTATGGAATGATTACAAACGGTGATTTCACGATAAGGAAGGTTGCATACGTAGAAGGACTACAACACAACCTCATCAGTGTATCTCAGCTTGTTGGAGGTACCGGTCTCAAGGTTTCATTCGACGATGAGGGTTCGGAGATACTTGAGAAGAAAACGAAAAGAGTTATTCTCAAATCAGAGCGCAAAGGTGAAATGTTTCCCCTGAACTTCAAACCCATCAAAGGCAATCCAGCTATCTGCTTGTTATCCAAAGCACAATCTGACGAAAGCTGGTTGTGGCACCGAAGGCTCTCTCATCTCAACTTCAAAGATATCAACAAACTTGTCACAGGTGGTCATGTTCGAGGTCTTCCATTGCTCAAATTCGATCGAGAACATTTATGTGCTGCGTGTGAAATGGGAAAGCAGAGTCGTCAAAGTCATCCATCTATTATAAACACTAAAGTTGTTGAACCACTAGAGTTACTTCATATTGATTTGTGTGGTCCATCATCTATCGAAAGCATCGGTGGTAGCAAGTACATCCTTGTTATTGTTGATGACTTTTCGCGTTTTACATGGGTGTTCTTTTTAAAGCACAAATCTGAAGCGACACTCAAACTGAAGACGTTTATCAAGCATATTGAAGTACAGCTAAAGAAAGTCGTTCGTAACATCAGGAGCGATAATGGTCTAGAATTCAAAAATAAAGAATTAGAAGAATTCTTAGCCGACAAAGGAACCGGTCATAACTTCTCAGCTCCCTACACTCCTCAACAAAACGGGATTGTCGAAAGACGAAACCGTTCGTTGTTCGAGGCGGCCCGAAGTATGCTAAGTTTCGCCTCCTTACCTATATACTTTTGGGCTGATGCTATTTCTGCTGCTTGTTTTACACAGAACAGGTCATATCTCAATAAGCGCTTCACTCTCACTCCTTATGAGATCACCAACAACAGGAAGCCAAATGTCAAGTTTTTCCATGTGTTCGGTTCAAGGTGTTTCATCTTCAATTCTAAAGAACACCGCAACAAGTTTGATGTCAAAGCCGATGAAGGGATATTTTTGGGCTATTCTCTCACTTCTAAAGCCTACAGGGTATTAAACAAGCGCTTGAGGAAAATAGAAGAAACTTACTACGTGACTTTTGATGATAGCTATGTATAAAAGCTAAATGCCAATGAAGACACAGCTGGAGAAATCTTTCCTTAAACTGGCCAAGTCACAGCCTCAATCGCAAACCTCTTTGAGAAGTTTGTCGAGTTATTTGATGAACCAGAAAAGGCAACTCTCTTAGAAGCGAGTGCAGCAGACAACAAAGTAGATCATATGAAGCAACTCATCGATGATGCTGCAAAGAGAATGAATGAAGGAGGATCAAGTTCTGACGACCCTCCACAGCACGATACTTCAGTTGAGGGGGAGGGCATATCTTCGTCATCACAAACGAGCTCACATGTTGAGGGGGAGAACTGTTCTCAAGCTGCTCCCGAACGCACTTCACCAACCGAAAGTGCCTTACCACCCGAAGGTGCATCAACACCAGAAAGCTCGATGCCACCCGAAACCCCTGTAGCTCCAGAAACTCAAGACACATCAGAAAGCTTATCTGTCGAGGGGGAGAATGCTAATATACTTGAAGACGATGGTAGTCAATCTGAACTAGAAGAGATGGTAAACGCTGAATTGGATCCATCTTATGATCCAAATTACCCTCCTCTCGTCAAATGGACCAGGGATCATCCTGTTTCGCAGGTTGTCGGTAATGTCTCTGAAAATGTCCTGACCCGATCACAACTAAAGGCAAAACAAACTTCCCTATTTTCAAAAGTCGAATTCTGCATGTTTAACTCCTTCGTCTCAAAAGTTAAACCAAAGACAGTTAACACTGCTCTTGATCACTCCGACTGGGTTCAAGCTATGCAAGATGAATTAAATGAATTCGAAAGGAATAAAGTTTGGCGACTCATTCCAACTCCTCCAGATGCCTCAGTTGTTGGTCTCAAATGGGTCTTCCGGAACAAAATGGACAAGGAAGGGAACGTGATACGAAACAAAGCACGTCTGGTAGTGAAAGGATACTGTCAGGAGGAAGGAATTGACTACGAAGAGACTTTCGCTCCTGTAGCTAGGCTGGAATCCGTTAGAATATTTCTCGCATATGCTGCACACAAAAACTTTGAAGTCTACCAAATGGACGTCAAGTGTGCATTTCTCAATGGAGAACTTGAAGAAACAGTGTACGTGGAGCAACCTCCTGGATTCGTAAATGAAAGGTATCCTAATCATTGTTATATTTTGGACAAAGCCGTGTATGGACTAAAACAAGCTCCGAGAGCCTGGTATGAAATGATGACAAAGTTTTTAAAGATGTCCAAATTCAAACAAGGTTCGGTTGACCCAACCTTCTTTCGTAAGAAGGAAGGTAACCACCTTATGATTGTTCAAATTTATGTCGATGATATCATCTTTGGCTCTACGAATCCCAGCTTAACGGCTGAATTCAGAAAGCTGATGGAGACTAAATTTGAAATGAGCTCAATGGGTCCAATTAACTTTTTCCTTGGTTTAAATATTAGACAGGGACCCGAAGGCATCTTTATTAATCAGGAAGCTTACACGAAGACTCTCCTTGCAAAGTTTGGCATGATGGGAGATTCAAAAGTCAAAGTTCCCATGGCGTTCGGCACCAAGATTACTCCATCCTTGGATAAGCCAGCAGTAAATATTACGCTATATCGCCAGATGATCGGTTCACTGATGTATCTTACTGCTAGCAAGCCTGATATCATGTTCTCTGTTTGTTATTGTGCTAGATTTTAGGCGAATCCACATGAACCTCATATGCTTGCAGTCAAGAACATTCTTCGTTATCTCAAGCGAACTACCTCTTTAGGTCTATGGTATCCATCCAACTCGGGCTTCTACGTTTAGGCCTACTCAGATGCAGAACTTGGAGGTTGTGGAGTAGACAGGAAAAGCACCACTGGCGGCTGCCAATTCCTTGACGGGAAGTTGGTTAGCTGGCAATCAAAGAAACAAACGTGTGTGTCTTTGTCTACAGCTGAAGCAGAATACATTGCAGCTGCATCCTGTACTTCTCAAGTGATTTGGATCCAAAGTCAACTCCGGGATTATGGACTTAATATGAAAAAGATCCCACTATATTGCGACTCAGAAAGTGCAATTAGGATCTGTCATAACCCAGTGCAACACTCGAAGACTAAGCATATAGCACTGAGGTATCACTTCATTAAAGATCATGTGGAAGATGGGAACGTCGAAATTCATTTTGTTCGAACCACTGATCAACTGGCCGACATCTTCACCAAAGCTCTTCCTAAAGCATCGTTTAACAAAATTCTATAAGGGCTAGGTATGATGGAATCGGAATCAGTACCAAAGATTACCTCTCAAACTCAAACGTAAGAAGCGAAATAGACCGAACGTTCGGGTTCAGGTCTTGTACTAATGTACCGAAATGAACCGAACGCTTGGGTTCGGTTGAATCATCTGCTTTTCGCTCATCAATCTTGGTTGTACGCTATTTGTATAATTGCTCCTATTGCATTTCTTCTATTATCAAAAAAAAAATTTAAAATCTATTTTTGGTAACTGAAATAGACCGAACGTTCGGGTTCGGTTCCACAATTTTTCTTACCCGAAATAGACCGAACGCTTGGGTTCGGTTCCATAGTTTTTTACAACCGAAATAGACCGAACGCTCGGGTTCGGTTCCAAAGTTCTTTTATTTTTTTTTTCTTTTGGAACTTATTTTTTTATTTTTATTTTATTTTATTTATTTATCAAAAATTCCAAAAATATTTTTTTTTTATATTTCATTTCCAAAACTCCAAAAATATTTTTTTTCTTTATTTTTTTTTGGCTTTCCTTTTATGTGTGTGTTCGTTTATGAGGAAATTATTGAATTAGCTAAGTGTCCCTAGAAGCATGCTGCTGTATGTGTCCAAAGCCTCACTTGATTCTGAATAATAAGCCTTACTACTTGGTATAAACAAACCTTATCTTCCCAATTAGGCTTTCTTATTTATTCTAATCATGAGCTACCTAACTCTCTTCTCACAATGAGATAAGAGTTTTCTGCTTGGTCCAGTTTTTCACAGCAAAGGTACTTTATTTTCTTACACCATCTAAATTGCATTTCTCCATCACTTTCGTTTCCCAACAGTAACCCTTGAGACTCTCAGAAATTACCACTGAGGTTTATGGTTACACAATTTCTGTGTTTATGATCTTAGTTTCGTGCCACTACGATCTAAGTGAAACCCAAAATTCAATACCTAATACGAATTGACGGTGAACAATTAATTTGCTCTAGTTTTCGCTAATGAATTGACGGATGTATCTTCATGAAATCTCCAATTTCTCTTTTGTGTGATTCCTATGAAATTGTTAAAAGCCATAACATTTCTTCCCTTGGGATCCAGTTTTTAATTTTTGTTGAGATTTTATATTTCTTCCCAGCCACTTTAAATTATTCCCAACCTACTTGTTCAACAGACTACACCGGTCTCACAAGTACCTCGTTCACTTTCTATCTTATATCAAGATTAGGAATGTTGAATCGAAGCAAAAGCCACCCTACTAAGCCTAATTAAAAGAAGCCTTTCAACACTTCTTAATAAGTGTTTGATCGTCATTCAACGGGAAACCACACCAACACTTTAAGGTCTTTCTTGACTTTGAAGAAAGAGATTCGTGTCCGAGATCATTTGTTTCGTGTCTTTATTGACATCACATTTTTCCCACAAATTATTGCTTTATTTCTTTTCTTTTACACCCTTAGCACGAAAATCTCTGATTTTCCAAAATTCAGGTTTCATTTATTACAAGGCATTTTACTTGGATTGACAGTCGATTAAAGGATATGGTTGATTTTATTCCACGTGGCGGAATTGTTCAAAAGATGCCGTTACAATTTAAAGAGATAAGATATAGGCGTGCTGACTCAGGCGGGAGTCTAATCAATTTGATTTCAAACGGCGCTAAAAGGGCATGCGTGAGAATCAGAAGCGTTTTATCTCCAAACGACGCAAGAAAGGCGCGTGTGAATCTGAAACGGTTCATATCCAAACAACGCTTGATGGGAGGCGTGTTCTTTGGAATCTGACACTCTCTCTCATGCGTGATCATCGGCTAACCCTACTGTCACGCATCAGTCAACTCCGGAAAACTCTTCGTTTTTCGATAGAAGATTTGGGAAGATCTTTCTCTCTCCTTAACCCACAGTATAAAAGGCAACATTCTCTACCATTTACCTCTTTACTGCAATTAAAATTTCCGGAGCGCAAGAAATCCCTGAATCTTCACTGTTCATCATCTTCTTCCCTTTCTTCAAGCAATGGCAGATTCATCTTCCATTCACGCAACATCCCACATTCTACCTATTCGCCCACAACAAAGCCTGATAATCGATTTATCTCCTCACGTTTACGATGCCTTCATGTTCCCAATAATCGAGTGTTTAAGGTTTTCGCCGATTGCTCCTGCACTTACAAGAGCAGAATCAGTTCCAATGGAGTTCTTGTCGCAGATCTTTGCGACTGCTCACTATGACAAGGCTGTGGATAGGATCTTCTTCGACATCTTTCAGCACAAAGCCTTAATTTCCAAGCAACGATTTTGCTCCCTGTTAGGGTTTGACGCTGACTCTACAAGGGTTAATCCTGAGACGATTCCCATGGGGCACTTGTTCAATATGTTTTACAACATGGGTTATACAGAGGTGCTTACTTCAGTCGCCAAGTTCAAGAAGTCTTACCTACCGCCACAGTGGAACGGGATGTTCACTGTTTTATTCAAAGGACTCTCTGAAAGAAGCTCCGGTTCTGATGGTGCTAGCCGTTTGTTTTTATCGATAATGTATGGTGTCTACAATGGCATTAACATGGATTACGGGTCCATTCTGTGGAAACAAGTCATCCAAAGTCTCTCCTCTACATCAAGGCATTCTGAAATTTCCTACGCCAGGTTCTGGACCTTGGTAACAAAATGGGTGATGGACAAGTACCACGTCCCCATTGTCGCTGGCTCTCCAATGTCTTCGATTGGTACATTCCATACCACGAAGATCATTATCTCAGATGCATCCAAGTTCCCATTCAACGGTTCCATTCCGGAGTCTATGTATAGTGATGTTCCCGCTGATAGTCGGATTATCAGAACTTACAAAGAATTTAAGCGTTCTGGTCCGAGGGATCTCACACCGGAGATGTTGAAGTCGATTCACGAAGCCGACAAGCCTGCTCCAAGAGGCAAGAAGGCTAAAAAAGGGAAACAGGTGGCGAAAGGGGCTAAACGCCCTTCTCCAAAGAAGAGGAAACCCACAAAGGCTGCTCAATCTCCGCAGCAAAAGAGGCGAAAAACCCAACCCAGGAGAAAGCTGGTTATCGCTTCTTCCTCAAGCGAATCTGAGGGAGAGAGTTCGGATTCTGAAGACTCTCCACGAGGCAACACTCCACCCCGATCTCCTACCCCTGAAATTCAAATCCCTCCTTCTCTAATTCCCTCTCCTCCTAAAACTATTCCTACTTCCATTCCCACCATAAACCCCTTTACACACATTCCAAACACTTCCATCCCAATGCCACCACCAATATTCACCGAAGCAACCACAACATCCACTGCAGATGTTAGAGCCAACGTATCTGATACGGGGGTTCATACTGATGCAACCGAACCTCCACCAGCACCCGAAACCATAAACACAATCGAAACCCAAAAAGCACCCGAACCTACCCCTACACCTACACCCGAAACAACCCAACCCGAACATACCCATACCACTGTACCACCAGCCTCACCACCACCACCATCTCCCGGTCACGCCTCTGACGGAGACGACACTTTCCTTGGCGGGGAAAACATGACGTTTGATTCGGTCTACTACAGTCCGTTTCAAGTTCAGAGCGATGATGATGATGACGCTCCGATCACAAAGAAACATCTTAAGGAGCTCCATGACAAGGTCGACTTGCTCATTGCCTCTTCTTCCACGTCTCAATCATCACTCTCTGAAGCTGCTATTTAGAAGATTGTTGATGCTTTCTCAAGGGCTCAGCAAGATTCTATCGCTTCTGCAACCTCCGCCATCGATGCCTCAACGAAAGCCTGTCAGGCCGCGACCGAAAAAGTCGAAAAACTATTTTCTGATGCCTCTGCCCTGTTAAAGTCTTTACAGGAGAGTGCTAATGCCACCAAGACTACGTTGGAACCGATTGTTCAACAGTTGGCCACGTTTGTCTCCACTGAGTTGAAGTCCTTCGCTTCATTGCGTCAAACACTCTCCGACGACAACTCAGCATTTCGTGCTACTATTGACGAGCGTCTCTCAAAGCTCGAAGAAGATTTGGCTGCTGAGAACTCGTTGATGGATGTTTTAGCAAAGAAGACCACTGCCCTGAAGGTCAAGAGTGCTCAACTCTCCCATTCTCAACAGTATATTGACTCTCTTCGGTCCAAAAGAGAGGTCATTAAGACGTGTGTTTCGGATGTCCACTCAGACATCTCCAACATCCTCGAAGCACATGATCCTATCCTTAACCATTCTGTGAGGCGTACCCTTGCAGAAAAGCTTGCTCCTGCCCTAGACCTGTTAAGCAAAATTGAAGGGCTACCCGATTTCGTGTCCATTCCGAAACAAGGGGGGAGAAAAGGAGTCTGTACCTCAACCACCTCATTCCTCAAAGGCAACTCACACAACCGAACCTTCTCCTGTAGGCCAAGCCTCCGGTTCGGGTGTGAAAGATAAAGGCAAGAAGCTTGCTGAGGAAGAAGAGGAAGATGACGAAGAAACCATTGCCGACTTGTTGAAATGCAAAAGTCGACGCAATGAGGCTGATGATAGTGCTGGTGTGGCAAAAGAAGCTGAAGAAGCTGAACGAAAACAGAAGGAAGCCTACGACCTTCTCAAGAGTAGGAAAACTCTTTTTCCTGCTTGGACTCTCGAGAGAATGATAAAGGAAGCAATCGACACTCCGCGCATCTTGTGGCTGGAACCAGTTATCTCTTTTGACTGTTCCAATACTGTCGATTCTCAGTTCGACATGCCATTGACCCGAAAGGCGTTCATCTTTCACGCCTTCTCCAACGTTGCAGAGTTCCCTCATCCTCATCCGCAGGTTGATCGGGACTTGATTGATTTCTATCTGAAGGCCACTCAACCTCAATATCAAACTTGGAGCGCTCAGAAGATCATCAACGTTTGGGTCTTGAAACCGTACTTTGAAGGGAAGTTCATCAACGTTCGGTTCAAGGTGCTTAGGGGATCTGCCAAAACCGAACATGCCATTTCTTTAGCAGATCTTGCGAACCTCAATCCACATGATTGGATTATTCTGCACAACATCCTTCTGACCAACGAAGCTGAATATGGTCCGATCATCGACCATCTCAAGAGGATGCTGGTGTGCTACATCATGGAAGTTCCACTAATGGATCAGGAGATAGCAAGCGTCTTCAAGAAGAAACCAACAATATCTCCTGTTGGCTCGGCCAGTGATCTGAATCAAATGCAGATGGGCAAAATTGACTCGAGGCGAAACTCAGTCATGTTCACTAGGAATGAAGGACAGAAATGTCTTTTTGCCTTAGCTGATAAACATCTGTACACCACTGCTTGCCTAGAGCATGTGTTGGGGATCATCCACAGATGCAAACAAAACACATCGGATGATATCAAGTATTTTGACGACATGACACAATGGTACATTCGGTTCAGACAGACGATCCTTGCGCTTATCTCACGTCTGTTTGATACTGTCAAGAAGAAGGTTCCCGTTGCTGGCCCAAGCAAGAAGAAGAAGTAATCTCGCTCCAATTTGACGCAAAGGGGGAGATTGTTGGGTAGCGTTTTGTTATGTATTGCGTCTATTGGGCTCGCTTATTAGTCCAGTTTTGTAACTCCGGTTTGGGCCTGTCCAACCGAGAGCTTGATAGAGTTTAGTATAAATATATATGCTTGCATGCATATTGACGGAGTGATAGAAAACGATTATTACGATAGATCAGAGCATTATTTCTTTATCGTTCCTGTAACCCTAAATCCTCTACAATGGAAGTTCTTTATCGAGCTCTGCTGAGGATTGTTTGAATCAATCATTCGACATATTGTGATTCAACTTTGTCTTGTTTACTGTTTACGTTCTTCATAATACCTGTTATAAAGATCTAATAGATCTTCAAGTTTATTTTAATATCTTATCAAAAAGAACCTTTATAGTCGATGTTTCTCTTACCATTCCTTGTTATGTAAAAGGCTCACAAGGACCCAAGAAACTTTGTGTTCCTAAATCTGCTTAACTTTGCAGGTTATGCGTGACGAGCAGTTCGATGATGAATGGTATATAGATAGTGGCTGCTCGCGTCACATGACAGGAAGAAAGGAAGAACCGAGGGAATTTCGGTCTCTTCAATATGGTGGATGTGTCAAGTATGGTAATTGTTGGAACAAAGTTATAGTAGGATCGATAGATTCTAAGTAGATAAACAATTAGAGATGTAATTAAGAACACAGGAATGGCTTTGAAGATGTCGTATGATTAAACTTTAACACCCCATAAGATCTCGATGAAGAACTTTGACTGTAGAGGTACTTAGGGTTACAATACAAAAGATAATCAATGACTAGCCTATTAAATGCATACATGCATGCACTATATATAATATGTAACCCTAATCTATAATCACCATTGGACAGGCCCAAACCGGATATATAAAAGAATGGCCCATGACGCAACACATAATACCCAACAATCTCCCCCTTTGCGTCAATGGAGTCGAGAGCTCACTTCGGTTGATATGCAGTAGACTTCTTGATAGTCTTGAACATGCTCGGTATGATGGCCAAAAGAGTTTGTCTAAAAGTGATGTACCACCAGAGCATGTCTGTGAAGTTCTTATCAGAGTCAGAATTCGCCTTGCTTCGATGAATGATATTAATGATATGCTCCAGGTAGTCGGTCGAGAATAAGTAATTGTCAACAAGAGCAAACAAGAATCTTTCACCTTTGGCTCTTGTAAACATCACTGTGAGGTGAGCAGAATCAATTTGACCGAGAGTCATTTTGTTGACATTTCCTGGCTTTGCAGTAGGCTTCACTGTTGGTTTCTTCCTCATGACATTCGTCACTTCTTGATCCATCTTCACAACTTCGTGGATATAAGAGGCTAACATCCTTTTCAGATGTCCTAAGATTGGTTCATACTCTATCGCATTAGTGAGCAAAATATTGAAGAGCAGAATCCAATCATGAGGATTCAAGTTAGGAAGATCTGCCAGGGAGATGATAGAAACCGAGTTATTTGAACCTCAGTTTATCCTGAAAGAGACATTAAAAAACTTCCCTGCAAGTGATGGTTTCAGCACCTTGACCGTAGTAATTTTCTACGCACTCCAGGTCAGATATTGAGGCTGACTGAACTCAAGATAAAAATCAATAAGTTCACGATCGACATGAGGATGGGGTGAAGGGACTTCAAATTTCGGCTCAAAACAATGAAAAACGAATGCCCTTCGTGTTATAGGCATATCAAACTGTGAATCCCTTGTATTATCACAGTCAACTGAAGTCACAGGCTCTAGCCAGAGTGTGCTTGGAGACTCTATAGCTTCTTTGATCAGTGTCTCCCTAGTCCAAGGAGGGAACAACATCTTCT